>NC_051176.1:173728128-174455628 GCF_013339695.2 Rhipicephalus sanguineus
GTTGGTCGAATCAAATAAAAAGTGCACTGCCATTTTACGTGTAAAATAAAAAAAAATAAAGAAGTTAAGTGATCAAGTCAGATAAAATATCTGGTGTTACAATTACTTGAATCTAACCTGCAACAAGCATATTAAAATATTGTGCTTTGTCTGAATGTAAGCTGGGTGTTCTAAGGTGAAAGTCAAGATGCCACACCTAAAACAAAGCTGACAGCTTATAAAACATGAGTGCGGCAAACTCCAGAGTATGCTAGTATAATCTGGGATCCATACAGTCAAAGCTAGCTGATGAGCTAGAACAGATGCAACAAGTGGCAGCCAGATTTTATTATTCATACTACCAGATCACACAGTATTACTTCACAGGGCTAACCTCCAGACGCTGTCTACGTGCAGAGAAATCACATGCTTGAAGTTCCAGGACAAGCTGTATATTAAACACTAAACATAGAGATCTTACCTTGTACATGCCCCCTCTAGCCAGATGTCACTGCGTATCAATCATCCATGTGCTATTTTACCCTACACTATAAAATTGATGTATTAAGTTTTAGGTTCTGTACCGTACAATTATCGAATGGAACAAGCTCATGGACTTAAGGCCCGGTCGGCGAAAGCTCTGCACACTATCAATAAAGTTGTTAGCAACCAAACAAGCTCGATTCCAGTGTATTGTTGATTGTCAATGAGCAAGAGTTTTTCAGCAACATTTGAAACTGCAGTCTTTGTGTATGTATTGTAATATCTTTTTTACCACCCCTGTAACAGCCTGTGGTGGCTTACAGTATTGTCAAAACCACACACACACACACACACACACACACACCACACACCCACACACACCACCACACACACCACACACCCCACACACACACACCCACAACACACACACACACACACACCACACACAACTTATATACATACATGTATTGCATTCATGACCAGCACCTGTGTCATGTTTTATTCATCAAATCTAGTGTTCCACTCTTGCACTGTTCAAAGAAGTATTTATAGTGGCCCTCACGGAGGCCTCCACAATCAAACTGCATTTTGTGGACTCAAGTATATCAGGCATTCCTGCGGTTGTCCTCAGCACACCCTACAGGACAGGATATTTTGGTCATATCAGGACGTCCTGAGGATGTGTTGTGTTTTCTGAGGAGGTACGTATCAGCGCATGACCAATGCATGCAATCCGCTCTTTGTGCAGCCTTATTTTATCTCCAAAAAATCACGTGATGGCAATATCAGGCGGTGAAGTTGAGCCTTTTTTGGAGTAACTCTAGGCCTTCCATAAATCACCAGTGCCACGTCCTCCTCTGGGAGAGAAGTGCAAGGAGATATGACAGAAGAAAATGTTGGCCTCTTGAATCACCTGTGATGCCAAGCACAGCAATATTCAGTCGCGCAGTACGTGCTGTGCTTTACCACAAACTATTCTTTAATTGTTCGCACTGCTTCATTCACGAAGCTTGAAATACAGTATGCCTTTTTAAAGTGAAGCTTGTATTGGCTCACAAGTGTCGATGTCGTCAGCATTAGATGTACAAAAAAATAATCATCGTGAAGGCAATGTATGAGCACGTATTTCTTCTCTTGTGTTCGAGCGTTCAATGGGACTTCATTTAATTACCAAGCCTTGCTTGTCTTAGTAGTTTGGTAACATGTGTGATTTCACTGTGGTTGTTTTCCCTACTTTTTTCTTCATTGCTTTTGTTCTAAATGTCTAGTTTTCTGTGTGAAAAACTGCCTCCTCCTTTCCTGATCTGAGGCCCTGCCTCAATCAAACCAGCTAACCTGCATTACAGACATTTCAGCTCCATTTAAGTTTGCGCGAATAAACTGTATAAAATCACACACCTATACACTTATTTTGTAGTTAGGGATACTAAAAACAAGCTGAAGTAATAAAATAGTACTCTAAAATATGCAAAGAAATATACAATTGCTGAACCAGGATTAGTGCGGCAGTGATTCCACCCCTGCACCATGGTGTGCTAAACGGTATTCACAGTGCCATCCTGATAAAATCAATGTAAAATTTCATCAAATAGAATATCGGATGTCATAGAGACACGCTGCACACATCCAGAAAGGAATGGGTAATTATTTCAACGCTATTTTCTTTCTTTGCCTTTTTCTCCCTTTCTTTCCTATTTTTTTCTCTTTAGCTGTCTTGCTGTGTCTTGGTTTCTCTATGTCTCAGTGTAGTCGGTCTCTCACCTCTATGTTCTCACCTATTCTTTCTATCTGTTACTTCTTTCACTCCCCCCCCCCCCCTCTCTCTCTGTTGTCGGGTCTCTCGCCTAATACCTGTTTCTCTGTTGCTTTGAAAATCTTTCTCCGTCTGTTTTCTTTCGGTGCATTTCTGTGTTTTTCTCTCTCTCTCTATTCCCTTGCTTATCTCTATTTTTTTTTCTCTTTATCTTTTTTTTTCTATGTCTTTTGTTGTCTCACTCTCTCTGTGCAGTTGGTTTTGTCGCCTTCTATCTTTTTTTTTCTCTGTTGCTTTTCCTTTCTGTCTATTCTCAGTTTCTATGTTCTCTCTCTCTCTATGTGTAGTCGCTTTCTCGCCCTTCTAACTTTTTCTCTGTCTCTTCCCTTTCTGTCTATTTGTCTGTTTTCTATTTTTTCTCTCCCTCTGTACTCCGTTCTCCCATCTTCATTTTCTTCCTGGTAACCCTCATGCCTCTCTCCTTCTCACCCTCACTTCCCTTTCTAATAACCTTGCTGGAGCTGCATATACTATTCAAGGCTATGCTCTCCTCTGCAAGCGGGCCTGGATAGCCGACAGTGGTTATGGGTGCTCGCCTTCAAATAGTTAGTTCACTGGTTCGAATCACGCCCCTCGACAAAATTTCTTTTTTCGCCAAGAATTTTTTGTTCTCTTTCCTTCTATTTTTTTCTGTTTATTTCCTCTCTCTCTCTCTGTGCTATGGTTCTCTCGCCTCATGAAGTTATTGCATCATTTGCCGGACAAATCGGCACGCGTCTTCTGGTAAAAAAGCAGAAGAGGAAGAAGGCGACGACAACGACGAAGATGGCACGTGCTGGTTCATGACTGATGATCATTTTCTATCTACGGCACACGGCCAACCTCGACTTTAACAGCTGTGCTGTAAAGGGTGGTTCGTCGTAGGTGGGGCCCATCTTCCAAAGCCACACTGGCCCAGGGTTGCCAGTTAGCTTCCCAGTATAGTCAGTCAAATAGTTGTGCCTCCCCAAACTACCTATATTGTGCGCACATAATGGACGACAATGAAGGCGTGGCTAAGCTTGTTGCTGACCTATCACTAGCCTTGCTGCAATTGTTTTTAAACATACGAGGGCTATGTTTGTTTTCAAGTTCTAATTCGTTCAAGGTGAAAACCACAGTGAAATTAAAGACGCTTATGTTTGGAACATGTAGAAACACTTTCCAGTTGCCCCTGTTCATAGTCGCCACTGCAACTGAGGCATTTATTGTGGCGTTGTGCCAGCGTTCTTTATGGCCCCCACATTGAAGACAGCCACCTTTCAGCCAATTCTGTATGCCGCTCACTGTTGTCTACACATCCTGCTTCAATGTTCCTGCACTGTTGCTACACTTTGCTGTCACTCATGAAGGCTTTACCATACACAATACTCTTTCAACGATGAATTTCGGCTGTATTGCTGCATGCAGAAATCAAATGACACCACGCACGTCACACATAGTGGGAGACTTAATTGTTCGAGGCATGTTTATGTGCCCAGTGTGTGCTCGGAATTCACAACTGCTACCTCGCACGATCGGAGGACGTACGAGAGGTGCTGTGGCAACACGTCTGCACACAACGTCAGACTTTCAATATGGCTTTAATTGATTAAGAAACTGATAGGCCCTCAAAAAAAACAAGAAAAGAGAAGAAGAAAGAAAAGAGCACCGCTTTCAAATGCAAGGCAGGGTCACTGCAGAGTTGTTGAGCTTTTATCCTCTAAGCTCTCTCTTTCCCAACCCTTTCGTTGTTCTCTCTTTTTCTATCTTTTTTTCTTTGTGACTTTGCAGTGCTTGCTCTCTCTCTGTTTATTTCTTTCTTTGTCTTTCTATCGTTTTCTCTCTTTCTTTCCTTTCTTGCTCGCTCTCTGTAGTCAATCCCCTCACCTTCTATCCTTTTTTCTCTTCCCTTTCTCTCAATCTCTTTCTCTTCTTCCTATTTCTTTCTATTTCCATCACTCTCTGTCCTCGTTTCTCCCCTCCTCCTTTCCTTTCTCCTTACACTCACATCTCTGCTCCTCATCCTCAGTTCCCTTTCCCACCCCCTTGCTATACTATATACTATACAAGGCTATGTTATGCTCTGCTAACGTGACTGGATAGCCAAGTGGTGACAACGCTTTCCTTCTATTCGTTGGTCCGCAGATTTGAGTCTTGCCTCGCCAAGAAATATTTTTGCCGAGAATTTCTCTCTTTTTCTTTCTTTCTCTCTGTTTGTCTCTTTCTTTCTCTCTATACTCGTTCTCTCGCCCATCCGAGTTACGGCACCCTGTGCTGCAGAAACAGGCGCGCCTGTTCTGGGAGCGAAGCAGAAGGGGAAGAAGACGGCGAAGAGAGCGTGTGCTGGTTCATGATGATAATTTTCTATGATAAACCTCAAGCATAACACCTCTATGGTAACTCTACTCTGCTGTAAAAGAAAAATAGCTTTCAAGCAGATACTTTACTATGCCCTAGCCAAAGGCGAGGGCATAGTAAAGTATTTGCTTGACCTATCTGCATAGTAAAGTATCTAGTATAACCTATATGCATAGTAAAGTACCTAAAGTAACATAGCTATCTGCTTAGTAAAGTGTCTGCACAGCATAAACTTTACTGTGAGTAAAGTTTATGCCACGCTGTGATAAATGTCTCAGTTGGAGTGACGACAGTTTAGAGGTACCTGGAAGTATGTCTAAGTGTTCCAAATAAAACAGTTTGAATTTCATTTTGGTTGAAATTTTGCGACCAAGTGGGCTTTGAAAAAAAAAGGTCGCCCTCATACTTAAGGTTAAAAGCACATATAGTTGTGATGAATTAGCAGTGCAGTCTACACTGAGCCATAGGGGTATGTCATATGTTGTGCTCACTGGTTTGCGTGTACTGCTAGCTATCACTTTAATATTGGCATAAAGGGAAAGTAAAAATATGTGCGTTCATCTGCTTTTTTAAGGTGCAAGCCTTTATGTCTCATGCGGAGGCTGCACCAACAAAATGGTGGCAAAAAACACGGTACAAAAATATGGCACAGATACAGAAAATAATGGTACTAGAAAAAAAAAACAAAAACTCGCAAACGTAAAATGTCCTGAAGCAGCACTGCTGCAACCAAAGCCGTGTCTGAGAACACAAGGTGCCCAACCAAATGGGGAGAGTCGGGGTGGCTGGCGACGTGTCGTATGATGCGCCGTCGCTCCTAACTCATTTCTTGTTCACTTGGTATGAACAAAAATTGGCCTAGAAAGGTAAGAATGTATGACTGATTGAATGTTAACTTTTACAGCCTATGCCAAATTACATTCGCTATGATTTTGGAATCCCTAGGTAAAACACATCCACACGAATTCTTTGCTTATTACGCAGTAAAAGGAATTGATGCTGAGAAGTGGTGCATGCACCACGTTTAAAAGGCATTTCAGACATGCACTCTGTCATGGCAGAACCTGGCGCAAATAACACCAGAAGCTGTCGGCCACTGTTTGCAACATGTCTTGTGTATAAGACTCCATCGGCAACAAATATGATAAAAAATATTTCATCGCCTTTTCCCTGTTGCCATTGCATGATTAGACACTCTGAATTGTAAGCTGAATTGTAAGCTTTCCATTGCAATAAAATAAACAGGTACGTTAAAATTTGGTTGCCTGTCTATTTAAGGTATAGATAAGAACTCCTAGAAATTTTAAAAACAGAAATACAGCATCTCTAGGAATAATCATGCCCTTCGAATCCACAGAACTCTTAAGAAAGGGTAAGTGGCCATTGTATAGCTGGTAAAATCACTTTCCTAGAGCGAAGTAGCCAGCTGCACTACATAAGCTCTCATGTTGAGTGCTTATAATCTACCAGCAGGGATGAAATTTGTCATACTTTTACACAAGTTTTCTGTTTATTTTGGTGTATTTAACATTTTGAAGCATTCGTAAGATATTAACAAAATATTCAGTTTTACACATAATGCTTATTGAATCGAATACGACAGTATTCAATTTGATGTGTTATATCATTGAATATTTGCACACCCATAGAATATTTGCAGTGTCGGAATTTTCCTGGTGCGTATAATTCTCCATGTTGGCTTTACGTGTTTCCTAGAGAAAGCTTTTGTTCCATGATTTGGAATAGAAGAGCGAAAACTCGTCGATGTGCTACATCGACAAGCTTTCACTCTTTTATTTCAAAACATGTTTCACCAACTAGCCCAACAGTTCACGCTTCTGTGCCATGATCATAAAACTATTTTAACCAAGCCTTCATAGAGAGTGTTGTACTACATTTGCTTATTGCAAAGCAACTGTATGGTTCACATATATTCATGTTCGACAAGCACAGTTGTGTAGCTAGGTGAATAATATAATGACCCATCTGGCCTATGACCAATGGGAGGGTGGAAGAGGGGGGGGGGGAGTTCTTAGGAGTGTACTTACAGGCTGTTAAGAGTGGACAGGCAAATCTGTCTGATTGTTGCATGAGTGGCAGAGCATGTCAGTTGAGAATAAATATGAGGTAAGGATTCGAGGCACGGGTGGTGAGAGAATGGCATGTGAACTATTGGAAGCATTTCATGATGGGGAAGGAGTGATGTGTGTATTAGTGACCCATCTGTTGAAACTCGGAAAGGCAGAAAAGTTTCTTGAGCATTCTCTTGTGATGGTTGTTAATGTTAAATGGCTGTGACGTTGCACCTTGCCCTACTGCGCATGTGTCTGTTCCCTTACATATTTGCTGGCAAAGCCACAAATAAAGATAGATGGAAGTTAACACATATCCTGTGTTTCTTGTCGTGAGTGGTCACTTCTGCATTTTATTACCTCCCTGAAGATATGCACGTACATCTTGCCGAGTTATAAGCTTTGTTGAACTATTTATTGTATGTGGCATCGTTGACACAAGATGACAACAGGGCATATGCTAAAGCTCCTGTAGGATCACAGGCCGAAGGTAACGAGCAGCTTACCTTTGTTAGCACAAAAAGCGCTGACATTTAGGATATCACTGTTCGCATATGTTGTAAGTGCTTCAGTGGAGTCTTGTGAGATTAAAATGTGGTGCTCCCACAAAGATTTTTTTCTTTTTGTACTGTCACCAACCAGGAAAACTATGTAGACGATAGGTAAAAGAGATCAGGGTTAGGCAGAATGATGTGATGCCTGACACTGCAAATGAGTGCAAGAGTACTTAATTACCATTGTATTGCAAGTGGAATATTATATTCAATATGAACCTCAGCTTGCTTTGCCATGGTGTTCCTGTGGTTGTACACCTTCTTACCACCGTGGCAGGATTGCGAGAACTAACGTCTCTGTCAAAATCTTGTGCAGGTGTGTGACACAAGCAGTCACTGTTTACAACTTCAAGGTACCTCTTACCACATGTGGCAGTATTGCCAGAACTAACGTCTGTGTCAAATTCTTGTGCAAGTGTGCAAGGGACAAAACAGAAGTGTTCACTGTTTACATCTTTAAAGTCCTAAACAAGCACACCAGACCATGAATGTACAGTGTCTGACAGCTCCAGTGGAATACACATCACGATGGCTGGAGCCATCCCTGTGTGGCACCAGCTAGCCTGTGACAAGCTGCATACTTTTGCTTGCGATAACTGTGTGGGAACAAAAAAGGGACACCGCACAAGGAAAGGCTTTTAGGCAATCTTAACGGCTTGCGGTGAGGGAATTCTGAAAAGGTCTGATGTGCCATCTTGCAATAAAGAAGCAACTTTTATACCTAGTCTGTCTTGTGTTAGTAGGAGTCTGATAAACGTAGACAGCACAAGTTCGTGGCTAGGGTAGGATGATGGTGAGGAGATGCCCTCTTGAAACGTTAACCGGCACCCCCCTCCCATCCCCTTCTTGGTGCACCGGAAGCTTTGCCCTATAGGTATTAGTTCCTTCAGTGGGTGCTCCTGAATGGCTTGTGATTGAGCTTGCTCTTACTACCTGCTTTACCCAAGTACCAATTCTGGTGTTGGATTTGTCTTGCTCCGTAGCAATTTTGAATAGAAAAAGAGGCTTCAAACATTACGCAAACAAACAGAGCGTTAAATGATTACCATGGATATTCTGCACACAGACCTCCCCTATACAATTCACTAAAGAGTCTAAATTATATGCCTGATTAAACTGTAAGAAAGCATGTAGTTTCTTGATGTTATTTTTTTTAAACAGTACAATAACTTTGCAAAAACCAGAGTGTCATCAGTGGTGCTTGATATACAGTGCATGAAGCCAGTGAATATAAACTGCAATGATGCCACCAGAAGCATTAGCAAAAGTAAATTCACCCTGATATAAACCTCATTCTGCATTAGGACTGTCCAGGCATTATTAACAAAGTATATTCAATAATTTCATTACTTCTAATTGCCCCATTTGCATAATCCTATCTCATCCATAGCATGCTGTGAATCCAATAATTATTGACCTACGAGGGGTATTACTAAAGTTGCCAGCTCATTTAAGGTACCTGCTAGCCCCAGTGCTAACCTCATTAAATTGGAGGCTTTAATAAGTACTGCGTTGTGTTAATTCCTTCAAGAAATTTTTAGCATCCCCTTCATAGTTATTTTTTAAAGATTTGATGATGCATCTCCCCATCTGATGACAGGCACTTGCCTAATTACCACCCCATCTTTCCAACAAGCAGCCCCTGTAAGATGCTTCAACGCATGCTATCATCGCAGGTCACCATAAGTTTCCTGAAACCACCTTGCTTTTAGTTCTGGCACCGCATGGCTTTCGTAAATCATTTTCTTGCAAAGCGCAACTTGCTTCCTTGACAAACTGCACCTATAATTTTTTACCATTCTTCAATAGCTATTTTTCTTGATTACTCGAAAGAACGCAATAATGTGAACCATAAGCTACTACTTTTCAGAGAAAATTAATGAAATATAGATGATCATCTCCTATACCTAGCCTGAGTATATACTTCGTTAATAATCATTTACATTTTGGAGCATATATATGTGATGGCACGAAATCTGGAGTACCACTGGAGTCTGTCATAGGCATTTCGCACTTTTTAAAGGTGTCATGCAACAATTTTGAATTAATCCTGCAATAATTAGAAGAATTACTGCCTTGCCAATCGCTTGTCACATTTTTTTTTCACAGAGTAAATTGATAAGGGCTCATTACAGAGGCTGGAGTTGGTGGTGATGCTGTCCGCCGCATCACCACTAATGAGACAGAGGACGGCGCGTGTATAATTAAGGCCCACACGCGCGCGCGCGTACTGTGTGTGCTTCACCGCAATATACTCTGTGCACTTCACCGCATGACACAACTGTGTTGCGGCAATGTTGACTTTTAGAAAGACGTTTAGGTGTCGGGAATGTAAGCTAGACAATGCTCCTAACAATAAGATTTCTATTTTATTTCCGTTTTTATTTGTACACAACTACCTAAAGAGGCACTGCTTATAAAACCGATTGTCATAATCGGCGACAGCATATATGTTAAGCCACTCGACACTAACGCCGGGTGAACGCCGGTTCATATCCCGTCGCTTCCAGCTTGCGCATTCCATATCTGTCACGCGCAGTTACTCAAGACGAAGGTTAAATAAACGTGTTGGTCCAAGTAATTCGCCCAAATGACAGTCCAACTGATAGCGATCGATCCTCGATCACGCAACACACGCACTTCTACCACACATCCACGCACGCCACAACACTAGTTGTGCATCAAAGAGACATTCACAAATCGCATGACACATGGCCTTTATTTCATGCTCGTACACCTCGTTATCATTGCTTATAGATTTGGCGGCCAACATTTCGGGAGATTGGCGTTACCTGCTAAGCACCGCGGAGAAGCTCCCTCCGCTCATAAGCGTCCACTGAACACGGTGATATCGTAGAACTGGCAGAACTAACAAAACGGCAACGACATGCAGATGAATCGCTTTCTACAACACTCTTACACAATGCGACCACGGGCAGAGGCGGTTCTCGCTAGTGCACACAGCTCACTGTCAAAATCTACACCAACAACCAGCACGGAGAACAAACTACCATAGAGTTTCTCACAGTTAGTGGGAAACTCTATGGTTACCGTACCAACCGTACCCCGTAAACCGCCTAAAAAGTATTTCTAGCCCAGCGATTCAGCGATTCTGCCGCCACCTACTTATACACTTCAAGCCAAGTCAAGCCGGTTTTAAGCGGCTATATGGGTGCGCCGAACGCTTTTGCCACATTTTGTCTCGTACGCCCAGGGCGACCCAACGCCGGCCACAGACAAGTAGATGTATCGTGAACCAGAAAAGGTACTGCAGTAGATAACTAGTACGCGCGTTCTCTTGGAAACAGGGAGTGACGTGCTGCCGTCTAACGGCTGGCGAGAAGCTGCGTAGCTCCGCCGTTTATAGGCTCGTGTGTCCACTCTTGTCATTTTCTGTTACTCTATGGCTTGGCGGCGTGAGCATGTGAGCATGTCGAGGCATGCCCGGACGCGTGCCCGCGCGCCGGGAGGCTGACGCATGGCTTGCACCAGACAAAGAGGCCTGGCGCTGCCGCCGCGGTCGCCATACCGCCGATTAACGGCGGTTCCCGGCGCTCGAGCCGCGCGGGGCCAACACGCGCGCTAGCTGGGGAACGAGGCGCCAAAGGGAAGGGCGCGCTCGATTCCCACAAAGTAAGTATCAACGTGAGCCATCATAAGGCTGATAGTAATGCTGAAGTTAATATTAATGTCGACCCCTGTCACCCCTGTGAAAGAAAACCCCTGTGGACCATGGGGTTTTCTTTCAAGGACTGTTCATTGTCACTCTGCATTATCTCCACTCGCACCGGTCTTTCCCTTTCCACCGCAAGTTATCGAATATTCCTGATTAACGTGAGCGTTTGGCCAAGTTGGTAATTCATCGTCAAGAAACATTTCAACGGTGCAGAAAAAAGCGAAAAGACAAAAGGGAGGCGACGCGGACTAGCACTGATGCGCAAGAAATTTGAAATGATGCGCAAGAAATTTGGAGCAGCGGCAAAGACTTCCGTGCTGACCAATCGTTGGGGACCACAGGTACTCGAACAATGTCAGCTGCATGTCATGCATTTCCCCCAGTAATGATAACACTTGTGCTGCCGTGCAGAGGCAGTATGCAGAAGGTCTCCACCTTGTAACACACATCTGCTTGCCCTGTGTAAAGGTTTCTTGTGACTTGGTTCCCATAATCTTGCATAAACTTAAAAGCCTTTCCCAATGAAAATTGGTGCAAGGGAAAGAATTTTGGTTTGCTCTACTTTCATTGCCTGGCTATTTCTTCTCATAAGGTGTCATAAAGCATTGTTTTGTCACTTCTTGTAAGTTCAAAAAGGCTGTTGTAGAATAAGCCACACCAGTTGAGAGAGTAAAGATTATATTTACCTGACAAGCAGACTATAGCACTGCCATAGTGTTCATGGCAAACGCCATCGCTGATCTTCGTTTTCTTCTCCAAGCTCAAGCTCGCACTCTTGCACAATAGAAGAAATCTTCAGCATCCTCCGCCCCCGAAAAGGCACACAGTTCAAGCCTTCTAAGGCAACGAAAGTGGAATGGGGTAGAGATGCTGCCCAGCCCTTCGTATGACAGAGCCATTGGCTAGCTTGACTGAATAGGCCCTGATGTTTTGATCCCTTCCTTGGTGTCGCTCTATGATTCATCCAGGCTTCCAAAGCTGTTGCGGTGCTTTATCTTCTTAAATGAACACTAGTTCGCCCTCTTTAA
Source organism: Rhipicephalus sanguineus (assembly GCF_013339695.2). NCBI lineage: Eukaryota > Metazoa > Arthropoda > Arachnida > Ixodida > Ixodidae > Rhipicephalus > Rhipicephalus sanguineus. Next base: position 173,740,053 of record NC_051176.1, read on the forward strand.
GATTGCTTGAATCTTGAACTTGAACACTCGCATGATGCGCAGAACGGAGGCCCAAAAGATAATCTTTTCTCCATCTTCTCCAAAAGGGCTCAATTAACTGTGTGTGAAGAATCAATCTTGTAACCGTGTCCTTTGAGCTTGAAAGGTTGACTTCTAATTTGTTGTAGGGAATGCTAGTGATCCTTTTACCAGTCATGAAATGGGCTGGTGCCAGTGCTTCCATTTCTTCTGGTGACGAGGATAGTTAAGTGAGAGGCTTAGAATTTACCACAACCTCTACCCCATACTTCAGGCTGGAGCTTTTCCTGACCAAGGATCTTCCGCAGGTTGGACGTCACTGTTCTCATCATTTGTTCCCAGAAGCCTCCCCACCATGCAACCTTTTCTGCAATAAATTTCCATTCTAGCCTTTTTTGAGAGCAATATTCTTGAAATTGACCGTTGAAGAACACACTGGGTAAAGAAGCAATTTCCTTTCAAGTCTTCTTGAAGGTTTATGCGTGGTCCGTGTATATAACGGCAGTAATCCACGACGTGAGGTGAGCCTTCGAAAGACTAGCATGAAGCTGTCTGCTGATATATTATAGATAAATTCTAAGTGTATAGCTCTTGTGGCAGCGCATGTGTACAGAGCTATGTGACTCTTCGAAGAAGAATTGTCTGTTTTCACACACTATACAGCAAACCCGCAAAGCCTATCCCCACAGTCTGAAAAGGATCGGAGCGACACACTCTTTCTTGTGGTAACTGTGCCACAGGGGCACTCTGTACTTTGCACATATGTTGCATCCACCAATAACTCTCTTCACGACTTGTCTCCCGCGAGGTATCCAAAAGTTCACTAACTTCAGTAAGCGTGTCTTGTACAACCCCATGAAGAATGTTGCCGATGACAGTCACGAACAAGAAGTTTATTAAAGTCATGATGCGGAGGCAAGAGAACAGGATGTTTCACTGTTTCTGTTTCTTGTGTTAACTGTAGCCTGCCTCTTATACATAGTTGCCTTTCTGCATCCAGAAAACGATGGAACATCTTGACACTCGGCCGTGATTTAACAATTTCTTTTCCAAGTTTATCAGTCTCTATTAAGTATACTTCCTCTTGTACCACCTTAATCCAATAGTCTTCAGCCTTGTTCATGTCTTTATCTGTCATGCACCATGATTTCACTCGAAGGTGTGCATTTCTACAATTCTCAATAAATATCAAGACCCACGCTTTAATTCGCAGGACTCATATAAGACTCGAGTATCTTCCCAGATCCAAAACTGGCCAAAATGATTTGACATATAGGACTTGCACGACACTCGACTCACTGATGTCGTTTCACCACACGGCGTATTCAGTGCGTTTGTCAGCCATGTTCCTTCATCCTTAACCGGGCTGAACCTTGCCACCAAAGTTTATTGCGGCTCAATAGCTGTAACGATCAGGGGCGGATCCGGCCACTCGTTTTTAGGGGGGGGGCGGTCACTTGAAGTACAATCGAAGAGTAGGGGGTGGGGGGTCCTGACCCTTTTGTTTTAGTACAGTTACCATTATCACAAGAACCCCATCACAGCATAAATACTGTTAATTTGTGTTCACAATGGTCCCATAATTTGTTCTAATCGGTTTTCTAATTGCAGTGAATTAGAAGAGTTAAAACAAATTAATTTTGTTGCGCTAAGCATTTGTTAGGATTGGGGTTACGTGGCCAGTGCGAGGACGGGTTGTTGTGCTGGGGCCATAGGTCGGCAAAAAATGTGGAGCTCACTCAGACTCACTCATGAAATATATTTTGCCCTTAGAGCTTTCTCAGACTCAGACTCACAAAAATTTTCCTCAGCTGGACTCGCTCGGACTCAGACCTCACTGAAGTTTTTCTCAGCCGGACTCACTCGGACTCCAAATTCACCAAATTATTACTCACTCGGACTTACTCAAACTCAGACTCACGGCTCTATCTGAGTCTGAGTGAGTCTGAGTGAGTCGACTCATGAGTCCGTCAGCGTACAATTGGCTTTCTCGACCATGGTGTGAATGCTCTTTCATACCAATATCTCGCCATAATTGGTGCTCTACTTGGCGCTTTTTGGTCACGTACTTTCAAATATGGGTTATCAGTGGTTGCAATCCATAAGGATATTTTTATTGAAAGAGATGACTCACCTGAAATATTTTGTATCAAGAACTTCCTGTGAAAGAGTTTCCGGGGGCAGGTCTTGGCACCTACCCCCCCACCCCCCCCCCTCTGTAATTCATGCCTCTGATCAATAAATATTGATCTGGCGTATGAACTCTAGTTCTTGAAAGTATGTGTGAGTCGACGGGGAGTATAAACGTGGGAGCCGACATAAGGCAGATAATAATGCTTAAGTGGTGTAGATGGAACGATAGGTCGGCAAAAAAGGTGTGGAGCTCACTCAGACTCACTCAAGAAATATATTTTGCGCTTAGAGCTCATTCGGACTCAGACTCGCCAAAGTTTTCCTCAACCGGACCAGAGTCCATCAGTGCTTTTCTGGTCATGAAACTCCTCCGTAACGCTATGGGGAGAGCTTGCTATGTCGCCGCAGTGGCCGCGCGGCGGCGCTAGGAGCGCGCAGGGGGCATTGAGGAGAGCTTCGCTGCCTAGGGAGAGCTGGGGGCCCGAGAAATCCGGCGGCATCGGCGTTTCAGTTTTCCTCGTTGTTTCTTAATTTGTGTGACTGATGGGTGTGAGGAATGTGTGCGAGGACACGGTTGGTGTACGTGAGTGACGTTGCCGAAGACTTGCTGTGTACCGGGTTGTCGCTCCGGCTACAGAGGTACGAGCGGAAAGGTGTCGTTGTTTAGTTTGCCGAGGGACGGTGACGAGAGGGATGAATAGAAACGTGCAATACTGTGACAGGAAGCTGGCGGATTTATCTTCGATCTGAACACGTTAAAGTGTGTGAGAAACATTTTGACGCCACGACGTTATTCGAACGGGCGACTTCATAGTGAAAGGAAAAAATGTGTCCTTGCAACGCGAGAATGCAAAGTTGCCGGCCGGCGCTGTTTCTTTCGCTGCTTGATAGTTATTTAGAACAGCAGAGAGTTGAGCTAGCTGGTTAGTATTCGTTCTTAAAAGACACCGCGTGCAAACAGGACAAAAGAAAGAAGTCACAACACATACGCCATTTGTGTTGGCATTTGTGGTGTCGTGACTTCTTTCTTGTGTCCGTGTTTACACACCCTGTCTTTTTAGAATAGTTTTTTAGGTTCTTTCCAGCTATGAAATGCTTTGCATTGTTTCCTTGTTTGCCGTTGTTAAAAAAAGCGTTTTTTTTTTCTATTTCTATTGACTGAATGTCAACTAAGCTAATTTTTTTTTTTATTTTTATATTGTACTTCAGAGTTTTCCTTGTTTTTTGCATTAGCTTGCTCCTTCCATGTACTGGCCATGCAGAGTTTCCCTACACTAGGAAACTGTCGCTCGTAGCTTTCTGTTTTCTGAGATATCTTTCCAATAAAAGTTTTTCTATCTTTCTCTTTCAATCGTAGCATTCTTACTTTGTTTGCTGTAAATTAGTGGGCTCGACAGTGGGATGTTCTCAAACATGTGCATTGAAATAAGCAATTATAGTGAAGTATGGACTCAAAGGGCGTTAGTGTTTCCTCAGCCTGACACGTTTTTGGTCATTTGGACCGTGTTACGTTTTCCGCGTTCTGAATAATTCGAAAGCGCAACAAAGCTCTGCTTGTGAACACATGTGCTTATTTTCTCTAGATTAGCGAAACGCAGTTTCGTTTCCGTTAATCAAGTCTCCCCTGTGCAGTCTTCACTAAGAAAATCGTTGCGTGACGCGGCGCAGACGTAATCCATCTAAGCAGTCAAAGAAACGCACGTTGCGATTTGTGAAGGTGCCACGAGCGCGAAGATGGAGATACCCGAGTGCCTTTGCGATGCTGCACAATGTAAAGCGCGACACACTTTCGCTCGTGCAATGTCCACGTAACATGAAAGTGTCAGAGTTACTCATAGAAAATGGACAACACGTGGTTACAAACTTGGAGTTAAGGCATAGGTTAGGTCTAGAGATCAGCTGTGTTTCACAGCGGCACACGGAGGTTATACCTTGCGAAAGCTTCGGCGCTCCCGATTCAAGTGTTGTCGAAGCTCTGTGAGGTAGTCTGCAGCGGAGTGAAGTTAGCTTTATAAACTGCAAACAAAGGAATTAAGATCTTTTCTTTTTTGTAATACCGGCCGTGTTAAACTCCCTCGGCGTAGACGGCCTGATTGTCCCGTGCCAGAATAAATACTCTCGTGCTCCACTGCCTGAGGTAAGGAACCTCGCTGGAACAACATATACAGGTAATACTTGCTGCATCGGCACGTCTGTATGCATCGCAGCATTGACATTTAAAAAAATAAACGCAAAGGTAAAGTTTTTTACATGCGTGTGCGACTAACACATCCCTATGTCCGGTGAAGCATGAGTGGCAGTTGAAATATGCGGTGTGGTGCAGGTTAAACGATGCCTCGAACCGGCACAGCATTCAGCCGAGCGGACGCCGGCTGCGCGAACGAATGCCCCCGCGTTGACCGCGGCGACCCTAGCGGCCGCCTCTGTCCCTGTATGAAACTGCGGGCGGAGTTTCGTGACCAGAAAAGCATTGAAGGACTCTGACCGGACTCACTCGGCCTCAGACTCACTAAAGTTTTTTCTCAACCGGACTCACGCGGACTCAAGCTCACACAAATATTACTGACCCGGACTCACTCAGACTCGTGGCTCGATCTGAGTCTGAGTGAGCCTGAGTAGGTCACTCATGAGTGAGTTTGCCGACCTATGGCTGGGGCAGTCATCAAGACAAGCTGCTGTAAGAAAGAAAACTTATAAGGTATTTACATTATTCAGATCTCAGTGAACAGGCACGGCGCTCTCCGGTGCAAGGGATTAAATAAGCACGTTGGGGTCGACCCCCTTTTCCTTCCCAGGATTTTACCTTCCCAGGATTTTTACCGATCCTGGGAAATTGGCAGGCTTGTAATGATGAGCACACACCTGCACTCCAAAAGTTAATGTTCCGTTGGCTGCGCAGGACTTTACAGGTTGAAGACCGACGTCTCTAACGATCCTTTCGGGGATTAGGAGGCGTGTTGACCCAACACCCTCTGTAGTCGGATACAACTTAAGTCCGGAGAGGCCCTGCCCAGAATGACCGAAGCGCAGCATTCGACGCTTCCACGACTAAAAAATAGTCCCACTCATGCAGTCGGCAATGTTCTCTGAAGGCCCCGGGCTGGCCGACTCATGACGCCAGTATGGTATGCGCACCCATTGGTGCAAGCTTGTGTGCATCCGCCTTTGAGGAGGAAATGCTGCGGACTTCTAAAGTTGTGTCCGACTATAGAATTGGTTGACCCAGTGTTGACAGCACTTGTACGAGGATTATATGTTTGGCCAAAGATCATCTGTATGGTACCGAAGAGGCGACACAGCAGGGGCGTGTATGCTCGGTAGTCTTGACTACCGAGCATACCACGCACCTGCCGTGTCTGACTTTGACGGCACTTCTTTTATAGAAACAGAAGGAATCCATGAAGGAGGCTCTTACTCGAGTCTTGTCATATTCAGAACACATCTGCAAACATGAACTGCTCGCAGAGAACAGTGCCTCCGATATATGTTCACAGCCTCCAAAACATGATGGAATGGGAAAGTCGGAGTGGCGACGCTTCCATGACCAGTGCAGTCACCCCCTGAGGAAGGGACCAAATCGGTCCCGAAACGTCGGACCTCTTTTCAAGCTGTGGCTGGAGCCATTTCAGCTTCTTAATACGTTTCAAGAAGACAAGGCGCAAGCGGGACCTGTTATAGGCCTTCTGGATAAAGAAACAAGGAGACAAACCGTCAGTGGTTTTAACCCGATAAAGAAATGGCGTTTCGAGTACTGGACCAGGGGCGGCACATGTGTGAGTGTGGGTAGGAGGTTTTGGAACTGTGCGTGTGCTGGTTGCAAAAACGCTGTTTATTTAGAAACTATCTAAATTACTAATTATGAGTATCTAAATTACTAACAGGGGAGACTACTCATGTTAAGAACATTCTGCCAATAATAAGTGGATGCACAGAGGAGACCGCAAGCATTGCGCCACTTGCTCATCTCCACACGTACATTGCATCGTTTTAACAAATAAAACTATAACAGCAACGACAAAGCAGAACGGCAACAGCATCACAGACGATGAAGACTACAAGGTGGCACAGTGCTTACACATATTTATGTCTACTTTGCAGGGTACTTTCTGCGGGATACCTTTTTTTTTAAAAGCAAACTGCGCACTTTGCGATTGAAAAAATAAATCACAATGCGTATAGCAACATTATATCGGGCTGAAAGTGAGCAAGAAATTCTGTAAAACATGGGTGCACAACATATCGCTTGTACTTTAGCAAAATTAGTTCAGGTTATGTGACATTACTTCAGCACTTTTGAAACTTCCCAGCACAATATCCTTGGCAGTCTTTCTTTTATCCAAGTCAACAATAGATTTTCATATTCTTTGTAAACACAACATGTCTAGAAAAACATACCTTGAACTTTTGTCTTATGGAAAAGAATACATATACTGAGGCAAAAGTATATTCAGGCACTGAGGCATAATGTTATAGCTGATTCTATAGGATATTAGTACATCCTCGTAACTGCATTAAATGGGCGGCAGAAAGATGCACTCTAGTCAGTTTCCGAATTGCCTTGGCTGCTCTGAACAGGTCGATGACGACAAATTACAGGATATATTGGCTGATTACTAGCGTGGTCTGGTATCTTGAATACTGCAGCTAGCCATGACAGGTGACGTTTCAAGACTTCTTTAACTCAAAAACAAAAGAATGAAATGGTGACGATACCAATCTAAAATTTTAAACACAGGCTATATATTTGTTCGTGGCCTACGCTTACCTTGTCGTCGGGACGGGTCTAGTGGCAACTGTAGTACCAGTCTCCAGATTCATACGACTCGGGTAGCAACACGCACGTCTACAACACTCGCGCGACTGTGGGACAGTCGCCAGACGCATGAGCTTTGTCAATGTGCACCGATGTTTCCCGCCAAATTCGAGAGTGGAAATCCTTGGCCTAAACAAAGACAGTGCAATAGCTTTCCTTTTACTCCTACGCTGTAAGAAGCACTGTGTTTTCTACGCGCAGCGCAACGTAAAAACCTACAGCATTACGATTGTAGTCCGAAAAAAACTGCACCTGCCGCTCATTTGCGCAGCATGAAAACTCTTCAGCGAAAGAATAAAGTAAGAAAGGAGTGAAAGGTGAGACCATGCGTGAGACTAAAACGTTTTACCAGGCAGCGACGATAATACCGTACGATAAGTACAGAAATAGCTGCTTATCGTGTATGGTAACGTTAAGATGGGATCAATGTGGCTACTAGAGGTCTTGCAGATTAATCAAATCAAAATCGCAGCATATCCACGGGGTGAATGATGATGAGTGGGGCGAAGCTCCGCAGGGAATCATCGGTAAGCCGTGAAACTCTTCCGTGAAATTCGCCCAGTACATCACATAAGGGGTGCGAAACACCGTGTATATATTAAACATCAAACTTTTATTGTACTGTTGGTTTACATGGTCCCTTCATTATCACTGCTTTGTGATCGGTGAATGCAGGGAAAGTGTCTGCTCCCGAGCGAAAGAGAAAGCGTGCCAAGAGCGAGCGCGACTCCGAGTGAAAGAGGAAAGCGCGCCAAGAGCGAAAGAGAAAGCGCACCAAGAGCGACCGCGTTCCCTGCTCACCCTGTGAGAATTAACGGCAAGGCTAGAGGGAAGACACGACGCGTGTAGCGTTTCTCTTCGCGTTCCACGACGCGAGGTCGGTAGCATGCCCAACGAAAGCCAACGGAACGCGATCGTGCAAGTGCTCTGACTTCGCATCGCCTCATGGTCCCATTTTAGCGTCCCAAAACCAAACATCTTGCTCAAGGTGTGCTTTGCGTTTTTCATAGAAATAATTTCTTTATCATGTACATTAAGACGAAAAGTTGAAAGCTCACTATAGTATATCGCCCGTAAAGTATGTTTTCAGTGCGATTTAACTTGGTATGGCAGGGTCCTTGCGCCGTTGCCGATCGGCGCTCGCCCGTTGTCGATCCACCTCGCCCGTTGCCGATCGGGCGAGGTGGGCTACATACTGCTACTACAGAGGAGGGAACGACCCACACCCTAAGGAGCTTCGCCCCTAAAAAAAGCTACGTGCCGACGATAAAAGCACAGTATTTCTGTACTTACTCTACAGTAAGGTACAAAGGTCACTGCTTTGACCTTTGTTCTCACAGGGTAAATTTTGTGCCAAGCGACAAGCTGCGCTGGAAGTGCCGGAAAAAATGGTGACATGAAGAACACTCTTTCCTGAACAAAGAGTTCCTGTCCAGTCGATGGCGACAATCCTGCAGGTTCTATAGCAAAAAATGTGTTTCGCTCCCGCAACCTTCTCTGGCTAAGAGATTTCAGCGATGTGTGCAAAAGCGTCTTGCCCTTACGGCGCAAAAGCTGCCACCCCCTTGTGCTGAGGAAGCAAGGGTTGGGGAGATGAGATTCTTGGATAGAGAAGAGGTCGAGGAGGACACCTCGGGAGGAAAGGGAGAGTGAAAGAAGTTGGAGAAAAGGAGGGGGCACTTTCTTGAGAATGGAATTCCCACAACACCGAGCACCAGGCCGGCGCAACTTCTCTACCCATCAGAAAAACCTGTGAGAGGTGTACGAGAGGCACTGAAGTGGGGGGGGGGGGTGCGATTGCTTCTACCGCTCCCCCTCTGGATCCATAACTAGTAACGATGTGCACTGTGTAAGATCATCTGCGGGGTTATCAGCCCCAGAACGATGTTGCCGTTGAGTTTTGTCACTGCTGCGTTGAATTTCTGACACCCTATTGTCAAGAAACAACTACCATTGCGATGGCACTACTCATATCCAATGCAGTGTGACTGTGGAATCGGTCCAGAAGGTGACGTCCATATTCTGCTCAAATGCCTTGAGAGTCTTGATAAGGAACGTTGCCAACCTGGTTTCAAGCACAGCACCCGGACGTTAGGCAGTGTAATCTTCTGCAAAGGTGCTGATCTTGATTTAATCATTAAAAGGGCCGTAGAGGCACAATATTTCTGTCCAACATATCTCAAGAATGCCAGGCTCCATAAGCTTTCCAAATGGCATCACAAAATGGGTATAGTTGCGTAGTTCGATCTCCCGGGTTTTGGCACACTTGTTGTAAAATAAACCGCACTAGGTAAGAGTGAACATTATATTTACATGACAAGCAGACTATAGCACTGCCAATGGTGAACGCCGTCACTGATCTTTATTTTCTTTTCCATCTAAGCTTGAGCTCTTGCACAATAGAAGAAATCTTTAACAAAGGTAGTGTGCATTTGCATATTTCTTTTTGAATAGTGCAGTTAAGTGATAAATCAGTGGCACTTTTAGAAAGATATAATACCCAGTGTCATGGCAGTATTAAACTGTGAGTGGGCAGACTTATATGTGCGTTGTTCTTCCTATTTTATTTCAGAAGCACAATGGCCTTCTCAAATCACAGTGGGAGCTCATAGCTTTCGACACCGAGGCCTATGGACCACAGCTTAAGACAACATTCTGCGCAGAGGACATGACAATCACTGTATGTGTTCAAATTTATTTCTTTTTTATATGTGGCTGCATTGCTTTGGCGTGTATTTTCTTCGACATTTTGCTTACATCATGCTAGGTAACAATATGATTATGACTGCATAGAAGGGAAATTTCATTAAACATAAGCCACTGTGTATAGTATCTTACAGGTTCTAAGTTCACCAGCTTTTATTCAGTTCTAAGTACAGCATAGACCGCTTATACGTAAGTCGCCGGAGTCGCGAATACTACAAGCGGTACCGCACTATAACCAAAACAACATTTTTGAAAGGTTGCACGTGTGCAAAACATGACCAACGGGTAGGCGCGGGATTCCGACTATCGAGGCATGCGACTGGGACGTAAGTTTGCATCTGCTTACATTTGGAAATGTTGAACGGTTAGCGTCCGCGGATCTGCGGTGCCAACATAACGAACGCGGAAAAAATGTGCCGTCACGGGAAGTCACCGCGGTAGCACACTGCGCGTGCGCCATGTCGAAAACGGTGGCGACGACAAACCACCACTCAAGTGTTTCACACGCACGCCCGCGTTTTCGTCAAAGATGTAAGTCACCCCTTCTAAATGCAACAACTGCAAAATGTTTCATTGACTCAGCACCAAACCGCAACTTCTGTAGTCCGCGGCCGCCGACATGGCAGCTAGCGCTCGTTAGGCCTAGCGTACGTGTTGCAAATTGGCATGCCGCCACGAAAAGCTTGCCCTAGGCAACACGGAGATCGGCCGTAGAAGAGATCGCACTCGCGAGCTATACCGAGGGCATCACGCGTGAAACGCAGTTTCAGTTCGCGGTCGGGAGAACAGCCGCGGCAACTATCCTGAAAAAATCTCTGAAGCTTGTAAGTCCGCCTCTTGGTGGCAAAGGCGAAAGCTCAATCGCATCTCAAAGCATTGTTACTTGCGGGGGAATCAAGGTTGCACGCGCGATATCTGCGCTCTACGACGAAGCAACTATTTTCCCGACGGAGACAAATAGCGGTAACGTGGGCGCCCGTACGTAGCGGAGCGCGCATGTCAAGCAGCCGGTGCAAAGCGTGCATGTCAAGGGGGCAAAGGCTTCTCCGTCGGTTTCCCCCTCCCCCCCGCTCCTTGTTTGTTCCGCGTCCCCTCCTCCTTCGTAACGCCGTCGCCACTCTCTCCCCCGCCGGCGCATCTCCGCTGAGAAGCACGCTCGTTCCCTCGCATCTCTGAGAATGTTCCGGCAGCCGCATTATAACCGGTCTTTCATCTCGGGGGACTGAACAATAAGCGGTGTGCGTATACATGGAGTTTTATGGGAGGGTAAACGGGAGTCAGAAAAAACCGCATTATAGCCGGTACTGCACTGTAAGCGGTTACGTTATAAGTGGTCTGAGCTGTTCTGTGGGTGTGTTAAATAGTAAAATTTTAATAAATTGTTTGTTTCATTTGCTTAAAATACTTCTTGTGAAAGTAAAATACTAAAACTTAATTTTATATAAATTTTTTTCCCAAAATATTTTTAGTATGAAAATAACGTTAGGGCCATGAAATTTATGGGTTGTCTGCTGAGACGTTTGATTGGGATTGAATTAACCATAGTCAAATTAACGGAAGTCTGCTGCATCGAAATCCTACCTTTTATGCAAGGTACAGTCACCAATTGATTTTTGCTGCATCAGGTGGGTTGCAAGAAATGTCCAGCTAATTGGACTTCCCTGAAAAATAAAAAAAAATTAACAAAATAAATGCTACATTTACATGATTGTAAGTCGACTCAAATGTATATTGACCCCGCTATATCGCAGATAAAAAGAACACTGGAGCACATTCGTAATGGAAATTTATGCTCACTATTGATTGTCAAGCAAGCCCTCTTTATAACTTCGATGTCCAGGCCCTGCTGTCATTGATGTGCATGCTCGGTATTCCCATTTCCAAACTGAAGACATGGGCTTCTTGCATGACCATTTCGCATGTCACCAGTAGAGACCGATCATGTAGTTCAGTCTCGTGTATCTCAAGCTCTGGTAAGCCTCTCAACTTCAGTCTGTGAGAACCTCGGTGCTTGGCATCACACGTGAAAATTGTTGTGGTGCAACTTGTGTTCTGCCAGCTGTCTGGTGGCGCGCCTGTGTCATGGACTGGGATGGGTGTGTCAGAATAAATCACTTGATGTTGCAATGCTGTCTGGTGTAGACATGTCTCTGGTTCTGATGCACATAGTGTTCGAGCCAACTTAAAGCACAATAAAGATCTGTTCACACTGCAGTTGCCACTGCCGCCCTCCCGTTCACTTGCGTGCCGCCGCACAGTTGGTATTTTTTGGCATGTAGAATGGTGTCCCTTTTGAACACTGCTATGAACGAGTGCCAATAGTTTTTTGGCCTGAAACACTCATGACAATGAAGCACAATGATCAAGCACAAAAGTAGCACGCAGGCTGGCCCGGGCGCTGGTGAATCTACGCATGGGTGCCCAGCCAACACTCTCTTCTGTATAATTGCAGATAACGAAACTTTGGCCAGCTTCTCTGGCACGTGCATGGATACAGTCAAAGATGAGGGGGTTGAGGATGTTTTAAAGAGGGGAGAGAAGAGGAGCAGATTTTTGTTCCCGCCTGCTTGCTTCCCTGCCTCTCACGCGGTGGAAATTCTGAGGCCTAACGAAGCGACACAGCCGTCAGAAAAAAAAAAGCGTCTCAAAAAAGAACCTCTTCCATCAACTGCCAGTGCCCCCCGAACAAACCTTTGCTTAGCTGCCGTGCACTGTGAGGAGTGCCTCTGCAGGTTGAAACAGGCGGCTTTTCCATCAGCGATCGACTCTTCAAAAATGGCACGCACAGCTTTTACGGTTGTGTTGATTGCTGATTAAAGAGTCGCTCTTCCGACCAGCAGCGGCACTCCTGACGGTGAACAGTGGCTCAATAAAAGTTGAAAAAGAAAGAAAAAACTTTCCTTTTTTTAAAGGGACACTAAAGGCAAATATCAAGTCGACGTTGATTGTTGAAATAGCGGTCCAGAAAGCTCGTAGTGCTGCTTTTGTGCCAAGGAAATGCTTATTTTGAAATAAAATCACGTTTTTAGTGGTCCGCATTGCGTTAGCGCGCTTCAAATCTCCCGCCTGAAAATACGACTTTCATACGTCACTGCTGCCATGCCCAACGTTGCCCGCTTTTACTGCGCGGCCGTCGACACTAGTAGCAGCCGAGCGGAAGTAGCGGGACCCACAGTAGCAACAACGGCGCTGCGGCAAAGACTTGCTCGGATGGGCACATTCAAAGCCTTCACCAAGTTGCGGTTGGCCTCGTAATCCTCAGTACGAAAGTGCAGCGAGCACACACGCAGAGGTTTTGACTGTTTAGCACACTGGCACAATGGCATGACACTAAGTCACTTCGAGCGTAAGGGTTCATTCCGCGGCACCCAGTGAAAAGACACACCGGTTTCCTTGCTGCAGCACTGGCGTTGTGCACCATTCGGGCATCCGGCAATATCACACGCGTGCGGCATTTTGTCGAACTTTCTGTCAGAGCGACTTTCACGAGCGCGCAAAACACGCACGGCAGTACGCGATCCCGAAACTACCACTGAGACGGGCGAGGCGCAGTTTGGCGAAAACGGAACCATTGAACCACGCGCGCCGTTCCCCATGGCAACGCCATGGAGGTTTTGTTTTCCATGAATCAAGCGGAACGAACAAACAGCATTTTATTACATCTTTTGATGCTCGGAATGTTCTTTTTTTACTGCTGCTAGTTTGATTACTAGTGATTTATTGTAGGCCGACTTCCATACGTCATCGGGATCACTTCGAAAATGTCCCACTCGTGGCGCTCATCATGTGATACATTTAGCTTAATTTCTCGGTAGGTAGGGCACTGCTGTTGATAATATTGCCATTTTAGAAGTTGTCATATATTGGGCTTTCACTCTGACATAAATTGTTATTTGCCTTTAGTGTCCCTTTAAAAACAAGCAGGCAGAATAATTATATGCTATATGGTAGAGCTGGAACGCAAGCGTACCATACCACAACATCCCTGATTTCTCTTCAGTCGACCCCCCAGCTTTGGATTTCAAGATTAAATAAAATAGATCAACCATGCAGTCGTGTAGTGCATTTGTTAACCTTGAGAACCAATGACCACTTTTACTGCCCGATGCCATGTCCATAAAGTCCTTTTCACAGTGACTTTATGGTACGAAAACTATCGAAAAGAAGCAGGTCTAATTTACTGTGGTGGCCAGTATAAGCAGTGCTTTCACATCCATATGAATACAACAGATAATGATGCCAAAGAAAGCATAGAAAACATTATTTGTAGTTACTAATTAAAATCTAATTGTTGAATAAAATAAAATGAAAGTGCAGGTAAGACAGCTTGCCGCTGGTTTGGTACGAATGCACTTCATTACATGTGCGACGCACTGCCATTGTGCTGTGGTGGAGGATGTTCCCTTGTCTACTTTCTTGGGTACTTTTGCTTAATGTATTTACACATTTGCAGGTCGACCTATTTTATTGACATTTAAATCTGAAGTTGGAGGGGGGGGAGGCAATTTGCAATCGAAGCCTAAACTTGTACTGCCAGTAACGAAGAGACAAACGAGACAACAGAGACGCTGCGGCTTAGTTGCAACATTATGTGCTTTCTGGCTCTGCCTGTAGCATATCATTATTGCATGCGCTTGTTTCGAAAAATAAAAAAATTACAGCTTTTTTTGTTATTATTATTATTGTTTCATATTTTACTAAACCGCTGTTTGCCGCCAGGAGTGCCACTGTTGATTAGAAACTCGATGCTTCCATAAATGATCCCATAAGGGCTGTGTGCGAAATTTTTAGAGTACAGATTGTTGGTGGAAGAGCCACTGTTCCACTCAGCAGAGGCACTTCTAATGGCACAGACAGCTCAGGAACAATTTGTTCCAGGGTGTAGCTTCTCTTTTTGACACTTTGGTTGGTTCTTCTCCTCCTTTTTGATTGCTGCGTTCAGCCTCGGAATCTCCACCGTGTCGGTGGCACGAAAGCAAGCAAGCGGGAACTAAAATCTGCTTCCCTCCTGTCCTTGTAACACCCTCCAATCCCTCGCTCTGTGCACTTGCTGCTGTCCCAGCGCCTGCCGGAGCTGCCAGCCAAAGCAAGCATTGGCGAGGCAGCCATGCATAGGTTCACTGGTGCTTGGGCCGAGCTGTGTGCTACTATTGTGCTTGATCACCTTGCTTCATCGTTGTGGGTGTTCCGGGCCAAAACACTTTCAGCGCTCATTGACAGCAGCATTCGAAAGGGCTGACGTTCTTAGTGTTGAAAAAACCAACTGTGTTGCTGGACACAAGTTTGGAGTTTCTCAACGGGTGTTGCAGCATTGACAATTACAGTGCTACCAAATTTTCACATGGGGCGTCAATTGCTGAGGTTTTAGCAGGCTGAAGTCATGATGTTTTACAGAGCTTGCAGCACACATGACCAAACTGCACAATAGGTCTCTGCTGACCTGCAAAATGGTCACGGAAGAAGCTTGTGTCTTTGCTTCAATAAGGGGAACACCAAGGACACACTCTAAGACCAGTAGGGCCTGGGCATCGACATTCATGTAGAGATACATTTCCATTAAAAAATACATATGCGTTTTCTTTTCTTCTTCCCCCCCCCCCCTTTATACAAGGCGGGGGGGGGGGGTTCAACCTACATTCGATTCTACTTACAATCATGTAAATACTGTAGGTAACCCTGCGAGTTGTAGTTCAAATCCTGGCCCAAGCAATACATGTGGAACACACTCATTTAGTAAGAACTTTTAAAACAAGGCAGCTAACCAACAAACCCTCATATGCTACATAAAGCCATAAAACCTGATGGTGTTGACGCTCTGCTGAGTGCCACTGGCTAACAGTGCTTGGGTTACACGCATAAATAGTCCTAGAAGGCGGCCAAGTAAAACGCCGCCGCCGTGGCCCAATGGTAGTGCACCATGTGTGTTACACGGAAGGTGGTGGTAGGTTCTATTCTCACCGGCAGCAAGTAATTTTTTTTATCCACTTTTATTTCCCATTACCTCGCATTTACTTCACTTCAATTAAACGTTACAAATAACGTCCCCTGTGCTTTTCTTGGCTTCATTGTATGTAGCCTTGAAGGGACACTAAAGGCAAAATGGAACTCAGCTTGGACTTTCGAAGTACCATTCCGGAAACCTCGTAGTGATTGTTTCGTGCCAAAGAAATACTTAGTTTGAAAGAACATCACTAGGCTTGTGAGAATATTCGAGCAGTTAAAATATTCGAACGAATATTACAGTATTCGAATTCGCTTAGAAACGAATTTAAATTATTCTAAATTTCGAAGTATTCGAAATGAATGATTAGACATAAACAGCATTTAAATCTTGTAAAGGTGGTTTCGCTGCTGTACATGGGTGCTGTACCGTGAATACACATTTCCAGGGGAAATCTGCACTGCCGTGAAGCCTCACTTCATGGTTAAATGAACAAATTACCCTCACATCGATTCATAATTTTTTAAGCTTAGAAGTTCGTTATACTGGCTTATATGCTCTTATTATAATAAATTTTAAAATGTATAAAACGTAAGGTATTTTGCAGGTTATCACTTGCATTCTACTGAGTAATAGTAAACAACTTTATCAAATTCAGCTACTATTCAAATTTGCTTCCACTTCTTTTTGAACCAAAAAGAATGACATTTGCGCATGCCTTGTTTCATTTTTAAAAAATATTGTGTAGGTTAGTTGGGTCATGACAAATATGCTCATTTTTATTTATAATATGGGGTATATACTATTTGAATTCAATTTGAAATTATTCGACCAAATCACTAATTGCTTCGAATTCGCTTCGAACCTGAAATTTACTATTCGCACAAGCCTAAACATCACGTTTTAGTGGTCCGCATACTGCTAGCTCAATTCATATCACCCGCCTCTCAAAGACTCGTGACATAAGTACTCCACAAAGCCACCTTCAGCGGGTGCTACACCAGCACCTTCTGTTATCTCGCAACATTGCACCTCCACTGGAAATGCACACAAGAATACTTCTTGTTGTACTTGTTTTGCTGGCCACTGCTGCTTGCTTTGTAATGCGATGCTTTCCGCGAAAGCGCTTGATACTCGGACACTGCCGTGTAGAGTCTGGAAGCTGCATGCGATCCGGCCGTCATAGCGGGAATACGGCCAACCCATGTGCGATTATTTGTGCTGGCACCGTTCGGTGAGCTTCTGTTTGCGCCGCCGGTGTGCCGTGCCGCTGAAATGGCGGCACAATCAACCCATGTATACCACGAAATCTGTGTGTGCAGCCTTCGCTTGTGCGATACTCGTCAGACCAATGTTCATCCCATCTGAGGAGTCGTGCAGAAGGCAAGGTGCCCGATGACTCATTTGGGTTTGACGTAAGGAGACGGACGGCTCACGAAAACAGCCTCGAGAATAATATGTAGCTCTTCCTATTAATACAGTTTTGCTTTTTTAAAACCTTGAAACCATTTCTTTATTCTTCCATCTCCCTTATGTGGGCATGCATCATCCTGACAACACCAACGAAACAGTGCTGTAGGGAAGCAGTACTTTGAAAAACGGCTGTGCCAATTGTGCCAATTTGATACAATTCTTTATTTTTGCACCATGCTGCACCAAAAAGCCTGACCAGCCTCAAAATGTTCTCAGTTGCACTAATTTTAGCAAGATATGGAGGCCGCCTTGGCCAGCTGCAGTTTGGGCACCATCAACCAACCCAATCCAGAAGCCCACACCCTAACCCTAACCCCACTGTGAAAGAAAAGAAAAAAAGAACAGTGGTTTTAAAATTTCTTGGCCTTGTTCTATTGCATGCAGAACGTTTTTTGAGCTACTTTTGCTGCAGTACACTGTTGCCATGCGGAAAAGCATACTAAAATTTATAAGGGGCCATTAGCACTAGCTGTCACGGGACACAGCTCATTTTGTTCGTTAATTATTCTGGCTTGCACGCGACATGTAATTACGAGTACAAGTATGATCGTTTAAAGGGACCGCCAACCAATTTTTATGGTACGTATTTTCTATAGCGCAACGGAAGGCTTACCGGTCCGAGTGTCTAATCACGGTATAGTAATGTGGAAAACGCCGTGAAACATTTGTGATCAGAATTTTTCTATCTGCGGTGAATATGAAGTCGTATACACATGTGACAACACATGCTGCTAACGTTGAGAGCGAGAGCGGTTCGTGTTCGAGCGTGGTGGTTCACTGCGCATGCGTGCACTCCACCCGTATGCACTGCAGCTCAGCGTGTTCCACTAGTCGCCATGAAGGCAGCACCGCTTTTCACCGTGCAACTTCTTTTACCTCGTAAGCAGCACAGAGTAGAGCGGGGATGGATAGTAATATACATACGCTAATTTTGAGGACTAATTATGGCGTGCATGACAGCATCAGACTACGTGACTACGTACAGCAAAGTGATCAATTTCGTAATTAAGCTTCAAGGCTCTTCCACTAGGATGCACGACATACCTGCTCATTGTTACTTTTAAACACGATTTAAATACTAAATCCTACTTTCAGTGCAAAAAGGATATTGGAATCTGTCACTATATTTCACGGTCTTTTCATTTCTACCAGGATCTTATGACACGTTCTGGCCAGTTGTCGGTCCCTTTAAAAAACAAAAGACCCAGTACGTGCTATAATGCAAACCAACAAAACAACATTTCTTTACACCTTCTACATAGCAATCCCACCAGCTGAAAATAACAGGGAGCTGAGCTAGTTGGTAAAAATTCATTCTGGAAGACAGGGCGGACCAACTAGCTGCATCCGCCCACGGCAACACTGCCGCCAATACATCCGTAGCTGTCCCTGCACTTGACCTGAAACCATTCCTAAAATAAGCTCGGGGCTTATTGGCAGTGCTTGTGGAACAGGCAAACACAAAATAAACGACATGTTATCAAGCCAAATCTTGAAAATTGGCCACCAGTATCCAGATCACGCCACACACAAGTAACACTTAGCAGGCTACAAATAGGACACACACACACACACACACACACAGCACACATGCATACCTTCTGTCAAGTGGTGATCCACCCAGGTGTGAGAGGTGTGGAAAACCACTTATCGTGCTTCACATCCTCGTCCAGTGTAATCAATTAGACGCTATCAAGCTTTTAAAACATGATCATTGCTTGCGTTTTTAAAAGATGTGCATAGTTTTCACTCCATATTCGGAGGTGATCCATAGCACGACCTCTGAACAGAGGTCGCTGCTGCAGTAACTACATTAAAGAAAGCACCTGCCTCACGGTCTTTGGACTCAAGAGCCGTCGACGAGGTATTCGTGCTGATGCCATCTCTCCATAGTTTTATCACGACCACTTGACATTGATCCTCGCTGCACAGATTTCACGTCACTCTCATGATTTTAATACTTATATGTAGGGGTGTGCGAATATTCGAAATCTCGAATATTTTTCTAATAGTGTTTGCTGTTCAATTCAATTCGCACTGGAATTTTACTATTCGAAGTTCCCAAAAACAAATACAGTCAACGTCCCATTGAAAATGACCCCTTCAGATTGTCAATATGCTTCACCTCATTACACTCTCGTATTGCGGCAAAGCTGCCTTTGAAGCTTCGTTACGGTCGAACTTTGCCAAGAGACGGTCAACGTCCGATTGAAAGTGGTCCCTAGATTTTCAATATGCTTCACCTCGTCACACCCCGGTATTGCGGCAAAGCTGCCTTTCAAGCTCCGTTACGGTTGAACTTTGCCAAGAGACAACGTCCGATTGAAAGTGGTCCCTAGATTTTCAATATGCTTCACCTCATCACATCCCGGTATTGCGGCAAAGCTGCCTTTCAAGCCCTGCTACGGTCGCAAATGTACTCACTTAAGAAAACACTGGTTCTAACATGGAGATGAATGTGGCAGAGGTGGGGGCTCAATTAATGCTGTTTTGGACCTGAAATTTGAGCAGGAAGTCCGAAAAATCGGAAGCGGAAGCTTTTTAGCATCCAAAATTTCAGATGTTCTTATATATCGACGTCTACGAGGCAGATTTGGAACTCCGGACTTGAAGGGAGCACACCCTTGTCCGCCACATCAGTTGGGCTTCCACAGAAGTTGAAAGAGGAGGAGAGGCTGAGGAAATGGCATCTTTGCCTATCACGTGTAAAGTGTTGTCGGCAACACTTTGGTTGCACCATATCATGTACATAAATAGAATTCGGCCTCTACATTGCCTCATTCTTGATAAGACAGCTATGAAACACCACCCCGCCAGCGCTTCATCAACCTAGCGAAAAGAAACCCTTTCATGTTGCTATCACATAAGAATATGCTTAGGAATCCTCTCCAACTTTTTTTTCTGCAATTTTGGTTTGAAGTATTAGAAAAATATTCGAGAAATATTCGAAAAATATTCGATTCGATTCGCACTCACACTTCAATATTCGAATTCGCTTCGCACCCAAAATTTTGCTATTCGCACAGCTTCACTTATATGTTTTGCCTGCTTTTAGCATGCGGCATTTTAAGGCCCCTATACAGCCATTTACCACAATCGTTATTCACATCTTTTGTCCCATGATCTGGCGCTCTTTGGCCATCAAATGGCCCTTGCGCCATGAAATATAACATTTGATGATGATGATCATCATCATCATCAAAAGACAGGGCGTACAAACACGAACACAAGAAAGAAGTCAAGACACCACAAAAGCCGGCGTTTGTGGTGGCTTGACTTCTTTTTTGTGTCCGTGTTTGCACGCCCTGTCTATTAGAATGAACCACCGGCTGAATTTATAAAAATCATAACATGCCAGTGTATTTATGTAGTGAGCCCGCTTGCCGAATTTTACAACCAATGTAGCACACACACAATGCTGCGTAGACTATGTTCGACTCACCAGGGGGGGGGGGAGTCCATGATGACGATACGCAGAATTCCCCCACGGACCTCCTCATTGTGCAAGTGAGTCGATCGTCCGTGACCAGCTCCAAGGACCAAGAGAGAGAGATTCCTCGTAGCCCCATGGGAACAAAGTGCCATCTCTCGCATGGCGGCATCTATGCCGACCTCAACTTTGCTCGTGTCCCGCGGAGAAGCCAGTCTTGAGGACCCGCGAGCGGCATGGAGTGAAAACAACTTCTCAGTGGATGCAAGCAGCCCCGCAAAGTTAATTCGGACCTCCCCCTTTACGGCATGCCTCATAATCTGCCTCAGTGTCTCAGTGGTTTTGGCACATAAAACCTCATAAACTGTTAATTAGTTCTTTGGCCTGATAAGTCACAGAAGTTTTGGACTTGATCCGAATGAAATTACAGCCAAATGTTCACAACACTTACAAATTGGAAGGCAGTCCGGTTTTCTTTGGGCGTCTGTGTACATGATTAGCATTTTGTTTTGGGTTTTGCATGTAAGCATGAACAGGAAACTGCAGTAGCTTCGTTAATGATCTGTAAAGTCTTTTATCTATTTTAGTATAATACTCTTTCAAGCTTGGAATGGGGCATATAATAGGGGATCTCCCGTGTTTGATCAGATGTAGTTTCTGTCATTGTATTGATATTGCACTCAATGCTTGCAACCCTCTTTTTTTTTGCAGGAGTATTCAGTAGATGCACACGAGGACCTGGATGTGCTCCTCATGAAGATTACCCAGTACAGCTATACCTGTTGCACTCACCTGCTCCGCATAAGGGCTGTTTTTGTCTCCAAGGTAAACAGACAGCTGTGTGCTCAACAAAATGAAGAAAATTCCGCAATTATTTCAATTATACGGCTTGTCAAATAAACAGCAAGAGTTATTCCCAAGTCATTACAGCCAAGATGTGCCTGTATTTAGCCGTGAACTTTGTAAGGGACAGTCACGTTGTGAAAGATCTGAAAATACTTGCATTTCTTGTGCCGCACAGTTAGTGATAGTATTTCAGACATGGAGCTAGCCTCTAACTTCAAGCAGAAAGGTGGACTTGTTAAACTATTGTATGTGCTCATTTTCCAGTAATAACACAGGACTGTAAAGCCAAAAAGCTCTTGTCGCATTGACTTTTATGCTGTGACTTGGAACATGTCCTGACAGTCGGGTATTGCAGTAGTGTGCTGTACTGGGCTGGTTGGTGTATTATTGGGATGAGATCAAACTGCGCTTTCATACGGAACGAAGTAAGGATTACAAACGCAACAGTGACTCACAGTCACTGTTTATGGCAATTCAATTGCAATATATGGGAAGCAGGATCTGTGCAGACCGCAAAAACAAATCAGCATAATCGCAATATAGAAACATAGTATGTTGAGCAGCGCACAGAAACAAGACACAAAAAGAAGAAATGATTGGACAGGACCACCGCTATTAAAGTTCAGTAAAGTTGACAGTTTGATAGTCCAATTGTTTCTTTTGTGTGTCGTTTCTGTATGCTGCTTCACACATTAAGATGATTTGTTACCTACTCGCCCAACTTTCAACTTTAATGAGCAACATAAGAACAATGAGTTTCACTGGAAACTAATTTTGCTATGTTTAATGGCACCGTGCAGAGCAGACGGAACGTCACTGAACAACGCAAACGGAACATTGTGCAGAGCAAACTGAAAGTGTTAACTTGTGTACTTCTGTGTGCAACTTTCACTGTGTGGTGCTTGCAGTTAAGGCAATGTTTCACAGCTACTCTCAGGTGGTTGACAGTGTTTTCATTTCATCAACCTTGCTTCATTCTTTGTAGTGTTTTACAGAACTGATTTGCTACAACACTAGCAAGAAGCAGTTTGCTACTTCTTGTTACATTATCCTTGCTTGAAAGGAGGCTGAAGAGGTTTAAAAAAAAAATGAAGTTATAAGAACCCTTTTGTACTTCCAAATTCCCTGAACATGAAAATCAACACGAAATTTGACGTTGCTCGACCACTAATGTGTTATTAGGGAGAAAGTCTGAACCGCTGACTCATGGCGCACAGCAAACCGGGCGCACGCCTATGATTGGTGGAGCACATCGTGACATCATTACATGGGCTTGCTGCAAGGGCAACAGGTTCTGATCTGGCACTGCAATAACCTCCCTGACACTTTGGCAGAGTTGAGGTGCAGTGATCAGTGGCATAGCCAGGAATTTTTTTAAGGAGAAGGGTTCTTGCATGTAAGCAAAAGTAGGATATATACATGGTTGAACAGTCAAGTTTGTGCAGCTCAAATAAATTAGGACAAAAAGGAACACAAAAACGACGTGGACTGGCGCTTTGTTACAGCAGCTACAGTTCAGTTCTGGCACAATATCGTTACTAAATGAACGAAGTGATGTCTAACGTGTAACATTTCTGCAAAGCAGGACCCTGCATCAAACCACACATGACATGGAGAGCTGCAATGTGAGGGCATTTCACTGATGAACAGCGCAACCAACAGTCCCTGCAGAGCAGTACTTGCTTCACTTGCATGTTTGCTCTTAACATCAAGGACATCAGGAAATTTAATTGTGTATTTTATTAAGGTGCTTTTTTTCTTTGCAGCGAATGCGGAGATTGATTGTATATACACAATAAATTGGGTCATATCCATGTTGAAATGAAACAAGGTGTACTAGAGTCATAAAAGTGCACATTGCACGGCAGTGGGGTTTGCAGTGGCGATGAATGCCGCTGAAAGAAAACCGCATTCATTTCTCCGATGGCATACTTGGGCTGCCTTCTAGGTCGAGCAAAAATGTGACCGTAAACAAAAAACCTGCAAATATATGTTGTCATGTATATCTATGCAGTTTTTTTGTAGTTCTACTTTGTTGTTGTTAGCCATAGATTCCCAATTGTTTTGAGGTGATCAGTGCTAAAATGTTTTGGAACAGATAACAGTGATTCCTTGAAGGCTTAAATTACTTCTTTTCGCCGCAGCAATCCCGCGGGCCACTAAGCTTCTGCTGAGGGAAGTTTTGAAAGAGAACATCGTAGAGGCTGCTGGAGCTCATTAGGCAGTGCGGAACAATGGCATGCTGATGCTAATGCTTCTTCTAGATGGAATTATCTATGCAGAAACAGTTCTTTCAAGCGCAAGCTTTAGAGGGCCACAAATATTAAACGACTGATGCCAGAAACCTGCAGTCGACGTTGATGCAGGTGCCTGGGACCCTTGTACTATTGACGACACTTCCGCTAACTTTCTCCTTCCCATGAAACACGAAACCTCTATAAAACGTCTTTAAAATGTTTAAAACCTCTATAAGACATTTCATAGAGGTTTTGTGTTTCAGTGGTTCCACCACCTCCACTGACTGACCCCTTGAGCTGCGGTAAGCGGAGCGTAGCCGTGATTTTAATTTGCAGTTGGGGCACCTCATCTTGCTCACTGCGATTTCAAATGTGTGCACTTCAGAAAAATGTCAGTTTTTAGAAATTTAAAACCTCTTCAGTTAACCCTTTTAAATCATTGCATCAAACTTTTTTTTTATGTAGCATAAAATCCCGACACTTCCCCTTCAGCAAGTTGAAGGTGCCGGCAAAGTTGAGGGGGGCGCACTTTCCCAGAGCGGCTCCAAAATTCAAGATGGTGTCGGCAAAGTTTTCACGCAAGAAAAGAAAAGGGAGTGCATGTGGAGTAGAGCACTGCACGGGCCGGATTTTACGGCCCGGGCCCGCTTTATGAAGCCTGAGCCCGGCCCGGGCCTGCTTTATGAAGCCCTAGCCCAGCCCGGGCCCGTCGTTCCAAGCGCGGGCCTGGCCCTGGCCCGGGCGTACATGACCGAGCCCGGCCCGGGCCCGGGCGTTCATTACTAAACTAATCCAGGGCGCGCTTGTTCATGACCAGGCCCGACCTGGGCCCGCTAGAGGATATTAGTTGTTGATGATGATTATTAGTGATGCCGTGTGCTTGTAGCGGGCGATCGGACGGAAAGTCCGGTGTGTACATGCATCGAAATGTTGCTTTGCCCACGGTGGTAGCTCAGCGGTTAAGCTGTTTCGCTGTTAAGTCCTAGGACCCGTGTGTGATTCCCGCGGCCACGGAGGCCGCAATTTGGTGGGGGCGAAATGCAAGAACACCCGTGTATATACTTATCTTTAGGTGCACGTTAAGGAACTTGAGGTGGTCGAAATTGATCCGGTGCCACTACGGCGTGCCTCGTAATCATATCGTGGTTTTGGCACGTAATACCAAGGAATATAAATGAAATGTATCGTATGTGTCAACCTCGAATAAAAGACAGAAATCTTTATGCCTCCCATGGGAACAACCGTTATCTGGGCCATTGTTAGTGCTGTTAATATATATATATATATATATATATATATATATATATATATATATATATATATATATATATATATATATATATATATACACATACATGTCACTTCAGCTTGGCACAGTATACCTTAGACCATGGAATGCATAACATTCGCGTGTGCTCGAAGGCCCGACTTACGCCTTTTAATGAGCGGGTCCGAGTCCGGCCCGGCCCGCAGTCTCAAGCCCGGGCCCGGCCCAGGCCCGCAGCTTCAAGCTCGGGCCCGCACTTTCAAGCCCGAGCCCAGCCCGGGCCCACCGGAAAACGCTTCCAACGGCCTAGCCCGGCCCAGGCTTTCGGGCCGGCCCGGGCCCGTGCAGTGCTCTAATGTGGACTACCTCAGAAGTCTTCTTGCTCTCGTTCATAGCACGGCGCATTACAATGACGGCTCACTAATGCAATAAACGCAATCACAACGCGATCAGACTGCGGGAAGCATGGCACGGGAGCATCTCTGATGATAGGCCAACGCAACAGCTTTAAGCAACAAATGCACATCTCGGAGTCCCTACTTGTACTGAATCTGGCGTCATAGGCACCATCTTGGAATACAGATCTCGAAGGCCATGCTTTTGCTCGCGGGACCCAGAAAATCGTCATGGGGGGCTTGCGCTAAGTTCGGGGTGCGATCATTATGTGGGAAAAAAATATGAGATTTTGGCGACAAACTTCAGATGCAGGTGCTTGAGATCGGCTGCTAAGCAGGACTGGATGAGAATCATGTTGCATAGGCGCGGTGCATAACCAGGGTGCGGAGAGGGTGGAGAAAAGGGGGGGGGGGCTTTCTCAGAACTGCATGAAAATTTGTAATTAGGAGTAAAATTGGAGGGGGCACTTGCTCGGGTGGGAGTGTTCGCTTGGAATTTTACGGTACTGTTCTGGCACCTACACACTGTGACTTTTGTTGGATGACGTCGTGTACATGCCTAAAAAATAGCAGCTTATCTTCTTTTTGTTTGAGTGTGTGTTTTGAAATTATTTGATGACAAGGTTGTTATAAATTGTTTGAACCACCCGTGGGAATGTCACGCGCATGGAAGGACTTTCAGTAAGGAAGACGAGGAAGTTAACGTGAATGAAAGAGAATACGGTTTGAAACATAGATGCTGGGTTTTGCGTCTCTTTCCTCTGGCGTCTTTAGACGCCGAAGCGCGGTTTCTCCACAAGGCTAATCTAAAAATGATGCATTTGGAATCATTAGCAGTTGTTCTTCCAGAGGCGATGAGGGCTAGTCCTAGTTGCACTCTCATCCGCCGTGCCCTTTGCATTTGCTTTGCAGTGAGCTGACAGGATAGTGCAGTGCCACGTTTGCAAAAATACACGCAAATCACCCCACCAAAGTACATTATAGTAGTATATGTGGCATTGAGACAGTATTTGCAGAAAACTTTGATCGTTATACTCCATAGTTATAGCAGGGTTCATTAAAAGTGAAATTCATTGCTGGAATTATACTTATAGGCAAATTTTTGCAGGTTTCTTTGGACAGGACTGCGGTGGAAAACAAGCACTATCTTGCCCTGTCCTAATGCTTGTCTTGTCTTCACAATCCTGTCCAAAGCTTTGTGCTTGTCAAACTTGCCTGATTGCACCTACTAGCCCAACAACACGTTCTACATAGACAGACCTGTTATAACCAAAAGTAGTATGTTGTCTGTGGATCCATTGTAATGGGCGTAGGCTATCAGAGTTGCAAATACTTTGATATTGCACATCTTAAGAGTGTGCATCTGGTGACATGCAACATGAGATGCACTCTGCAGTATCAACACCACTGCTTTGAACAGCATGTGAATGTAGAGTTTACAGTACAGCCTACAATAGGAATGTAAATTTATACATTCTGAATAGAGCACTGGTGTGCCTGCAGGACCAGCGCCATGCCTATGTGATGGTTCCTTCTATGGGGAAGCCTCTGATGAACCACGGCCAAGCTCTCCTGCCCCATCTGAAGCTGCTGCATGACATCCTAACTGCACTTCATGTGCTGCATACTCCTGCTGAGGGCAAACCTTCTCTTGCCCATGGCCGTGTACACCCTGCCTGGCTTGTAGTGTGTGATGATGGCCAGTCCATGGCACTTGATCTACCTAACTTCAGTGTCTACATGCCGGTACAGTCATCACATGTACATTGATTTTTTGTCCCTATGTACATTGCCTGTCATTACAGCTTGTGTGTACCGTAGAACAGCATCATTTTGTAACAAATTGTGCTAGGTAGTATACATGTGGAGAGGCCAGAACAGCTGTTAAAAAGAAGGAACAAGAAAAGAATGTGGCACTTCTTTAGCATATTGCCTTGGGTACTTGTCTATGTTGGTACGTACTCTTTTGCACTAATAAAAATTTCTGTCCCGCTTGTCTAATAAAGATTGTGTTTATGATGCTATTCATAAACGTAAAATACATGCTAGGAATGTTTGAACGATGAACTTGTCACATTGAATTTGAATGTTAGAGAAAAACCTCCATTTAAGAAGTGTGTTCAAAATGTATTGTTACGGGAAATACACAGACTTGAAGGAATAGGAATAGATGCATATACAACTGGTTTCAAGGCAAAGAGAATAACTGTGTGGCGATCAGCGATGCTTACATGAGCGGAGCACATTCCAACGACAGATACTGTTCCGCTGTTGGCAACACGGATGAACTTAGTTGTCGCAGGTGTCAGAACTTTCTTAAGCTTTCGGCGAAAATGAGTGGTCATAATGGAAAGTTGAGCCCCAGTGTCAACAAGAGCAGTCACATGCACACCGTCCACTTGTACATTGATAAAGTTTCGTTTTGTCTGTATGGTCAATAGAGAATTTTTCGGTCAGTCCAATTGATGCAGCTCCACCTCCAGGGGCTGCAGCATTTAGTTTTCTGTCAGGGAACGTTGTGGGAAGGCGGGGGAAGGTGGTCGGCGGGGCTGGGGAGATCGAGACTGGCAACGTTGGGGTGATGGAGAGCGGGAGTAGCGGGGATAACTCACAGGTTCCTGAGGGGCAAAGTGGTCTGGGCTGGTCGCATGACGATAAGCGGGACAGGCATTGAAAGAACGCGGGAAAGTGTGTGCAGTGGGGCCCCAGCGACTTCTGCAATGGTGACAAATGTGCCCAATACGGTGACAAGAGAAGCATATGGGCTTGTCATGTGTTCGCCATGCGGACGGATTGCGGAGCGTCGATGGAGAGCCAGACTGGAATGGATGTGCAGTCGTGAATTGTTGCTGGAAGTCGGTACGGGGAGGTAAGAGAGCAAATACCCATGCTGGCAATTTCCTGTTGCACGACTGCTTGAATTAGGGGCAAGGGAATGGAAGGAGAGGGATCAGGGGCTGTTGGTGCCACTGTAGCAGGAGCGGCCGCTTCAAGTTCACGCCGGACGAGTCGTGTTAAGTTATCGCAGGAGTCTGGAGGACGATATGTGTCGAGGCAAGATGACGTCGCTGCAGTATTCGGAAAGCGCTGGAACTGTTGTGAGATGCGTCTACTTTTAGTCTGTTCGAGGTGGCGACATTCTTGAATTATTGCATTAACAGACAAAACATTCCTAAACACCAGCACGGTAAATGCGTCGTTGGCAATACCCTTGAGGATCTGCGCAACTTTTCCTGGCTTGGACATGTTTTCGTCGGCTCTGCGACAGAGTGCTAGGACACTCTGAATATAACTGATGTAGGACTCAGTGGAAGTTTGCGCGCGAGTTGATAATTCATTCTTGGCGGCTTGTCAACGACCAAAAGGGTTTCCTAAAAGCTCACGGATCTTTTCCTTGAAGCTGTCCCAGCTTGTAATGTCATGCTCATGGGTGTCAAACCAGACACGAGGGGTGCCGTCAAGGTAAAAGATGACATCCGCGAGCATGAGTGTGGGGTCCCACCTGTAACTGGCACTGACGCGTTTGTTGAGGCGCAGCCATTGGTCGACGTCGGAACCCGCGAGGCCCGAGAGCACACCAGGGTCTTTCAAGACGGGAAGCGTCACGAAACTGGTTGCGGCTGGTTGGTTGGAAGGCAGGGCAGGAGGCGTGACGGCCGGAGTGGGTGTAGTTGAGTCCTGAGAGGTCATGTTGAAGGCCGCAAGCGAACGGCCTCTGCGGAGTTCCGTGGCGAGGACGGGGATCGCACCGCTCCACCAAACATGTTACGGGAAATACACAGACTCAAAGGAATAGGAATAGATGTATTTACAACTGGTTAAGCGAGCAGCGCTGCCGATAGGAACAGCTCGCGCCAGTCTATATTGTTGTCGTCCTCTTCTTCGTCGTTGACCACGATGCCACTGGTACGTAGCAGTATCAAACCTTTTGTCAGAAAAAATACATTTTTTAATTAGAAGGTATGAAACCCTAATCCCCTTCAGAGTAGTCTCCTAAGTAATGCACACACCTCTCCCAACGCCTCTTAACTTCTGCTAGTGGTTGTTTCTGGGAGTTGGTTGAACTAGAGGACTAGGTTGGACCCCATAGTTCCGAAAAGTCAGTCTTGCACGGTAACATGAATAACGGTCTCAAACTGCACCCGGGAGCGAAACTTGAAGGGGTCCGCTCTATGCACAGCTGGTGCAGAGGCCTAGCTCCGGTCCCAGCCGCAAATAGTCGCACCGTGCACGTGTCAACGTCCCCATCCCGTAGCGCGAGTCATCGCAGCTACGACGGGTTCGGGTGAATAAGGCAACAGGGTAGAACAACAAACAACACTTTATTGCTAGTCTAGCAATAACGCGCAAATGTCGCGTGGAGGGATAGTCCGCTCTAGTAGAAAACAAAAGGTAACGCTTACACCTTCGGTCTATGTTCGGCTTGCGGATCTTGGGGCGGTGAGGTGGTACCTCGCAGGTCGGCAGAGCAAGAAAGACAGTCTTCCTGTCTGCTCGGTTGTTTTATTCACCTCCCGTGTCCCTCCCCACCGCGAGGGTTGTTTCCCTCGCAGGACGAGTTCCCTTTCCCGTGAGCCGGGATGCGAGGATTGGCGCGAGGAGCGGCGGGAAAGAAGGGGTTGTCCGGAAAGGCCGACGGTGCTCCGCTTCTAGTGGTCCCTTGGCTCCCGCCGTCAGTTCGCGATCGCGCCGGCCTTAAGGAAAGGAAATGGGCGCGTGTGCTCTCCCACAAATTTGAGGCTAAATAGTCTTCATGTAAGCGCCAATTTTGAAAATAGCCATTTAGAGGCATTTGTAAGCATTTAGGCACAAACGTCAAAAATAGGCATGTATAGGCGCTATAAAAACACTATAAAAGCCCTTCTTAACCTCTAATTCATGCTCGTATATCAAAATGGTGCGATAGGAGCGCAAGGAACAAAATAGGCATTTGCCTAAAATCCGGTCTCTAGTGATCAGTCAGCTTGTCACATTCTGCATGATGTCTCCTCTTGACTCAAATGGGGTTCCTTTTAGCTACATTTTCAGCTTGGGAAAGCACCAAAAGTCACATTAAGCCACGGGGGTGTAGGGAGCCTGACAGATTACAGGAATATTGTGTCTGGAGCAGAAAACCTGAATAAGATGTGTAGAGTGGGTGGGTGTGTTACGATGGAGCTATGAAGATTTTGCTTCCCAAAGATCTGCTCATTTGTGCCGCACAGTATCATGAAAAATGGAATGTACTGATCCATTGTTTACCCTTATCTTGTTTGCAAGCTCTCGGATTGTGAGGAGACTGAACTTTAAGGACTTATTTCCTAATTCGCAGAGTATTTTTGCTATCAAGCCCCTGAAAGGAGAGTCTGAGGAATATAGAAGTACCATTACTTTGACAAGGTTAAAATATCGCTGGAGTTGGCCTTCAAGCTGCATTACTTGAAGCATACTAATAGCTCGCTGCGCTTAGAGTGAACTAGTGAGGTGCGGCCCCCTGAGAGCAGCCGCACAGAGCAGTGGGGACCTTTCCCGTTGCCATTGCCAGTGTGCACGGAGGTGGAAAGGGAGAAACACATTGCAGTGGATGTGATGCCAGCGAGCCCTTTTTGCTCCTGCCAGAAGAGAAGAATGCGATAGTTCTTTGCATTATCAGAGGTGTATCAGGGGCCATTTAAAGGTGCCCCGTAGTACCCTTTATATTGTGGGGGCTGCTTCGCGCCCCCTGCTGTCATCGTGATGCCGATGTATGGGCCGAGATGTTCAAAGGCCATGATGATGCGCCTCACCTCGTCGGGGCTCATTCTTCCGGAGAGATAATTGCGCTGGACGGCCAGGGCCAGTCGATGTAGCTCGAACGGGTCGAAGGTCCCGTACAGTCCATGACCAGGAGAACTCTCTGCAGCGTCTCCTTGTAGGCAACATCATCCAGTAGTGGTCCGAAGTCAGGCGCTGGTGGGAGCCGACGGGCGGGCATCGTGCAGGTACCTCGGGGCGGGGTTGTTGCCGCTGGGCGCCAAATGTGGGGATTTCGTGGCTGCGACTGGCCCAGAAACCCCTCAGGGACGAGACGAAGACAGACCAGCAACCATCTTTACTCCGCCGAGCCTCGCCCACAACTGCTCGCTGCCAGCGGCTGCTGAGCGCGAGCTGTGAGCGTGCCCCGTCGTCATTGTTCTTTTCTACGAGCGCTCCCACAATATATATATATATATATATATATATATATATATATATATATATATATATATATATGCCAGTTGCTCCAAACTGCTCCAAAAGAGCAATCCTGCTACATTTTCACTATTCTGCGCCAAACATAGTGTTCTCATTTCAAAAACGAAACTAATCGCTGGAGGTAGTCACGCGCGCCACTGTATCTGTAAAGGGCTCATATCTAGAGGGCCGCCTTATCTGTAGGATGTGCTCTGATCGCAAAGTTTCTGGTGGAGCCATACAGGTCACTATGCTTGCTGCGGCATCCGCATTTCCTGGAGGAGTGAGCTTCTAGCCCTTATTCATATAACATTCCATTTTGTTGCTGTTGCACTCGTTGCTTCACCCTCGCAGTGAAACAGTGACTTTTTTTTTTTAAGTCTGGTGGTGGTTTTTTATGTTGTGCATTCGCCAGACTGAGCAGAGAGCAAATGCTTGGGCCGGGTAACATATAGCATCAGTGTCGCACTATTGTGGGCTACACTCAAAGTTTTGATGAAAAGCTGTGGCAGCAGAATGGGCGCAATTTCACAGTGCGTTAAATTTGTAATTTTTCGTCTTTACACTTAATGCACCGGTGCTGTAAAGAGGACTTTCCCGCTGTGGCATCAAATCATCATTGTGAGATCTCAACTTCAGCAAAATTGTTTATTTATTTTTTTTTTCATGTAAAAAATCAATTTTTTGCAGACTGTCATATTAGTCTAGCATTCTTGGTATTTTCAGTGTAAAAATGAATTCTTCGGCAATTATACCTGGGTCATTCCACGCCAACTGTCCCAGTCTGGGCGCTCGACAAAAATAAATTTCTCTAAAAAATTCTGAGAAAATTACGCACATATAGACGTTAGTTCTACGGTATTTTCCCAAAATATTTTGAGTGGCAAAAATTTTTTCGGGCGCATGAGCGCCATTTGAACTTCTCGATATGCTGGAAAACCAGGTACGAAGAAAAATTTGCTATAAATGGACTGTTTCACGCATTCATTCGAAACTTGCTTTTTTGTGTTTTTAGAGCATCGCGCTTTTATTATAGGACAGTTGCTTAAAGTAGCTTTATATTTTTCAGTCCTTAGTGCGTAGGTAAATTTCAGTAAATTGCAGCGTTTTCGGGAATTTTTTTACAAAAAGCGATTGTAGACTAAATACATCAATTATTTTTATAGAACTCTCCATAAAACGTACTATCTCCTAAAGCTTTTGTTTTGCCTGTGTGCGGTGCACAGGCTCTAAAATAAAATACTGAACTTGCAAAAAACGCTATATTGGCCTATGATCAGACATCTGTAGCACCATAAGGGGGTCCAAGAAAAAATAAGCAGGAAAGTGCACACGATTGAGAATCATAACAACTTCGTCCACAGAAAGTTTAACACTTTCGTGACCGCGGAAAAATCGGTTGTTTTTGGCTAGTCCAGGAAATATTTTTTTCCTGTCACAGAATAAAATTAATGCTAAAGCAGAGGGTATCAAATGATAGAGGAAGAATAGGTCTTTCCAACAGTATTAATTTCAAACAACGGATTTATTTTTAATATAATAAAAGAAATTATCAAACAAAGAAAAATGCATCAAAAAGAAAGAAAGATTCATAAAAACATCAATGCTACTCTGCAAAGGTTAAACATTAAAAAAAATCGCAATATACGTTTTGAATGCAAATCCCTCGTAGAATAAGTGTGGAAATATAAGCTCTGTAAGTACAAAGAATATTTACATAAATACAAGAATATAGGCACTAGTGCCTATCATGCCACCGCGCGGTGCAGGTTCTCGAGGCAGTGAAACAAAGGCTGGCTGCGCATGTTTCGGGAAAAAAAATTTTAAATGCGAAGCATTTCTTAGCGAACTTCTGCGACTTTGAGGGTATCTATCTATCTATCTATCTATCTATCTAGCCGCCTACGACTTTGTGCTCTCCTGGTCGCTTGGTTCATCGAATGTGCACCAAAACTGGTATGGTGTAACATGACTGTATGACGAACATAAATGACAAGTCATAACATGAAAATCATGACACGCATGTCATGTACAGCATGATTTACATGCTTCGCTCATGGTGCGCTGGCGGCCGTTTCGCTAGCTTGATATACACCAAAATTGGTATCTTGCGACGTGACTGTGTGACGAACATAAATAACACGAGTTAACATGAAAATCATGACACGCATGTCATGCACAGCATGACTTACGTGCCACACTCATGGTGCGCTGGCGGCCGTTTCACTAGCTTTATATACACCAAAATTGGTATCTTGCGACGTGACCGTGTAACGAACATAAATAACACGAGATAACATGAAAATTATGACACGCATGTCATGTACAACATGACTTTGGTGGCACGCTCATGGGGCGCTGGCGGCGCTTTCGCTAGATTTATATACACCAAAATTGGTATCTTGTGACGTGACTGTGTAACGAACATAAATAACACGAGTTAACATGAAAATCATGACACGCATGTAATGTACAGCATGACTTACGTGCCACGCTCATGGGGCGCTGGCGGCGGTTTCGCTAGATTTATATACACCAATATTGGTATCTTGTGACGTGACTGTGTGACGAACATAAAAACACGAGTTAACATGACAATCATGACTCGCATGTCATGTACAGCATGACTTACGTGCCACGCTCATGGAGCGCTGGTGGCCATTTCGCTAGCTTGCTCTACCCCGAAATTGGTATTGCGCGATGTGACTGTGTGGCGAACATAAAAACACGAGTTAACATGAAAATAATGACACGCATGTCATGTACAGCATGACTTACGTGCCACGATCATGGCGCGCTGGCGGCCGTTTCGCCAGCTTGATCTACCCCGGAATTGGTTTTGCGCGACGTGACTGTGTGACGAACATAAAAACACGAGTTAACATGAAAATCATGACACGCATGTCATGTACAGCATGACTTACGTGCCACGCTCATGTGGCGCTGGCGGCCCTTTCTCTAGCTTGATCGACCCCGAAGTTGGTATTGCGCGACGTTACTGTGTGACGAACATAAATAATAGGAGTTAACATGAAAACCATGACACGCATTTTCCTCAATGACATACAAGACGATGTATGCAGCTCTCTGCTGGCTGCTTTGCATTACATCGATTCCCACAATGCGTGGGATCTGCCCGCTTTTTTTTTTTTTCTGTTCAACTTTCCTAGCATAGTTTGCAGTTCTGGTATTTTTCAATTTTCCTGTGTATTTGTTGAAATGAACAGTGTAGCCTGTTCCAAATGGGCAAAAATCCATAACTGTACCCTCATTTGACCTCTTTCTCTCTCATATAGTGCCGAATACCATACCGACCTTCACATTTCACCATTTTCTCATCCACTGAAAGGTTCCGACGAGGTTAAAAGATAGCGTAGAAAAATCGTTCATGTGTTGCAATAGAGAAGACTTGTGGTGAAGCTTCTCGTAGGATGCGACGGTCGTCTTCTTCAGATCAGAGACACTCAAGAAGCCTTGAACCTTTTCCGTGGCATCACTGACGGTGGACGAAGATCTGGAAATATGTGCCGTCGACACCAAGACCAATGCAAGCGCGGGACTTCAACAATTATCATGTACACATGGAGTGCGACGAACTTGCTCATCTTCTCTTCAGTAACCTCCCTCCATGGATCCGTCCTTCTCACTGTATGTTGGCTTTTCGAAAGTATGCATCAATGCATACTTATCTGTGTGGTTGCATATCTCTCTGACGACTTCTGCGGTAAAAACAACGCGAAGACGCCGCCGCGCAGCACACTGGAGCATTGGGTCAAAGTGCGCTCCGCACTGTCTTCGCGAAGAGCACTGCGCTCTTTCTGCAGCCGGCGCCAAATGCTCCCGCCCGAATGAAGTTAACACCTTGCAGATAAGAGCTGTTATTTTAAGAACGCACCGGATACATTTACATCGACCCGCGGCAGCGATGAAACAACCCGAGGAGAAAACGAAACTCACCGGCGGATAGCTGCTGATGTTCTGGGGAGGTTTGACGCACTTTCGCCGTCCGTGCTGAAGCCTGGCAAATCAAAGTCGTCTTCCGCGTCTGTGGTGCTACCATCATCCAGAGATTCCCGCTCATATTAATCCTAATCCGTCGAAATTCGCCGTTTCTGTGGAGCATTCGCGAGCGGCGTCGAGGCGAAGTCTGAAACAACGAGCGCTCACCTACCCGACTGCGAACGAGCTTTAAAAATCTCCCCGCGGTGGAAAAAACAAACTCGCAAACAAAACTGGTAAAAAAACATGTTACTTTATGCTTTGTATTGCGTTAGCTGTCCAGAAACGCTCAGAGAGTGCCAAAACTTGATCTTGAAGTCATCGATAACATACTATCGATAGGAATAGGTGCGGCCACGAAAGTGTTAATCGAAGTAGTTTTTGTTTTAGTCAAGAAAAAAATTTTTGAAATTTAGTTCCACCATTGCATTATTTTGCTATGACTGAATTTACTGAACCGACTGAATTTACTGCACCAAAAAAGAGGTTACGTATTGGTAGCACCTGGGTTTCAGTTCCTTTTGTTAGTACTTTATAATACATATTACATATCAAGGAGATGATAAACAGAGATAAAAATATAACAATTAATACCATTGGCTTAGATGCCGAAATTCCCCAATAATGAATCGCGCTACTTATTGCATGCGGCTCTGAGAATCAATTGGCGTCAAAATAAGTTAAGTCTCAAAGTTCATGTAGACCGGAGAAAGGAGGCGTGGCCATTTATAGCAAATCCAAACAGAGTTCATCTGTGTATTCCGCAACGAAGGGCGCACGATACGACGACGCGCCGCGTGTTCAGGCAGTCCGTCCGTCGTCCGCGACAATACGGACGGGATATGCCAAGCTATTTTTCACATCCTTATTTGGATGGTTGCAGGCAGCAGATTTTGGTAATGTAGAATTTGTCTGTCTGGTAACATGCACTGTTTTACAGCTCCTATGAGATCACAACAGCCTCTTTTTGTGGCGTAGTTGTCCGGCGCTGCCGCCGCCGCCTTCGGTGTGCGTAAACAATGCAATAAATAATGTGATTCATTATTGGGGAATTTCGACATCTAAGCCAATGGTATTGTTATATTTTAGCTCTGTTTATCATCTCCTTGAAATGGAATATGTATTATAAAGTGCTAACAAAAGGAACTGAAAACCATGTGCTACGAATACACTACCTCTTTTTTTATGCAGTGAATTGAGTCGGTTTGTATTGCCCCCGTAGCAAAATAATGCAATGGTGGGACTAAATTTCAAAATTTTTTTTTCTTGACTAGTTAAACTTTCTGTGGACGAAGTTGTTATGATTCTCAACCGTATGCGCTTTTCTACTTATTTTTTCGTCGACCACCTTATGGTGCTGCAGACGTCTGAATATAGGCCAATGTAGCGTTTTTTTGCAAGTTCAGGATTTTATTTTAGAGCCTGTGCGCCGCACACAGGCAAAACAAAAACTTTAGGAGATAGTACGTTTTATGGTGAGTTCTCTAAAAGTAATTTATGTATATGGTCTATAATCGTCTTTTGTAAAAAAATTCCTGAAAACGCTGCAATTTACTGAATTTTACCTACGCGCTAAGGACTGAAAAATATAAAGCTACGCTAAGCAACTGTCCCATAATAAAAGTGCGATGCTCTAAAAACGCAAAAACAGCAAGTTTCAAATGAACGCGTGAAACTGTCCATTTAGAGCAAATTTTTCTTTCGTACCTTGTTTTCTACCATTTCGAGAAGTTCAAATGGCGCTCACGTGCCCGAAAAATTTTTGCCGCTCAAAATAATTTGGGAAAATACCGTAGAACTAATGTCTATATGTGCGTAATTTTCTGAGATTTTTTCAGAGAAATTGATTTTTGTCGAGCGGCCCCGGCTGGGACAATTGGCATGGAATGACCCACCTTGCATTTAAGGTTGAGTTTTAGTTTTAACGAAATTTCAATATAACGAAGTAAATTGCAGATTTTACCGACTTCATTATATCGAGGTTTAACTGTACTTTGGACTATTTAAATGGGATTGAGTCACTCATATTCCTTAAAATGCACACTAGAGAAGGACATCATCGGCAACACGGCATCGGCCTGTCTTAACATAAAACAAACTTCTGTTTTAATTAGGGAATTTAGCAAAAGCAATTGGGGAAAACCTGGAAAACTTGGGAAATTTAGAAATGTCAAGTTAGTAGACACCCTGAATCTGTCATTCAACCTTAAAGGGACACAATAGTGAAACACTCAATGAGTTTAGGCTGATAAGTTATACTTTCAGCTCTTTATTGTCGAAAATTTGATGATCATAGGTTCATTATTATGAGAGAAAATGAAAGCTGAATTTTTAAAATTTTGCTCCGGACAGCCCACGATGTAATCCTTGTAACATCTTGGATTTCAAAGTATTGTTTTGTATTTTCACCATGTTGGCTCTGAAAATGTTCTAGAAATGTGCCATGTTAAATCTCTGGATCCCTTAGAACTCAGTGTGCTCCATTTTATCGATAAGAACTCAGGCTATCAAGGGATTGCAGCCCCCCCCCCCCCCCCAGGCCTTACCTTTTCTGTTTCACCTTGTGCCTTCCAGGAGAAACAGTGATGTTTTTGGTATTGTGGGCACATAATTTACTAATAAAAATGAACTTTTTTTCTCTTTAGTCTTTTTTTTTTTAAGCACTTGAAAAAGTGAGCCTGTGTGCACGATTTTTAACTGGAAAAATTGCTAAATGACAGGTTTATAAACTGCTGCCAACTGGCTGATGGCCTGCTGTATGAAAATTCTGATGCCTTGCCCACTGTTTGAAAAAGATTAGGAGCTGTCTTTATGTGCTATATTCTTTGCACTTTGTGTTTGGCTCTTTAAAGAGCGTGTTATCATAGGAACTTAAATTCATTTCCACCCTAAAAGCATAACACAAAAGCCTGCACTGGCCTGTACATAGTAACCTCTTGTAAAATGTGATTTTTCAGGGCAAGAATCATCAGCTGCCTGTGGCTGGTGGCATTGATTTTACTGCCCCGGAGCTGCGTACTTTCAATGCTGAGGGTCCAACACCTGCCAGTGACATGTTTGCTTTTGGGTGCCTGATTCTATGGGTGAGCTGTTCACACAATGCTTCTAAAGTGACAAGAGCCCTGTCAAAGCTCAACGAAGCACTAAAGATTACATTTGCACCATAAGTAATGAATCTTTCCAGAAGTGTAGCTTTCCCATATGTCCAGGGGAAAGTGGGGTGGGGAGGTTGAACACCTTTGGCCACCTCTATTAGCAGTGCACCTGAACCTTTCTTATAGTGTGTTTCTCTTTCACACATACAGTCAAGTGCCGATTTTTCAGACATGCTTGAAAATTCGGACGCTTTCGTGGCATCATCACAAGCCTCATAGCCATGTATAAAAACATTTGAAATTTAGGGTGCTGGAGCTCTCCGAATTATGACTTTTTGACATTTTGCTCAAATTGCAGGTCTGAAACAGAATAATTGAAACCACCACTGCCACATGAATCATCTCACAGGCACGAAGCAGTGCTTTCGCGAGTCCATCCATTTGCAGCTGTGGTGTACAGTAGAATCTCGATGATACGATCACGGCTAATACGAATTTCGGGATGATACGAATTTTTCTGTGGTCCCGGCCAAGGCCCATTAATTTACAACGTGCTTGAGTACGGTTGTTACGAACTGATTTTTGACCCGCGTCGTTTGATACGAATAAACGCCGCCCCACCCAACGCAACGTTGGCCCCACCGACGGCCGCGGAAGATAGCAGCGTGCACTTACGGCGCTGGAATGCGTGCGGCGCCGCCGGTTTGGCACGTTGCCAGCGCCGCCGGCGAGCAGCGCGCGACAGCCTCCAAGATCTGCGTGTATCGGAGGCCGGAGTGTGCCTTTTGCTTTCTCTTGAAGATTACAGATGGCGCTGGCCACGTTTTTTTTTTGTTTTGTTTTTCTTGGTGCGGAGGCAGGCCGGCAGGCGGAGACGCCGGAGAGGGAGAGGCACGGCCCGCGGGAGCTTCTTTCTTCTATGCGTGCCGTCGGACGGAGTGGTTGTCGTTGCTGTGCTCGAGCCCGCGTTCTTGCTTTGTTGTGATTGTGCCTTTTTTGCCGAGTGGCAGCAAGCTATGTCTCGCAAGCGGAAAGCCCTCTCCTTTAAGGAGAAACTGGACATTCTTCGAAAGGTCGATGAGGATCCCAAAAGAAAACGCACGGAGTTGGCTAAGGAGCTAGGCCTCGCAACGTCGACATTAAGCACAATTGTTGGACAGCGGGACTCAATAATGAAGAATGTGCTTTCATTCAACGTCAACGCGAGGCAAGCGAAGACAGCCCAACACGTGAAGCTTGAAGAAGCTCTTCTGACCTGGTTTAAGGAGGTTACTGCAGCTGGTGTGAACATCGATGGCAAAGTGTTGCGTGAGAAAGCCGACGAGATCGCACTTGCTCTGCGCATCGACGGATTTCAGGCCTCAGGTGGGTGGCTGCACCGTTTCAAGACGAGACACGGTCTCGTTTACAAAAGCGTCTGTGGGGAAGCGAAGAAGGCTGACGAGACCGTTGTTAGCGACTGGCTTGCGAAGCTGCAGTCACTCATCTCTGGGTATGAGCCTCGTGATGTTTTTAACGCAGACGAGGCTGGCCTGTTTTTTAACCTTCAGCCTGAGAAGAGCCTTTGCTTAAAAGGCGAAGCGTGCCAAGGAGGCAAGAAAAGCAAAGAGCGAATAACGGTGCTTTTGTGCTGTAACGCCGACGGGTCGGAGAAACTTAAGCTGACGGTAATTGGCAAATCCCAAAAGCCTCGGTGTTTCAAGCGCGAGAGCCATTTGCCGTGCGTCTATCGCGCAAACAAAAAGGCGTGGATGACGGCGGCCCTGTTCGAAGAATTTCTGTCGCTCCTTGACAGAAGGATGGCCTGCAAGAATCGGAAGATTGTTTTGATTCTTGACCAGTGCGCCGCCCACCCGAGGCAAGTAACGCTCCAAAACGTCAAACTGATCTTTTTGCCCGCGAACACGACGACGCACCTGCAACCGCTTGACGCTGGAATAATAAAAAACCTCAAGCATCATTTCAAGGGCCTTCTTGTGCGCCGCCTACTTGCCAATATTGACAGAAAACACGAAGGCGACCTGCGAATAAGCCTCCTGGACGCCATCCATTTTATCGCTATGGCTTGGGATCGAGTAACGCCGACTACCATAGCAAACTGCTTTGCGAAATGCGGCTTCTTCAGGAGTTCCGAAGAGGTGCCCTCAGAGCAGGAAGAGCCAATTGAGGGTTGGGAACTGCTTGATGCTGGGTGTACAGCTGAAGACTTCTGCACGGCGGATGACAACCTCGCCACTTGTGGTGCGCGCACGGTGGAGGATATTGTTGAGGAGGCCACATGCGAGGTTGCCGATTCCAGCGATGATGGCGACAACATAGACGAGGGCGATGGTGAAGGACCACCACCGGCGGCTGAAACGCTGCACGCGCTCGACGTCCTGAGGCGTGCTATGGCCGCTGATGAAATCAGCGACGACACGTGCACGCGTTTTTACGGATTTCAAAGAAGTCTGCTGAGTGACTTCGCGAAAAAAAAGAAGCAGAAAGACATTAGAGATTTTTTCTGCAAGAAATAAATGTTTTTTTTATGTGTTCCTAAAAATGAGTTTGCCTCTGACTGTTAATTTAGCTAGTTTTACATGTGTTTCGGTGATACGAATTTCGGCTAATACGAATATTTTTCGTGACCCCGCGGGATTCGTATCATCGAGATTCTACTGTATTTTGAAAGTTAGCTTTGCCACAATGTCAAGCTGCCGCTGTCACGGTGTAGTGCGGCGATGACTTTACGGATAAGTACCGGAAATGCACATAGACGTGATGCTAGCACGTGGCAACCGCACTGATACGATTTAATTGCTGAAAGCTTGAGCTGTGTAAATAGCAAAATTTTGGGTGCGAAGCGAATTCGAATAATGAAGTGTGAGTGCGAATCGAATTGAATATTTTTCTAATATTTCTTGAATATTTTTTTAATACTTCGAAGTGAAATTGCAGAAAAAAATGGAGAGGATTCCTAGGCATATTCTTATGAGATAGCAACATGAAAGTGTTTCTTTTTGCTAGGTTGATGAAGCGCTGGCGGGGTGGTTTTTCATAGCTGTCTTATCAAGAATTTATTTTTATTTATTTATTTTCAAATACTGCAGCCCAGTTATGGGGCTATCGCAGGAGTGGGTACACAGCAAGAAATAATAAAAGGTACACAAACAAAAACAGGTGAATACACAAGTACATTGGCAGGTCATAGAAATACAAAAATTTTGTAAACAGAGCTATACAAACAATGAAAAGTAGCAAGGTTTATAGCACACCGTCTTTTAATGCCTTCAAAAATTCATCTTTCTGAAAAGACCGAATGTGACCTGGTATGAGGTTCCACATTTCAGTACATCAAGGAAAAAAGGTGTATTTGAAGAAGTCAGTGCGAGGATGAAACACAGATCAGTGATTCCACTCCTGCGCCAACTGCGCCAAAGTGCGCCAAATTGTATTTACTGCGCCATCCTGATAATATCGACGAAATTTGCGCCAAACTGCGCCAAAGTCTCGGGTTTGGGGCCGTCTATCACCGGCAATCGCACCGCCGGCGCGTCAGAACATGTGCAGCTCGATCTTGGGGCTGCCAATAAAGTCGCAATCATGGACCAAGAATTATTCCGCTGAATAAATGGCGCTCGCGCGTGCGTTCACCACGATGCCATGCACAGTGCCGACGCAGCTTCTGTTCTGCAAGTCGGCTGGACAGCAAAACGCGCTCTCCGCAGAGGCTCGTGACGTCTAGGCCTATCGGTAGCGAGAAAGTGCGACGGCGATACATCGGCGGACGTCGTCTGTTCCAGAAACGCTGCTGATAGCTCGTTTCAAGCGTCGCACGGCACGTAAGGAAAGCAATCATCAGTAATAACTACAGGAGTACCGCTAAAATGTCTGTCACTTCTGTTTCCGGACATCGCGGAATGAAATTTGGGATCGCTCGCAGTAGATATATGGGACAATATCGAATTTTCCTTGCTTCGCGTTTATGGAAGAGCGCGCGAATGGTGGAAACGCGTTGACACTTTTCCTCAGATATACTTTATCCATGGATCTTCATCCAGAAGAGCTTTTTCGTAATTCCTTCCGCCAGCACGTCCGATTTTGAAATCACCCTGCGGTAAATATCCACTAAAAGGCACTGCCCTTTCGAACTTACGTGCTAGGGTTCCAATTCGAATTTTTTGCTTGCTTTTTTAAAAATGTCATCTCATTAGTAAAATCGTATCTCCTGGTCGGAGCAGCCGCAAATGCGCAGCTGTCAGTAGCGGGCCCGTCGCTGACAGCCCACAGTGAAGCGGCTACGCCATGTCATACGTCCGCCCCTCACTTTCGGGGGTCAATAGCTAACGGTTAAAAAAGTCAGTTTCGCTTAAGAGCGAAGCAATGAATGCGATACCAAAAAATTGTATTGTGAAACGAAGTAAGACTAGCAGCTAACTCTTTTGGATCCGATCTCGCGTAACTCAACAAAACGCTGGTTTAAGGGAATATGGCCCCTCCAGGAACCGAAGCGTTTTCTTGCTCTGAGTTATCTAAACGCGAAGTAATAGTTGAGAGCACAGCAAGTTTACGAGCCGTCTCCTGATGCCTCGACATAGCGCGCGCTCAAGCGACTGCGCCCTTCGAACGATGCCCCCCCCCCCCCCTTCAGCTCCCCTGGCGTCCCTTCATGCTCCTTACGAAAGACGGGCGGGGCGTTTCCTCTCTGTTTGATGAGCAATCCACGGCAGGCCCGCACGCGGGAAGATGTTATCTCATGCGCTGTCCGTGCGACGGAGACAGACGGCCGGAT
The DNA here is from genome assembly GCF_013339695.2 of Rhipicephalus sanguineus. NCBI lineage: Eukaryota > Metazoa > Arthropoda > Arachnida > Ixodida > Ixodidae > Rhipicephalus > Rhipicephalus sanguineus. The sequence continues at coordinate 173,783,369 of NC_051176.1, forward strand.
AGTTTAATCTCCGCTTCAGCAGCGTTCGTCGCCAGCGCTCGCGAGCTTTTACCCGCGGCTAGAATGCGCGTGGTGATGTTAATAATTTGGACTTTATACGGAAAATTACGGCGACGGCAAAAATCCGCCGAGAGTGTCCATATAATTGCTATCGCCAGGGTCAATGTACGGGGCAGATTTTGCCCGCCCCCCCCTCTTAGATGATTAGGGAGGGGCGGCCGCCCCCCCCCCCCCCCCCCTGTGCGCACGCCTATGCTGCTGAGATAATTTTTTCCATGAGATTTGCAATGAATCGAAATATTTCTAGCTTTCATAAGAGCCCCATAATAATACTCAGGTGATTGAATGTTAATGCAATATGCTCAAGTATTGCACTCCAGGATGTAAAATTCGCTGCTCCAAAGTGCTCCCAGATGCAAAATTATCTGCTCTAAAGTGCTCCCAGATGCAAAATTATCTGCTCCAAAGTGCTCCAAGATGAAAATTTTGCTGCTCCAAAGTGCTCCAAAACGGAAATTTTGCTGCTCCAAAAATTGCTCCAAATCAGAAGTCCTCGGTAGCATCACTGACAGATACATTAAGTGCATGGCTCTTTCTTGTGGGTGATGGTTTGGCTGGTGGTATGTAGTTGTTGAGGCAATGTAGAGGCCGAATTGTATTTACGTACATGATGTGGTGCAACCAAAGTGTTGCTGACAACACTTTACACGTGATAGGCAAAGATGCCATTTCCTCAGCCTCTCATCCTCTTTCAACTTCTGTGGAATCCCAACTGATGTGGCGGACAAGGGTGTGCTCCCTTTAAGTCCGCAGTTCCAAATCTGCCTCGTAGACGTCGATGTATAAAAACATCTGAAATTTTGAATGCTGAAAAGCTTCGGCGTCCGATTCCTGCCCAAATTTTAGGTCCAAAACAGCATTAACCCCTTGGGGGTTTTCACCGTACATGTACGGCAGAAGCTTCCTGTTACCAAAGGGTTTTCGTCGTACAGGTACGGCATAGTGTTTATTTTTAAAATGCGCACCTTTTTCTATCATTTCTCTTGCTTGGCCTGTGCTGCCACACTTCTGGTATGCGTGGAATTTTTTTCATACGCGGATGTCTCTCCGTTGTATTTTATTTTTGCTTCCCAAAACGACGCGCCGGCTATCCCTTGCTCATTCGAGCGCGTTCATGGTGTAGCTGGTTTAAAGTGCGCGCCTTTTTCGCTGATTTCTCTTGCTTTGCATATGCTGCCACGCTTCGGGAATACGCGGAATTTTTTTCATGCGCCGATGTCTCTCCATTGTTGCTTCTTTTATGCTTCGCAAAACGGCATGCCGGCTATCGCTTGCACAACGGAGCGCACCCGCGGAGTGGTTTGTTTCAAACGTGCGCCTTCTTGGATCATTTCTCTTGTTTGGAATGTGCTGCCACACTTCGGGAATACATGGAATTTTTTTAATGCGCCGATGCACCTCCGTGCGCCGATGTCTCTCAGTCTTTTTTTTTTTTTTTTTTTGCTTTCCAAAGTGGCACGGCGGCTTTCAATTGTACATCAGAACGCACGCACGCGGTTTGGCAGGTTTCGGTTTCGTCCTTCAGCTGGTTTTCGCTTGTTGCGCCCGCAAAGCTGATGGCTGTTTAGTTTCTAATCTCTCAAAAAGTGACCACTTGTTACTCTCTCATTTATTGCTCCCTGGGGCGCGATTACATCTGTTTCTGTGCGGCGCTCAATTACACAAACGACGCCGCCGTGATTGCGTTTCCTGTTTTGGGGTCTCGGAAAAACTAACTACGTCTTGTAGGCAATAAGACGAAGGATTACTGCAGCTTTTTCACTCGTTTTGCTTTCCGGATGGGCGCACAACCATAGAGTTTTCTTCCGTGTGCTCACTGACACAGTTCGCTTACGCTATGGAAGTGCGCGCCAGTTACTCAGCTGCCGGTGAGTCGAGCAGCGATTCTTCCGATGCCGACTATTCCCCATGTGCCGAATCAGAATCTGATTCATTGGATTTCAGTTTGTCAGGCGAGGATTTTTTGACGAGTTCAGACTCCGATGACTATCAAGGAGCGACATCTGAAAAGCGTGCGCGGCGAGCCATGCTTCAAAGACTATCACGCGCTGAAAAGTTTTTGGTGTTAGAGCACAAACATTTTTAACCGGAAAAGTGCTCTGGTGCGCTTATTTTTGTATGTCTGTGAGCTACGTTTAATAATATGCATAATTTTTATTTATAAAAAACTGTTAAGCTTCTTTTTTTTTCAGGATTTTGCTGGATTTTACTACGAATAAAGCATGTGTATGTAACAACAGAAATGACTTTTTTGTCACTTTACAGTCACGAAAAAAATTTTAGATAATTTTTTTCTTAAATAGAATCGTCTGAGGAATTTATTTCAGCAATAAAAAAATTACACATTTTTGGACTGGATTTCACGAAAAAATTCGACCCTCAAAGGGTTAATTGAGCCCCCACCTCTGCCACATCTTTCATCTCCATGTTGGAACCAGCGTTTTTTTTTTAATTAATACATTTGCGACTGAAGCGGAGCTTGAAAGACAGCTTTCCTGCAGTACAGAGGTGCGATGAGGTGAAGCATATTGAAAATCTAGGGACCACTTCCATTCGGACATAGACTGTGTCTTGCCTAAGTTCTTCCGTAACGGCGCTTGAAAGGCAGCTTTGCCGCAATACGAGAGTGTGAGGTGAAGCATATCAAAAATCTGAAGGGGTCACTTTCAATCGATGTTGACTGTATTTGTCTTTGGGAAGTTCGAATAGTTCAAATGGTAAAATTCGAATGCGAATCGAATCCAATAGCAAACACTATTCAAAAAAAATATTCGTAATTTCGAATATTCGCACACTTCTACTGAAAACCCTATTACAATAAGCATTTCAGCTAACTTCTCGGTAGGGCATGTGGCCTATTGCAGTTGTGAGCACACTGCATGTTTTTAATGTGCGAAAACACAAGTGCGGTTTGCCGTGATTCATTAGTGCCTCTTTGTGTGAGACCACTAAGTGCGCCGTACAGATCAGTTGCTTTCAGGAATGAAAGCAGCTTGCCATCGCTGCGGCCGTGTGCGGTCAGGAACTGAGTAGCATGACGAACACGCACTGCTAGGGTGCTTGCTAAGTACGGCACAGCAAGTGCCCTGGCAGTGACAGCGTGAGCTTAGTAGGCAACGTGCTACACACAAATAGGAAGGATTGGCTGGGTTCCCTGAAGGTACCGTATGTAATCACGAGAACCTGTGCGAGTACTGAAATGCCTGATAAGTGTACTGGTAGGCCTTGAGAGCTATTTCAGATGTGGCTATGGCGATTTGACCGCCTGAGCGAAGTAAACAGGCGTGAATTCGTTTTTGTGGACGGTTTCGCGGTCTCTAGGGAGTCCGAAAAATCGGATGTTGACTGTGTATATAGTTGACAGGCCTTCATAGAGTGGGAAGAGCTTCGTGGTTCAGTAAAATTCTAGTAATTCAATATCGGTGAATTAAAATTAATAAAAAAATTAAAACTGATTGGTAAGTCCCAGCAGATTTATGTCTACTCTCATAGAAAAAAAAAGTCAAAGTTCAGTTTCCTGGCAATGTGCAACAGTTACTTCAGACTTATGTCATAATAAATATTGAGCAAATAAAGCCCTAGTTTAATGCATTGCTAGCCACCGTAATGATGTGATCTTTTCAGCCAAGCGTGATATATTTGGCCCATAATGCACAATGAGCAGCCTTTCAGTATGCTGTCATAATGTGCCTTCAATAGATAAGCAAATTAATAGCCAGTAAAGAATTAACCTTTTCATGGCAATCTTCACAACTAATGACCAGCACGAAATGTTTGGCTTTTTGTGATAATCAGATATTTCACAGGGCTCGGAAGTGTTATTATCCTTTTTTTTTTGCGTTTATTCGGTCAGTGATCAGTAATCTACAAGACACCGCTTCCAGAAATACACGTTAATTCATGTGGCCTCACCGATACAATACAGTTGCCAACCAAGAATATTGACATTCTTATTTTGGACCTTATAGCATGCCGCTTGAGAGTACAGATTTCATGCCATTTGATATGCACGACCACATGTCAATATTACCAACCAAGTTGACAAAGTCGAGCAAGAAAATCAATACTTTGATACAACAATGGTGCCTATTTGGAACTGAAAATAACGATCTGCTTATTTACCTTGTATGCCAGTCCATAGGTCGGCAAACTCACTCATGAGTCGACTCATTCAGACTCACTCAGACTCAGATCGGGCCGTGAGTCTGAGTCTGAGTGAGTCCGGCTGAGTAATATTTTGGCACGTTTGAGTCGGAGTGAGTCCGGTTGAAGACAATATTAGTGAGTCTGAGTCCGAGTGAGTCCGGTTGAGGAAAATATTGGTGAGTCTGAGTCCGAGTGAGCCTTAAGTCCAAAATATATTTCTTGAGTGAGCCCGAGTGAGCTCCACCTTTTGTTGCCGACTTATGGTGCTATCTACTCATCTTCAGCATTACTATCAACCTTATATCTGCTTAAGTTTATACTCAAGTCTATTCACACATATCTCAGCACACTAGCATTCCTGCGCCACCTCAATATTTATTGATCAGAGGCGCGAGTTAGGGAAGGGGTGGCATGACCTCCCCCCCGCAAACTCTTTCATGGGAAGTTCTTGATAAAACTATCTTGTGTGAGTCGTGTATTTTATAAAAATGCCCTTACCTGATTGATATGTGATAATGAATATATATGATATATGATGATAACTCGTATTTGATGGTACAAGGTCAAAAGACGTATTGTAGATCTCTGATTATGTGAGTATTGGCGTTAAAGAGGATTGACACCATGATCGAAAAAGCTAATTTTACGTCAACGGACTCATGAGTCGACTCACTCAGGCTCACTCAGACTCAGGTGAAGCCGTGAGTCTGAGTCTGAGTGAATCCGGCTGAGTAATATGTTTGTGAGTTGAGTCTGAGTGAGTCCGGTTGAGCATAAGTTTAGTGAGTCTGAGTCTGAGTGAGTCCGGCTGAGGAAAATTTTGGTGAGTCTGAGTCCGAGTGAGCTCCAATTTTTTTGCCGACCTATGTATGTAGTGATTCCACTACTGCGCCAACTGCGCCAAAGTGCGCCAAATTGTATTTACTGCGCCATCCTGATAATATTGACGAAAATTGCACCAAACTGCGCCAGAGTGTAGGGTTTGCGGGTGTCTATCACCGGCAATCGCACCGCTGGCGCGTCAGAACATCTTGGGGCCGTCAAAGTTACAACCACGGGCCAAGAATTGTAGTGTACACGTACCTCACAGGAGTACGGCCACTAGCGTGGGTTCGGACTCGGCGAGCCACAGGGCCGCGTTTGCCGTCGCCTCGCGTGAACTAGCGCGCCGCTGCACACGTATGTTCGAGCGCAAAGGCGCCGAGCGCAACGCGGCAAGTACACAGTACGGCTCTCGAGATCCGCAACAGTTTATTGCCTGCGGCAACACCACAAAACGCCGTACAACGCCCGCTCCCAAAGGCGGCGGGAGAAGCAAACAGGCTTCACCACGCCACGGGCGAAAGTACAACACAAAGGGTGCCGCTAGCACGTCTCCGCGGGCAACGGGCTCACGGCGACACGCCGCTGAGAGAAAACGGGTCTCTCGCGACTATGCTGCGTACTCTTACGATACGAGACCACAGGACCCGATCGCTCGAGTGAGGGCAAACTCCGCTCGCGTTGGCTTCGATAGGTACGGTTTCGGCGTAGTATGACCACGCGCGAATGCACCGCACCGCTCTTCAGCCTAGCGTTCGGAAAAGGACAACGTAAGGTAAGCGCTCGCCGCTGGCGCAAGGCACCGTTAGCGAGTTCCGTCCGAGCGAGCCCAAACGAGGAGCCGACGGATGGGAGAGAAAATACGTGCTTACCCTACGAGGTCCCGAGAGGGTCTACCCCTCGCTGCGCGAAACGTCTCGCGGGACACGAAACCCGAGCGCAGCGCCCCCCATCGAGGTCCAGCGCCAGGAGAGAGGAGGTTAACGTCACTCCCCGCTCGCCCAGCGCCGTAAGACGGCGGAGGAGAGGAACGGCATGATCGGACGTGGGGATGGCAGAAATAGGCGAAAACCAGCGCAATGGCGACGGGCAAGCCTCAATCCCCACAGAATTATTACGCCGCATAAACAGCGCACGCGCATGCGTGCCGAGTAAGCCATGACGCCATGCACGGTGCCGACGCAGCTTCTGTTCTGCAATTCGGCTTGACAGCAAAACGCGCTCTTCGCAGAGGCTCGTGACGTCTAGGCCTATCGGTAGCGAGAAAGTGTGGCGGCGATTCATTGGCGAACGTCGTCTGTTCCAGAAACGCTGCTGATAGCTCGCTGCAAGCGTCGCACGGCACGTAATAAAAGCGATGTTGAGTAATAACCACATGCGTGCCGCTGAAATGTCTGTCACTTCTGTTTCTGGTCATCGCGAAATGAAATCGGGGATCACTAGCAATAGAATATATGGAACAATATCGAATTTTCCGTGCTTCGCGTCTATGGAAGAGCGCGTGAACGGTGGGACAGCATTAACTCTTTTCCTCAGATATACTTTATCCATGGTTCTTCATCCAGAAGAACGTTTTCGTAATTCCTTCCACCAGCACATCCGGGTTTGCAATCTGCGGTAAATACTCCTTAAAAGGCCCTGCCTTTTCGAGCTCGTGAGTGCTAGGGTTCCGATACCATTTTTTTCTTGCATTTTTTAAGTCAGTTTCACCGCTAGGGTGAAGCAATGGATACGATAGCAACGATCCGATCTCGCGTAACTCTACAAAACGCTGGTGTAAGAGAATACGGCCGCTCCAGGAAGAGATGCTCTTTCCGCACAGTCTGTTCGCGTTGAGAGCGCAGCACGTAGAAGGGTGTACGAGCCGCCCGCGCATGGCTGCCGATAGCGACCGCGCCCTTAGAATCAAAGTTCATAGTTGCTTCTCTAGCGACCCCCCCCCCCCCTTCCCCTCGCGTCTTTTCATGCAAGTTCAAGAGGGGCGGGGCGTTTCCTCTCTGCTGCGACGGCAGGCCTACCGAGCGGGGTGATGTTATTGCATGCGCCCTCCGAGCGATGGAGAGGGCCGGCTCGTTTGATCTCTGCTTCAGCCTCGTTCGTCGGCCCCGCTCACGCGCTTTTACTCCTGGCAGAACATACGATGCGCGGGGGGATGCTATCAATTCGGACTTTATACGGGACATGACGGCAAAAACCCGTCGAGAGTGTCCATATAATTGCTATCGCAACAAAATGTAATCTCATTAATAAAAAAACGCCAGGCCTGCGCTGAAACCGCAGCACAGTCACAGCGAAAGCTGGAAGAGCGGCGTTTCTAGAGCCCATTGTAAGCTCTCTTGGGGCTACAATACAAGTACACTAGAATGGTACCCACTACGCCAAAAATCACAATTTTTGTGAAGTTAAGAAGTACCTACTAAGCCATTATTCGTCATTCTGCGGAGAAGCGAGGCACCAGCTACACGTCTGTAAGGTATTATGTGCACTTTGTTGACGCGACGACTGATGACGATGAAGAATTATGGCTCAGCCCTTCGTAATGGGTTGGAAGCTTTAAACGGCCCACCAGTTATGTAATTTGCATTGGGTGACGCCCGCTCGCTATTTCCCTCTCCTGTCATGCCGTATAACATACGTTGACGTGAGACGGGGGGGGGGGGGGGGGGGAAGAATTTTACTGAGACCCCGAGGAAATGGATCATGCGCTTATGGGCTTCCTTGGCAACCAATACAAGTGCGCTTGCGAGGAACCCACTACGCTCTAAATTATTGTAATTTTACTGAGACCCCGATGAAATGGATCGTGCACTTATGGGCTTCCTTGGCAACCAATACAAGTGCACTTGCGAGGAACCCACTACGCTATAAATCATTCTAATTTTACTGAGACCCCGAGGAAATGGATCGTGCACTTATGGGCTTCCTTGGCAACCAATACAAGTGCACTTGCGAGGAACCCACTACGCTCTAAATCATTGTAATTTTTGAGAAGTAGGGCAACAGGCACTGTGCCATTTTTCGTCATTCTACGGAGAGCCGTGGTACCTGCCAAACGTATGTAAGGCATTATGCGCACTTTGTTGATGCTGTGCCTGATGACGACGAAGAATTATGGCAGAGCCATTTGTAATGGGTTGGAAGCATTCAACAATTAACCTACTCGTTGCGCAATTCGCATTGTGTGACGCCTGGTTACAGAATTCGCGTTGTGCGACGCTCGGTGTTTATTTTACTCTTCTACCACGCTATATTGCATATGTTAATGTGGTTCCTTCCCGACATGAAGCCTGTATAGGACCTTTTTGCAAAGCAGTTTCAAGCACCGGCATGGCTCAGAGGTTGAATACTGGGCTCCCACGCAGAGGGCCCAGGTTCGAACCTCGTTCCATCCTGGAATTTTTTTCTTATTTCGAGCGATACTGGTTACGGACACCGGCGGCGGCGGACAACTACGGCGCCAAAAACGGCCGGTGAAATGATCTCATAACAGCTTTCGTTGTAAAACATGTCTCCTGGTCGGATCAGCCGCAATTCCGTTTTAATATGCGCAGCTGTCAGCAGCGGGCCCGTCGCTGACAGCCCGCAGTGTAGCGGCTACACCATGTTACACGTCCGCTGCTCGCTCGCTGTCCAGGGTCAATAGCTCACGGTTAAAAAACTCAGTTTCGCTTTAGGGCGAAGCAATGAATGCAATACCAACAAATTGTATTGTTATACGAAGTAAGGCTAGCAGCTTACTCTTTTGGATCCGAGCTCGCGTAACTCAACAAAACGCTGATTTAAGGGAATAGGGCCGCTCCAGGAACCGAAGCGGTTTTCGTGCTGCGAGTTCTCTAAACGCGAAGTGTTGTGAGCACAGCAAGTTTAGGAGCCGTTTGCTGATGCCTCGAGATAGCGCGCGTGCCAGTGACTGCACCCTTCGAGCGATGCAGTCCTCCCCACCCTGGCGTCCCTTCATGCTCCTTACGAAAGACGGGCGGGGCGTTTCCTCTCTGTTTGATGAGCAATCGACGGCAGGCCCGCACCGGGAAAATGTTATCGCATGCGCTCTCCGTGCGATGGAGACGGCCGGCTCATTCAATCTCCACGTCAGCCGCGTTCGTCGACAGTGCTCGCGTGCTTTTACGCGCGGGTAAAATGGGCGGGGTGATGTTATCAATTTGGACTTTATACGAAAAATTACGGCAACGGCGTTGGCAAAAACCCGTCGAGAGTGTCCATGTAATTGCTATCACAATAAAAAAAATGAGGAGCCATTCCACTCTGTGAAGTGGATAAGTGAAGCTGTTTCGCGCACGGCATAGAGGAGTACAGCTTGGCATGTAAGGCCAGGTTGTTAAGGGCCAGGCTGTTAACGTTCAATACGCCATATTAATATGAAAGCCTTAGATCTATGCTTCATCAAACACGAAAATTGACCGTCGGCGGCGTCAATCGATCTGTGCAAAAAACAATCACTTGATGGCGTCATCATGGTGTCACAGATCGTAATGTCCATGGACGTAGCCAGGGGGGGCGGTTGGAGGGGTTCAACCCCCCCCCCCCCCCAAAATTTTGAATTTTAGTACTTGCGTATATATACACGCACACATAAAAACGCATGCACAAACATACATAAAGTAAGGTTGAAGCCCCCCCGTAAAAAATTTCTGGCTACGCCTGGTAATGTCATAATGATCGGTGTGCCGATCATGGAGGCAGTGAAAAACCATGTGAGGTGCAGAATTAAAGCTCGCAGAATGGGAGGGGGATGATCAACACATTGATCGAGAAGAAAAAGAACGCGGCTTTCGCTTTGGTGTCGTCTTAGGGGAATGCATTAGGGACAGTGGGGTGTGTCCAGATAAGATCGAACACGAGGTCCCGGTCACCATTCCCGATTGTGATAAAATTCACTGTAGGTCTAGGCATTACACCCAGAACAATGGTTTCGCAGTTAGTTTTGCGGAAAAAAATTTTGTGCGCCTGAAAAAAAATATACAACTTTTGGCCGCAAAAAACGCTTTTCCGCTAATTTCGCGATTTCTGAATTTTGGGCGCACCTAGGGGAAAAACGGTGCATTTCTTCGTCACAATATTTATTCCCCTTAAAGAACAAGTGAAATACAATCTTATGAGTCTATTATTTCCCTTGCTTGTCGAAGCACTTTTGAAGAAAAAAATCACAAACTTGGCAAATCGCACAAAATACCTCTATTTCAGGAATTTATTGCTGCAAGCAAGTTAAAGTGAGGATAATGAAAATCGGTACATATTAACTTTGATACTTTCGCTCTCTTTTAAAATAATTCGCGTGGTTTTATCGCGCTCCGTTTTACTCGATAATTGGGCTGAAACGTAAGTGATTTACGAAAAACGCCGAATTTTGAAAATGATTTTCTCAAAAAGGCCATTTTTAATTTTTTTTAAAATCCCTCTGATTGAAGTCAAGGCTGTCATCTACCATTGTGCAGAAAAAAACGTTGCATTATTTTGGTTGCTAACAAATTATAGTGCGTCAAATGTGACCATGCCAGCCTAGCGGCCGCGTCGTTCGTTATGGGCTGAAACTCGGATATAAGTTGCTAAAAATAATTGTACGTCACATAATCACAAATCACCAGCTCTACACCAACAAATGTGCAGCCCGGTCTCATGGTTAAGCAAGCTTTGTCTTGGGATCAGCCGCTTGACAAACCCGCAGCAGCGGCCGCTCGATGCTGCGGGCACTCACATTACATGAGTACCGCTTCGACTGCGGATGAGCTCCGCTTGCGCGCCAAACTATACGCTCAGAGGACAAACCAGAGAAGGAATGCATCACTGTGAAAGTTAAAGGCCGTTAAGTGCCAACAAATGTCAAAATATGCAACGAAAACTCTGCCGGCAATTTCCCAGTGAGCTCCTTCAATACAGCACGGATGTATTTTTTTCCCTGCTGTTATGCCCGAAGCCGCATAATATCGTGATAAACGCTCGACTTGCGTTGAATATTCTATCTGCGGACGCCCAACGACACAGTATTGTAAAAGCGGTTCTTTAATGAAGTAATGGACTTGGACACACTTCTTTTCACAGCCGGCTGACACAAGTGTTCTGGCACGAGATGAACAACTCCAGTTTGAGTTGCTCGACCATCGGAAGCACGTATGACAGCTTTCTTTAGACGTCAATGGCTTTCTTTTGTGCCATATATTGCTCATAGAATGAACCTGATTATATTTAGGCTATCCGAAGAAAGAAAGCAACACATGAGCGCACTACTGGAGGCGCTCACTGGGAAATCGCCGGCAGAGTTTTCGTTGCATGTTATGACATTTGTTGGCACTTAACGGCCTTTAACTTTCACAGTGATGCATTCCTTCTCTGGTTTGTCCTCTGAGCGTATTGTTTGGCGTGCAAGCGGAGCTCATCCGCAGTCGAAGCGGTACTCATGTAATGTGAGTGCCCGCAGCATCGAGCGGCCGCTGCTGCGGGTTTGTCAAGCGGCTGATCCCAAGACAAAGCTTGCTTAACCATGACACCGGGCTGCGCATTTGTTGGTGTAGAGCTGCTGATTTGTGATTATGTCACGTACAAGTATTTTTAGCAACTTATATCCGAGTTTCAGTCCATAACGAACGACGCGGCCGCTAGGCTGGCATGGTCACATTTGACGCACTATAACTTGTTAGCAACCAAAATAATGCAACGTTTTTTTCTGCACAATGGTAGATGACGTCCTTGACTTCAATCAGAGGGATTTTAAAAAAAATTAAAAATGGCCTTTTTGAGAAAATCATTTTCAAAGTTCGGCGTTTTTGGTAAATCACTTACGTTTCAGCCCAATTATCGAGTAAAACGGAGCGCGATAAAACCACGCGAATTATTTTAAAAGAGAGTGCAAGTATCAAAGTTAATATGTACCGATTTTTATTATCCTCACTTTAACTTGCTTGCAGCAATAAATTCCTGAAATCGAGGTATTTTGTGCGACTTGCCAAGTTTGTGATTTTTTTCTTCAAAAGTGCTTCGACAAGCAAGGAAAATAATAGACTCATAAGATTGTATTTCACTTGTTATTTAAGGCGAATAAATATTGTGACGAAGAAGTGCACCGTTTTTTCCCTAGGTGCGCTCAAAATTCAGAAATCGCGAAATTGGCGGAAAAGCATTTTTTTGTGGGCAAAAGTTGTATTTTTTTTTTTTTCAGGCGCACAAAATTTTTTTCCGCAAAACTAACTGCGAAACCATTGTTCTGGGTGTAATGCCTAGACCTACAGTAAATTTCATCACAATCGGGAATGGTGACCGGGACCTCGTGTTCGATCTTATCTGGACACACCCAGTGGGACTCTCTAGCATTGAGGCACTGTTGTACGTCACGGCGTTTGTCTACCACGTCTGTGATAACCAGATAGATGTATTTAGAGTGTTATTTCATAAAGTACAATTTTATTGATCCGGTATTCTGTTTATTTGCTAGTGTCGAAAATAATCACCGAAGAGGTTAATCCAGAACACTAAACTGCGTGAGCCCTTCTTGTTGCATTATTGAGTGAAATATGGAGTTCTCTTGAGATTTTTTTTTCCATGAGATTTGCAAGGAATCGAAATATTTCTAGATCTTCATAAGAGCCCCATAATAATTATTCAGGTGCTTGAATGTTAATTGCTTCTCTAGTGCACTCCAAGATGGGAAATTAGCTGCTCCAGAGTGCTCCCAGATGCAAAATTATCTGCTCCAAAGTGCTCCAAAATAGAATTTTTTGCTGCTCCAAAGTGCTCCAAAATGGAAATTTCGCTGCTCCAAAAATTGCTCCAAATCAGAAGTCCTCGGTAGCATCACTGTGTATGCCACTGATGGCGGCGCTGCGAATGGTGCTCTGGCGACACAATCAAGGGGATTCGGCTCTTTGTCGTCTGCTAGGCTCTGGCTAGAACAGCTGCTTTTTCGTTACAGTTTGCTCGTGTAGCACGGTGCTCCTTGATTACTAGCTGTATTACTTTCTAGTGTTAGTTCTATAGATGGCTGCCAGCATTATAGACAGTTAAGAAACGTTTACATGTAATGTGTCTTCTATATACCCAAGGCTATCGCGGTCTGTATCATGCCCCCGAGTTAGTAGTGTAATTCATCTGGCTAGGTGGTGTTGAGATATCTTACCTGAAAGTGCGAATGCCTAACCAAGCGAGTTAAAAAGAGTCTGCGCAGCTTTGAAAGCGAAGCGCGATAAATTTTAGGGCTTGTTCGCAAAACTAAGAGAGCGCTTGAGTTAAACAAAAATTCACGCTGTGCTCACAATTGTAGTCATGTGGGCCTGTGCATACAAAACGTTTGCCAACAAAATGAAATCGATAAGTTCATCAACAAGTGGTTTATTGCAAATAATAATGGGCAAGTTGGTACTGCATATTAAAACTTGTTACACGTACTATTGGTGCCGAATGACACGCGAGCACTGGTGCGCGTAGTGCAGTTTGCACCCTCATGGTTAGAGATACGCTCATACGGTTTCCCGCTCATGCACCACATTCATGGTGCAGTGCTGCCTACCGGATGTGCATGCCTGTGAATGGTGATTGCTGGACAGCGCGTGCTATACCGTATTGCTAATGCTTGGGCCACGCGCTCCGCTACTCGCGTTTCATTAACACTGATAGTGCAGCTTGGTGAACACGAGGAAAAATTTGTGAAAGGGGTCAAGAAAAGGAGAAAGAGCGCTCATTCCCACCCTCTTTTCGGCCCCTTTGGCCATTTATTACAGCAGGGCTATTATGGTCGAGGTTTGCCGTGTGTCGTAGATAGAAAATTATCATCATCATTAACCGGCACGCGCTCGATCACCGCCCAAGCATTCTGTACAGATGGTTAACAAGAGAAGCCAAAACGTGCCCAGCAGCTCTGTTGTGACCCAGCCTTGTGTGACTTAGTGCAAGCTGCTCTAATTTTTCCTATTCTTTACTGCCCTGTAACATTATTGATTGAATACTATTTCATGCCTGTGGCAGCCGCATATCGATGGAGGCAAAATGCTGGAGGCCCGTGTACATAGATTTAGGTGCACGTTAACCCTTTGAGGGTCGAATTTTTTTGCCAAATGCGACCCACCATGGTTGATTTTTTTTTGTTTATTGCCGATTAAAATTTTTCAGGTGAATGTACTTCGGAAATAAATTGTCGTAATTTTTTTTGGGTGACCACAAAGTGACAAAAAAATGGTTTGTGTTGCTGCATATCAGGGTTTATTTATGAGTAGCATCAAGATAAATTCTTTAAAAGGTCATATATGGTTGTTAAAAAATTATCCGTTGCAATAAACATCTGTGTAGTCAGGGGTGGAAGTGCTGTGCCATTTGCGCCACGCTGCACCAATCCGCTTCTGCTGCGCCATCCTGCTCCAAAATGCATGATCGCGCCGAAACTGCTCCCAAGCGGTCTTTGGTGCACGGCCTCCACGATGGGCTCCGGTGCGCTGCCAGAACCGATCACCGAGGCTACGTTTGGTGCCTTCATGTGCCGCTGTCATCCGTGTCATGGTGCGCCAAAGCGAGCTTATATCATCACATCACTTGGCGCACTCTCGTGACCTTGTCGAAGGCGCAAAAAATCTAGCGAGCCTGTATAGGAGCTAGCTACAAGAAAGTGAGTTGTGCAGCCATATTTCGATTGTGACGCCGGCGGCAACGGAGCTTCATATTGTCGAAAAGGTTCTATTTACTGCGAATATTTAATTTGATGTGAAGCCATGAGGATAGTGCGAGCAGCTGCCGCGGACGTAAACAGGCGACCATTATTTAGACACTTTGCGTTAAGGAAACCGCTGTATAGCTGAGTGTGTAAGATGGATTTTGTGTCATAAGTCTGCATATGAACGAAAATTTTGTTTTATCCGTTTGCGGTCAACGAAGCCACTACCAACAGCGAAACCACTCACAGGGCTTCGGTCTGTGTAAGTCGGTGGGACCATTTCCGAAACTCATTTTTTTAGCCAGAGCATGCCTCTCCATGTGCAGAATTTGTTGCATGGCACACAAGCCCCTAGGCGTTATAAATGCAGCATGTAAATGCGCTCGTGCAGCGACGAGCTTAGTCTCGCTAGGGCGAACGGTCGCGTTGTTCGAAGTTGGCTTATCAGAACCTGCGCTCAGCTCGTGGTCGAGTACGCTGTAGCTCGTACCATTCGCTCGTACCATCTGCAGCACATGACATGCCACCGTTTCTGTGTGTGGTTTGGTACATGAGGTGGTGAGTGAAGACATCTACAAAAAAGAACAAGATAGACACTTCGAACGTTTATTACTGAAAAGACAAATGTGAGGTAGTACGAAAACAGAAACACGGGATAGAAATTGTGCGCTTGCGACGCCTAGTATCATCGCACCCCAAGTACCATATTTGCATGCATATAACCGACGCCAATAATTGACAAATTTTGAAAGGGAACTTGAAGGGAAAAGGTGGAAGCGCGTGGCACAATTTTTGGCGCGATTTACGCGCGTTTGGAGGGTCGCGAGCGTCATTTTGATGAATGCTATCTCAAAATCGCGCCGCCGCGTCTTCCTACTCGAAGTAGAAAAGAAAACGCCTCGCGCGCCGCATCGCCCGCTCGTCCGGCAAGCTGAGTGCAGGGTGCAGGCGCGTGTTTGTTTGGTTTCTTCCAATGCCTCCAGACGGCGCTGACCTTTCGAAGGAACTTTTTGAAGTCAGCGTAGGCTTTTGACGAAAATGTAGCAACCCGGCAAATGCGGCGCAAAAACGCCGCTGCTGAAAAACGTTCATTACCATGAACGTTTTTCATTTGTCAGTCTAGTCAAATGTAGCTATTCAAAACATTGCTTATCTCGTTTTCTTGAGCCATTGCTCTATCACGGCTGTGATGTTCTTATGATAACACGTACGCGCGTGTGTGTGTGTGTATATGTCATTTGTTTAAGTGTGGTTGGTTCATCAATATTGAATGTTTTCTAAAATCGTTGGAATTTCTTGTGTTTACCAAAATAAAAAAAAATAAAACAACAATGATGTTTGACCCTACAATTGTGCTCCAAAACTAACTTGCGTTGCTCCAAAACACACATTTTGGTGCTCCAAAGCTGCTCCAAAACAGCATTATTCCTGCTCCGTGAGCTGCTCCAAAACACTCAAGCCCGCTTCCACCCCTGTGTAGTTCACAGACTTGCAAAAAGAAGTGCACGAAATGGCATCAAGTGGAAACATGCAGGAAGAAAAGTTACCTTTGATCAAGTCAGCATCGTCCTGCTGCTTTTGAGATGTCGCTCGCTCATCAACATTTGAGTCTGAACTTGTAAGTAACTCCTAAAAATGTGAGTGCATTTTATAGCAAAAATGTATTTACGTAGTCGCTGGACTGACTACATGTGCTCACTCGTTTTCGCCAAGCCTGCCCTCTTCACGAACTTCGATGCCCAGGCCCTGCTGGCTTTGAAATGCATCCTCTGCATTCCCATTTCCGAGGTGAAGACAATGGCTTCGACATGACAATTTCATGTGTCATCAGGAGAGACAGATCGCTAAGTTCGCTCACATTTGCTGCAAGCTCCGGAAAGTGTCCAGACTTCAGCTCATGCAAACCCTTGCACTTAGTGTTGCTGTGCTAGAGCCAGGGAACCCGCCAAAGAGTCTGGAACAGACCCAGACACGCTTTAGAAGCACTTGCCATCAAACCAAATAAGTCATGAGGCAAAGATCTTATATCCTCGTGGCCTCTCAAATAGCATGTCATCATTTTGCTAGCAGCCATGTGTGCATAGCCATGTGTGCAACCTGTGTGCATAGCCCGCCTCTTGGGCGCAACACTAGACTAGGAGCACCACATCATATGGTGCCTGGGACATATCGCACGGGTAACGACAGAGCGGGCAGTGCAGCTCGAGCTCACCGAACGACTGTCCCTCGTCCGGACACCTGCCTGCAACCCCAGGCCCTCCACACTCGTTGGGTGTTGAGGGCCTGGGTCGCAACAAAAATAGAAGCTCTTATATCTACTACCGGTGCCCCCTTTCTCAAGCCACTGTTCATCATCAGGAGGTCTGTGGCTGATTGGAATAGTGGCTCTTCCATCAGCAATTGACACCTCAAAAATGGCACTCGTGGCTCTTATAGGAATGTCGATCGTTGAGAGAAGAGCCACTCTTCCAATCACCAGTGGCACTCCTGACGGCGAACAGGGGCTTCATAAGTGTTGAACCAGAAAAATTTCTTCAACACAAGTGCATGGAATAATCATTTGCTATAGGTAAAGCCGGAAAGCAAATGTAATGTTGTAACCATGCCACGGTGTCCCTGGTGTCTCGTTCGTCCCACTGTAACTGGCAGCACTAGTTTTGGTTTAAATTGTGAGTCGAGCTCACAACTTTTGATTTGAAATATAAATAAAATGAGGTGCCTAAAATTGTGTATATATTAGGCTTGTGCGAATATTCGAGCAGTTCGAATATTCGAACGAATATTACAGTTGATATCCTGGACATGGCCTCAGAGCAACGAAGCCGCCCATGGATCGGCACCATTCTGTATTTTTCGTCAAGCCCTCCAACAGCACCGGCACCTCGAGCGCTGCGGCACCAGGCACAGCATTTCGCTATCCGCGACTGACTTTTATACCGCCGCAACTACCACAACAACGGCCGCACGTTGTTATTAGTGGGGGTGTGCGAATATTCGAAATTTCGAATATTTTTCGAATAGTGTTTACTATTCGATTCGATTCGCACTGGAATTTTACTATTTGAACAATTCGAACTTCCCAAAGACGAATACAGTCAACGTCCGATTGAAAGTGACCCCTTCAGATTTTCAATATGCTTCACCTCATTACACTCTCGTATTGCAGCAAAGCTGCCTTTCAAGCTCCGTTACGGTCGAATTTAGCCAAGACGCAGTCAACGTTCGATTGGAAGTGGTCCCTAGATTTTTAGTATGCTTCACCTCATCACACCCCGGTATTGCGGCAAAGCTGCCTTTCAAGCTCCGTTACGGTCGAACTTTTCCAAGACGCAGTCAACGTCCGTTTGGAAGTGATCCCTAGATTTTCGATATGCTTCACCTCATCACACCCCGGTATTGCGGCAAAGCTGCCTTTCAAGCTCCGTTACGGTCGAACTTTTTCAAGAGACAGTCAACGTCCGATTGGAAGTGGTCCCTAGGTTTTCAATATGCTTCAGCTCATCACACCCCGGTATTGCGGCAAAGCTGCCTTTCAAGCTCTGCTACGGTCGCAAATGTATTAACTCAAGAAAACGCTGGTTCCAACATGGAGATGAAAGATGTGCAGAGGTGGGGGCTCAATTAATGCTGTTCTGGACCTGAAATTTGGGCAGGAAGTCCGAAAAATTGGAAGCCGAAGCTTTTTAGCATCCAAAATTTCAGATGTTCTTATATATCGACGTCTACGAGGCAGATTTGGAACTCCGGACTTGAAGGGAGCACACCCTTATCCGCCACATCAGTTGGGCTTCCACAGAAGTTGAAAGAGTAGGAGAGGCTGAAGAAATGGCATCTTTGCCTATCACGTGTAAAGTGTTATGGCAACACTTTGGTTGCACCATATCATGTACATAAATAGAATTCGGCCTCTACATTGCCTCATTCTTGATAAGACAGCTATGAAACACCACCCCGCCAGCGCTTCATCAACCTAGCGAAAAGAAACCCTTTCATGTTGCTATCACATAAGAATATGCTTAGGAATCCTCTCCAACTTTTTTTTCTGCAATTTTGGTTTGAAGTATTAGAAAAATATTCGAGAAATATTCGAAAAATATTCGATTCGATTTGGACTCACACTTCAATATTCGAATTCGCTTCGCACCCAAAATTTTGCTATTCGCACAGCTCTAGTTATTAGTCATACCCTGCCGTCTTCGTCAAGACTTATGCTTCGCTTTTCACAATGACCCACAGTGTAGTCACGGTGGAGTGTCCAAGACGTACACGCGGCTTCATCTACGATATTATTGGCGTGGCATGTACAGCTTCGTCTGCAAATACGTCCGCTCTTGCATTGCCTGCCAACGACGCAAACCTGTCTCTCGTCTCTCCTCAGCACCTCTCCACCGCTTCCCTGCCCAGCCCACCCGTTTGATCGTGTTGGCATTGATTTGTACGTGCCTCCTCCATTCACTGGTGCTGGCAACTGCTGGATTGTCATCGCCGTGGATCATTTGATAAGGTATGCCTAAACTGCCACCTTACCTGCCGCAACAGCAAGAGAAGTTGCGTCGTTCATTCTACGCAGCTTTGTTCTCCGCCATGGCGCACCTCGTGAACTGCTGAGTGATTAAGGTCGTGTATTCCTCTCGGACGTGCTGCAATCACTCCTATCTGAGTGCAAAATTATTCACCACACCACTACCGCTTATCACCCACAAACCAATGGCTTAACGGAACGATTTAATCGAACTCTTGGTGACATGCTGTCGATGTACGTTGCGTCAAACCACTGCAATTGGGATCTTGTTCTTCCATTCGTCACCTATGCGTACAACACCGCCTCCCAAGCCACCACTGGATTCTCACCATTCTTTTTGCTATACGGCCACGAACCCTCCAGCACCTTTGTTACGATTCTATCGTACCTACCGGACCCTGCCGACTGCCAACCTGTGTCTGCGGTTGTTTACCACGCTGAGAAACGCCGACATTTGGCCTGTTCTTTCACCTACAACCAACAGTGTCGCCAAAAACAGCGTCTCGACTCCGAGATGTCTCGTGACCCTTTTCACCGTCGACTCCCTCATGTGGCTTTCGGTCCCGCCAGTTGCTGCTCCCAGCCTTTCGTCTAACAGGGGTGCAACAGCCAAAATAGGATTTGGAGCAATTTTTGGAGCAGGAAAATCTTGCTTTTGGAGCAGGAAAATTCAAATTTGGAGCAGGTTACGGGAAAAAAAAGCTCCGTTTTGGAGCACAAAATTCCAAATTTGGAGCAGCTTCACAAACAACACAAACAAAGACTGCTTTTGGAACAGTAACAAAAAAATATATATGCAAATCTTTCGATGTCACCGCAATCATGTTTTCAGCACATAACATGCTGAATAAGATCAATGAATTTTGCGGAAACCAGTAAGGCCTTGTGCATGATGAATTTGCACCAAGGTCCTTTACACCTGGCCTACACCACCGGCTGATCACGTCACTATTGCAGTCCACTCTATTAAGCACCGATGCGCTGAATTTTGTATTCCGCCCCGTTAAGAAGAAGATCTATGAGGAGAAAGTCCATTTTAAAGAGAGCCACCATATGTAGACATAGTTCAAGAGAAAAGTCTAAGTCCGGTGTGTTATGCCATGCAACGTCTAAGACAAACCAGGAAAAATGTGCAATCGTCGTAGCTGCGCCCTCCCCCTTGTCATATATATATATATATATATATATATATATATATGTGTGTGTGTGTGTGTGTGTGTGTGTGTGTGTGTGTGTGTGTGTGTGTGTGTGTGTGTATATTGTGGGGGAGAGAGCTATGCACAGCGAAAATCGGCATCCTTTCATTGTACGCAGTGTCTGTAGAGCCGAACGTTTGCTAGTTTCGTGCAGCGGGTCACCAACAAAGCTAACGCCGTCACTGCCTGGTCGGTCGCGTGCTCTACCGTACGACAGCTTTTCCCGAGGAGTATTCCTACCCGCGCCGCTCGTGACCGCGTGTAGGGCTACGGCAAAGATTTCGTTGGGTAAACGCAGCAATGGCGAGCTGCTTTCGCTTCTGCAAGCGAGACGCAATCTGTGTCTCCGCTCGGGAGGTGGCAGCCAACGGCATGTTTGGGTATGTCGCGCATAAAATGCGTGCAATATATTGACAGTAGTACAAGAAGCAGTATGCCACACGCGCTACCGAGCAGATATAAAAACCCTGATCGCGTTAAGGTTGCCGGCGATAACTCGCACTGGCGTGCTCGTTAGCACCTGCCATCAAACCTTCGCGCCAGGAAAGCGGTGGCCGCACTCGCGTCAAAGTCAAAATGATTAGTAGACCCAACGGTAGACCAATGTCCACATTTCCCAAAAAACGGAAGGCCTTTTTCAGCACATTGTGGTGTCGGCCTCACCGCGAGTTGGGGGGGACCTTGGCGATCTCGTTCGGCTAAGGCGGTCAAGGTTTTCATGTGTAGTACTTCTCTAAACAACACTTTACTCGTCAGTACATTTAAAAAGACTTTGCTGCATATACAACCCGCGCATTCGTGCACTCCACCTAACAATAACGACATCCCCACTTTGCAGCACGTGTCAAACGGCCCGCTTGCCAGTTAACTTTCTTTACGCGGTGCTTCCACATTAAATGGCCGCTGACCTTTGCTCATGTTGAATGAACTTGTAGAGCAGCGTTTGAACCAGCGGTAAAAACTACATTTAGGCCCATCGGCGCACCAGCAAACCCACCAGAACAGATAAACGTCATGTTTGAGTCAATCGCCACTGGATCAGATTGGATAGGTGCTTATTCCAACATTAGTTCGCCAATGCGGGCTTCGTTCCGCGCTAAAACCAGGCTAAAACTGGCACAACCGAAAAATATTTTAGGCTACCTGGGGCGTTTTGGCGCAGCGTAGCGCAATTTCGACAAATATCGCGGTTTCGGCGCAGCTTGGCGCAGAAATACCAAATTGTATCAAAATGGCGCAATTGGCGCAGCTGTTGCATCCCTGGTCTAAGCTCCTTCCGAAGTACCATGGACCCTACCGCGTGGTTGCGCAGACATCTCCTGTTAATTATGTGGTCGAACCAGTTACGCCTAAAGTCCCTATACTTCGTGAAAGTACCGCCATCTGCTCTCCCCTCCACCGCCTCCTCTCCTGCACGACTTTCGCGTGCGACGGCGGCGCCCCCTCGGACGCTCCACGTGGACGCGTGAAGCTTTCAGGACGGTTGCGCGCTGGCGCTGCCACTTTAGCCACATCCTTTCTAGTCTAGCCGTGGCCTCGTGCCATGTCTCGCATACGGCTGTGTGTAATGATTCTCTTTATATTTCTGCGTTCATTTTCTCAGTAGGTGTGGGTGTGCGCACCATCTAATTCCCTTATAGTGCGCCAGAAGAGCTGCTGCACACCATGTACAGGAGTGGTCAAAAATTCCCAGGCCGCAACGCCCGGCCGCGGAGCAGCAGCTCGCTGCTATCGGGGCGCTGCCATCACAATTACGCCTTGGCGCACACTGGTGCCCAGCGTGTGCGTTGGGGGGGGAGGAGGGGAGGGGGCGGTATCCCTCTCTCTCTGTTGCTCTCCTTGATAAGGCTCCGACCGTGTTCGTATGCAGCAAATTGGCCTGCTCAGACGGCTGAGAGAGCCACCGCAATGAAAATGGAAAGTAAAACGCACAATATTATTTTCCAAGAAGCCCAAAACCGCGGTAATGTATATGGTGTCGAGCTAAATGTGGCCGCAATCATGATGCGTCAGTTTTCCGGAAGACTGCTGCCTTGCTACACGCTGCACGGTAGTAAAACATCGAAGAGCAGTGGGTGAGGGAACATGACGCACCAAGTTTATACGTCAGTTTCTTATCAAGGAGAGCGAGGAAAGGAGAGAGAGGGATGCACCCCCTCCCCTCCCCCCACGCACACGCTTCACGCCAGCGTGCGCCAAGGCGTGATTGCGATCGCAGCGCCCCGATAACAGCGAGCCGCTGCTCCGCGGCCGGGCGTTGCGGCCTGGGAACTTTTGACCACACCTGTACAATTTGTAGCAAATTGCACGTCGCTTATACGGTTCTTTTCGGAGCGTCGCGTTTCCCTGTGTATCTGGCGCGGATATCGGCAACTGGGTTTACCTAAAAAAGGTTGAGATAAAATTCTGTAAACACGACGTGCTATTTATTGCATCGGTAAAAAATATGGCATATAAACTATCTCTATCGTGCGTATGAACTATCTCTCTCATATATAACTGCAGCAATGCCTGCAATTCCCATGAAGGTGCTCGATCAAAACTTCATGACATTTCACATATGTTACTTCTTGACTCCGAATTTGTTGAGAATGAGTGGCTCAAACTCTTTTTTTTTTTCAAAGTGATCCTAGACAAAAAAAATAAAAAAAACAAGTTAGGTGGAAATCTTATCACAGCAGCTAAACACCATATGCGTCGGAGAACGTTCTAAACATTATTAAAATAAGCGCATGGCTGTGCTTTAATTGAAAATTTAATACTTTGATCTACTGCGCGTCAAGAGATGTATCTGCTACAACTACCGCAGCGGTTTGAAACTTATGCGGCAAATGTGTGACGCGATAATTCATGATGACACGCCGGCCGATGAGCCGCGGTCCACTGAACTAAAGCCCTGCTCATGTTCCGAATTTGCAGAAAGTTCTGACTGCCACCCAGAAGTGGTTCGCCAAATTAGACAATATGATGGAGGAGCTGCACGTAAATGCACGGCATCGATAAAGTCTGCGCGCTAGGTTCTTTTTTTTTTTTTTTTGCTATCGCACTTTCATTCCGACGCTCGCTCCGTCTTCGCCCTTCCATCCGCACATCACAGTGAAAGGTTAGTAGAATGTGTGGAACACAACCCAGTGTTGCAGTGCACGACACTCGTTCTTTCAAGGTTAATAATATGTGGGATTTTACGTGCCAAACCGCGATATGATTATGAGGCACGCTGTAGTGGAGGGCTCCGGAAATTTCGACCATCTGATGTTCAAGACAGTCACTTGCTCGAGAAGTGAATGCCTTGGTGCATGACAAATTACGCAACATTTCGCGTGACATTAAGTAACACACCACATATGTCACACGGCAAAGCAAGACGCCTGTCAAGAGTAAAAACGCACGGGCACTTACCTCACAAAGCCGCACCGATCTTGGCTCGAAGTTTTCTCGACCTATTCTGTGGAGCCCGACTTTGCGACGACCTGCATTCTCTTTTCCGTGCGGAATGGCAAAAAACTTTTTTCCCTTGGGTGTCACGGTTATGGTAGCCAAACGCACAGCAACCCGGCATCGCGACAAAACGAGCGAGACGCACACGTGCACTTCACACTTCGTGCACTTCACATGGGGCGAACACACAGCACATGGCACGTTGGAGCGTTCAACATGGCGCCGAGAGGCGAAGGAGACAAAATACCGAGACAAAATACCGCCCTATCAGAGGCGTGGAGAGGAGGAAGCGGCGTAGATCAAGAGAAAGCTGTACTTTTCCGAAGGTATAGAGTCTTTAGTTACGCCATCTTCCGAACTTCGTCGTCGAGGGTGAGAGACAGTCCACATTGACCGGCTCAAGCCGTATTATGATCCTCTGACCTCTCTCTAGGTCGCCAGGATGCCTACCTCTCAATACCTGGGGTGATTGTGAGGAAGACTATCGGCACAGACAGAAGCACATCGCCATCAGCTGGCTCTCACCGACAGTTCACTCTCTGGCTACGCCCTGCCTGCTGCTATTACAATCGTCGCTGTCACTGCAAACCTTAATAAACCCCCGTAACACAGTATTTGAATTCGCTTTGAAATGAATTTTAAGTATTCTAAATTTCGAAGTATTCGAAATGAACGAATAGACATATATAAACCACGTGTAACCCCCTGTAAAGGTGGTTTCACTCCAGCGGAGAGGTGCTATGCCGTGACCACACCTATCCAGGGGAAATATGCACTGCCGCGAAGCCCTACTTCATGGTTAACTTATCAAAGTACCCTCACATCGATTCATCATTTTTTAAGTTTAAAAGCTCGTTATACTGGCTTATATGTTCTAAGTAAATTTTTAAATGTAAAATATTTTACAGGTTATCACTTGCATTCTACCAAAAGTGAATTCCTGCTACTATTCAAGGTTGCTTCCATTTCCCTTTGAACCAAAAAGAATGAGATTTGCACATGCCTTGTTTCAATTTTAGAATGTATTGTGCAGGTTAGTTGGGTCATGACAAATATACTGATTTTTCTTTATAATATGTGATATATACCATTTGAATTCGATTTGAAGTTATTCGACCAAATCACTATTCGCTTCGAATTTGCTTCGAACCTAAAATTTACTATTCGCACAAGCCTAGTAAATATGGTAGTTAAGCACGCTTGCTCATTGTAAAATAAAGTTCTGGTAGTTACTCCAGGCCTTTAGCAAGCACACTTATGGGTGTAAAAGCATTCTCATTTGCATTTCAGTCGTGCTGATGATAATGTATAATAATTTCTTTCCCTTCCTGAAACTGCACCAGCTGTACAAAGGACACCTAATAGTAGATGCGGGCGATATCTACCACGTAGTATTATTTAAGTACTAGCAAATCGTAGTAATAAGCAGAAATA
Organism: Rhipicephalus sanguineus; assembly: GCF_013339695.2. Taxonomy (NCBI): domain Eukaryota; kingdom Metazoa; phylum Arthropoda; class Arachnida; order Ixodida; family Ixodidae; genus Rhipicephalus; species Rhipicephalus sanguineus. Next base: position 173,808,636 of record NC_051176.1, read on the forward strand.
TCTATCTTCAGAAATGCAGCTCGGCAAGTTAAACACTACAGCAGAGAGGCTATTCTCAACTGCTGAAGATTTCTAAAGGATGCGCAAGTCCTGTTTGAAGGCCCGTAAAGTTTCACAAATGCTCATGTATTGGAGTTTTGTCTGGGCCTGTTTTATGAAATCGGGGAGTAAAGCATGCTTGATGAGCTCCGTGAGCCATCTCATGATTGATATTTCAGCCTGAAAAAATGTGAAAAATGGATGATATTTGTCAATCAGGTAGAAATATTCGGCATATCTCAAATGCCTATTTCTTGGATGTGCATATCGAACTTAGGGTTTTTTGTAGTCGTCAATCATGCCTGCTAAGTAGGCTTGTGCGAATATTCGAGCACTTCAAATATTTGAATGAATATTGCAGTATTCGATTTTGCTTCGATTCGAATTTTAATTATTGGAAATTTTGAAGTATTTGAAATGAACGAATGGGTATAATTAGTCCACATTTAACCCCGCTGTAAAGGTGGTTTCACTGCAGTGGAGGGGTGCTATACCATGAATACACCTTTCCAGGGAAATTCCGCACTGCTGCGAAGCCCCACTTTAAATGAATGGATTACCCTCACATCGATTCATCATTTTTTAAGTTTAAAAGCTTGTTATACTGGCCTATATGCTCTAAGTATAGCAAATTTTAGAACGTAACATATTTTACAGGTTATTTCTTGCATTGTACCGAAAGTCAAACCCTGCTACTATTCATTGAGCATGGGTGAGGCAGCTCAGATTGCTTTTGGATCACTTCTTGGAGCAGAAAAAAAAGCATTTTGGAGCATGAAAACTGAAGTTCACTCCTAGTTCCTTTCTGATCATCTTGCTGGTAGTAACAGTTGACGGTAGCACCAAGGTATCAAAGACTGGCTCTTTCGCCTGCAGGCACCTTGAAGAAACAGCTCTGTCATTTTGCTAGAGAACATTTAATACATCTCCTCCGCCTCCCTCACAACCTTTTTACCCCAGGTTTTATAGACTTTCTCACACAAAGCCACTGGTTATAGTCCAGTCGGGAAGCACAAATGCCCCTCTGTCGGACGTCCGATTGGCTGCCATCAAAAATGTCTGGCCCGGATTCCTTTTAGCCAATTAGCCAATGAACAACCATCTCTCTCACATCGATCGTTCGTCCCCTGCGCTCAATGCCTTCTCCCCTCGGGCCCTGAGAATCTCAGTGTCAGGCGTCGACAGGTTGTGAGAACACGCCTCGGAGTCTGCGATTACAGTGCTGGTTTCGAGTGTCCCAAGGAATGCTGCAGGTGCCTTTTAACCCTTCCAGCAGCGTCCTGGCGCCTATCTTCCTGCAATATGCCGTCTTTGGGTTTTGTCTGCGTAAATGGTTGTCGCGCCGCCGGTCAATGAGTCTGGTTTCACCTTGCTCGACTGCGCCTTCCATCCTCTGTTTTGGTGTGGTAATGGCTGGCACAGGGGGTTACCATCCACGTGGGCGGGTGAAAATGGGAAGGCATTCGGGTGGCAGCGTGCTATTCGAGCCCAACAACTGTGTTTTGAAGCACCTAGTGGAAAAAATCGACAATCCTGTGCGGAACACTCGGCACAGTCACAGCGAAAGCTGTAAGAGCGGCCTTGCTAGAGCCCGTTGTAGACTCTCTTGGGGTAACTAAAACAAGTATACATGCAAGGTACCCACTACACTATAAATCATCGTAACTTTCATGAACTAGGGAAGCACCCACTATGCCATTATTCGTCGCTCTGCAGAGAAGCATGGTACCCGCTACACATCTGTAAGGCATTATGTGCACTTTGTGCTATGGCTGATGACGATGAAGAATTATGGCTGGGCCTTTTGAAATTGGTTGGAAGCTATCAACGACCTGGTCACTCGTTGCGCAATTCGCATTGTTTGACGCCTGGTTGTTATTTTACTCTTCTACGACGCTATGTTACATAGGTTAACATGATTGCTTGCCCGACATGGCACCTGTATAGGGCATTTCTGCGAAGGAGTTTCAAGCACCAGCATGGCTCTGTGGTAGAATACTCGACTGCCATGCAGCGGGCCCGGGTTCAAATCCCATCCGTTCCTACTCACTTCATTTTTTATTTCGTGCAAGAGCCCTTACGGACACCGGTGGCGGCGGACAACTACGCCGCCAAAATTGGCTCTTGTTGTGATTTCATAACAGCTTTCGCTATTATATACGTAAGGGCCCCAAACACTATCCCTGTCACCAGAGCCATGACCGAGAGCACAGAGTGGCTGTTTACCAATGGCTAGGTAGGTGGCATCTGTTGCCCAGGTTGACGCCATCGCTTGATCTTGAAAAGCGAGGTCAAGGGTATAGTGCCTAGAATATACTGGCTAGTGTGCTGAGCGCGCGCTTTGGCGTGGCCACCGCGCTGATGCCCTCCCATAGTCACCGCATGGCGGCGCTGCGACTCGCTGAGGTCCACCGCGCTTCGGCGGCTCCTGCGCTTGCAGCTGCGTAGCACGGCGCTTTCTGCCGTGAATACAGTGTTCTTCGTTCCTTTTAACACAGTCGTCAAAACACTCGATCGGAAGAAGGAAATCTTATTGCCAAATTATTGCCCGCCAGAGAATCCTCAACTGATTGGGCATTAGAAAACGACGAAGCGTTTCACGCGTACCTCACGTCTGCTAGTTTTCGCGACTGTGCTTCACCACCAAAGCGAAGTAGAAAAGTCGCAATTAATATACTACGACACACCAAATTTGCCAGTCAAAAACAATCAGCTAAGGTTGACACTTTAGACGCATCGTGTCGTAAGGATCGTATCGTAAGGATGGCTTACGGCAATTTCGATCACAATCAAGTCAGACTCGGATTCTTTGCTGCTACTCGTGAACATTCGCTGGCGATTTTACTCTCAGCCGGGTGCTTTTAAGGGCCAGTTGGTACATCTTATTCCGTCGGGACGAAGGCTAAGGAAGCGCTTGTGTTCCTTATCCTTCATCCCGTGTTCGCGCTGTTTTCAACGCAGCGATTCTACTCGAAGTCGATCCAGTCAACTGCAATTCGCGCCTCTCAGTCGCGGTCATATTTTATTATACTAGCGGCGCATCACACTCGGTATGATGCACCATCATGGACTTGCAGAGCAACGTTACTAGAACAAACTCAGTTTAAAAGCTCTGCCGGAGAGGCGGTCCGCGTGGCGGTCGTGAGAACTAGTGGCGCTGCAGTCACGTCTAGCTCCCGCGGCTGGCACTTGTGATCAGCGCCGCCGATGTACGAGCGCACGTGGGTTACAGCGTCGTCTGCGCTTTGTTAGCTCGTCATTTTTGCGACTGTTCTTGACCAGGCTTAGCGTCTTGTACGAAGATACGTGCATGATGTGCGAAGCGTAACGAGGGCGAACAAATTCACAGTGCGGTATGCCAACTTGCTTTGTGCCGGGCTGCAAGAGTGGCTACCGCAACGACGACTCCGCTTCACGACACTTCGGACCTGCAAAAGACCCTACGCCATTCAAGCTTTGCATCGCAAATATAGAAAGCTTACTGCGAATTGCAAGGTCTGTGACGTTCATTTTGAAAGTGACGACATTGTAAAGCACTATCGTCGTGTCGTTGTGGGACAAGATGTTTTGATCCCACGTGGAAAGTGGGAACTCGCGCCAGGTGCCGTGCCGCGCTTGTTCCCAGCACTTCCACCCCACATTTCAAAGTCAAAATGTTCGGGGTTTAGGCGCAAATCCCCCCCAAAACGCACGGCGTCCCACGAAAGCCCAGTGCCCAATTTGGAGGAGCCGCCAGAAATAGAACAGCAAAATGAAAGGCAGGCGATTACCTATATACGCTACCGAGACTGAGAGTTGCATCACACTGACATTCGATCAGTTGTCAGCTGTCGCTATGCCTTCAAAGCAGTGGATTTTCGAGAGATTTAACGACGAGGTATTGAACAAGATGTGCGCAATATTTTACACTCGCCGGCTCGGGAACGGGCTGCTCAGCGCAAACATATGACACGGTACACATAGAAAAGACGAGGACCAGCGCTGGTCCTTGTCTTTTCTATGTGTACCGTGTCAAATTTCTTGCGCTGAGCAGTTTAATAATGGAATACCAACTAGCCCAATCCCATACTTTGCTTCGGGAACGGAGACTTATTATGCAAAAGATAATTGTAGTTGACGAGCAGTTTAACTGCGTAGTGAACGGCCACAGCACGAAACGCAAACGGCTGTCGTACAGTGTAAAGTGCTGCGGGCATGGAACATCTGCTCGGTACGGTACGGTACGGAGAACTTTATTTAAAGATCCGGAGAAGTGCCACCGCTTAGGGTGACACCGCGGGCCTCTCCCACGTGGGGACAGTTAGACCTAGCCTAACCGCCGCATCGCAGGCTCTCTGGACAGCCGAAAGTTTATGCTGATATTCCGAGCTCTTGAGGGCGAAGTTTAAAAACTGAAGTTGAATACTGACGACTCTTCTAGCGACAGAGTACGCGCGAATAACAGCTCGGTGCTCACATCACGGCCGATCTGTTCGAATTGTTTAAGGCACCGTAGAAGGATGCGACGTAGAAAGATGAGACACCGAAAATACAAATATCCACTGAAAAAACTGCTCAGAGATGACATCTATTCGATGTAATCGCACACTGAGATTTCATTTACCGAGTTCACGTAAAATTTTCCGATTTTTGGGTGAGTGTCCCTTTAACCGTCGCGAAAACGTGTCTTGTAAACATTGCAAAGCATTGGTGATGTTTTTCGAGAAAGCTTTTTTCAATAAATTGTAGAAATATGAGTACTGTTTTTCTAGAACGTTTTTGTATCTCGAGTAAGTACGCTTTTTTGTGCACTATAAAGGCTTTTACAAACGTGTTGGGTTGTTCTTGGTCTAGATAAGACGGCAGCGGCTAAAATTGTGGTGGTAGTTATAAAAATTACTCTGAAAACCCTCATTCGCTTAGAAACTCCTATGCTTGGAAGTTAAGCGCAATGTAGACAGCTCAAATATTGTCACAGGGTCGTGACGTCGACGAAGGCAGCAGTCAACAGGTCCGAGATGAAACTCTTTATTTGGCCGAACTTGTGGCCGGGAAACTGAAAGTCAAACTACAGCAATACACTGATAGTGGCGAACAGAGCGTCGACCGTCGATCAACTGACAAGCGGTCAAGCGCGTCGGCTTTTATACAGGCGCTATCAAACTTTCCAGCGATATCGCTGGTGGCGGCGTTATCTCTCGACAAAGCTGGAACATTGTGTGCAGCGCACAATCTTACCAAAACGATCTATTACAGTCGCGAAGCTTCTTGAACACTGCTTCGCGGACAGCGTCGAGCGTTGACAACCGTCCTTGCTGGACAAACCCGAATACATCAAAATAAAACAAGTGGGCGTGGCAATATAGACCGAACATCGATTCTTAGCCAATCAATGAACAATGCACGCGGGCCAGTGCATACAGACGACCTTATGCATATCTACCTAAGTATCCACCTAACTAGTATAATGAGAAAGTTGCCGTGCAGAGTGCTGTGCCGTGGCAGCAGACGACGCGCCGATAGTGGCGCAAGACGGAACTGCAGCGCCGCTAGTTCTCGCGACCGCCGTTCGGACTACCCTCCTCCGCTTACGGAGATACGGAGCTTTCAAACTGAGTTTGTTCTAGTAACGTTGTTGCAGAGTGTATCATGCGCCGTCAGATCAGTGGCTACGATAATTCTCGCTAGCAGGTATTTGATCCGGAGCGGGTCGACAGTAATCGCAAATTCCCGTGTAACGCTGGTATTACACAAATACAAATATTACACACGCTGGTTTTACACAAATATTTCTTGCAGACATTATGACACTAGCTTTTGCACTTTGTTCGCTTCCACAAACAGGATGCATTTTGCTCATCCAGTGCTGCAGATATCAGCATATGCCCCATACTTTCGGATCGGTTGTTTCGATGTTTCTGCAGTTACGCTGTGCCTACTGCATTCTTGTACTACGTGAGTACGTCTGTAGAGCATGTAGAGCAAATGTAGGGTGGTGTGGGGTCACTTTCACTGTTCTGCGTTTTCCAGCATGGCATCCATATTTTCTAGACCACATGCGGTGAACACAAGCCAGTCTGAATAGGATTCACTACTTATGCATTTTATTTGAACGGCACTGCTCACTTCACAAAAACATTACGAATGTCTCTGGAGGTTGAATTTCATTTTAACAGAAGGAAAGGTAAGTTCAAAGAAACCGAACAGGAGTCATTAGTCAAGATCGACATCTCAATTAGATAATTTCATTTGTGTAGCATTGTGATTGTCTGAAATATTGCCTGAAAAAATCAAGTGCAAGGCACCTTTATGAATATGGGCTCTTGTTTTTAACCGCAATGAACTAACAGTTTAAGGTGGGTTTTTGGTAAAAAAATTCAATTTTGGGATTTCAAAATTACCTGATACAGCATTTATTTACCTTTCAGAAAATATATCACATTTCGGCACTCGCTGTTCCAAAAAAATTTTTGGTTCTTTTTCTTTGACACATTGACAGGTAATGCGCGCGTACTAGTGATGCAGAACTATCGATGGTACTATCGATACTATCGATAGCTGAGTCACTGTCGAACTATCGATGGTAAAATATACTATCGATAGTGCTGTCGACAGTAAGTACTATCGATAGTTTAAAATCAACAGCGCGAACTCATTGCAGAATAAATTTGGTTCCCCACATGCGTGGTACATAGTGGAGCCGCAGGAGCAGGCAGGATGGCAAGAAAGTTGACATGCTTGTGTTCTTCACCATAGTGCTTCGTTGACACATGATCATAAAGTCAAACTGTTCAGCTGTAGCGGAAAGGAAGCCGTTACCTGTGGTGGAATTGTGCGGCTTCAGGCTTATATTGCATTTGATGATATCAAAATAAAAAAATTATCAAGAACTAAGTTTGTTAATTGTAAGATGTAACTGGTTGCTTTTAAATAAAAATTTATTGATGGACATATGTCGCCATTTTCACTGCGCAAATAATTTCTCTCGCCAAAAATGTGCTCATAAATTAAGTGAAGCTGATAGTAGGGTATGGCGAATATTTTGGCGCTTTGGCCAGCCATCAACAACATAGATTATTAGCAACACTATGGATAGTTTGTCACGTGGTTGTGACGGCGAAGAATGCCGCAGCAAGACTGGGAAATACGAAGCTCTTTATCTGGTCGAACTTGGGCCCAGAAAATCAAAACTCAGAATACAAGCGATACACGCTGCGCACTGATTGCGGCGAGAACAGTCGCCGGCGTTTGAATAATCTGATAATCGGTGGAACGCTTCGTCTTTTATACATCAGTCATCAAACCTTCCAGCGTTATCGCTGGTTTACGCGTAAGCTCTCGAATAAACTTGAATATTCGCGTCCGGCGCGTAATCTTAAAATGTCAAACAATTGCGAAACTTCTCATACAACGCAGCGCGGTCTGCGCCAAACGCTGCGGGTGAAACCCAAGTACATGAAAACAAAGCAATTAACACGCGTGGCAGTAATATCGCTAGTAATATTACCGATGGTACTACCCATTCGACTATCGATAGTTTATCGATAGTAGTACTATCGATAGTTTGTTTACACTATCGATAGTTTCAGTGAAACTATCGATACTATCGATAGTCAATTTACCGATAGTTCTGCATCACTAGCGCGTACCCCTACGTTATTTCTGCGTTTTTTTTGTTTGTTTTTGTTTTTTCAAAAGAACATTTTTGTAATTTCTGTACCTTTTTCTCGAGAACTAGTGAGCTTGGAAAACAAAAATTTTCACGTGTTAACTAATGGCATTTACATAACTGCCACTAGAACCAGTAGCCTATGCGCATTCGTATTTTTTAGTATTAAAAATTAGTCATAAGTAGCAATTTTCATAAATCAACAAATGTAAAAAAAAACATAACAAATCTAGCTTTTGTTGTACGCTCACAATTTCACTTCCACTTCTGTAAAACCTTTATACAAAATTGCAATGCTCTGCAGATGGCAGATCTCATTTAAAAAGTACATCAGTAGAAAAACAATTACAAATAAAAAATATTAAACAATTTCAAACTATCTTTGAGCTTTAATGTAACCTGCGTCTACCTTAAAATACCTCGCAAATTTTAGTCATAGCTTTCATTACCACTGCTGTACAGTCAAACTTCAAAACTCACTTTCAAAGTTTGACCCCACCAAACTGGGAATATAATCTCAGCTTCACAATGAGAAATCCCTCTTTTCCACAACTTAACCATCAACTTATGAAACACAAGTAATGTTCGAAACACGCACATCAATGTGAAAAAATGCTCAACAGATGAGACACAATACAAATAGTCATAATACCAGTTCTTAAATGAGCAAAACACAGTGGAAAATGTTTAACGAGCAGGAAAATACTCACACAACTGCTTAATACAAAAATATTAGTGAAAAACCTCATCCGTACATCAACAGAAAATGCGATAGCCACTCCAACACAGCGGCACGAAGCATGTTTTCTGCCTGCCCTGATGCTTCATCCGCTGCATCAATACTCTTTGCAGTTCTCATTACATGTGCGTACACAAACAACAGCGCAAACACGATAAAAACAGACAAATTCGGACACGAGGCACGGGCAGTTATAAAGCTGCGGAGGCACTAAGACGAAGACACACCGGCCAAACCGGCGCGCGGGCTACACCTTTGCGACAAGCGTCGCCGCCTGCCGGCGAAAGTTGGAAGGCATCACCAGCCCTGCCACCTCCTCCCATAGGAAACCCCCTCCGCTCAGCACACTAGCCAGTACATTCTAGGCACTATATCAAGGGCATGGAACCTTACCTGTTGCTAGAGGTGCTCATGCTTGGTTGATGATGATAGTCAGTAAGAGTGGCCGACGTTCCTAGAAATTTTTTTCTCGTTTCATTTTTTCTTATTTCGCGCAATAGTAGTTACGAACACCGGCGGCGGCGGACAACTACCACAATGCCGTTGCGATCTGATAACAGCTTTCGCTGTAAAATTGCAAGAGGACCCTTTAAAGGGGTCATGAACCACTTTTCCAAGTAATGATCTGATGACCTTAGTATCGGAGTATACTGCCTCCCGAATCGATTGCCGCAAAAATTTCTCGAATCCGTCAAGAATCAGCAGAGTTATGGGGGTTTGGCGCACGCTCTCAGCGCTTTCTCTCTTTTCTCGTGCCGACGAGCGCACTGGAAGCTAGACAGGGAGGGATAGCACGGGGGTAAGAAGTTACGTCAGCGCGCGTCATGAAACGCGATCGCTCTCGCGCTGTGATTCGCACGCGCGAGCGTGGCTACCGTGTAAAGTTAGCAGACTGAGGAGTGCGGCGCGGGCACGTGGCGGCACCCCGTGGCAAGAAGCGTTCGACCACGGGGTGCCGTGGTTCGACCACGGCACCCCGTGGCAATAAGCATGCTATGTCTCCGCGACGTAAACATGCAGACGCCCCGCCCACAGACGAGAGTGAGAACCGGCCCGTTTGAAAAGAGGGCGCCTGAGGAAACGGCAACTTCTCGCTCCGCTTGTGGCCTTTACGCGGCGCGCACGACTGTAATATTTTGCAGAGCAGTTCATAGCCGTGTCAGCTTTCCGCAGGTTGTGTTTTTTCAACAAGCCCAAGGGGTGCTTCATGACCCCTTTAACACTTACCTGTCCGAGGGATAGTGCGTGCATTGTGATGGCCACACCAAGCTCGCCTGTCTTGCGTACACACACACTGTGGCTGCTGCGGGGCAGAGTAGGGTGTGCAAATTACATGGCGGTGCAAGTTACTAGAGTGAATACGAGCAAGGCAGAAGATCAGGGGAAGTGGAGGCTTGAAGAGATAAGAAATCGTTGAACAGGGAATGCCGGAAGAGCCAACCTTAATCAAGGAAGCAGCTTCCTTGAGAAAGATAAGATCTGGGAATATGCTTAATACCATCAGGGAAAACCTGGAATTGTCAGGAAATTTGGAAAATTTAATTAATAGACAGCCTGATTATGGCAGATGTGCGAACCCTTGTGCTCCTAAGCCTATATAACAACTCTTCCACGTGAAAAGTGATTTGCTTTGCATTACACTGGTAAAAGGAATGAGACAGTAAATGAAGGAAGGAGTAAATGCTGTTCTACTCTTTCCTGACCCTGCTGCATTCTTGCCATTTTAACTCTATACTTTATCTCTACAATTGGCTATTTCTGCTTGCATATCTAGAGTGTTCTTCTATGTCATTTTGATAGCACAGTTACAACATGTAAGCATATATTGTCGCTTTAGAATAGAGCAGGCAAAGCCTTAATCAAATGTCAAACTATTATGTGAATTTATGCCCCCAAAAAGTAAGACACTCAAAGCACACTCATATCAGTGACCACAGTCGTTGTGCATTCCGATTGCTCGTGCTCGCATAAGCTTTAGAAAGTACATTGCTTTTTCCATAGCACATGCAATCCGATTATATAATTGCCGATAGAAGGCGCATCGTGCCCCAAGCGGTGATTTTGTATTATTTGTTAGCTGGCGTATAAGAAGCATAAAACAAGTATGTGCATCATTATAATGTGGCCTAAGCAAATGTAGAAATGACTAAGTAATAAAATAATGTACCCTATGATATGTCTTCATTGATTTCATAGACTGTTGGCCCCTCTCTTGCCCTTATTTTCATGCTTGAATTCCTTCCCCAACAGTGTTTTTTTTTTAAATACCTGTTTGCTGTGTGGAAGTAATTAAAATGTAGAAAAAAATCAAACAGACTTTAGCGTGCTACTGCTGCGATATATAATCAACAATCTTTTCTGCATGTTTTCCTGCTATAGTTGCTGTTTCCTGGAGCTCAGTTTAAGCATGGATGCCTGCAAAGCCTTGGACCTGCTGACGAGGTAGTATGCTTTCTTAGAATGTAATCAGAGCTGCGTGAATAGCAACATTTTTGGTGCGATGCAAATTTGCATATTAAAGTGTGAGTGCGAATCAGACCGAATATTTTTCAAATATTTCTCGAATATTTTTCTAATACTTCCAAGCGAAATTACAGAGAAAAAGTAGCAGAGGATCCCGAGCATATTTTTATGAGGTGTTTATGAGGTATTTAATAAGGTTTCCTTTCTCTAGATTGTTGTCACGGATGGGTGCTGCAAACTGGTGTACCAGGGTTTTGTTTTAAAGAATGAGGTAATGCAGAGGCTGAATCGTTTAATTCACATGATCTGGGGAAGCCGAAGTTCTGTCGACAACACTTTACACGTCCTCTTCTCTTCCGTCGTGGTACTACAGATCACGTCGTCGGCGAGTCTCCTGCCGATGTCGATGCTAAGCCTACTAAGTCGGCATCGGATTTCCTGCAGCTATGTGTTGCAATATCTGTGGAGGCAGTGTTGCAGGCTGCTGCAACACTGTTGATGGCCAACTGATGTGGTGGACAAGGGTGCGCGCCCTTCGAGTCTGGAGTTCCTCTTCTGCTGCCCCTATCTTAATCTGTGGCTGCGAATGCTTCCCACGGCAGTTGTTGGCATTGGTGTTAGTTCCTGTATGAGAGGTCATTTGTTTTTCTCACGCGACATTTGCGGATGCTGGACAAGTGCATGCTTTCATAAACCTGGCCAAGTAACATTCTTGCGTTAAAATGTAGTGCAAAACATGGCCATAAAACAATTCCTTTTGCACGGTAACCCTGGTGGCAGCGTGCTGTCCGTCACATGAAAATGAAACTGTGCTGATAGGTATTGCGTAGTGATGCGGGTGATGTTACGTACAGTATTGGCACGTGCCTGGATAACTTGATATTCCACTATTCTAGGGCGACACTAACGAATTTTATATCACATGCTGATTTTGCGGCACCAAGACATCATTCGGAAAGCACGTTTCGCAAAACAAGTCGATCGAATACAAAACCGAAACCACGTTCACTGCATTAGCAACAGCCGACCGTCAGTGGCATATGTAATGACATCGCCGTCACAAAATGGCGACGGAACGCATTTTAAAGCTAGTTTACTCAGGCTCATTTCGTGCCCAACTACGGTCTGCGTCAAATTTGTTCTCAGCACAGTGTAAATGGTGCGTGCCCCTTTCATTATGAAAGCTCATATCAAAGAAAAGTTTGTACGCCAACGACAGCTACGTTGGGTCTATTCTGCGTGTGTGAAACCTGTGCCTGTGACTGGCGCAAACAAAGGAAGGAGGTCCTCAGCGCATCGACGAGGAAAGGTTTCTATGGGCCGAAAATAGGAAAATATCCGTACCTCGATGACAAGCTTGCAGATGCTCTCAAGGAGCTCCGTATAGACCGACCTTGTTAAGGTAACGGCCTGTAAAGCGGCCTGCGATCAAGGCCTATACAGAAGTGACTTTAACCCTTTCAGATGCCACCTATGAAGAATTATCTGTAAATGCGTCAAATTGATACAACATTATTTCAAGGCACTCGATATTATATTGCAACAAGAATAATGTCATAATACGCTAATTTATGTGTGTTATAGTAAGTATTCCTAAAGGAATCATAATTAAATATCCATTTATTCTGAAGTCATTCATGCCTTGTTTTTGCATAAACAGAATCAAATCTCAGGCTAAAAATATAGTTTTGTGCGAATTCATTTTCAGTTATGTCAATCTTGAGCAAAGAAAAATTATACTTTGGACGTGGCTCGCGGGAAGCGACACATCGAACGACTTGTCGAACATGGTAGTGCCTTCAGCAAAGTAATCGTATGCAACAGTACACTGCAAAAAAAAGTTAAATGAAGACAAATTTATTATGCAGGAGGTTCAATTAATCCAAAGCTCAATGTGTCTGGCTCCCTCTTAGTCACTAGTCGATACGACTAACAAAAACAAGTGGTGTACACAATTGTGTACATAGCGTGTCACAGGGTTAAAGACAGCAAAACTAGGTTACTGAAGGAAAGGAACTGCCAGCAGAATAAATTTCACTTTCAATGAGGGTGCATTGTGCGTGCCTTTTCTTTTTATTTTTCATATGATTGGCAAGGTAGGAGCATGCCATAGCTTTAAAATATCACTTAAAAGTGCTGTGATTTAATTTTAGCTAACAAAACCATTATATTTATTTTCCGAAAGTTCGAATACTTCGAATAGTGAAATTTTGGTGCGAGTCGAGTCGAATAGCAAACACTATTCGAAAGTTCAAATATTCGCACACCCCTAGTTAAAACGTGTGCTTTGAGAGGACCCGTTATCTCAAAGCCAACTCCACGTTCCCCGATTCAGTTACCTATAACATATCTGCCAACTCTCCCGATTTGCCCAGGAGACTTCCGATTTCTGACCCGTCTTCCCGATTGTACGATCGCGGCCATAAATCTCCCAATAAACTGCCTGAAGCCCATGTCGAAAAAAAAATTTTAAATAAAACAAAAAAACTGCAGTAATGGCATGATTGCGAGACCACCACCGCGGCACCCCGTCGTGGCCACTGTAACTATGCAGCACACAAGCACTTTTGGCGCTACCGCGCTACAGTTGTTCTAAAGTATGGCCAAGCTCTGCGAGTACCTGGTGCTCACCGGTGTTGTACTGCGTGAGGTTGAGTGCCGGATAGCAGCAAAACCCAGGTAGCGCATCTTAAAGCAGTTTCAATTAGCTAAGCACCAAGCCATGTCTGCCAAGGTATCTAACTTACGAGGCGCGTAAAAGAGAAAGCGTGCACTGGCCAGCGTGCCAGCGAATTTGGAACTGCCAATATGAATCAGTATGCTATATGCCATATGAATGGGTATGCCATAAATTGTCATGCACTACAACTTTCTAATATAAACAACTGCCCTCAAGTCAATAATGAAAAAAGTTAATTTACAAGTTTTTGTTAATTAGTCACGTCAATGTCATTTTAGCTGTGGAAAAGTATTTCCGCCTCAACATAGAATTCGTGTGCGAAAACAGCAGGAGGCTGACTGTCATAGAGTTTTTTATTTAAAAAATCTGTGTTACTGCCGGACATTTTGGATAAAGTTTCTACTCACTGTCTAGAAAAAAACACCCTGTATACCTGTTGCATGATCATCTCGCAAGCTCTTCTGACGATTTTGATCCATCTCTATTGCAGCAGATCCGTAGCCGAAAGGAATTGCCAGCGATACGTTCCTTGCTAAAAGAAAACCCAAATGATCGGCCAACAGCAGCACAGCTTCTGGAGAACCCCATTTTCGCTGCGTTCAGCAAGAAACTAAACCAGGCCACTGCTGTTTCAACAGCTGCTAAGGCAAAGTTGACAGTGGCTGAAACTCTGAGCCTGCCACTAGAACAGTGAACTGGTGTTTTGTTTTGCATCAAGGCATGTTGGTGCTTTGTGTTGTTATTCACAATTGTTTTTTAGTGGCTACTAGCTATCTGTGATAGTAGGAAGAAACCTTCAAAGCATTTTTAAGCAACATTTGTACTTATTTCGCAGCCTCTTGACGCGTTCAGTCATTCTAAAATTTGACATGCACAGATGTAAGTCAGAGAAAGAAAGTGTTTAAGCTAACACAAGGTAGCCATTAGTCGTGTATGGGTCACATATGTACTGCATTTCTTTTTTGAAATGAGAGTTTTCAAAATAAATGTTACGAGTTTTGCATGCAGTCATTTATTGCAGCTTCTACCTCTATGATGTGACTGCTTTTATGTACAATCCCTGTAGTTCTTAGGACAAGCTGGCAAGTAGTGATGAAGGCCTGGTAGTTGTGTGCACTAAAAAAATAACCCACTGTTGCGAGTATGGAACGTGAGCTACACGCCTGCGTGTTTCCTCAAACAGTGGGCCCACCTGTACACTGTTGGTAAGAAAACCCTTAAGGCCTCGGTTACATTGAGATCTTTATAAAGATCACGGAAGTACAGTAGTAGACTCCCTGCCGAACTCTAAAGGAGTGTGAAAACTCGTTCACATTATCTTGCCTGTTACTGCAAAACTGAGAATGAAGTAGGTTAATGAAAGGAGCATTTCTTTCTTTCCACACGATCAAGAATAAATCTGCAGTGCTTGTTTTCCACTTCGATGCAAATCTGTGTGCTGTCGCAAATGACATCCTTGCGAGGGTCATTTTGGTTTGTGAGCTTACTGGAATTTGTCATGGTCCCAGCACATGTGGCCTATGATCCTGTGTGTCCCATGACAACCAGTGCTAGCCGTCTGTTAGAAATCCTAAAATAAGAGGCCCAGTGTTAGTAGTCTGTGCGAATGTTCATCTCAACCACAAAGCAGTTTGGATAAGGCACTTTTTTTTTACGCTGAGTTTATGGGAGACCAACCGAACACTCCCACATTGTTCGATACATATATCCAGATCTTCAGCTTAACAGAGTTTGTCTTCGCGAGAGTTTTATGTACAGCCAGCCAACTGCAAAATATTTTTAAAGCACTGAAATTTAGAGAAAAAGAAACCAACATGAAATTCGTCTGGCAGGCCTTGACCATCGTGTGCCCAAGGACACTGCAGTGTCGTCGCAAACTCCGCAAACACAGGTAACATATTGAGAGTATTTTATTCTGTACATCAGCCACTTGTAAGGATGATGGAACACAAATGGGCACTCAGCCATCATGAACTGCGTCTCAGTCCTGGAGCAGCAAGTAAGAAATGCCAGCACCAAGAGCAGCAATGGCGGCACTTGCAATTGGAACTGAAAAATAAAGTAACAATTATTTGTCAAAATAACTGCAAAATGTTTTAATGCAATTATATGAAGCTGAAACACACCTCAGTAAGAACTAGCCTTGCGTGTCTGTAAAAAAAAAAAAAGTAAAGCTTACAAGTTTAGAATATTTTGTGTGCGGTGAAGCCATATGTTAGGATATTTTGGTGCCCTGTTCAGTCCTACCTTTTGGTATCAGAGTTTTTTCTGTGCTGCTATTTAGCATAATTTGCTAAACTACCTATGGATCAATACAAAATTTGTTCATCTTCTTAATTATATTGATGAAGGAAAGATTACTTTTAAGGGCTCGTTTTTCTTTGTTACACACAGTATTAATGACAACTAACAGACAATAATGCCAAGGAAAGTATGGGGGTGTTATTTGTTGTAAGCAGGATATAAATATGAAGAAAGTAAACTGGACGAAAAGATAACTTGCAGCCGGCAGGGACTGAACCTGCAACCTTCGAATAACGCGGCCGATGCTCTACCACTGAGCTACGGCAGCGGTCATCCTCCCGTCCACTTTATGGGGTATATATGTGCATTTAAACGTAGGAGTGTTAGTCAGCGCCGATCGCAGCCATTATATTGACTGTATTACTTTGTCTGGAAAATTTGTAGAGGGAAAAAATATAATCGTGCAACCTGATGGAACAATGCAGTTTTCACTGGGCAGACAAAAAAAAAGGTAACTCATATGACTTATGAGCTAGATAATTCAAACTTCCCTCTAATATAGGAAACTGTTGAGCAAACATTTTGTATATTTCAGATTATTTTTCTTTTCTTTTTCTTTCATGTTGGGAGCACAATATTAGCAATGTTCAAGAAGTCTTGTTTCAGAAATATTCTTGCATATTATACCCTAATATTAAATTTTTTAAAGTAATACTATCAAATAGTACAATCAGTTAGCCTTATATTGATCTATAATATCACACTATCATATTACTCAAAAAAATAATTACTAAAGCACACAAAATGTGGCCAATTTTCCCACTGTCACGAAAGAGTTAAGGAGGCCCTGCAATACTTTCTTGAAGTAATCATCGAATGACCTCACTATCAGTTTATTTTCTCACAAATCAATTGCCACAAAAATTTTTTGGATCCGTAACGTAAGAGTTGGGAGTGATTTGTCGCACGCTTAAAGGAGCACTGACGTCAAATTTACGCATGCCAATATTTTACAGCGAAAGCTGTTATCAGATTACAAGGGCCGTTTTTGGCGCTGTAGTTGTCCGCCGCCGCCGCCGGTGTCCATAACCACTATCGTGCAAAATAAATAAAAAAAAACGAAATAAAATATTTCCAGGATGGAACGAGCTTCGAACCTGGGCCCTCTGCGTGGGAGCCCAGTATTCTACCTCAGAGCCATGCCAATGCTTGAAACTGCTTTGCAAAGACCCTTACAGGCTTCATATGTCGGGAAGGAATCACATTAACATGTGTAATGTAGTGTGGTAGAAGAGTAAAATAACAACCAGGCATCACACAACGCAAATTCTGCAACCAGGCGTCACACAATGCAAATTGTGCAATGAGTGGGTTGTTGAATGCTTCCAACCCATTACAAAGGGCTCTGCCATACTTCATCATCAGCCACAGCATCAACCAAGTGCACATAATGCCTTACAGATGTTTCGCGGGTACCATGGTTTTCCACAGAATGACGAAAAATTGTATATTGGCTGCTTCCCTACTTCACAAAAATTATGATTTATAGCGTAGTGGGTTCCTCACAAGTGCACTTCTATTGGTTGCCAAGGAAGCACATAAGGCCCCCATGACCCATTTCCTCAGGGTCTGAATAAAGTTAATTCTCTCTCTCGTTCACAAGTTAACGTATGTTTAAAGCGTGGTGGGAGAGTTAAATAATGACTGGGCGTCACGCAATGTGAATTATGTAACTAGTAGGTCGTTTAAAGCTTCTACCCCATTACAAAGGGATCAGCCATAATTCATCATCATCAACCGTCGCATCAACAAAGTGCACATAATGCCTTACAGATGATACCTCACTTCTCTGCAGAATGGCGAATAATACTGTGGTGGGTGCTTCCCAACTTCACAAAAAATATGATTTGTGCCGTTGTGGGTAAGTTGCTAGTGTACTTGTATTAGTAGCCACAATGAATGAATGAATAAACTTTATTAAAAGTCCGGGGCGGGGGGGAAGAGGGGATTAACCCCTGTCCCGTCCCACCCTCCGCCGATGATGATGGCGTCAGGCGGCGGCTCGAAGACCTTGGACCCGGGCGCCATCTTAAGAGTTTTTTTTTTTTTTTTAATCTTCGAGTAGATTAACTTTCTGTTCAACTGATTAATATGACCAGTATCGAGCACAATTCAATACGGGTGGAAAACCCGCCACTTCGTAGCGCTGCCACATTTTTACCGCGCCCCAACTGATCACGTAAGACAGAAAGAAGTGACGCCAGGTTCAGCTGACATTTAGTCTGCTAGTTGTCACCACCATCGACGTCGCCGTCAACAGTGTCGGCAAGTGATGAAGGCAACATTGTGTAGTTGGGAGTCGCTGGATTCGCGACTTGGCGATTCATTTCAGCTTTGACACTTTGCAAAGCAGTGATTCAGAAATGGACGTCGTTCCAAGCAGCGACGAGGAGGTGCATGGGGATGCACGCTTGGACCATGTTCTATTGAGCGCGAGGCCCACCACTGGAAACGCCGGCGTCACCGTCGGCATGGCGTACTTGGCAGGATCACGTGGTCTCAACGGCCGCGTCGGCTGCTTGTGGAGCGCTGTTTTGAAGTTCCACCTGCGCTACGGTCTGTTCATGTGCGGAGATTTCCCCCGCATTTTGAACGCAATTGAACCCATTGTAATAGGAGTGGCTGCCCCCGTAGGCGACGAACATGCTCCTCAACTGCTCGGTGGCGCAGTGCCGGATGCACGCAACGCGCGCGGAGCCTGGTGTCAGCCTGCACCAGTACCCGTGGGACAACAAATTGCGTGAAGTTCAGGGCTTAAAGTCAAGCCCCCCCCCCCCCCTCCATTTTTTTAAGGAGGGGCTCGGCCGCCCGCTCGGCAGTGCAACTGTGGCACTGCGGCATCCATTTGACAAGTGCTGGAGTTTATTATTATTATTATTATTATTATTATTATTATTATTATTATTATTATTGGCAGCAGTGCTTTGTGCGGGCAAACTATACTCTGCGATTTTCCGAATAATGATTGAATCGCGATTATTTGGTTGATGGGGCGTCAACAAAACAGAACAGGTATTCTCTGACTGGTGAATGCAATTCACCGAGACACTGAACTCCACGGGAAACGCCCCCAGAAACCACGGGTCACCACCCTGTTCGACAAAGCTTCTTGGCACAGCATACGGTTTCAGAAGGCACCTCAGCGTGAAGCTACCTGCTCGTGAATCAGTAATGGCTCGGTCTCCTTAGTTTACCACTCCATTTTCATTCTTTTAGTTGTGCATTACAAGTCTGCATTAATGCCAAAGACGCCTGTATTTTGTCAAGCTTTTTTAGGCAAGTAGCTGTGAAAATAAAATATAGCATTATCTTGCCTGAGGTCTTAATCCAGTGAGTCAGCTAATGTCATTTACTTTGAGCTCACATTTCTTTAGGCCTTTACATCCCGAGTTATTTATGAAAAATCGTTCCCAAAATAATTTCATTTAATGCTTGATTGGACTGCCACGTTGAATAAATTCGCGACATACATTCGGAATAATATATGTAGTACATGTATAGCATTCATAAGCATTTGTTCAGTTATAGAGACAGTTGGCTTCACTGCAGTGTGATCATCTCAAACATCTCTCTTAACGTTTAATCTATAGCATATATATTGTGGAATCTCGTTGATACGATTCTACATAATACGTTTTTGCCTCCGTGATCGGTGGGCCGATCACGGAGGCTGTACAAAGCGACCATGTCTTGTGAATACGTCGTTATGCGACGTCATAATGACGCCATCGCGTGAATATTTTTTGCATCACTCGTGTTGACGCCATCGATGCGGGACGCATACGCTGACGGTCAATATTCGCATATGATGAGGAATCTAAGTCTTTCGCCTTCATAAGCTACATGACGTTTGCTGGTGGATGTACATACCGAGCGAGTCGAATGTTGCGGCTGATGCGTGCTGCACTGATGCTGGCAAACTCATTCTTTCAGTCAAGCTTGCGTTCTCCTGACGCAAACACTAAGTGCTAAAAAGCCCATATTTATTTGTGCCACTCTCAAACTCAGGTTCGGCCTCTCCGACCCCGTGTACTTTCTTGGAGCCGTACTTATTTATGTGGGAAAGATGCCGAGCTCTTTGCGTTAGGCACGACATGCTGCCGAAATTGCTGGGCAATGCTGCGCATTAAAATTTTACATTTTACTCTTTACGCGTTGTTACCGTGCTTTGCGGCTGCAGGTTGCTGTAATAACTTCTCTTCCTTTCACCGCTATGAGAGACCAGCGCAGGATAGGTGGCGCGCCGAAAAAGGGCGCCTTAGAATCACTGGGAAATCAGAGTACCGCAAAAGTAGACTGCACACGGGCACCATTGGGCGACGGCGGCCATTTCCCTTCCATAACGCCCGGCGCGTTGCTAGCGTGTGTTGAGAAGTGACCGATTTGTGAGCCTCGGTGCCGTGTTACGCTCGGCGGAACGGCATTATGTGTGTGTGTCTTCAAGAGGATATTAGAAGTGATTTCGAGTGACATGGATCGACTGCGCGGTTAGCGGTGTAACTAATGAAACGTACGGCGAATCTTGCCATGTGCTCGCGAACTCTCCTCATGACTTCATCGGTCTCTTTCCGTGTCACGCCCGGGTGTGTTCGCTAGGTCCGGAGCTATAAACATCGTTGCATTAGCGCAGTGACATCGTGCGAGATGCCATTTACTTCGACATTTGCTGAATCTTGACTGTTTGCGCTAGCTTTGCAGTCGGTGTTCAGGTTCACTGCAGTCGAGAACGTTATCGAACAACATCGAGAAGATTCAACATTGCGTCCTTCGACTTATCGCTGACGCATAGCTTGCTTGCGCGCTATGCTTGCTGTTCAATTGGTTGACATGTGTAATAGAAGTTGTGTGTGTACGGTAATTGGAAGTTGTGCGCGTGTGCGCGACGTCTTGATTTGGAACGCCAGCAGCCGATCGCACGGGCGAATCGGCGTGCGGTAGGTAAGGTGCATCTTATGTTGCAATACGTTGAAAATAGACCATCAAAAATGATTGACATCACTACTTGTTTCATTTCCTATTTCTTGTCTCCTTAATATTCCCAACGTTGCAATGAATTTGCAAATATTTTGGTGTGTTCCGACAAGCAGTTTTTTTTTTGGCGTTGCCAGCGCGTAAACAGCTGGGGTTTGGTTTCTTCACTGCTGCACTTTTTTTTTTTTTCATAATGCACTCTTATTAAAATTTCCTCGGCACGGTGCTTTATGTTCTTTTGATCAGAAATAGCACATCCCGGAATATTTAAAGCGCATGCTACTGCAACACAGTATGTATATAGACCTAGGGCTCGCATGAAATCGACTCCCTCAATGCGTGGGATCTGCCTTTTTTTTTTTTTTTTTTTGCTGTGACCATTTCTCACCCAGTATACAGTATTTTAAGGGTACGCTCGGCACAATGCAGCATTAGCAGCATTTTTTTTTCAACAAATATAAAAATAAGCTTGATAACAATGCCTTATACCAAGTTTATCAACAGAGTACCACGCTTCTGTTTTGTGCAATGGCAAATGATCATGACACAATTGCCTTTAAAGGGGTCATGAAGCACCCCTTGGGCTTGTTGAAAAAACACAACCTGCGGAAAGCTGACACGGCTATGAACTGCTCTGCAAAATATTACAGTCGTGCGCGCCGCGTAAAGGCCACAAGCGGAGCGCGAAGTTGCCGTTTCCTCAGGCGCCCTCTTTTCAAACAGAGGCCGGTTCTCACTCTCGTCGGTGGGCGGGGCGTCTGCATGTGTACGTCGCGGAGACATAGCATGCTTATTGGCCGATAGCCGGATGAGATGCGCTTCTTGCCATGGGGTGCCGCCACTTGCCCGCGCCGCACTGCTCAGTCTGCTAACTTTACACGGTAGCCGCACTCGCGCATGCGAATCACAGCGGGAGAGCGATCGCGTTTCATGACGCGCGTTGACGTAACTTCTTACCCCCGTTTCATCCCTCCCTGTCTAGCTGAGCGGTAAAAAAGATGTCCAGACTTAGCTTCTTTGATTTGTCAATTAATTTTGCCACTTTTTCTAGGCTGAGAGATTTGCAAAGCCTTTTTGCTTCCAAGACGCACAAGATTGACTGCCCACTACGGGTAATAGTATCTGAAAACGGGACTTGGCAAAAAGAGGTCGCCATGTTTTTACAAGAAAAGCTTAACTAACTATTGACGATCCTTTCCTGGTAAGAGACTCGGAGGCGGTTATTAGGTTTTTAAAATCTAATGACAAAGGACTGAAGGCTTTCTCGATAGACGTGAAAGATTTGTATTATTCGCTTCCACACAACACACTGCTCCAGTGCCTAGAAGAATGTATTGACACCTTCGGGTCGTTAGCGTTCCAGAATGCATCAGGCATGTCGGTCCGTGGTTTTCTAGAATTACTTTCGTTTTATTTAAAGTCCACGTTTGCGTCTTGGAATGAGCAACATTTCCTTAAAAAAAGTGGCGTGTGCATAGGTTCTTGTTTGGCACCAGTCTTGAGTGACATCTTTCTCTCGCACAAGGACCGCCACATTCAAAAAGATCTTGACTTGTCTCTTGTTGTGAAGGTCTGTAGGTTTGTTGACGACTACATTGTATTTGTAGATTGTTCGGATGCCGATTTTGAAGTTGTTGTCCCTAGACTTCTGGGTTTGTTTAAGGATCTATTGCTTCCACTAGAACCTACACATGAGCTACCTTCAGGTAATTCTATTAGGTTCATAGACCTAACGCTCTGTTTTCGGAGTGATCATTTGTGCTGGCTGTTCACACCGAGAAGTGGAAAACCCATTTTACCCTTTCACTCAGCTCATTCAAAACTGGTGAAAAGGGGCATCATCAATGTTTGCCTCGTCAACGCTCTTAGGAGGTCATGCCCGCACTCGATGCAACGAAGTTTCAAAGCACAGGTCGAGCGCCTCTTAAGCGCTGGTTACCCGATTGTCCTGATTTCTGCTGTTGCGGAAAAGCTTTTGAAGCAATTCAAATATCAAGGAGGGCAGTCTCAGCCTCAAAATGCGTCAGTTCCTAAGAACTGTGTTGCAGTCCCTTATCTGCATAACGTTTCGCATAGGCTGAAAAGAATTGGGAAACGCGCTGGCATCACTGTTGTCTTTTCCGCCCCGGAAAAGCTATCGAAGCTTTGTAAGTTGGTGAATCAACCAGCTGCAAATAGAGTAAGATGCTCTGTGAACCACAGAACGCGCTTTGTTCCTTGTGCTACTGGTGTCGTGTATCTTCTTCCGCTTTCCTGCGGTAAGAAACACATAGGGCAAACTGGTAGGTGCTTGAATGACCGCTTAAGAGAGCATAATAACAATGGGCACAATGCGGTTCAAGGACACCTCGGAATTCACTGCCGCGACTGCGGCTGCGTGCCCCTCTTTGAGCGTTGCGAGGTAATAGGCAAGCACCACTCGCAGGCCACGCGTGAGATAATTGAGGCCTATCACATAAGTAAATTTGACGGTACATGTGTAAGTTCCCCATCAGTTGCGCTATTGCAAAAAGAGATAGCGTAACTCGTTCATTTTTTAGATGTGTACTGGTTTCCAGCTCAATCCGTAAAGTGACAAGAGTTCTGCTGGTATTGTATCGCAGTGGCTGTTAACTGCACCCTTCTACGCATGCCCATTTTTTCACTATATATGTACTTCGCTCCGCTATTAAATCATTGTTGAAAGTCAGCGCTGTGTGTTGTTACCTTCCTTTGTCCTTGTCAGTTGCGCTGTTCGTATATTCAATTATGACCTACCAACTTGCCCAAGTTTCCACGCTTCACAGAAAAATAGAGGAGGCGCTGGGACAACCACAATGGTCGACGCATACGATCTTTTTTTTTTTTTTTTTGCTTAAAGTTCCAACAACATTCGGAATTATGCTGCTGCCTCGAATGTACACCAGCAAGTAAAAATAGACTATAGTCGGATGCAACTTTACAAGTCAGCGTCATTTCCTCCTCAAAGGCGGATGAACACAAGCCCGCACCAATGGGCGCGCACTCGGGACTGACGTCATGAGCGGGACGGCCGGTAGCTCCGCCTTCGGAGAACATCGGCGCGTGCATGAGCGGGACTATTTCTTTAGTCGCGGAGGCGATCGGCTGCCGCGCTTTGGTTGTCTGGGCGGGGCCTCTCCAAATGGCTCGCATTCGCTCGCTTTTATGACTTCTTAAGTTGTATCCCACTATTGGCCGCGAGATCGAGTGGAGTCGCCGCCTGGCGGCTTCTGGCTGAACCGCACCTAGTGTGGATTGCTCCATGCGTCGTCTGCTAGCCACGTTGTGTTTGCATGTGCGCATACGTCATGCAGGTCCTCAAAAGGCGGTTTGTTCCGTTGCGTTAGTGCAACTTTAGCCGCTCGTACGTATGCCTAACACGATGTAAATAAGCATTTGGCCTTGATCGGCTGGACCACACACAGCACTCTTGACAGGCGCACTCACTGATCTTATTTCCGTACATATATGTACGGAAATAAGATCAGTGAGTGCACCTGTCAAGAGTGCTGTGTGTGGTCGTCGTACCCTCCGTTCACGAGAGTCATATCAGTGTAGGTGCCGCTCTGTGGTTCAAGCGCATTGCAAAGTGCACTTGGTGTTGTCCTGCACATGAGAAGTATTAAATCTCATGCGCATATAGCCTTTTAGCGGCTCGGTGGTAAAAAAAAAAGGCTCGCATGCACTTGCGCGTTGCGGTTAGGTGTCCAACTTCGGGACTGTCGTTTATAGGTTACGCGACGAGCTTCAGTTGTGTACGGTCCTGGTCCCACTAGAGAGAAATATTTCTGTCAAGTCACGTCTGACACCTCGGTACTTAAACTGTCCTCCAAAAAGAACAGAAAAAGGAATGACACGAAAATCGCAAAACTGAGTTGCCTTGCGCAATTATAACTTGTGGCGAAATGTATACAAAGACACCCGTTTACTTAGATTAAGGCACGCGTTAAAGAGCTCTGATGGTCAATATTAATCCAAACGGCATACTTTACATTTATGTCGTAGCGATTTCACGCGAAGCCACATCTTTTTTTCTTTACATTACCTTGAGCGTTTGTGTTGCGTTGTTATAGTAGATTGATGGAAGGCAGCGGACATTATTCGCATGAAAAAACGTATTTCGGTCCCGTGAAATCATCGGGCCTTTGTTCCATTACTGTCGTGCAAGTAATCAATCGAAGAAAGTTCCGTGCTGTACAGTTACCTTTGTGTACTGTTACTGGAATAAAAACAAGCATGTGCGTGTTAAACGTCTCCGTAGCGCTAAAGCGCTGTCAGCCACGTACATTTCCTCAGTAAACCTATCAACTGTCCTACATTTCATGGTGAACTGAATAACAAATGCGGATGAATATTTGAGCACGCAGTGCACATAGTGCTATTTGAACTCATCGTGCAGGAATACGGGCTTTCTTTTTGTTCGGGGGTATCCAGATGAACGAGTAAATAAATTCAGTCGCCTTACAGCAGTTCGTCGTAGGTGGAACACAAGCTAAACATGTACAAATAAAACAATAAGAAAACGTTATCCTTTGCGAAAACACCGACTGTTGCCGAAGGCAAGCAATCCGTTCGTTGGCAGAATGCGCTTCTCTCACAAGTAAAAGTGACGTTCGGCGCGCTTCGTGCATTATTTCGGGAATGAAGAGCGCACATTACCAGAAAGCTGCAGCCAACGCATTTTGTTTGCCAGAAATCGGGTCAAATCGCTCACAACGAAGCGCTGTTGTGTGCGTTTGTATACGCGCCGACAACCGCCTATCCACACTAGCGCGGCGACGGTGCTGCCGCCTGTAGCCCGATCTCGCTACAGGCGGCAGCAGCCCGGTTTCTACAATAAAAATGCTGCGCTTGACAGGTTCTGTTTCACGCTGCCGGATGGCCCCACCTGTCCAGCCTCACAATTACGGCTACAGCAATGCGGTATCACGCCAATGCAAATAAGTCTAGTGACGAACTAAAATTCTATACTAATGCTATCTGCATGTTCCTTGTTGGGGATTGTATTTCTCTATACACTTTGATAGCTTGTGGTCGTGTTAGTGTGCACCATACATGTAAAGAAACGACGCACACTTTCTGCTTTGTCTGTGCTTCAAAGAACACGACTGCAGCGCACAGCGGTTCCCCAACAAGCTTACTGACGAGCACATGACAAGCCATTTAAAGCAGTGCAACGAAGATCAGGCATGAGGAGTGGTGAGAGTGTTTCCAGGCGTCGGCGCCACGATCAAAACACATCGTCAACGTCATTGCTACTAACGCATCATCACTCAGGATGGTATGCACCACACTGAATACGTCACACTAATGTCGATGTCGAAGCAGTGCGACGAAGATCAGGCATGATGAGTGGTGAGAGCGTTTCCAGGCGTCGGCACCACGATCAAAACACTCAGATTGTCAACGTCATTGCTACTAACGCATCGTCACTCAGGATGGTATGCACCACACTGAACACGTCACACTAATGTCGATGTCGCAGGGTGCTGAACGCCCCGTTGAACTTTTGTACACTGTTCGCCCTCGAAATAAACAGACGCCATCAGAATTTGGCATGCCAAACTATGCATACCGAGTAATCAAATGAAGGGCACATATCGAGCTTGAAATATTATGTCAGTGCCCCTTTAACGTATGTCGCCACCCTTTAAAAAAAAGAGTCTTCTGCTTATTCAAGACTACTTTAAAATATGTTTTTATTGCGAAAGCAATTATATGGACAGTCTCGGCTGATTTTTGTCGTCGCCGTCGTCATGCTGCGTATATGTATAAGTATGTACATATACATCAATATCCCAAAGAAAAATAAATCAGAAAAATGCTTCCAAAGCGCGGAATCGAACCAGCGACCTCTCACTTCGCAGCGCGGTGCGCTAAGCACTACTCCACAAAGCGCAGTTCCCTCAGGTAGCTACCGGCGAGCGTTATATACACACCCTTTACCATTTGCAGTCCTCCGAGACGGCAGGCGCTTATAAGCGTTTCTTCATTACCAGCGAGGTGGCGCTAGGAGCGTGACGGGCGCACTTAAAGGCGTCGGCCAGCTCTTTCGCTTCTTCTAATATTTGCGCAGGGAGAACCTTGCCCTTCCGCTGTCTGCTCGCGCGGGCGCTCGAACAAGCTACCGCAGTGTTCATGATTCCCAGCAGCTGGAGCTACGTGGTAGCTCTCACCGTGTGTCGCGTACGTGTAGCTAAAAGCGTTTCAGGTGTCGTGCACGTAACGTACGTGTACTTTTCACGTTTGCGTAAGTGAAGTCCCTACGTACGTGAAATTAAAACTGTCTAGTAGCTGCCGGGTAATGATGGACGCGCGGTAGTTGCAGCGCGTCCATCACGCGCCGCTTTTCTTGCTATCGCATTCATTGCTTCGCCCTTGCGGCGAAACTGTGACTGTTATCTTAACTCATTCACGAAGTATCAATATTTTTCTTGTCTTTATACACTCACCTGTGAAATGAACTAGAGTAAATTAACATGAACGGTATACACTCAAACCTTGTTATAACAAAGTTACATTTCGCATGAAAATAAGTTCTTTATATTAGAAAATTCGTTATAAAGGTATATTCCTAGCACTGTATCTATTGCAAGACTATTCTTCATTTACTTCGTCATGACCGATATTTCGTTACATCCGTGTTCATTATATCGAGGTTTGAGTGTACTTTATACTGTGGGCAATCGTTTGAAAACTAATTGTGTGGGATGTAGAGTTTTTATAAATACTCAATTTAGCTTACAGATGCTGCAATCGTTTTAATTCACAGCTAAATGTGCTCATTTCGTTCCTACTAAGGTACTTTTGATTAGCACCATGTGTTTTTTAGTTATGACTATTGGCATAATGCAACTTTTCAGCAAATTTTAATTGTAAAATGTTTTTTAATAGTTTGAATAGTTTTATCTTAAATGTCTTTAATAACCAATCATTACAAGACAAAAATATAACTTTTGGGTTAAAACACAAGCTTTTTCTCAAGGGTGGTGGCATACCTTAAGCGCTTTCTCTCGCTGAAAGCTACATCCACACGCGTCATGATCTTGAGCACTTCCTTTTCTTTTTTTCTTTGAACGCGTGGGCTCAGTTTCAGCAGAATCACGAGCGCCCTAGTGAGCCCACGCGTGTAATTTTAGTGTGTAATTCTAGAATTATAGAGCATGGCGCAGGTAGGTAGCAGCACCCCATAGAAGCCACAGTAACTATGCAGCATACAAATACTCAAATTAGCCATAGCCAATCGCCGTGTCTCTCCGCCTATGACATAGCCGGGCCAGTCTACCATGGAATTTGCCGAGAGAAGAGCGAGAGATTTTCAGTTGTTCTTGAAATATATTTGTAAATTCCTTCCCAAATTCAGGGCTATAATATTTGGCTCGCATGTTCAGAGGAGCCTCGACTACCGATCGGCAGCACTTTTTCATCATGTTCGAAAAGTGTTGCAGGGCCCATTAAAAGCCAGCAGTGCACCATTTTTTATAGGTACAGTGCTCACGGATTGAAACGCGACAATTTAAGGCTAAGCAATGAACATACTTTCATTTCCTCTGTCTTCAGTTCATGTCACATCAGCATAATTTAGGCTAACACTTGCATCAGAGCCAACATTACCTTTAAAAGGGTGCTGACATAAATTTTCGAAGTTGAGCATTACTGCGTAGTGCGCCTAGGCTAAGGAAAACAAGGATTCCAATTCTGTCCCCTACTCGCTATACTTTCGTAGTGTGATCAGGGGATCGGAAATAAGGAAGGCACATTGATGCATGCATAAACCTATACCAACAGAAAAACTTTTTGTATTGCATCTGAAGGCAGACCTTTGAAAGCGATAAGATTTAATGCCGCTCTAAATGTGCCTGACATGCTTCAGTGATGACAAACTTGCCAGCGGCAGTAAAGGTATCTCTGCTACGACAACAACTGAAATAAAATGCGAGTGCTATTGCACATAACAAGGGACTCGAAGATTCCTATCGTTCAAGTATCGCTTGCCAGCGGAAAATATATGAGTGATGACTGCATGCAATGCAACAAGAAGGCAGATTGATAAGCTTTGTCATTTCCTCTGGTTGGTAAAAGTCGCTGTTATGGCAGACTAGAACTTTACACTTCAATCTGCTCTCGAGTGCATTAACAATTGCCAACAGTTATGCCACAACCTCTTAGCATCCATTGCCCAAATGGGGCAATGTTGAACATTAAGCGACCATATACATCGGCATTAATCTTGAGCAGGAACACAAGACCAGATATGCGCTAACTTCAAACTAAAGTTTATTCTCAGAAATCCACACTTGTCTATCAATCAACTCATTCTGGAAACCTTATCCCACCCCCAAAACCATGTAAAGCGCATCAACATGCAAGAACACCTTATCCTGCCCCCAAACCAAAGATCCTGGTAAAGATCTCAGGATGACGAGGTAGTCATCGACATACTGGAACACTTCTAACACTTTCGATAACAGGTTGGCCAGCAAGATCCCTGTCGTACCATGCCAGCAACAAGTCACTCAACACAGGAGCTAGGCACGACGCTGTGCACACACAATTTTTTTGGACAACAAAGGTTGCTTTCAAATTTACAACATTTTTCTGTGTGCATCTTGGCAGTGAAAAAGGCATTCAGACACAGTGCCTTTCTATCCTTGATTGAAGCTGCTAGTTTTGTCAGGTTGGCCTCCTCACATTTCTTCACTGCTTCCCTTCTCACTTTTTTTGGGCCCACTGTTACTTCTCTGAAATTTGCGCCGAACCTCGTGTCAGCCTTCAGTGCATAGTCTTCACTATTTAAGATGTCAATGTCCCCTTTCTCGTCGGACAGTACTAGCTTCATGCCAGCGCTTTTTAGTAAGGACGCCATTTTCAAAACAAGACATGTACCTGAGTTACAACATTCTCGAAGAGACTCGATGCCGTCCAGAATGTACCTTCCAGACTCTTGCAACGTGCCTGCTTTTCTAGCTGTGTTTTGCACTAAGGTCAGCATTTATACCTTGCCCAGCTTGGGTTGGTGACAGTACTTCTGACAAAGTGCCAAAGTGTTCATGGCTTCATCTGGTACAGGAACTTCCCCAATTCAATAGGCGTCTTGGCTTGCCAGGGTAGTTGGCCGCCTCTTGGGGAGTGAAAGCAGAATGTTTCACCAGGTGAATTCCGTAACTTCATTTGCCGTCCGAACTTCCGGAACTTATTCTGATATCTGCCAGAAGGGCATGCTTCCATGCAGGCAACAAGAAGACGGACTTGTCTGCATGCTTCAGCGCACAGAATACGGCAAAGCCGTAACCCATGTCCATGAGATGGTGGGAAAGATCCTACAAGCATGGCTAAGTTTAGAGGCAGGAAGGTTTCTTTTATAGTAGTAAAAACGACAGGCGAGCACGGCACGAATCGTTCGCGAGAAGCGCCACACATAGACTAATGCTCAAGTGCTGGAGTTGCGCCCTTTCCTTTTTTGTTTTTTTGTTGCTCTCTGCCTATATATATATGCTATTCCTAATAAAGATACCAGTTGACAGTCAGCACCTTATCCTGTGTCTTCTTGCATAATCCCATCGTTCATGCTGTTTCGCCAAAAGTACCAAGCCAGGCTGCCATAATCGCCAACCGACACGTGGCAGACATTTGTGGAGGCCACAGGCGACTAATTTCGATTTCTGCGACCTCCACTGGAGGTTATTCAGACTTGGAAAAAGTCCATTGGTGAAATGGCACCATTTGGCCACCTGCTTATTCTACCTGTAGTCGGATGCAACTTAAGAAGGCAGGAAGAAGGCAGGAGATGCACCACCCAGATAAGTGAAGTGTGACTGCCTCTGCAACTAAAGAAACTGTTCCACTCGTGCTCTCAGCCATGTTCTCCGACGGTGGAATCACCGGCCATTCGGCTTATGATGTCAGTCTAGAGTTCATACCTATTGGTCCAGACTCATATTCATCCACCTTTGAGAATATGCCACAAGCTTCTAAAGTTATATGCAACTACAGTAGACTCTCAGTATATGGAAATCTCTTAAAATGCAATTGCCGCTTGAATGGAACAAATGCCTCTAATATGATTGGTTTCGTACCTGAATACTGCAACACAGTTCATCTCTCAGTAAATGGAACTCCTGTTAAATGGAACATACTTTATTGGTCCCTTCAGGTTCTGTTTAACGAGAGTCTACTGTATATATGGGTATACTAACAGTAATGCAATCAAAGCACTTACTGAGCATGTTGCGTCCTCTTGAAAGCTGTTCTGTGGCCTCTGTAATAATTTCCGCTGTCTCAACGCCATCAATAACTTGCTGGTTGCTTTCTGGCAATAAAACAAGGAAGGATGATGACACATTGCGTTGCCTATTATCAAAGCTGGAAAAAATTTGCACAGCTTGCACTAAGTCGCGCAGGGCTAGGTCACACCAGAGTTGGTGGGCACTTAGCTGCAGGTCCTGGCTTGGCTAGGCTTTTACCCTCTCACCTGTCTCTTTCCCACCCCTTACTACATTATACATGGCTATGCTTGCTGTCTGTACAGAGGTAACCAATAATTGAGGGAGACTTAAACAAACTGTCAGAATTCAACCAGTGATAAACACCGGGGCCGCATGTTGCAGCTTCTCTTGTTAACCATCTGTACAGAGTGCTTGGGCGGTGATTGAGCGCGTGCCGGTTCATGATGATGATAATTTTCCATCTACAACACACAGCAAACCTCGACCATAACAGCCCCGCTGTAAAAAATGCACACTGGAGAAAGCAACATTTACAATAATGTACACATTGCTAGAGCTATGATGTGAATGTATAAGGATGATAAGAAAATGTTTAGGAAAAAAAAAGATGCACACCTGGTGAGTGCTCTGTGTCAAGCTCGATGTCTCCTGCAGAAACATCAAGACCAAGCAGTTCTTGAAGGGCCTCCAGGGAGTCACAAGCTGCATCCCCATGGAAGATGTAGTCGCACAGGGTCAAGCCACGGTCACCCAAAGGTGCAAACACTCTCTTTGGGAGCTCATGAACCAGTGAAGGGTCTGCAAAAAAAAAAATGCATGCTGCTGTTTACAAAACATTCCAGACAAGTATTATTTTTGTTGTCTTTTTATTGTTTTGTTTGTTGGTTGTTCTTTGCATCGCTGAGCATGAAAATTTTTCTCACCTCTTCCTATTTTCGTCGACTACTACTCAGTATTTCCATCATCTGGCGTAATAACAAGCTTAGCTGGAAGTTGGCGCTCGTCTTTGACACTTTGTCTGTCACCCTCAGCTTCGCACTATAAGTGGTAGAAACATTTAGTATTGCCAGTGTGTGAATGTGGGGGCCGAGCCCCCTACATGGCACGTGGGTGCTCCCTCACTGTGAGGAGGCACCCTTACAAGTGAAGGAAAGCCCCTTAAGTGCAATCCTCTTCATTGCGCAGGAGATGATCCAGCGCTGATTGAAAGCAGAAGTGCTGGTCATGATGTACTCCCAGTAAGACACCGCCACAGCTGGTGATGGGGGATCAGGGAAGGTGGGGCATGTGAGGAGGATGTGTAAGAAATCTCCTGTTTTGCCACAAAGTTTGCATGAACAGGCGAATTGATCTGGGTAACGGCGTTTAGTAAAATGGGGTATGGAGCAGTTTGAGTTTGTAGGCGTCGCCAATGTGCGGCTTGTGCTATGGTTAGGGATGGGGCTGGGGTGGGGTGTATAGGCAACGGGCGCGGGGCGAGTTTGGACTGGTGGCGCCTCTTTCGGTGGAGGCGCGGAACTAATGGCATGTGAGTGCCAGAAAGGAGCAGGCGCTTGCTGCGGGGATGGGGTGCTAGATGTTGGCTGCGCTTCATTGTGCTCTCATCGCTTGTGTCCTGCGCTGCCGAAATGCCTCGGGGAACCAAACCCGAGCAGACAGGCTGCGCTGTAGGCTGCACAAACAGCTATGCAAACATGGATAAAGCTGGGGAGTAGATCCAGCTCCATCGGTTCCAGTCTGCAATCGCCATCGCCGACGGCCTTGTTTGTGCACCGGCCGCCAACGACGGCCCTCGTTGCGTCAAGCTACATGAAATACATAGACTGAAGATAGCTGTTGAAATATTAGAATCGGCGATGCATCGAAAAGAAAAGGAAAGCAAAACTGGAACAGGAGTTTGCAAGATGTACACCGGAGGAACAACATGTGCGATCTACCAAGCATTGCATAAAGAAAGCCGAAAATCGAATAAGAGACGTAGGGTATCCTTTTCAAATGTTGGGAGACAATGTCAACGTGTAGACAGAATAACAAGGTATTAAATATTCGGCAGATACCACGCCTTGTGGGAATCGGTTTCATGCGAAGCAGTCAGCGAGTAGTTCTATGCTGCTTTTTTTTTTTTTTTTTGGGTGTTGAGCCAGGCGTTACGAGTTGGATCTACGTGTTTTTGTAAGTGCAGCAGTTGTGTACACATCGTGGTCTTACCAGGCACGTCAACTACACTGGCGTTCAAAGGGTAACTTATGGTCTGACGTAACGTCAGCACCCACTTCACAGCACATACGTCAGTATTTTCGCGGTGAAGTGCACTTTACGGTGCGATTATGTGAACATCATACGTAACTTTCATTTGCGTATTCCTCCGGGGTCGAGAGACGCTTGAATATAGCTTGCTGAATCATATAGGAATACAAATGTAACGTTTATTACACTGCTATAAAAGCAGAGCAAACACTGGCACCACAGACGTTAACCTGACATGACACCTGTATCATAGGAGTACATATGCAGTGTTTATTGCTTTGTTATAAAATTAATCATCAGCCATAAAATTAGATAGCCAGCACCACAACTGACGTTGCACCGACATTACGCCTGCATAGGGTGCTTTTCCAAAGAAGGTTCTAGACCTGGCGTGGCTCTGTGGTAGAATACCTGACTGCCACGTAGAACGATTGGGTTCGATTCCTGCTGGGATCCTAATTTTTATTCTCTGCATTCGTCGGGTCAACGCTGACGTCGGTTTTTCTTAACGCTCTCGCATTTTAATTACCAATGTCTGCTCTCGCCGTTCCTGGGTAGATATAAACTGTCAATCACATGTGGTGCATACCTGTACACCGATGCCCGTGGTAAACTGGTATGTGCTACACGTGTCTGAAGGAAAGGGTTTGACGACGTATGCGACAGGATTATCACTTTGTTCATGTCATGAGCAGACAGTCATATTCGTCAAATACGCTTACCCTCCCATGCCAGGTTCGCTAAGAAATGCTTCGCATTTAAAAAATAGAAATGGTGCTACTTACATCTAGCTCCACATCGTAGCTTATCGCGTTAAGCTTCGTCTGTGGGGCGCACTTGCAACGCTATTTACGCTCATTGTCGCCTTTATATTCCGTGATGTCGTGCACGTGACCTGCTTCGTGCAAGCGGCGACCCTTCTCTAGAGCAGATGCACGAAAACGCGTACGCCAGCTGGTCAAGTCTTTGAAACTGCAGCGCAAAAAAACTGGCAGCGCCATGGGTGCACTTGCGCTGTCAGCCTTCGCGCCAGGGGCCCTCCAGACAATAATGAGGAACAGCGAGTTCGGCAGTTAAAATGCAAAAACGCTTATTTTACATCGTGTCGCCAATCGGGCCTGCCTCATTTGCAGTCCCGAAAGGAAGGAGGCATCGTGCCCCTTCTGGTCCGTCTCCGATCGAAAACAAACGCCTACAAGCACAGCACCACGCAAAGAAGCTGACTCGTTTGATGTTCCGACAGCGCTCATCGGTGTGGACATGAGAGGGTCACCGTGTCATTCTTTCTAGATGACCTGGTGACCATTAAACGCGTCCACGACCGCAAATGACTGCGCGGGAGTGTGCCTGAAGCCCGACGACGGGCCCTGTTGTCTGAACACATGTCCGAGAGTCGAACGCCTCGTGCATTGTTCAAAAGAACACTGTTGCTGCCGCTTCTCTTTGCCTCTCGGCAACAAACGCAAGAGCATACAGCTTCGAATTGCTCAAAAAGAAACGCCGCGCTTCTTTTCAAATACAGTGCAGACCACTTATAACGTAACCGCATATAGTGCAGGACCGGTTATAATGCGGTCTTTTTCGACTCCCGTTCACCCTCCCATAGAACCGCATGTATACGCATACCGCTTATTGTGCAGGCCCCCAAGATGAAATACCGTTTATAATGCGGTTGCGGGAAAATATTTCTGACAAACGCGGTAGCGAGTGCGGTTCTCAAAGGAGGTACGCCGCGGGGGAGGGAGCGACGAGGTCGTTACGAAGGGCGAGGGCACGCACAGTGAACGAACGAGGGGCGGAGGGAGGAAAAAGACCGCGGCAGCGCTGTGCGGGCTCGCCGAGTGGGGAAGGATGGTGGTTGCCTAGGCGACGGAGTAGCCTTTGCACCGGCGGCGGCAAGGCTCCTCGGCCGCTTGCCGGCAGCGCGTTACGCGTGGAACGTACGATCGCGTCCTCATCAAGTGCGCTTTAAAGTAAGTTTCCTGTCGGGAAAAGCGTCGTCGTTATCACACTTGCTACAGATATCGCGTTTGCGACCTCGTCCGCAAATTGAAAAGTTTTGCGGCTTCATGACGCGAGCTTTCGCCTTTTCTGCCAGTGCGCGGACTTAAACGAGCTTGGCGGGCTTTTGTCGCCGTTGATCTCCTGGCCGCGAACACAAACTTCGTATCACGCGCGCTGTTCTTAAGTTAGTGCTTGAGTGCGATCTTTTCGACGTCCGATCTTCATGTTGTCTTGGACAAACTTCCCACGACAACATGCTGAACGGCACGCTAGGCCTAATCAGCGTTGGTTGCTTTTCGGTAGCGGTCGCGGGCGATAAAAGTTGCGGTTTGGTGCGGAATCAACGAAACTTTTTGCGATGGCTGCACTTGAAGGGAAGAGAATCATATAGTTAATGAAAACGAGGGCATGGTTGGCACATGCAACTCTCGAATTGTGGTTCCGGATTCGATTGCAATGTCTTGGACATCGCGTGCGCGCCCGTGAAATCGAACGATCGGTACCGCTCAGCACGTGAAATTTCGGTTGCGATTCGACATGGTTTTGTGTAATGCGCATACCTCGAGGTGGCCTGAAACGTAGTCGGCGAATTTCCGCGATGGCACTTTGTTTTGTTTGCTTTTTTCCCCCGTGTTCATTTCGTTGGCAATGCAGGTCTTTAATTTTTGAACATTCGGACATTTAGGCGGTTGTAAGCGCCCCAAATCGCATATGTCGATTATCGGACACGCGAGGCTACATGCTCAACACGTTTTGCGCAAGTGCAGCCTTTGAAGAAGGTTGTTTTGGTTATAGTGCGGTACCGCTTATAGTGCGGATATTCGCGACTCCGGCGACTTACGTTATAAGCGGTCTATACTACGTGCCGAAAGTAGCAGAGCCTGCTCCGCGTCGTCTGCTTCACATGCCAGTGCTGTCCCTGCCGCCGATTGGGGCGCTTTTCGGGAGAGGCGTAGCTGGCGCCTTACGACGGCCGCCCGGTGCCTATACTCTTCGTTAGTCCCGATAGTACGAGAGATCAATACCACGAAAGGTGAGCTCCTCGGCCTGTGGAGGGGCTCCATTTCTCCTGCCCGGAATGTCAGACCTCGGGCTAGGGAATGAGCCTCCTTGTTGCCAGGGAGGCCGGCTTGTGCTGGCGTCCAGACGAGTGTTATGGAACGCCGAGGCTGCCAGAAGCGTAGTAAGCGAGCAGCGGTGCGAGATATGAAGCCATTGGCATAGTTCAGAATAACAGATTTTGAGTTGCTTATGATTGTGGTGGCAGATTTCGAGATAAGTGCAAGCGCGATGACTGTCTCTTCTGCCTCTGTGGAGGAATCGGTGATGATTGAGCACGACATTAGAAGCTTTGCCTGACTGTCAGCTACCGCCATATGGGCTCCTGACGCGTCTTCCGCTGCGTCCACGTAGACCACGTCATGGCCTTCACTATACTGTTCCTCGAGGGCCTGAGCCCTTGCCTTTCTGCGTTTCTCGTCTCGCACAGGGTGCATGTTTTTCGAGATGGGGGGTACGCTTAGGTGAGAGCGGAGGTCAGAAGAAAGAGGGACCCCCTCGGGTGAGTGTATGATTGGGGTGAAGTTTAATTGGGACAATAGAGTGCACCCATCTACTGAATTAAACAGATGAGACGTTTATGCCGTAAAGGTGACTTCCGCGAGTTCCTCAAATGTGTTATGTACACAAGCTTGAGGAGTCGGGCATTGGATGCGCTGGGGAGAAGTCGTAGAGCTGTTTTGTGCAACTCCATATTAGCACGTTAACCTGGTCTCTCTCCTTCTGTCAGAGGGGTAGGTAAGGGATGTGGTGCAGCTTATGATGTAAGCCTGGGGAAGGTGAAACTTGTTTCGCTTGCGTAGGCCAGCCCGACGGTTCGCTATGCGGTGAATCAGTCAAGTGGTCTGTTGAGCATGTGTTTGGAAAGTCCTTATGACTTCTCCGTGTGCGCCATGTGAGTAGAGAACTAGCCCTAGCACACGAATTTTAGAGACTAGTGGGATGGGATGGGCACCTAGCGTGAGAGAGATGGGGGGAATGACTGAATTACGTTGCTTAGGGCGGTAGAGAAAGAGCTCTGATTTGGAAGGGGAGCAGGTAAGGCCACGCTCCCATACATATGTGTCAATGGTAATCAGAGCCAATTGTAGGTTAATCTTCTATTTCGGCGTCACTGCTGCGGTTTGCCCAGGCAGTGATGTTGTCGGCACAGAAGCTGAAATGGATGTCAGGGATCTGAGCCAGCTGTTGGGGCAGATGAAGTGCAATGTTAAAAAAGAAGAGGGGAAAGAAATGCTCCCTAGGGTGTACCTTGTGCGCCAAGCGTGATGCCTGGGAGGCTGTGATCGCCAAAGGTAAATGTGGCTGCACGGTGGCTGAGGAAGTCGTGGACGTAGTTGTACGTCTTTGCACCGACTCCCAGGGTTGCAAAGTTCTGTAGGATAGCTGAGTGCATAACGTTGTCGAATGCCTTAGTGAGGTCTACACCTAAGATAGCTCTGGTGTCACAGGTTTGAGAGTCGAGGATATGATGCTTTAGTTGTAGGAAAACGTTCTGTGTGGAAAGCCCAGGACGAAATCCAAACATGCAAGTGGGCATGAGATTCTTGCCTTCTAAGTACTGGCAAAGCCTGGTTTGGAAGATGAGGTGAGGGATATGGGCCTGAGGTCAGAGGCAAGCAGAGGTTTCCCAGGTTTGGGTATAAAGATGACCTTGACCTCTTTCCACTGTGATGGGAGGGTGCCCCTTTGCCAGCATTCATTGAAGTAATCAGTAAGGACGGCAATGGATTGGGCGTCGAGATTACGAAGTGCTTTGTTGTGCACCCCATCCGGACCGGGGGCTGAACAAGTGTTTCGTTTCTGTAGTTCGGCTTGAACTTCTGCTACTGTAATGGGTTGGTCGAGGAGGTCATTAGGGGGCCCTGTATAGTCGGGGTGTGTTACTGCAGCACATGTTGGGAAGTATTTATTTTGAAGTCCCTGGAGGAGTTCTGGTGGAGGTATGTAGGAGTTTGGTGAGGCTGTGCCTTTGGGTAGTCTTAGACTGAGTTGGGTCAATTAAGTGCCTAAACAAGTTCCAAGTCTGAGGCAAACCCATATTGCCATCTAATTCGTTGCAAAGTGATTCCCAGTTTTGTTTTGATCTCATTGCTGTGGCGGGCGAGGCGACGTCTAAGAGTACGGTTCTAACGCTGCTTTTGCCAGCGTCGTTCTAAGCTTGCTTTAGCGTCCCGTAAATCTAGGAGGCAGGAGTCAATACATAAGTTTGCACCATTACACACATTATCTTCCCTTTAGCATAGTGCACGTACTCTCAAAGCAGCTCTTTAGTCAATTGCACTGGTGCTCCAGCAAGATGGACCAGAATAGGGAAGTAGCATCAGCGGTAAAATCTCACAAGCATAATTTAATTAATATTTAATTTAATGATGCTTGACAAGCTGAAAAATCAGATTCCCATTAAAATCATTATTATGCTGATACATAAAACAGCATGTAAAGTGCATAAGCTATTCGATATGCATAATTAAATACAATAAAAAAGTAAACACTAGGTGTAGCAATACACTAAGCAAAAACGAAGACAACTAGGATTATTACATGCAAGTTGATAATAAGAATGTTAATTGACGAGCTCTTCTTAAATAGTATTTTCTATGTAGCTTTAGAAATGGCAAGGTATCAACACCTCGACAAAGAGTTTGCTTGCGAAGACAACAGATGCCTTATTATCACAGCGTTCTTATTTGAAAACTCTGTACTGTCTATAAAAGAAAACACTCTGCATATGTTCAAGCAAGTGATAAGCCAACAAAATGACAAAATTTATTCACTGTTTTAAACATTTATTGTTTGACAAAGTAACTGCTTAGTTTACTCGGCTTCTTGTATGTCAAAAAACTAATTGCAGCTTCTAGATTGTTGAAAGCAGACAACTGTTTACCACCAAGAGCTTTGCTGTTTCAGTGGCATGATGTACTCGACCACAGTTGATTTGATTAGAATTGGCGATACTGGCTCCCTGATTTCCTCACTTTCATATGCAAGCCAAATATTATTGCATGCAGTGCAATAATATTGTGGCTTGCGCGTTCACAGATGCCTTGACTACTGATGGGCAGCATTTTCTGGCTATGTTATAAAAGTGTTGCAGGGCCCCTTTAAAAGGAAACAACAGTTGGAAGCTTACCATGCTGTTCATCTTCAATAAGTAGCATGTCTTCACACTGTATCTCGCATCTTGATGTGATACTCCGATAGACATCTTGCTTGATGGCCTGCAGGTTTTAGTATAACGTTAGGCTACTTAAAACAGTGAGCTTTGCTAAAAGGCAGTTGCATAAGTAAGGACTTAATATATTTCACACCAGTTACTACATGGCTGAAAAATGGTTAGCTATACAGTTTTAATCAAGAAACAGGAAAGACATAGTGTGCTTCACTTCCATCTTTCACCTAGTTTTACCAGCAGTTAGGCATGCTGTAGCCATTCACTAGCAAGTAACCGCAATACAAGTCACAAATGCAGAGAAAGTAACCACCTTCCACACTGACAAAGAAATGGAGTGGCATCTTGAGTAAACAGTACAAGAGATGCTCCTTACAAAATTTGTTATATTTTTCTTATTCCAGTACCAACAAATGCATATAAATATGATGTTAAATTTGTAAATTCACAATAAACATTAAGCTAAATACAGCTGTGCCTCACCATCAAAACTATGATAAGAATTTACAATATCAATTTTAAATATTCTCTTGAACACCATATTTTTCAATGCTATTAATTACGCTTCAGTGGCATGAAAACTTACTGCGCAGAAAGTGAATGGCACAAAAAGAGCAAGACATATTTTTGTCTTGTGATTATATGGCGAGAACCAGAGAAAACAGTTATTTTCTTGAGCGCTTCACACAGAATCAAACATCTCATACTTATAGAAGTACAAATAACATAAATGTTCAATGCCCACACTACATACAGTGGCTGAAAGGGCACAGCTCAGAAAAGCTTTCAACAGAAAGGTGAAGGCTTTCCATCCAGTATCTATGATTCTTAGGATCAATTAACACTGTCTGCCTAACTGAACTCCAGCCGACTGTCCCGTGTGTATGCAAACATTCTACAGAGTGTTTCACGCAGGCTGTCAAACCAAAAATATATGGGTTTTATTTGGACTCAATGCACTACATTTTGCTCCAATTCAAATACAGTTTAAAAAATAAATGTCCATAATAGTTTGTGACCTTGTTCACAACAATCGCGTAGTTCACATATAGGTTCAGCACAGCACACTTTATCTTCTACACATTCATTGCACAGCACTATTGAACTGAAAAGGGAGGGACATTGTACCCAGAGCTTGCTTGTTTATTTGTAGACTAAATTCAATTCAAAAGCACAGGTATATAAATACATATATATTTTTTTGTGCTGACTTTAAGAGTGCAATCATTTTTTTGGTGGCTCAAGTCATTATCAAAATAATTAAATGTTAATCCCTATTATTTAGGTAGACAACAGATAAAAATAAACTGGGCAGAAAGTTGTGTTCAATGCACGAGTGAAGCAGAATGTATAAGGACTGAAGTGCTCCAAGCAGTTTTCAAATCCAACAATAATCAGCAATTTAGCAACACATCATAGTTCAGTGTTTACAACATGGTTACTAGTGAACAAGAACAAAAAAATATTTTAAAAAATACAGCAGCCCTTCCCCTGTCAGCAAAATGGGGGTAAGCGAAGCTTGGCGTACGCGTACCTGACCTACTACTTTTCTTTCTTTCTTTCTACTGCACTGCACAATGCTCCTTCCTAACTTTTTCCGTTTCTCCATGCCGAGAAATGGACCTTCACCCACAGCAGCTCTCAAGCAGTTTAAGCTCATCCTCTTCCAGCGTTCGGCCATCGCCAATCTTGGTAAGAATGGTTGAGTAGAATTAAGCACTGGCATCAGTGGCTTCTACACTGGTCATCGCCTGGACTTGAGCCTCTCGTAATCGGATGGCATCCTGGACTGGCAGCCTGGGATTGTCTTCTCGTAGCCTGCATTAGATTCCCTGTCAGGGCTCTGCACTTCAGGGTTAGCTGCACGGTACTGGGCTTTCACTTCTGCTTCTGCAGCTTGAACCTGAGGATTGGCCTGCTGCTGTCTTTTCGCTTCGACGTGCGCCTGTCGAACTTCTGGAGCAGCCCGGCATTGTCCTTGTGCTTCTGCAATGGCAGCCCTCACCTGTGGATCGATACATCAACATCATCAGCCTGTCTACGCCCACTGCAGGGCGAAGGCCTCTCCCATGTTCCGCCAATCAACGCGGTCCTGTGCTTTCTGCTGCCACGTAATACCTGCAAACTTCTTAATCTCATCTACCCACCTAATTTTCTGTCTCCCCCTCACGCGTTTGTCATCTCTTGGAATCCAGTCAGTTACCCTTAATGACCACCGGTTATCCTGCCGACGTGCTACGTGCCCGGCCCATATCCATTTCTTCTTGATTTCAACTATGATGTCCTTAACGCCCGTTTGTTCCCTGACCCACTCTGCTCTCTTCCTGTCTCTTAAGGTTACACCTATCATTTTCCTTTCCATCGCTCGCTGCGTCGTCCTCAATTTAAGTTGAACCCTCTTTGTAATTCTCCAGGTTTCTGCTCCGTAGGTAAGTACCGGTAAGATGCAGCTGTTATATACCTTCCTCTTCAGCGATAGTGGTAGATTACCATTCATGATTTGATAATGCTTGCCGAATGAGCCCCAACCCATCCTTATTCTTCTAGTTATTTCACTCTCATGGTTCGGCTCCGCAGTTACTACCTGTCCTAAGTAGACGTACTCCTTTACAACTTCCAGTGTCTCGCCACCTATCGCAAAGCGCTGTTCTCTGCCAAGATTGTTCCATATTACTTTAGTTTTATGCACATTAATTTTCAGACCTACTCTTCTACTTTCCGTATCCAGTTCAGTAATCATGAGCTGCAATTCGTCTCCCGCGTTACTCATCAATGCAATGTCATCAGCGAATCGTAGGTTACTGAGGTACTCTCCATTAACTCTTATCCCTAACTCTTCCCAATCTAGGGCCCTGAAAACCTCCTGTAAACACGCGGTGAATAACATTGGAGAGATCGTGTCTCCCTGCCGTACGCCCTTCTTTATTGGGATTCTGTCGCTTTCTTTATGGAGGACTATTGTGGCTGTGGATCCGCTGTAGATTTCTTCCATTATGTTTATATAGGCTTCGTCGATGCCTTGATTCCGCAGTGCCTGCATGACTGCTGATGTCTCCACCAAATCAAATGCCTTCTCGTAATCTATGAAGGCTATGTATATGGGTTGGTTGTATTCCGCACATTTCTCTATCACCTGATTGATAGTATGAATATGGTCTATTGTTGAGAATCCTGTACGAAATCCTGCCTGGTCCCTTGGTTGATTGAACTCTAATGTCGTATTAATTCTGTTAGCAATTACTTTTGTAAATAGCTTGTAGACAACGGACAGTAAGCTTATGGGCCTGTAATTTTTCAGGTCCTTGACATCCCCTTTCTTATGGATCAAGATGATCTAGGCATTCTTCCAAGATTCTGGTATCCTAACCGTCGAGAGGCACTTCGTATACAGGGTGGCCAGTTTCTCTAACATAATCTCTCCACCGTCTTTCAACAGGTCTGATGTTACCTGATCCTCACCAGCTACTTTGCCTCTTTGCATTCCCTTTAGGGCTTTCTTTACTTCTCCTGTCAATACTGGTGGGATGTCAGATTCCTCTGCGCTATTACTCCTTCTTACGTTATCATCCTGAATCGATACAGAAGGAGGCAAATGAGGATGAGGATCACTCCCTTTGCCTCCAGAGAAGGCAAAGGGAGTGATCCTCACCCTCATTTGCCACCTTCTGTGTGCCAGCTGCAGGTGAGAAGGGGGACCTGCCAAGCACTGGCGCCGACGCACCATTCCCTTCTTCATTTTTAGTGGACCAGTGGTGAGTAGTGGGGCTTGCCCAATTACTGTAGCACATATGCACTATGAGTTTTTTGCGAACACCC
Organism: Rhipicephalus sanguineus; assembly: GCF_013339695.2. Classification (NCBI taxonomy): domain Eukaryota; kingdom Metazoa; phylum Arthropoda; class Arachnida; order Ixodida; family Ixodidae; genus Rhipicephalus; species Rhipicephalus sanguineus. Next base: position 173,852,004 of record NC_051176.1, read on the forward strand.
ACAACACAGACGCCACCATGCCCCTCTACTCACGCAATGTTGCCCCACTATGTGTCCCACTATTCACCACTGGTGAGTAGTGGGGCACATATGTGCTATGAGTTTTTTGACAACACCCATAACGATGCCGACACTAGTCAGGCAATACAAGCTTTGCTTGAAAAAATTATAGATGGAGGAAACTAAGAATATGCTTGCAGCACTTCAAGCTTTCTGCATTTAGCTTCGTATAGCAAAAAACATTACAGCTATCGCTATCCTAGAGCTTGAGAAATGAACGTCTCAAATAAGCAGAGTGCATAAAAGTTTGTTTTGAGAAAATACAAAAAGGAAAAAAGAAAAAAAAAAGAAATACTAAAGCCTATTTTGACCCACATTTCACACAATATCTTGAAATATTTTTGTTGTACTTAATATTTTTGTGGGATTAGTAGTAGTCACAAGGGATATAACCTGCATGCCTGCTGCTGCAGCATGTCACTCGGCAGCAGCGTGGCGTGAAAAAAGCCCCTTTATTGTTTTGTTTTGTTTTCACTCGAAATATAGCTTGCTTTAGTGACATTAATTACTACTGTGGCTGAAATATCAATCCAAGATTTCGGGAACTTATATGCTACAAAAATACCATTTTAAAAAAATTGATTTTTTCCCATCATTTTTCGTCTGTAAGGCCAGTATCCCCCTTAAATGTGCTAAGCTAAAACTCTAGATGGCATTGCTCAAGTGACTGCACTAATAAGTTCACAAGGACTTGTATTTTATAATTTACCATTCAATTTCGTTTTTTTTTAATCATGAGCTGTGTCAAGCACATGGAACATCTGCAAGTTTTTCTCTGGAGGTGGAAGAAATCTGCCTGTTGGCAAACTGGAAACAGCGATCAATGTTTTTACATAAATATCACCGAAATTTAGTGAAAATAGCTACAGCAGGTATGCTCATAAACACAGCAATCTTATGGGCATTGCACTGCATGACCAGCATATGTAGCCTTTGAACTGCCTTGTTCCGAACTAATAACTAGGGGTGTGCGAATATTCGAATTCGAATCGAATAGTTCCTAATTGAATAATTTGATTCGACTTTTGAATAGCTAGTATTCGAAATTTCGAATAATTCGACAGGACGAATATCTAAAATGTGACAAAGGCCAATGATGCAACTTGGTTAGGGTAGGGTGGCTAAAACTAACGCTAACGTCATCTTTCATTAAACTTTCACTGACATCCTGATTCAAAAGCGAGCGCATGTTTATTTTAAGGGGGGACACTGGTCTTAGAGATGAAAAATCATGGAAAAATTCAGTTTTCTGAATATAGTATTTGTAACATACAGGCACTACCGCAAGTGCTGACCAAGTTTCTTATATCTTGCATTGATATTTCAGCACAAACAGCAACTTGTATCCCCAAGACAAGCTATATTTCGATTGAGTAAAAGCATGAAAAATGGGCTCTTTTATTGACATGCTGCTCTGAATGACGTATGTTGCAGCAGTAGGCATGCAGGTTATGTCCCTGGTGGTGACTAATCATCTAACAAAAATATTTCTATATTTTCTATTACATGTGGTTCAATATGAGCTTTATCTGTTTTCTTGCATTTTCTCAAAACAAGCTTTTATTCACCCCGCTTGTTTGGTGCGGCAATTGCTCAAGCTCTGGAATAGCTACAGCTGTAACATTTTTTGCTGTATGAAGCTAAATGCATAAAGCTTGAAATGCTGCAAGCAGATTCTTTCTTCTTCTATTATTTTTTAACCTGCCTTTGTTCTTGAGCGTTAGTAGCTGTACTGTAAACACTAAATTTCAATGGGCTGCTAAATTGTTAATTGTCGTTGGATTTGAAAACTGCTTGCAGCAGTTCAATTTTTATACATTCTGCTTTCCATTCATGCATTAAACATAACTTTCTGCCAAGTTTATTATTATCTGTTGTCTCACCAAATAATAGTAATTAACATTTAATTACCTCAATCATTATTTGAGCCAAAGAAAAATTTCTGCGCTTTTATAATCAGCACAAAAAAATACATATACTGTATATCTGTGCTTTTTAATTTAATCTTATCAGAAAATGAACAACATAGCCCCAGGTACCATGTCCCCCCTTAAAGGAGATTATGTCATTTCCGCACGTAGAAAAACACATGAGAAAACTGTCAAGTCCTTCACAAATTCGCTCCCAAAACGAAGGCACGGACTTCTTGTGTAGTTCGGTTGCATATGCCGCAAACGCCTAAAACGACCTGACTTTGGCCTGCGAAACCCTCGGTGATTGGCCTTACACATAAAAATTTGTTCACGCTGGGCACTCGCCACTGCCGCACCACATCACTCGTTCAGAAACTCCCATCGCTCCGGCGCGTAGTTAAAACGCTGCTGTGAACAGGCGCCCGAAGATTTCTGGGCTTGGAGCACCCATGGCGATGAAGCACAACATTACCGTTGTCAGATGAGTCGTATTGCGCGACCATAGGGGGAAAAAAAGAAGGTGCCTACCGCATCCCCCTCCGTTAGGAGGTTAGGAGTGGCGGCTCTCCTATCAACATGCTTGCACGCTCATAAAAGCTGAAACAAAAGCCACTCCTGAGCAAGTGCGTAATGAAGTGGTCAGCAGACCGTAGCGTCCCTAATTTTACCTTTGTCTTGCCGTAACTGGCGGTACACATTTCGTGTAAATATACTATTCGATATTCTATATCTTTGGCCACTATTAGGCACTATTCAATTTGAATTCGATTCAAGATGCAATTTCACTATTCGCACACCCCTACTAATAACCAATATTTTTTTACGATTCAGGGTCTGTTCGGGTACAGGCGTGCTTCAAAAATATTGGTTCGGATTTAGTTCTGGCCCAAAATTCTGGTACGGGTACAGTTTTCAGTTCAGGTTTAATTTGGCACCCTGGTTTCATGTATTTGATCTGAACATAAATGCAAAGCCTACGGTACACTTTAGACACAAACAAACATGAATGGTTCATAGCATATTAAGCACTCAATATTTCTTGTAGTTTGCTTATTAAGTTCAATTATGCAACTCGAAGAATTTTTGAACTTATAAAAACATCCAGTGTGAGTCTTTCCATGAACCAACCAGCTGTTATGTAGTTTTTATTTCCTTTGCAGAAAGTCCGTGAACTATGAAAAAATTATGTCAATAAATGTTCACAAAACTGAAACGTGGCACTTTTCTCTTCTTTTCTTTTTGTTGTATGCTTTTTAAATTTTTTTTATGAGATTTTATTACTGGTATACATATATATTTGCTTTGTTAACCTGTTCAACGTGTTCTTGAATAGACCAACCACTAGCCAGTGCGACTGTCGATCCATATAGTTTGTAAACACCTCTTGTGATTTTTATCAATCAAATTGAATGAACGAAAAAAAATATCATTTTTCAACCAATTAAGGCTGAAAGGAAGGGACCAATCATAGCAATCAAGAGAAGTCAATTGATAGCCATGACAGCAACTTCGTTTCAAATAGGTAAAGCCATCATCATTGAAAGCCATCTGAATACTGTTTTCCTGTTTCGTAGCTCTTGTGATCATGGCAACAGAGACATAGCTGACCTTGACAGCTTCCTGAACAGTGGCTTTGGCATGAACAAATCCTCGACACTGTATGGTCCCTGCAATGGACATACTGGCTCCACAAGATGTTGGTCCATGCACTTGGCCACCAGGAGAACACCCACCATTGCCACAATCCTGCAATACATCATATTGCTCTGTTGACCCAGCAAAGCCTTGTTAAAGAACCTACACCTCCTACAGATTCTTGACTTTAATGGCTCTGAAACAACAATTTGCACTTCTACAGTTTAAAACCTGGTAATAAATATAAAGACCTCAATACCAGGTTACAGCATAGGCAGTTCTCCATATTCAACAACAAGTGAGATGGGCAAAAGACAACAGTGCATAAAGGATGCAATGTATAAGACATTTAGTAGCATGCCATTTCAGATTGAAAAATAGCAAAGAAAATTTCTGCCTTGCAGACACAACATAGCATCATGTGACGAAGGTTATGCTTTTCTGGTGCATATTTTTGGGCAAAAGTGATGTGTGTTTATCCCCCGAGATAACTTTTTGAAAAAAAAATCTGAGCTTATCAGCACCTTCTTTCATGGTAAAATGATATTCTATGTTTTTCCTGCTTTATGTAGTGTTATTCACATTTTAGTGTTTCCCATACTACTAAAACAGCCTTTAGTGCAAAAATTTAAAATGTGCTATACTCCATCTCACAAGCTAGTTGCAGCACTGCGGAGGCTGCGGGGCTGCTTAGCCAACAGGAGCGAAAATCTTTCCCAGTGTATTCATCCAAAAAAAACAAGAACACGGTGGAACCCGTCGAGGCTGGCTCATTCCGCCTCAATTTTATAAAGTTGTCGTCGTGCGCTGTGTGTGTAACCCATTAGTTCTAAACTGACACTTGCGTTTGCTTTATATTTGCTTTCTGACACTTCGACAGCAATGTATTCATGACTATTTTGCACTGTTTCAAAGATCCATTCTCAAATTCTCATATATAAAGCTTAGTAGGCATGGCTGAACAAACAGCTGATCTCAATAATAAGGACAAAACATACTTGATGCTTCATTCTCAGTGTGAGATCAAACAAAGTGATAGTCCATTCCACTATTTATTTACTGCTGTCAGGACAGTGGGCAAGTAGCAAGTGCGAGTTCGAATCAAAGTAGGCAGTCCTGACTGCATGGGCGCTGCCATGTTGCTTCGCCACCACAGTTACCGGCAGTTACTGATACCATAATTAAAGGCATATGACGTCAATCCAAATCATAATTAGCACATCAGGTATCGCTGTGACATAGCATGTGCCAAACAAATGCAATTGTCTTCACCTTGCCAATTATAATACATTAGAAACAGAACTATGTTTTACTGCATAACCATGTGGCTTGTTTACACCTCGTAGCTTCCACCCTGCTGCAACCGGCTTGTGAGACAGAGTATATATATAGTAAGCAGCGTGGAGAGTTGTGCAAGTTGGTACAAGTTCATTCTGGTCGAACTGCGCAGTAAGACAAGACATGAAGAGAAAGGCAAGACAAACTGCGCTCGTTTGTCTTGCCTTTCTCTTCGTGTCTCGTCCCACAGCGCAGTTCGACCAGAATGAAGAGTATGTATACACAGGAACATTTATTTTCAACCAAGATTTAAATTAGCAGAGCAGTATGCCACCGTTTTAATCTACACTGTAACATCTGGAATGGGACTCCCACACCAATTGCAGAAGAAGAGAACGAGACAACAAAAATGCGACGCTAGTGTTGTTTCGTTCTGTTCTCCTGTGGCCTCGTCTGTACACCTACCCTCTTTCATGAAGGTCCTTTGCATTGCACTAGGACACTAAATCTAAAACTCTCTCTTGCAGAGAAAGGTACAGCAAAACCTCGGTAATATGATCACGGCTCGTACGAATTTCGGGGTGATACGAATTTTTATGTGGTCCCGGCCAAGGCCCATTAGCCTGCAATGTATGGGAGCAAGGTTGTTGCGAACCGATTTGCACCCCGCGACGTTTGATACGAACGTATGCTAGTGCACAGGTACGAACAGGTGCTGCCCCCGCTGTCGTGGGCATGCGCGCTGCACGACCGGGCTCGCGGGCACGCGCGCGGGCGCGGGCATACGCGCTGCGCAACCATCAACGGTGCGTCGTCGTCTCGGAGATAGTGCGCGCGCATATTCGAGGCCTCCAGGCGCCTTCGCATTTAGATTACAGATGACGCTGACGTCGCGCTTTTTTTTTTCTTCCGACGTGTTGACGCGTGCTCCTGTGCTCGAGGCAGCAGCGTCTTTGTACTGTGTTAACACGTGCCTGCCACGCCGATGCAAGCCATGTCCCAGCAATCAGACGTTCTATGAAACAAGACTGAAACTTGGCCTGCGGGTCCGTCATGAAGTCCCACTAAAGGTGGCCGAAAACCCCAAGAGACGAAGCCAACGGTCTAATGGTCTTGGCGAAGGAGCTTGGCCTCTATCCATCATGTGCAAAACGCTTAAGTCACTTTCACCGCAGTACTTTGGTGTCATGCAGAAAAGCGTAGTAAGATTAGGAAGGGGCTAGTAGCGGTTACGGGGCAAAATACATCTGGTTCATTAATTACACACGCGCGCATGCACCGTATATTTACGAGTACAAGTATGATCGCTGACGTCTAAAAACTTTACTGGCAATCATTGTGAGCTGTTCATAACGTCGCTGCGGCCCTGAGAAACACTGAATCAAAACGTATGCCTACTTTCTTTTGTCGCATACTAATTTTCCATGTTTTCTGGTGATACGAATTTGAGATGATACGAATATTTTTGGTAACCCCGCGAGATTCGTATCACCAAGGTTTTACTGTAATTACAGTTAAATCTTGATATAATGAAGTCGGTAAAATCGGCAATCTACTTTGTTATGTCAAGGGACACTAAAGAGAAACAATGAATCGGTTTAGATGAATAAATTGTGCCCTGAGAACTCTAATGTCGTTAATTCCACCATCGTATGTTTTTAATAGAGGAGAAAATCAAGTTCAAAGTTTCATTTTTAAATTTCGTGTCGAAATCTCCCCGAGTGACGCCACGGATTTCAAAGTGTATATATCATATTTCAGCGCCATTGGCTCAACAAAATTACCCCAAACTTGGTATGTTAAGTCTATGGCCCCCGCAGAGGCGATGTACTTCATTTTTACCGATTAGGAGCTACGTAGTCCATAGTAGGTGGCGTCAAAGATGTGACGTCACGGCAAATGATGTGGAAACATCAAGGTGGCGTCACCACTCACATTTTGTTTTCGTGCGTTTTCTCGCTTACTAAGCGTCTTCTCGCAGCAAGCGTGGTGTTTTTGGAATTGTGAAAGAGTACTTTACTGATATGAGAAAAATCATTTTGCTCTTTAGTGTCCCTTTATATCGAAACTTTGCTAAATTGAAATTTGACCTTTTATGCAAAGTACAGTCACGAGAGACTTCTTTTCCTTGCATGGGAAATGCCGGAAGAATTTTCAAGTAATACAGCAGTACAAAAGAACTAATTTCAATAGCACAAAGAAAATCAATTTTCTTAAACCTGAAATACGGTGACCACAACTTGATGCTTCGCTGGCCAAGTCCTTTAGACAGCATCCATTGTTACGTCACGTGTAAAGCCGAAAGAAATGCAGGTCCAACACACCACAATAATATGGGTTAGACAAAGTTATCGCGCCTATTCTGCCACCGCGGCTAGTCATCAATACATTGGGTGTTGCCCAGAGTGGTGCAATTGCAATGCTGTCATATTCACAGAACCACTTGCTTTCCACTCACTCTGATGAAACATGCAACAATGAAAACCATCGCACACCAAAAAAGCAAAAAAGCTGTGATCTTCAATCCCAAAGGAACAAGGCAACAACCTGAATTACAGCACCTCCATTCATGGCCGACGTTTTTCATTTTGTGACATTGCGTGCACATATGTTTGAAGAATTGAGCGAGACACAGTATGGTGTCATGAATTTCGGTTACCGCTATGCATTAGCTCAACACTCTTTTAAGTCAGCTTTATCACTGAAAATTCACATGATTTTAAGAGATGGTAGGTAGTGGTGTGGCTAATAGGTGCAAGCAGCTAAAAAAGAAAGTAGTCGGTCGGCTCCCAATTAAAACTTGTTGCGACAGTGCCCTTACTGAAAAGAACTGTTGTTTCCTGTAAAGGCATCTGTTAGATTCCTTTTATTGAGAATCATCCTATATTAATGCAATAGCGTTAAAGAGCTCGTTCCGCAGAAATTTTGGTGTCAGCGTCGGCATCGTTGGTTGTGAGCAAAAAATCGGCATTGTCCATGAGTGAAAATTCGAGACAGATGCAAATAAATAAATAATAAAAATGTTTTGTCCGGGTTGAGGATCGAACACAAGCAGGTGTTCTACCACAGAGCCACGCCAGTGCTTGAAACTGCTTCGTGAAAAACGCTATAAGAATGTCATGTAGCAGGTGGAGTCTCCTTAGTGCATGTAATGCTGCGTGGCATAATCGTAGAATCGCACCAGCTGTCAAAACATGTGAATTGAGCAACAAGTGGGTGGTTTAAAGCTGCCCACCATTACAAAATATGCTGATGCGCATGGCACCTTACGGACACATAGTGGGTACTCTGCCAATTTGCAAAAAAAGAATTATGGTGTAGTGGGCACTTAGCAACTGTACATCCGGTAGGCATTCTAGGATAGTTTGAAATGGCCAATGTTACATGCACAAGTGTTTTTTTCCTTGCGGCACGGTTGAAGGTGATGCGCACCCGATCACGCTATTGCGTCCTACTCTTGAAGGCGAAGCTCAAGCGTCCTCTAAGTTTTTCTTCATAGAGTCCACAATAGCTTCTTTCCAAGTTCGGGAATGTGTAGTGAGCTGTGTGACATCCCGAAACAAAAAGCCACATCCTTTTCCTTGCCGTGAGTAACAATTTGTAGTGGAAATAACACGGACACAAAAGAACACGAGATAACAAATGAGCACTCGTTTGTTGTCTCGTGTGTTCTTTTGTCTGTGTTACTAGCGCTACATATCGTTACTGATGCTGAACCAACTGGCCCAAATAGCCACAATTCTGATTTACACGCTGATCGAGGTCACGTGCAGAATACCAGCCATGTTGGCGACATTTGTTTTCTGAACAATCACTTAGAAGTAAAGTTGTGGTCATATTTAGTGCTACTGCTTCTGTGGCTAATCATGCTCATTATTTGACATGCAGCAATAACAAAAAAATCATATCAAGCGCTGAATACAGAACATGGAACTACGCTGAACACAGAATACAGAACACCGAACTGCACTGCATAGAGATGCTAGAGTAGTGCGAGTGCCAGAGTGCCCTGAGTGCATGCCAGAGTGCATGCCCAGAGTGCATGCCCAGAGTGCATGCCACGAATCAGCAGCTAGCACTCCCTCTCCGCCACTTCTAAGGCAAGGAGAGCATTGAGTTGCACTCTCCTATGAAGCTGCTGCCAGAAAACATCTGCTCCACTTCGGTAGCTGCTCTCCATTGCACAGTATGTGATTCGCAAAATGCATTTGAAAAAACCACATGCAACACAGCCATATGACCAGTGGCTCTAGCAGAAGTTTCAATTTACTGCCTCGTTTTTCATCTGCAGCAGCAGTGAAACTTCGTTACATTGAAATCACTGATAAACATGCTTCATTAAATTGAGGTTTAAAACACATGGTTTTCAATAAACATGAAGTTGTAAAAAGAGAAATACCTCGTTATATTGAGAATTTAATTGTACTGAGCTTTGTTATACTGACGTTTAACTGTATAAATGACGTGCTTTGATATTCGCTGAAATTTTAAACTGTTGCAAAATGCACATTTTTTAAATACCACTAATTAAAAATTTATCACCACTATTATTCAAATATGCATGCACCAGGCAGCTCCAGTGGTAAATGCTAATCTGTGCCAAACTTCTGAATGGCCTGCTCAAACTTTGCTTCAAAGTGAAATTGTATTTGCTTCAAAAAAAGATTAGGTCTGCTCCAAACTGCTTCAATATTCAATTTTACTTGCAATAAAAATTACCCTGAAATGGTCAGTCACCCACATCAAGGGAAAATGCCTCATTATTATTCAAGCCGGCATAACCTCCAACATATCTTCTGCTTTATGGGGGAAATGTGCTTTATATAATTCCTAATAACGATACAGTGGAACCTCGTTAATGCGTACCTGCCGGGAACGCCGCGTAACTACGCACTAAACGGTAGTACGCATTAACCACCAAGTAAAGATTTGCGTCTCCTCGCGTACGCTATCGCCGCCAGCAAAGAAATAAATACAGTGCCACAGCAAATATTGCCTAAAGTACCCATTGCAAAGCCTTTTCTTTCTTTTTGCCAAAGTGGAGAAAAGATTCTGGTACTCTCGCACGACCGTCCGATAGTTCCGATAGCGCGCGGTGGCGACGCCAAGCAGCATTTCGGAACTATTACAGGGTCCGGTATACGCAGTGACCAACAAACGGCAGAACGGACAGTGTCAGCTTTCCGCGATATATGTGCATGCGTCTGTACCGCTATCTCCTCATAAACGAAAACTGACGCAGTTCCAGTGAAACGCGGTACGGCTGCGTGGAGCCGATCGTCTCCTGCTAGTTGCGTGCAGCGCGTCGCCTTCTCGGCTCACGCCGTCACTTCCAGGCCGCTTGCTGTACCGCACGCGCGCATTTGTCGTGGGAGTGTTCTTCGTACCCACTTCGCTCCAGACCGCGCACAGATGCGGCGAGTAGCTTGTAACGCGGCGATGACGAACTTCCTGCAAGCGATGCGCACTCCGCGACGCTGTAGCGGTCCTGGCAGCGGACGGCAGCGCGTTTGGGTGGTCGCCCAATAAAAGCGTGCAGTATGGTTACAACAGCGCTACGCTTGCTGTATACGTGTGCGTTTAACGTGATAGCGTCAATGCAAAGAGGTTTCTCGTCGCCCGCGACCAACAACGTTCAACTCCGCAACAGCGAGCTGCTTTCTTTTCTACAAAGCGGCGCGCACTTGAACACGGCCCCGCGCAACGAGGCGGCAGCGATCGGCGGCCCAGCGCGTTCAGGTTGTCGCCTATTAAAAGCGTGCAGTAGGCTTAAAGTGGTGCTGCGCCGCACGCGTGCCCGAGCAGACATCTGAAGATACTTATTGTGATAAGGTTGTCGGCGATAAGTCATGCTGGCGCGTTCGTCGGTGGCCGCCGCCTCACCTTCGTTCTTTCCCGCTTGCCCGCAAAGGCATCGCCGCAATCGCGCGGAAGTCGGAATCAGTGATCGACCGATCTACGCACTTCTCGAAAAGACTGAAAAACCTTTGGCGGCACATTGCGGCGTCGGGAAGTTCAGCGGCGCAGTAAAATTTTATGGCACAAAACGTTATCGCGGTACGCAGGGTACGCACTAACCGGTAGGCGTAGGACGAAGTACTACGGCTTAAGCGGTCAGCGAATGCATTGGGATCTATGAGACTCGGTCGGGGATTCGTCGCAACTACGTTTTAACCGTTAGTACGCTTAAAGCGGGTACGTATTAACGAGGTTTGACTGTACATATAAATGAAAGAATAGTTTTGTGAATTTTATGCTAAACATCAGCTGCTACGAGCTCCTGAATACAAATGAGATGCTTTCCTCTAAATGTGACTGATTCTCTACATTTACATTTACCAATGCTGAAATTAGTAATTGTGAAGGCCTCTTTAAGTTAATAGAAAACACAGAGACAGGTAATACAAAACACAGAAACTTTGATATATGCATGCCAAAAACAATAATGGACAACTGCACGTCATATGGAACACACAAAGAGCACAGATTCTCAACAAGAAGGAACTTTTCAATCAATGCTTACAATTTGTATGAATTTGGCCTTTTTACAATTTAGGAATGGCTTACAATCTGTATGAATTAGGAATGGGTAGACAGGAAATTCTGTAGAAATTTTTAACTTCAATTTGTATGAAACAATGATAATGATGACATTAAGGCATTTTGTAACACAGTGGTTCTCAGCCATGGATGCTTTGGGGACCCTTTGTGCACTGGTGGAAGTGATGAGGGATCCCTTGCAGTGAGAGAAAAGGGGTCCCTTTTCTCTCATTGCAAGGGGTTCATAAATTAACGCAACATGCAGCATGAAATAGATAATTTCTCCAGGCAAAGAATTTCAAAAGGCATTACGATTACTTCATTATGTATCATTGCTTCATTACAACATATTATTGCGATAGCAATTATATGGACAGTCTCGGCTGGAAAATGTCCGTCCCCGTCGCCGTCATTCACCGTATATGTATAAGTATGTATATATATAGAAAGGCCACAAAGAAAAATAATTAGGAAATTCTTTCTGACGCGCGGAATCGAACGGGCGACCTCTCGCTTTGCAGCCTGCCGCGTTAGACGTTAGGCCACGACAGCACCGTCTCTCAGCCTGCTAACGGTGAGCTATTTATATACACCAAGTAATTCAGCATGCTTTCTTAGTGGCCACATAGATGGCGCGACGTGCGCGCGTGTTGCGCGCTTTAAAGATCGTCGACCCGCCCCTGCGAACGCCGTTGCTGTTCGCTCTACAGGGCGTCGTCGCTTTCGTGCGCTTATCTCAAGGAAAGAAGGGGCAGCCGGTGGGGTGCTTCGCTTCGCTCGCTGCAGCGGCCGCGTTTGCGAAAGGAGCGCGCTGTTCAAACAGAAATAAGTAACAACTGTGACAATTAGTTCGCGCTCGTCTTGTGTGTACCTGTTCGTTTGTTTCGTGCGTCATGCTTTATGTTTGAGCAGTGCGCTTCAAGTGTCGAGCTGTGACGCATTAGTTCGCGCTCGTCCTGTGTGCGTTCTTTTCGTGCGTCCTTTGGGCTCGAGCGATGCGCTGGCAATTTCGAGCTGCTTTCCGTTCTTCACGTTACACTACGATTTATTGCTATCGCAATCATTGCTTCGCCGTTGCGGCGAAACTGTGACTTTTTTTATTACAGCAATGTTTCATTGCAGTACTTAAGTACATTTTCATACTGTACCATCCACTGATTGGCCGATACAGCACAGTGGCAGCAATAATAATAAAGAAATAATGAATGGCATGCTGAAAATTAGAGCTTGTAAATGAGACACAGCATGGCATGTATGCAGCACTCACCAGAGGCAACAGCAGATCAACAAGATACAGGCTCTGGGGGGCATCCTTGGCAGCACGTGGGGAGCGGCGCCTGTCTGTGGCAGCGGCCAAGGGTTCATCGGGAGGCCGGGCTTCCCCGTTGAGTAGGGCCCGGGCATCATGCAGGCCTCGCATGAAAGGCTCCAAACCCACTTGGATCTGTCGCAAAAGCCCCTGACGGCAGCGTTCTTCGCTAAGGGCAACCCACAGGTCCAGGCTCAGTGATGTCTCCAGTCGATGCCATGCACTCGGCCCCACTGCAGGCTTCCAATCAGCAGGCCGTGCAGAGCACTGCCCAAACATTCACCTCAGGAAACATGCTGAAGTTTTTTCTTTCTTTCAAGCACTCAGCAGGACATTTGCAAGTATGACATGAGTGCAGCCGAACTAAGCAACCGTTTGAGGTACCCCAAACATATGAATCACCGAACATGCTTTGTACCAGGTAAATACGGGTAACATTGGTCGAACTGGTGCTCAGATACTCGCATACACTGCGAGGGAGAACAGAATGGCTAAGTACTCCACTATTCACTGCCAACGAAACACCACAAGCAGGAAAGTACTGAAGAAGTCTAGGCTGTAAGAGAATGAGGTTTCCCCAAGCATGACAGCAACTCTTCTGCTACTAGAAAAATGCTTGGAGCTATTTGTATATCAAAGCATTTAGGAAGTCCAGAAACTGAGCTTGCCAGTTACAAAAGAAAGGCCTGGCAACCTAAGAGCTTTAGGATAGGTACTAATGGCGTCAAATGAAACGCAAGCAGCGGCAAGCATTCACAATGGTATAGTGCACGCCATCCAGTCATCACCATTGACAGGCGCGCACATCCGGTTTGGCAGCACTCTGCATATGCGTGCCTGTCTATGGTGATGACTGGATAGCGCGCACTATACCATTATGAATGCTGGCCACTGCTTGCATTTCATTTGACGCCGATAGTACTTGGAATGTTAGAAGTATGTATCGAGGAAATTCAGAAATAGTGAAAGGAGTGAAGGAATGGTGTAGCATTTACAGTAAGCAAAACCGCACAAAATTCCATACTAGGCTGTAATCCAGTCAGCAGTTGTATCATTTCATGCAAGATAGATTGTCACCCATAAAACTATGGTAGACCCTAATTTAAGTATCTACTCCAACTTGAGATGCTAACAAAAAAGAAGCCTGCCATAGTAGCTTAAGCTGGTAAAGTGTCACACTGCTAAGCTCAAGGGCACGAGTTCAATTCCTGGCCACGGTGATCGAATTTTGATAAAGGCGATATGCAAGAACACTCACGTACTTAGATTTAGGTGCACATTCAAGAACCCCAGGTGGTCAAAACTAATCTGGAGTCCCCTGCTATGGTGGTTTTGGCACATAAAACCTTACAAGTTATTATTCTTATTATTAAGAAGAAAGTGAGGAATTTTATAACCAGCAAAAAGATGTTTTAGAAAGGAAGTGCTACATACAACGTTCTAGAAAAGTACTACACCAAGAAAAGAAGTGCTACATATATCTTCAATGCAAAATTTCATACTTAAACACCTGGTGACAAATTTAGCTTGGGCTACCAGTATAAACATGGACGGTCAGCTTTTGCTCTGCTAACAACCTCCTTATATGCAACAATAGCTTTTTCAGGATCCAGAATAGACAAAAATAGCAGCTGTACTGAAGAAATTTAGCAAAAGAAATAGTACTAGGAAAGGGAGCAATGCGTGTACTTTTACAGATTATGACAGAAAAAGATGTTAGCCTTAAAACTAAAATAGTATGTCTAATTAAAGCTCTAGGTTTTCTGGTGATGTATGGGTGAAAATCGTAGACATTAGGGAACTATAAAAGAAAATACTTGATTCTTTCGAGCTTTAGGGCTGGTGTGGAGTCTTGAAATTTCCATGGACTGCCAAACAAACCAATCTTTCAGTCATAACTCAGATTACACTTACATGTTCTTTCAAAGCAAATGTTCTAAACCGAAAAGTTCACTTTTATTATGTTATTATGTTTATTATGTTATGCGGGTTGCCAGTTCAGATAAGTTTAATGCTACCTAAAGTGGGCGGTAAGGAAAAATGAGGTCTACAGTGCATCAGATGGTAAAACAGAATTCTTCAGGATGCAGAAAAGCATCTCGGTGAGCATAACACTTCCCTGTGTGCACATATCCCTATCAGCAGTCCGCTATCGATGGTTTCACATTTGAAGTTTCATGCTTTCCAAGGACACCTGCACAAATATATCTGGTGACAACTTTCTGTGGCAGCACAGCCAAGGCTACAGAGCTGAGAGAGAGAAAGAATAAACTTTAATAAAACAAAGCAGTTGGTGGATTGCAGCAGGCAGGGCCTGTCTTCCAGGGCCCCACTGGCTGCAGCAGCTCGCCGGGCCTGACCCAGGGTCGCCAGCTGGCTTCCCATGGTAAAATCGGCAATACGCGCTTCCAATGACCACATTCATATTTGTCATGTATTTCCAAAGTTAACCGAGACTGGTCTCTCTGAGCAGGTGTATGTTATATCCCGTAGTGTTAGAGTGCCTGCGCACTTGGGACATACGTACATGTACCTGTCTGGTTATATTGTGTGTAGTTTGCGTAAATGAGGATATGTGTTAGTCTGTAAGTGATGCCAGCCCCACACTTGTTGCTGAGTTTTTTGTGAAGGGCACGTTTTTTTACTATGCTGCTGCATGTAGTTTGCAAACACTAGCTGTAGTAAACTATTTCGCATAATAATAGCTGTTTCTTTTCTTTTTATTTTCAAGATTTTTTGCAATGTAAGTAAGAAAGCTGATCCTACAAAGGATTTTCGTTTTTCCTTGTTTCTAGCTTTCTGGTGTCTATTTTGCGTTTTCCTGCTCCTGTAAAACAATTATGGCATCACTTGGTTGCAACAGGCATGAGTCGAAGCTTGTAAGCGAGCATGAGCAAGTGTTCGTAAGCTGATTTGTATTCATCGTCCAGGAAGAAACGAAGACAGTGGGGCATTGCAAAATATTGTGCAGTCCACATACAATAACGAGGAAAGGAGTTGTGTGCAAGTGATACCACCAGTGTAAGTGGGTCTCTCATCGCAATAGCCACCTTGATGTTGGCAACCTGGTAGTATTTAGAGAGAGACTACTAGGTTGGAAGCAAATCTGCGATCAGAAACAGTATGTAAAATAAAATTTCATAAATAGTCAATTTCATAAATTGTCATAAATGGTCAAATTTCATAAATGGAAATAAATTTCATACATGGTCAATTTTTTTTTGTTGCTTCTTGTTAATGGTACTGTTACGCTGAAGATCTCATAATGCAACAATGAATGCATCATCGTGTACAGTGGGAAGCATTCTTGGTGCTTTATGGTGAGAGCCCTTTACGATGATAACATTACCAGTGAAAAGCTTCGACAGTGGCACCAGCCGGGTTCCTGGTTATTATGTGGCTGACAGTGTGCTTTTCACTGTCGGAAAACAGCATTTTTGAACACCTGCATGTGCAGCACACATCCCCAACTTGGAATTCCAAACGCGAGATGCATGCTCTCGCCCTGCCATGGCCAAGATTGCTTCTTCCCATCGATGTCAATGCATCCCCTGCCAAAATAATGCGAGAGTCTCCAGAAAGTTATTGCATCTCCAAAAGTGGAGAAACAACAATACCAAACATGTATGCTACGAAAGTTAGGAAATGGCTTGTTGTCTTTACATAGCATTTCCAATTGCACATTTCCTGCTTGGCCGACCTTTTAGTTTCCAAAATAAAACCACTTGCTTCAGTAAAACTGCTTCCTACATTGCTGCAGAATACAGAATATTCTGCAACTTTCCAAAAATGTAAAAATTATTGTATGGCGCGCATTTGCACGTGGACTTGAAGCACTGGTGGATTAGCATTATATGAAGAGATGAAGTAATTTCCTTTGCAGAAAACCCCAGCCATGATTCCATGTATTAGTTCCCTGTGCGCTGCATCCATAACTATATCAAGACTTGTGATGGCTTTTAATTAAATTTATAGATAACCAAATTCTTATAACAGTATTTCACAGATAATATCCCGAGCCGAGGGAGTTCATATGAAAACGTACATTTAGGAAGGCATGTTGGATGCGCTTGAAATACCGAAAAATGAAACCATTTGCAAAGGGACTATACTTGCTGTAGTAACACATCTGCAGAAGCTCTGCCCACATAGCTTTTGCTGTGCTGCCACAGAAAGTTGTCACCAGGTATAGCATCATCCAGGGGGTAAAACAAACATTACTCTTGTCGTTTCACTTGTCTGTTTCATTTTTCCACCACACACAGAAATTTCAATCGCCACTGAATTCAGCAAATGCAGTTCCTAACAACACTTTAACGTTGTGCATTGTGACTTCATGGAAATGGCGCACTTGTGCAGATTCTGATGCATCGGCAGATGATTTTTTGGACATTGACAGTATCAGTAACCCTAAAGACAACTTCAGTTTTCCAAATTTCAGTAGCATGGATTGCCGAAGTATATCAGGCTGGCCCAAAGCGTCAACAGGCATCCTTCAGCAAGTTTTGTTTTCCTGTTTGCACCATTTCCCTGCTACGTCGCACTCAACTAAACATCTCCGGCACGTTCTAATGGTCAAGGTTTCCATTTCCAGCACTTCCGGACCCAACACACCCAGACTCGGAGCTTTCTATGACCTCTTAAAGTGACTTAGAAAACAGCAGGCAGCGCGACTTACCACCCCTCAGCAGCAATAAATTTGAAAAATGGCAGTGCATTTCGACCAACATAATTCCAAAGCCAAAAACATAGTTAAAACCATAAATAGCCTCATCCATTATGCTGAACCATTTGTCGATAACTGCCAACCGTGCCGAAGCGTACTATGGCAGCAAGCAACAAGTGCCATGACGCAAGAGTTTGGAGTGATTGAAGAGAGCAGCCAGAGTTGGTGGCACCAAAAGACATGTCAGTCTCTACACAGCGGGTAGAGATTAAGTCAACAAAGTTTCCATAATTTCTAAGAGCCTTCCCACAAACCAAGGACAAATTAGTAGCCCAAGAAAAGCAACAATGCTCTCTTGCAGTGATTTGAGCTATGGTGCTGAACTACGCATGATATTGTTCTTATATGCACGATGAGATACGTCACCCACGTCAGCCCCCACTGCCAGCTTCACGTTTCTATTCATTCACAAGAGATCTACTATCAGCATTTTTCCAGCAATTACGACATGGAATGGACAAGCTACTTACATTTCTTTTACTGCATTCTCCTATATCAAGTTCTTTTACTGCAGATCTTGATACAGGAAAAAAAGCTTTCCTGTATCAAGATTTTCTTGTAGCTTTGTGACACTACAAACGGGTGGTTGTCACTTTTCCCATTCATAACCCTTCCTCCACATTGCGGGATTCTACAGAACTGGCCTGCCACATAATTCATTACAATAAGACATAGCTAATGCATTTCCATAATCAGTAGACCTTCCACTGTTTACAACTACGTTAGGCAAACTGTTTCTTACGTCAATTGTGTAAGAAAAAAAAAAGGAGAAACGAAAAGCATCAGTGCATGTCAAACAAGATAGGATAGCTCTGCTATTGTTTATACAATCGCATCGTCCTAGAGGTTGTAGATATAAATTTGTGATTTTGTATGCCCACTCATAATTTTAAAAAGAAATCTTAGACGAAGCTCACATGTGTATTCCTCCAGACTAACACTATCGGAACCTATGCGTTGATAGTTACTACATATGAAATGAACTGCCAGTCTTTGCATATTTTCTATTTTTGTTATCAGGACCTTCTGATGTCTACACAAGCATACTCCACAACTAGTCATGCAAATATTTTAGAGCCTGTTAATATTGCGTCCCATGTAACATATTCAAGCTTTCTTTTTTAAAGGTATCATTTTTTGTTTGTTTACAACACATATTATCAATATGCAAATGTCACTGCAATGTGTGCATAATACTAACTCTTAAGTACTTAAACCAAGCTGCATTATTTAAACAATAATTTTCAATGTGGTACATGAAGGAAATTTCATGCCTACTTGAGTAAATACGTGTAAATCTTGTTTTGCTATAGTTAATTTCCATGTTTAATTTTACACACCACTCATGCCTGTAAGCATCTGTTAAAATTATTTCGGTCACCTTCGCAAGCTAGTGAGGAATGAACCAAACAATCACTGGGAAAAAGTTTCCTTTTTACAGGTGTTTCAACTGGTGCACTGATATTATTAACAAAAAGAGTATTGGTCCTAAAATGGAACCCCGAAGAACCCCCAAGTACACACGCTATGGGAATGCTTGAAATGCAACTGCTGACACATAGGTTTCAAATATAACTTATTTTTCTGTGTGCACAATACCTCTACAAGAGGCACTTGCACATCCACCACACTCAAGGCAAGCAAAAAAAAATTAAATACTGCCAAACTATATCATACAGGACATGCAAAAATACTAAACCAATGTTGCAGTAAAGACCTCCAGATGCTTCTTAATTGCTAATGTGCAATGTCTTTTCTGCATAACTTTGTGCCAAGTCCTGCGACAGCTGCTTATACTACAACAACAAGATCTGTTCTTTACATCGTGAAGGACAGCAAGAAAGGTCTCCACTAATAGCAAATTATTAGTCAGCAGTTGCTAACCTCCCTGTCTTCCACTCTTTTTAAATGCGCATTTCTATGCTGAGTCAACGAGAGAACTGCGGGTTCTCCCCTATGTCACGTAAGACAAACCACTATAAAGAAATAAATTTATAAAACAAAATAAATTTCTTTGACAGCGCTGTGTTTCCAACATAGGGCCCCAGACTCCAAAGGAGAGTGCCCACTGGCCGAAACAACCGCACTTGCAGAGTCTGAATATATCGGAATCATATGAATGCGTTGTACCAGCGATGGAAAACAAATGTAAGGGGAGAACACTTTGTACGAAGGCTTCATATAAATATTTCCCAGTGGTGAATAAAAGCCTTCTCTAGAACAAGATGTAAAGCCGACATTGAGGACTGTACACATCAGGAACATTCCTAATTCGCGAAACTTTAATGCCAAATATGCATTTCAGTGGTCGTGGGCCATGCCTTCCATGGATTTGTGCCAGACACTGACAAACACTGGAAAGAAGATAAAAGGAGCCGCACTGATGCTGCCTGACAACAATGTTCCAGCGAAGGCTGCAGCCATGGCGTTTCCTACCATAAAACTCTATCTTATGCGTTACTTAGACAACTCCCAAAGGAAGTTATGCGTGGAGATTCGCCCACATAGGCAGCAGCTGAGTTATACTTTTACAAGGTAACTCTGAAGTGGCACCATAGGCAACTGTGCAATGTTATGTAAAATCAAACATTACCCAAAGCTGCTTTTTGATCTGATAGCCTCCTCGAGCAAAGTCCATGCCACAGTACAAGGAAAAAAGGACAGCACCACAAATGGCAGAAGCAACAAGGCTAGAGAAATGCAGAACATTAGAGCCATCACCAGGGCAAAATGCAACAAAATCGTGAAAAAACAAATATCCTGAAGATGAATCGCATCAGCTAAGAGTGGCTTTGTGGAAGCTTGTTTCACCTCCATGATCACGATGGTCATGTGCTTTAAATTCTGGTTTCAATTTTAATTTCAAGGAAGCTTTTATGCACCTTTAGCAAAGGTTTGGCACTATTAGCACGGCTGTTCCATCACTGCATTTTAAGCATATGTTTCACCAGCTTCTATTACCAAAATTTCATTTATTATGGCTGCTTTTTGTGCAAGTCCTAAGGCGCACTAGGGGAGGCAAAGCGCTTTCTTGTAATTGAAGGGCTTCTTTGCAATGATTCATATTCTCCATGTGCCTTTTTCCATGTTATGTGTTTGCTTTAGTTCAGCCTTTTTAATGTAGGTGTGTAGTGAAAATGAAGGCCTGCCTTCTATGAGTATATATCTTTTTTCAAGGCGGCCATTAAAATGTATGAGACAACTGCATACCCTAAAAAGTAAGATGAGCCAAAAGCAGTAAGCAAGTGCACTTACCTTGTGGTCAGTTACATCAAATGTTTTGCATGTTATCCTGATGCCTAAAGTCAAGATAAAACCGCTAAAAGGACTAAAATTTTAAGAAAATGGTTACTATGTTTTCTTTTTTGTTGTTGTTTTTTGTGGTTATTATCATGAACAGCTTAACAAGTTGGCAGCATGGGCACTGACTACGGTGACGGGGCCCGTCAGCGTAGTACCGTCGTAAAAGTGACGGGGCCCGTCACCGTAGTGTAAATTGTAATAGTGACGGGGCCCGTCATAATAGCGACGTACTTATAGTGACGGGCCCCTTCGTCGTAAAGCTGTGACTACGGTGACGGGGCCCGTCAGCGCAGTACCGTCGTAAAAGTGACGAGGCCCCTTTACCGCTCTCCATAGTGTTATGGCTGCAGGTCGTCAGTTCGATTCCTCCCAGTTTTTTTTTTTTTGTCAGGTTATGCATCAACGTCAACGTTAGTGCTCTGACGGAGTCGTAACTTTTTCATTCATGTCTGCGGCGGTTAGAGAGCCCTAGCGTTCGGATGATGTGTTGTTCTTATGCGACCTCGGTTCTAATCGCGGTGAATAAGAAAATTTTTCCGTTTTTTTTTTTTTTTTTCAATATTGTTTCACAATACCTTCCCGAGCTTCCGGCTAGTCAACAATAGTTACTCATTCGTGGTAGCACGGCTTAGCGTGGGAGAGCGGAGCCCACTAATCAGCATGTTGCTTTGCCGCTGACGCTGCATATCAGCATGCCGCCAATGTCGCTGCGTCGCTGCTACCCCCCCTCCCCCCCAAAATGTTTTCGTACTGACGTGCACCGCCGACCAAAACAGCCACCTGCGCCTGAAGTCTTCCTGGATTTTTTCTAGAATTGCTTTCCATGGTCGAAAGAGATCTCGGAGGGAACATTGCTGATTTGACTGGCTGTCCTCGCTGCGCAGCGCATTACCGTCAGCGGCGCAGCGACATGCTGATTAACGGGCTCCGCTCTCACCCACGCTGAGCCGTGCTACCACGAATGAGTAACTATTGTTGACTAGCCGGAAGCTTGGGACGGTATTGTGAAACAATACTGAAAAAAAAGAAAGGAAACATTTTCTTATTCAGCGCGATTATAAAACCGAGGTCACATAGGAACAACTAGGCTTGTGCGAATAGTAAATTTTAGGTCCGAAGCGAATTCGAAGCAACTTTGAGTAGTAGCAGGATTTGACTTTCGGTTGAATGCAAGTGATAACCTGTAAAATATGTTAATTAAAATTTACTATAATTAGAACATATAAGCCGGTATCACAAGCTTTTAAACTTAAAGAATGATTAATCGATGTGGGTAATACAGTAAAACCTCATTAATTCAAACTTTTATTTCGAAATCCCGCATAATTAGAAGGATTTCTATGGCCCTGTATTTTGCAATGTAAATCTGAGTGGATAATTTGAAGCGGCGGTGAGTACCAGCCCGGTTAATTCAAAAACTTTGGGTGCCATGTGCCAATTCCCGATCCCGATTTAGCCGCAAATCCGCAGAAACGATGGCCCTTAGGAGCCACAAGGCAATGCAATGTAGCGATACTAATGAGTGACAAGTGAAGCATCCCAGCCTCGCTGCTGCCAGCGCAAGAAAAAAAAACAAACAAAAGGCGGTCTCGTGGTCAACTGAAATGTGTGCCTGCGGAAAAGAAGACGTGCTTCACTGCAACACAGCGGTGACGCGCGGGCAGCATGACGAATGCCTCTCAACGTCAGTGCGTCATGATTTACCCATTCTTTCAGGGAAGATAGAGAAATTAATAAAGGGCGGTCTGACGGAATTTGCGATGTGTGTGAACCTCCGATTGGCGGTTGTTCCGGCAATTTGCGCACTTGCACTGCTGGCGGAGTACTTGCCCGCAACGGCTACTTCGAAAACTCAGTTCGAAAGCTTCAATGATCCTCTTTTTCCACCCAGAACACATCGCGAATTCCGTCACACTGGTCATTATTACATTCTTTATTTTACCAGAAAGAATGGGCGAATGGCCGCATCATGACGCACTGACGCTGCGAGGAGCAGGGGACATGCTGCCCGTGTGGCACCACTGTGTTGCAGCGAAGCACGTCTTTTTCACAGGCGCGCATTCAGTTGACCACGAGACAGTTTTTTTTTTCCTCTTTCTTTTTTTTTTCTTGCACTGGCCTCAGCGAGGCCCGCCGTTTCCCCGGTTTAGCGGCAAAATTCGGACCAAGTATTGCTGGAAAAAACCCTTGTAGCCGCAAACTAGCAGGCACAGCAAACGATCACCTCTGATTACTTCCAGTAATTCAAAGTTCCTTGAATCCCGCCTTTTGTATGTTTGGTTAATTCGAAAACCCGCTTAATTAAATTTGTCACTGTCCCAGTGACTCTGAATTAACAAGGTTTTACTGTATGTTCATTTAACCTTGAAGTGGGGCTTCGCGGCAGTGCGGATTTCTCCTGGAAAGGTGTGTTCACGGTATAGCACACCTCCACTGCAGTGAAACCACCTTTACAGGGGGTTACATGCGGTTTATATGTCTATTCGTTCATTTCGAATACTTCGAAATTTCTTAGAATTTAAATTCGAAGCGAATTCGAATACCGTAATATTCGTTCGAATATTCGAACAAGCCTAGGAACAACGCATCATCCGAACGCTAGGGCTGTCTAACCGCCACAGACATGAACGAAAAAGTTACGACTCCGTCAGAGCAGTAACGTTGACGTTGACGCATAACCTGAAAAAAAAAAAAAAAAAGGAAGAATAAAACGGGAGGAATCGAATTGACGACCTGCAGCCCTAACACTCCATGGAGAGCGCACCAACTATGCCATGAACGCTTTTTTTTTTCTTTATTGCCTCACACAAGTAACTACTGCGCCACGAACGCCACACGACGAAGGCGTCTAAAACGACCAAAAATCTACTGTAAAGGGGCCCCGTCACTTTTACGATGGTACTGCGCTGACGGGCCCCGTCACCGTAGTCACTGCTTTACGACGACGGGGCCCGTCACTATAAATATGTCGCTATTATCACGGGCCCCGTCACTATTACAATTTACACTAAGGTGACGGGCCCCGTCACCGTAGTCAGTGCCTAACAAGTTAGCTCTTAGAAAGTCATTCTGTATGAAAAACGTTTCTGAGCCCTTTGTACACTAAGGAAACTATCAAAGGTTAAGTCATATAACCACGAAAGGGTGAATTACACAGCCAATTTCGACCATGTGTTGGGCATTCTTTGTTTACATATGCAAGACGTACATATGAAATGCAATTCTTCAACATACACACATGGTACACGGAACAAACAAGTCACACCAACAGGAAGCACACACCATCTGATTAATTCATTTTGCCTACCATCACTTCTGCTGACATAGCATAAGTGGTAACAATATGCCACAATCACAAACAACATTCAATAATTTGGGAATGATGATGCCCTAATCCACTTCCTCATTTGCATAACAAAACGAAAGGAGTGTTTTGATAACATAACTATATATTCCTGTGTTTTTTTTCACTAGGACTTTGCAACATGACCACAGCAACAGCTGACAAGCGAGCGAACAGAAGAACACATTAATTCTTGTTTTCTAGCAAAGGATACTTCCTTGTCAAAGTGCAGATCTGAAGCTGGATCCGATCCGACATCTCCGAGTTAAGTGACATTTTCTGGTCCTTAGCAATGACTTTAAATACAGCAAACAGCACCTGACAAAGCAAAGACAATGAAGAAACCATGTTACCCACAAATAAGAGAAAGAGAAATAGTTGTAATGTGTATTCCCTACAATTTAAAACTACTTCTACAGCATTAAAATCAAATATAAAACTATGGGCAATTCATTTTTCAACTGCAAACAATATTGTAAAATTTACAACCAAGAAACCACACAAACAATCACTCGAAATGCTGATCCTAAACTCTCAAGTCTAGCATTTTTCAAAAGATCAGCCTGCTTTAAAAGTTACGGTCGTGAACAAAGTTTCAGAACGACAGATAAATGCCACAGCCATGGAGATTACCAGTGAAGCGGTTTGTATGAAATAAGCAAAGATAGCATAAATTTTTTAAAAAATTAGGAAATAAGAATATCTGTCCACAATGGCCTGTCATTACAACATTTCTAAGCACACTTTTCTGTTTTAGCCATTTAAGTTTCAAATTTATATTACAAAATCAGTAAACTAGAACCGGCCGTAGCTCAGTGGTTCATTCAATCTTTCTTCATAGTCGAAATATGCAGATGGGTACTGTTTCTTAGTGCGAGCCATCACGTCACCCACCAGCTGCTCAATCAGATTCCGGCAGCATTGCAGGTGTCGCTGCTCTTCCTGTCTCTGCTTCAGATAAAATTTGCTGCTGGGCGAGTTGGTTCATATCTGCTTCAGATGCTGCATCTGTAGCCGAAGGGGTGAAGCCTGTGAAAACATCCATGTAGGCTCTCCAGCTCATAGCACATGGTCGCATGTTGTGGTTGTTACCGTGCGTGTCACCAGAGCCAGCGTCTCCACTTCAGTCTTCTTCATCGCTGGCTTCAGTTGAATCACTCTCTCCATCATCTGGTGGAGGCACATAATTTCCTTCTTCACTGAAAACATCTTTGCTTTCGATAAAGCCTTTGTGATCATCGCCACTGAAGGCACTTGGTGAGAAAGCGGACATACTTCGCAGTGAGTGGTGCGCTGCTGAGAGCACTCTAATATTGCGAGACTCCAGGCTAAACAAGCGTTGCACCATAGTGTAAAAAAAAGTGAACCTCAAGTACAGTTTTCTTATTCCTTAAGAGATGAGACTTCATGCATAAGGTGGATGTGTGCACAACGCAAAGAGAAAATGTGCATGATTCAATGAGGGGAAACCTTGTCTGACAGTGCCCGACAGCGGACCGCTACAGCCGTGTTGCATTGGCAGGAGGGGCCCAAGAATGAGCTGCAAAGGCTTTGTTTCATTTTTTTTTACATCTCCAATAATAAGGAGTGCATGACAAACATACTACACACACATATCACACGAATGTGTAGAAATGCTTAGTAATATCTTTGACTTATCAGAAGTTTACCTCCTCAACAGTTACAAGCAAGAAGCACCATTTAGTAAACAAAATAAAAAATAATGCAAAAATAATAAAAATCTTTAAATTCATGCATTAAGCATTCACTCCAAAAAATATAAACTCTGTATTGTTTTCATTTTCAGACTCCTCTTGTTAGAGAACCTACTTCACACACACCACCTGGCTGCATGCTTGCTTTTTGTTTTAGTCTTCCTTGAAAATTCAGTGAATGCAAATTGCATACAGTAAACACCCTTTACAGTATTCAGCCCTGCTTCTACAAGAACCTTTATTCACTAAGGAATTACAGCTCTGGCTTTTCTGTGCAAAACGTTCTGTCAAAAAAAAGAAAATCGAATAAGCCTTTGTCAAAAGAAGTTGAGACACTAGAAATATGAGTATTACATGTCAACCTCATGGAGCTACTGCCGCTAGCAAGCATTAGAGATTGAGGATTGAGAATGTCTTTCTCTCCAGTGTGTTTCAGTGGTGTGAATGCACCAGGAAATTGAATATTATATGTTCTCTAGTCATCTATGATTATATAAACAATTTCTTCATTTATTTTGACTACGACTGTGCTCTTACATGTCTCTCAAGTACTATGTAGATGTAGCATGTCCTAAGGTAAAAATGAACAGCAGTAGAAAGATGTGGGGAAAAGGGGAGTGACACTTAATGAATTCAAGCATACATCACTCAGCTAGCACTGTACTTTTTAAAAAATTATTTCATGTTTCTTTAACAGTGCCATAGAAGTGCAAGAAGAAATGAGAACTTTCATGTGGACATGATTTCGGGACTTAAAAAGGAGTCTACATAACGCAAGTGTTCTCAGGCAGCAAGCAAAACAAATTTTAGCTATAACCTACCTGCCTAAGCTTGGGCTGAGCAGCTGCTAACTCTTCTGGAGTGCCCACAGCAAACAGACCTAGAACATCCATGCCTCCAGGAAGCATGCGTGTTACCTGGATGGAATGAGTGAAAAAGACTGAGTTGCAATAACCTGAATGCACAGTTTCATTTAAGACACAAATGTATATATCAGGGTCCACTCATTTTTGCATAAACCTTTTTGAAGAGGAATGAACTGAGAGCAAGCGCACTGACAGCAGTACAATTACCCTAAACATTAAAGCATCGCATTAGATTACCAAAAAACCCCCATAACCTCGTAAGTGGCAGCCAGCTGCAGATCATCAACGTTAGGTAAAGGAGGTTGCTTGCTTTGTTGACAACATTACTAGGTCCAGCAGAACTTTGGTTTGGTTGAGTTGGTTCATGGTTGAACTTTTGGAAAGCACGGCTAAAAACACAAGGGCAGACACTATGGCGTGTCTATTATGTGTCTCAGTCCGTGTGTTTTTTAGCACTGCTTCCCAAAAGTTCCGATTACTAAGTCCTTCATGATCAGGTAGTGCACAGCATGACTTCAGAAGCCATCAAGTCACGCTACGATTACAACAGCATCCACGATGCAGCCCTTGGCATGTCATTTGCTCAGCATGTTGATACTTTGTTGCCAAAGTTGCAACACATTGCTTGCAGCTGTGTGATAATTTTACTATATGGTTACTGTGCCGTGATGATGTAGCTTTTTCCAACTACTCACAACACTGTGCAAATGCAAATCACACATTGTATTTTTAACCAATGATCACGGTATTATAAATCAATGTCCTGTCCACTACACAAAGTCCACAAGATCGCCACATTGTGATGCTGCTCTCAGTGGCACCCCATAGGCCTTCTTGAGACCTTTTTGGGGTCCCTTGAAGAAAATAAGCAAAAAGTAGCAGTTAAAAATATTTCGTATGCATATTCGAATATTTAAACTGTGGTGTTGAACCAAAAACTATGTAAATATCGCTTTGGTTTGGGCTTGAGTTACACATGTTCCAATTTTTGTCTAGTTCATTTACAGTTCACAAAATGAAAATTCATAATTGTTCCTGAACCAGTTCGTAATAATTAACTACTTCATTAACTAATTCAGCACAGCACACTTTACATTTCCTTATGGTGTCAAGTTTCACAGTGCTATAGACTTGCCCACATGGTACATTTACTATTTTTGTCAGAAGAAATAAATCGGCTCCTTGACACATTGGAAACAGCAGTCAATGTTCGTTCTATCAGTGTCAATAAGCTTGTAGTAGAGTGCGGTACTCCTTGAGATAAGGGTAATACCATGGTCAGTGACATTCCACGGCCAGTCTGGACCAATCTGATTAAACAGTCTGAACCGAATGTGCCCACACGATTCCAAAGCAGCTATGGTCATTCCAAAGGGTGCCTGTGATAAAGGCATGACGCATGCACGTGACCTCTCTCTCTCTTGCTCAAAGCGTGGCTCCTGCGAAAGGAAGGCAGCACCGCCTTCTGTTTAGTGGCCATGCACTACGTAGGCATTTTATAATTTGGGGACACGATTTCAACCAAATGATTTACGTGCCATGCTTGTTCATTTGCAATGCCCAAACCTGTGAAAGCCCTTTTAAGCAAGACTTGAGAGTGCACTAGTTGGCATTTGCAAAGTTGGTAAACAGCAAATGAAAAAAAAGTTGCAGATGATCCCTAAGCATATTCTTATGAGATGAGAAGACAAAAGCGTTTGTTTGGCTTTCAGGTGAGGTGGGGGCGCTGCAAAGTGGTGTTGCCCAGTTGCGTTATAAAGAAGAATGAGAGTATAGGGGATGTTATTTGTAGTAATTAGGATATAAATGTGAAGAAAGTAAAGAGGACGAAAAGATAACTTGCCGCTGGCAGGGACTGAACCTGCAACCTGAAAGTAAAGTGGACGAAATGATAACTTACTGCTGGCAGGGACCGAACCTGCAACCTTCGAAGGTTGCAGGTTCGGTTCCTGCCAGCGGCAAGTTATCTTTTCGTCCACTTTACTTTCTTCACATTTATATCCTAATTCCTACAAATAACGTCCCCTATACTTTCCTTGGCATTAGTTTCTGCTAGTTTTAATTGATATTGTGTCTAACAAAGAAAAACGAGCCCTTAAAAATTCTCCCTCTTTCCATCAAAGAAGAATGAGGTAATGCAAGAGGCCGAATTGTGTTACAGCATGTTCAGTTGGTTGAGTCTTAATCACTTGCTCTTGCTGTGAGCGATGTGCCTGTATCGCGGCGGGAATTTGAGCCACACTCTAATAATTTCCCAGTGAACGTCTTTGTGCACGTACTGCAGCTTTCCAACCGCTCCATTAACAAGCTCACCAAGCACGTCAAATGTTCCGCACAAGCAGGTACTGATGTCCAATGCATAACCTTAATTTGCCAAGCAGGTTCCCGTTTCTGCCTTTTCCAGCCTTTCTTGTATTTGGTGACTTGGGTGCAGAGCATACACGTTTCAATTCACGCTCGTTCACCGAGTCCTCCTCATGAAGGGGGAGTGGTTCGTCGAAGAGTCTTCTGCCGATGTCGACGACAGGCTCAGAACGTGAACATCCACTGCAGCTAGGCATGCTGCTGCAGCAGTGTCTCTACAAAAAGTTGAAGGCCAATTTATACGGCGGATGTTGGCGCGCTTATTTTAAATCGAGAGTTCCCCTTCTGATGTGGGGACCCCTCTCTCCCAATCCACGGCTGCAAATTGCTGTTGAAATTGGAGAGAGGGAGTGTCTTTTCCTGGACTGTTGCACCGAAGTACAAAGGCTGTTCTTGCTGTCTCAGCTAGTACACTACGTTGGCAGTGCATTTTGGAGGGGTCAAACATATATGTACAACACCCCAGATGGCCGCACCCAAGACTCCCTCATTGGAAAGGTGCATTGTTAGTGCCGGTGACTGATCAGTTCAGGTGGGGCAGGTCACATGCTTTACGGACACGGATTTTATGGACGTCCAGCGTGCACGCATTTTTGCAAACCTAGCCAAGTAGTGCTTTTGCGTTAATAGAGATGACAGAATGGGCACCGACAAACGATTCTCTGCCCTGTCAATCCTGTCATCTTAAGTTTATTAGCCAAGATCATTTGTTTGAAAAATCATGTGCAATACAGCCCACAGTCATTTTGGTATTTACATTCCCTTCTTAAGCGTGCTATGTTCGTACAGAGGTCCGTCCAGCTTACAGTCATATTCATACACCATGCATAAGGTTGCAGAGTTTGGTAGTTTTCATAAATTGTCTGTTAGGAACTGGATCATTTGTCATGTAGTAACAAAGAGGGGCGTAGCCAGAAATTTTTTGGGGGGAGGGGGGGGTTCAACCATACTTTATGTATGTTCGTGCGTGCATTCGTATGTGTGCCTGTATATATACGCAAGCAAAATTGAAATTTTT
This sequence comes from Rhipicephalus sanguineus, assembly GCF_013339695.2. Lineage (NCBI taxonomy): Eukaryota > Metazoa > Arthropoda > Arachnida > Ixodida > Ixodidae > Rhipicephalus > Rhipicephalus sanguineus. The sequence goes on from NC_051176.1 coordinate 173,882,074, forward strand.
GGAGGGGGTGTTGAACCCCGCCCCCCCCCCCCCTGGCTATGCCCCTGGTAACAAAGATGACAAAGTGACTTAAAACTGCACAAGGCAACCAGTGGACATCAAGAGTACAGGTGAAAACACATAAAGGAGCATCATTAAGGGCTACAATGACTAAAAAAAGAGTTGGCGAGACACAGAGCTGAATGTTCTTCAAAACCATTACATTTCCATTGGCCTAACACTAACAACGCTTTTGTGGTACGAAATTCAGAAAAACTTGTCAAATTTTTGCCTACTTAGGACTATGAGGACCACTCACTCTTTAGATTTATTTTGCACCATTGATCAGCATGATATGATTAGCACATTAAAGAATGGTACAGGTGATGTCCAGCTCTAATATATCTACCCTTCTTTTCCCTTGTGCCGTTTTGCTGAGTCTTCTCTGAATTCTGAAATAATGTGCAAACTAGCCCACCTGTTTTCATTTATGTTGTGACTAAAAATGGAAAGATGCCCCTCTTGTGAGCCACGAAACAAGTCTTCGTCTTAATGCCATGATCAGCACTCTATAGAGCTTTAAGCTCACCACTGCAACCATGTAACCAGAGCAACAATTGCTTCCAGTAGAGCATACAGTGAGTGTTTGCAGCATCAGCAAAATGCATAAATATCAGGCATGTCACAGGTGCAATAAGTGTATATAAGTTAGCCATACATGATGGGCTGAACAATGATCAAAAAGGCAAGCAGATGAAGTGTAACGTGACAACTACATCTTCAATAATTCCTGCAGTGGCAAGAAAAATGGCGATAATAATGACAAAACGCAAGATCTAATAAACATACAGTGAAATGAAGGTACTTTGGCTATTTCAATAACAATGACAAAAGTGATGGCAGTAAGACGCATGTAATATACATGTCAATGAGATGTACAAAGCCCATAAGAGGAATACAGTGAAACCTCGGTGATACGATCACAGCTCATACAAATTTCGGGGTGATACAAATTTTTTGTTGGTCCCGGCCAAGGCCCATTGGCCTGCAATATAATGGAGTACGGTTGTTGCGAACCGATTTTCACCCAGCGACGTTTGATACGAACGTACGCTACAGCCCAGGTACGAAGAGGTGCTGTCCGCGTTGTCACGGAAGACGCGCCAAGCACGTGCGAGCGCGGGAACGCAAGCGTGGGCATGCGCGCCGCACCGCCAAATCGTCAGAATAACGGTGTAAGAAAAACACTTTTCTTACGGTCAGAATAAACCTTCAGAGTCGCATCACGGCCTCCAAGATTGTGTGCACGAATCTTTGAGGCTCTTATGTGGCTCCGTGTGCCTTCGCATTTAGATTACAGAGGACATTAACGGCATGCTTTTTTTTCTAACGCGCAGACGCGGGCTGCTGTCGTTGTACTGTGTTTACACGTGCCTGCCTCGTCCATCAGACATCCTATGAAAGGTGGACGAGGACCGAAAGAAGGCGAGGACGGACTTAGTGAAGGAATCAGGCCTCACAACGTCAACATGCGCGACCGTTGAGGTCGCACTTGTGCGGGCACAGCCGTAAATCTTCCAAAAAACATCCCCAACACCTCTGCGATAACAAAATCATACACAGGACCGTGGTTCTGTAATTTTGTGGCTTTGATCCATCACGTCAAAGTGCTTCTTACGTTACTTTCGCTGCATAGCTTCAGTGTCATGCAAAAAAAGCATACTATAATTTGGAAGGGGCTACTGCTGTCGCGGGTCACAACGCACCTGGTTCATTAAATAAATACGCGTGTACGAACCGTATATTTACAAGTGCTGGTATGATTGCTGACATCTATAAACTGAACTGACAATTATTCAGGGTTCTTCCTGATGTTGATGCGGCTCTGAAAAACAATAAATGAAAATGTACGCCATTTTCGCATGCCAATTTTCTATGCTTTCTGGTGATACGAATTTCGGATAATACGAATATTTTTCGTGGTCCCGTGAGATTCGTATCACCGAGGTTTCACTGCATAAGTGAAACTGTACTAGTAAATGATGCCTCCAAAATTACTATGTAGTCATGCTTACCTTAAAGAGAGAGCTAAGAAGGGAACAAAAGCAAAAACAAAAGACAGGTGAGGCTGCCACAGTCATGAAGTGATGCTTCACCACTGTCACTACTGAAATGTGTGTCACAAATTTATTTAGGCCAGCTACCCGGCACAATGAGCCCATTTATAAAGCAGCGGTGTATCCTTAACATGAGTGCTGCCAGACACCATTCTAAATTTATTTAACCCTCACTGGATAAATTCTTATTTGTTTGTGAAAAACTAAGAAAAATGAGGTTGGTGCAGGACAGATATGCCTAAACCAACCCCACTTTTTAAAGGAAATACTTCGTTGGAATTTTACGAGCAAGAAACAACACATGCACAAAAAGCTTTGGGTATATTATGGGGCCATGCTGAAGGGCATTTGAATTGCAAAAAGCTTTACAAGAATATGAGAACCGTCAAAAAAACCTGACCATTACTTTAAAAAATACAGTAAAAGCTCGTTAATTCAACCCTTGTTAATTCGGACAATCGGAAAATTCGCACGTACTACCAGGACCAGATAACACGTCCAAATTCCATATTAAGTAGAACAGCAATTCTTTATCAGTGCACTGACATCACCAAAACACCATAAAACTACATTGCAGCTAAAATATACAGGGCGCCCCAGCTAAAACGGGCACGATCTAAAAAAGGAGGAACGAAGTTACACGAAGCACACCTACTGCATATTGTTCCCAGTATACTGTAGTAACCACTACTAATTTTTCACTAATGAGGTTTAGTTAATTAGTCCCAATTACGTTTCTTACTAGACAAGTACTCACCTAATCATTAAAATGGCAATGAGGCATCACCTACCATCGCCAGTATTTAAGAGTAAAATTTGGATTTGGCTTTTCGCCTGAGGTGACCCCTAACTATCATGTTGTAAATAAACTTTACTGATATATATATATATATACCGGGTGTCCCAGCTATCTTTAGCAAAGGGTTAAAAAATACAATATTAGAGGCAGGCGAGTGAAATCAGTTGCAAATTGCTGATCATCACCTTGCGCACTACAGACAATTTTTTGTTTCGTAATTAATTAATTTGTTAATGAGGATTATTTATTTAAATTGCTAAATATTGACTATAGGCAAGAAATGCGATTTACAAAGTTCGAGAGCGTCTGATTCAAACAGGTGCAGCATTTGGCTCATCTTTTACCCGAAACTGATTTTTTAGTCCACGTTAAAAACAGGAATTGACACACTTTTGCTACAAATGTTTTTAAAATGGAAGACACCTAGGTGTACTTTACGTTCCCGTCAAATATAGCCCAGTTTCTGTTTCTGTATTTCGCTCTTTTACAAAAAAAAAAAAAAAAGCCTCATATGTACTCTGCTTGCACTTCATTACTAGAAGGTGCTGAAATGTCACTCCTGCACATACATTTGCACACACTAAACGTCAGGAAAACCTAAATGAAAAGAAAGCCGGCATTTATAAAATGAAAAAGGCCGTTTTTTCCTTTTTTTTTTCGCAACCTACTTGACAAATACTAATGCAGATTGCTCATTCAACCTTGCAAGGTGCTGCACAGCTTTCTAGAAGGCCAATGTACGCTTGATTAACTCTGACAATTGACGACAAAATTACAAGTTATTTGAGACAAGGTCACATTCACGCAAACAATGTTCATCTGACCTGCTTGGCATGTTGGCAGATCCAGGCCTCCTCAATGTCTGCTTGGGCGCCGAGGGACTTATGCGACTGTTTTACGTCGCCTTCCTCCTGTAACTCTTCATCATCCTTCTTGGGCGTATTGGCAATGTGTACTACAATGTCTCGCTGTTGCGTGCTCTGCAACGGGTCGATGTTGATTAGTTTGCAGTGTGCATACCCGTTGCCAATTCACATCCACGATGTTGAATGCTCCATGTTTTTAACTAACATCACAATAAGAACGATAAGAACGAGCAACTCAAATGTGAAATCACTTTCGATGGATGAAGAGTGTTAGCTGTAGCTTACCTGTCCGATGATTACACCAACTGTCAACGAGTTCTTCACTTGGACGAGTTCGCTTATGAGTTTCTGAACATGATCATCGTAAGCTACCGTCCTCCCCATGTTGAAAATTGTCTTTAGAGAGGTGACGGATGAATGGACACGCAATAGCACGATGTATTTCGAGCTTTCGCAGTAGTGCAACTGCAGTGGTTCAACTTGTGCACCAAACAGCTGGAAGGTGAGTGCTCATGCGAGTTTCCGCCGTGCCGCCGATGCCTACGCCATCCATCCAGAAAATCCAAGCTGGATCGTCCCGGATAAGAATTGGACTGGCTAGCCGATTGGTAGCCACGGACGGCCGTAGCGGGCCGTAGCCGAAGTGGCCGAAGACCGCAGACGCGGATCGCACGGATCGCATTTGTAATGTTTGTAATCGCTTGCTGATAGATGATACGTTCTGTGGCTGATACAAGGCTGATACGGATATCGCTATCAGTATTGTGATGTGCCTGTTGCGAGGCGGTGCGAGACATGTGTTTTGAGATTGGTGGGCGTACGTCATGTCTCCAAAGCCAGTGCAAGTCTCCACACGATTGGTGCGAGCGCATTTAAGGATATCAGCGTAAGGTATTTGAACGCGTGAGCACACTTTGTTGCTATTACAAATTTAATTCTGTGTAGTGTATGCCAGTGTGTCTCTACCAATGCAGACGTAAATGCATTCCTGCATTTTGTGTGCTCAACTGCGGTTGAGCTGCGCATCAGCAAGCAAGGACGAGGAGCCGTTCTCCTTGTTTCTGCTAACAACTAGCGAAGTTTTTGTCCTTCGTACTACATATAACTGTTATATTGTGTATGCAACTGCATTGTTGTTTGCAGTTGACGAAAATGGTCAGTGCAATCGAATTCTGCGCTATAGCGCGAGAAACTACAGTACTCGTGAGTCATCAAGAGACGTCTGCCGACTTCGAGTATCTGCTTGCGGACGTCTTGAAAGAGATCCCCCCACATGCTGACTTCAAAACTACTCGGTCCCGCGGTGGGTACGTCTATTTTTATTTTACGTATGCGTGTTGAGCATCCACATCTACCTGTCATTAGGTTTGTGCATGCGTTAATGCCAAACCCCATATGCGCGAAAATGCACGCGACGAGCGCACCCACGAAACGGGCCATTGCGCGACGTGTCGCGTGGTCGATATCACGCGATAGCTTGGTTTTTCCCATTTGGAATCCGTCGCCCAGAAGTGCTGTGCTCAAGCAGCTAATTGCAAAACACCGGAACAGGATGTACAGATGTACAGACCGGTCCACTGTTAAAGGGAACGCGCGAGGCTCAAGCTCCGCGCAGCGCCATGCACAGGAACCGGCGAAAACTAAGCGCATGTGCAAAACGACGCAGAGGCTGCACATGCCGCGCGTCATCTGCTACGGAAACGCCCCTTCACTTCGCCCGAGCGTGGCCGCGCTGTCGCGGCCCTGCCGAGCAACCGCACGTTAAGAGGCTTGCGAAAAGTTTGAATGAATTTCTATTGATGAATCCCTGCACCGAAGTAAACGTTTTCTCGGGTTCAGGCCTGGGTTAGTTAGTTCATGGTTGCAACAGGGGAAGAAACAGTGTAAAACATTTGACGGAACACAAGACGAAGAAGGGACGACAACAGCTGTTTCTGCTCCTGTATAGTGCTGTTGTCGTCCTTTCTCCTTCTTGTGTTCCTTCAAGTTTTCTGCGCTCTTTCTTCCCCTGAAAAATGAGAGCTGTGGTGCAAGTTAATGAAGACTTGAAGCGCTACAAGACCATCAGTGCGAATGTCTTTCGCCTTGTTTAAATTTTTTGTTCATGGAAAGCTGAAATAAATATTGTCATCTCCATTTTGCGTGTCATGTTACAAATAGCGATGTGTCTCTCGAACTTTTTTCGCACGGCTCACCACTCCTCTGATTGCACGGCAGAGCCCCGACAGCGCGGCCACACGCGAGCTATGGAAGGGGCATTTCAGTAGCAGACAACACAGGACATGTACCGCCTCTGCATATGTTTGCGCGTGCACGTAGTTTTCACCACTTGCTGTGCATGGTGCTGCATGGAGTGTGAGCCACACGCTCGCGTGTTCCCTGTAACAGTGGTCCGAGCTGTACATCAGTGACGTACTGCTCGTTGTCGCCACTTGCTTATTGACGTGCACCAGCAACAACGTTCACCAACATGGCCAAGGGTGAAGGGCACAATGTTGACGTTGTTGAACGCAAACATTCGTTATGGGATCTCAGGGACACGAACTAAAAGTCCCTCGCCATCTGTGATGTGGCTTGGCGGCACATAGCAGCAGTAATGGGATCGAAAAAAAATACTGCAAGACAATGGTGAACATTTTATGTACTGTTATGCAACAAAACATCCTATTTTACGTTTCATAGCGATGACAGCGTGCCACTTTTGGTACGAGTAAACGCCCTCATGCTATCAATAGTGGGGACGCTCGCCGAAGCCGTCGCGTGAATAGTGTGTTTATAGAGTTTCTTACAATAATACCTAGAGGGAAAACTGGCACCACCGTCTGTACGAATTTCTTCAGGGGCGCGGTTGCCACAATGGGAATGACGGTATATGCGTAGAGTTTCCTACAATACTTACTAGAGGGAACTCTAGCGCTAGTGTCTATGGGAGCTGCAACGCATGGCGCTTCAGCCAGCATTGGAATGATGGGTAGTACACGGATTTCTCTCTTTAAGGTTGACTTGCTGAATATGAAGGATCCTCTCCCTCTGCAACGTTTTCCTTGTGTGGTCTACAAGATTCCGTGCACCAATTGCGAATTGGTATATATTGGCGAAAGTAGAAATTTCTGCAGGTGTCTCAAGCAGCAGAAGAATGATGTTGCCAAGGGCCACGCAGTGACAAATGCCTTCGCAGCAGGCCCGTAGCCAGGGGGGGGGGTTGGTGCAAGTCTCCCCCTCCCCTTGAAATATTGATGGAGGGGGCTGTTCTACCGAAAATAAATAATAAAGATAGGTGTTTTTCGAAATGCAGCAGTAAAGGTTTTGAAAAAGTGCCCCCCCCCCCCCTTCCCGATAAAAATTGCTGGCTACGGGCCTGCCTCGCAGAGTATGCTTGCTGAGAAGGCAGGTCATGAGATACGCTGGGAGAACATGTATATTGTGGCCATGCAGAAGAATTTGACAAGGCTTAGACCCGAAACATGATTTTATTTTATGTTGTTGGACACTGACCTGCTTATTAACAATGCCTTTACCTAACCAGACAGAATTCCATCGAACTCTTTGTTGTGCTTGGTGAGTGATTTGAGAATTTCTGTATTCGTAGATATGTGTTTCACCTTTTGGTGGAACAAGGACTTATCTACATCTGTGCAACACTGCCAGAGGCCAGCATGCACCAGTCATTCACCTGTCTCTTCTTGGTAAGATATGCATGTGTGATGTTTTGTGTTTACCTGCTATGGGGGCCCAGTGGCTGTGAAACTGATTACAAATCAATCTCTGTCTCTCTCTTTCTTGTACTGTGCTCTTAATGGTCAAAACTGCTTTGGAGGTCCCAGCTATGGTGTCTCCATAATAGCTAGCCCTTGTATTGCTTTAAGATTTACCTCACTAATCAGTCATCTAATTACGTGTGTATTAACAGTGATGCCAGCCTATTGTGGTGTTCTGTTGCGTCACTATAGGCCAACATTTAAAAACTACCAAGTTGAGGTAAGTATCAAACCTGACATTTCAAACTTCTTTCTTCTTCATAAATGACTTTGCTTACTGACTTGTTCATATCATGCAATTGGCCTGCTGCCACAGAATGCCTTTATTGTCTGGAATATGCCTGCATCGCAAGAATTTGAGTAGAGTGTTGGTGTACATTGCAATTTAGAAGTGACCTTCAAGAATCTGCAGAGAATATTGTTGCAAAGTTTTCATCTTTTTCTTTTGGAGAATGAACTTAAAAATACCGCATAAACTTTCTGTCTTGAATGCTGGGACGTGTTTATGTTACGTTTGCTAAGATTTACGCTTCATGAGAAAGTCATTTCGTCAGTTATATAGTTATATCTGTGTAACCATTACTAGTTTAGTTTTCTGTGGATTGAAGGTAACCTAATAAAGAGCTACTGATAGGCAATGCCTTGTAAGAGACGGTGTGACCCTGCAGTTCCAGCCAGCAGGCCTGTGATGTCCTCGCCAGCTGTGCTCCGCAGCATCCAGCCATTCGAACCGATGGCAAGCACCTCCCGCTCGCACTTTGCTTGTCCCTTTTGCCATTACTCACAATGTCACTGATCGCTGATGCTCCGAAAGTAATGGCAGTTCCCACACTGCCCCTTTCTTTGCAACGGTAATGGCACTGTCCCAACAAGGCTTGCAGCAACGGCATGGCTTCACTTCTGGTGCACTGAATGGAGATGCAGCAGAGGAAGCAGTGTCCAAAATGCCAAGGTTGTCCACATGTCTGCAGCTCCAAAACCTACCAATCTTCTCAGATGTACCTGGTAAAGATGTGGCAGATCACGTAGTGCAGCTTCCGAGTGTTCTAGGTCTTGCTGGATCCCAAATGCCCTAAACTTGTCTTGGATGCGCACACAGTTTCTGTCCAAACCGTTGTTTGTACACAGCAAATAGCTGGTAGGTGCAGCCACCTACTCACTGCCATCCCACTGCAGGAGGGCAAGGAAACCTCTAAATGCATATTCCAAATGGCAGTGCCTGGAGTTGCAGCAGCATATTGATGGCAGCACCCATGCGGTTCCTGCAGGGCCTGATGACGATGACTAAAGAATAGCAGGCAGAAGTGCATTCACCACTTGAAAGAACATCCTGCAGGCCGAGGCAGATCTACTGCAACTCTGCTGAGCTGTTGCTAAATGGGGGACGCGGCCTCTTTTGCTGCCATGGTCCATCCTGGCATGCCATTAAGGCCTTCGGGGGATAGCATGACCATGGGGGATTGCACATCCCTGCATTTCTGGCCCACAGGCCTCAGTCTACCGTAACATCACTGTGAATTGCAAGATCCCACTTATGCTTCACAAGAGTCCTAGCATAGGTACCTGACTCAGGGCTGTGACTTCTGAGCCAGGCAGCCAGCTGAGGCTTTCAGAGAGTGACATTTGGCAGAACAAATATGGTGAACCACCTTTACATTGCAATACTCAGGTCCAAACTGCTGCTTCTGTCTGGGAAGGCCCAACTGATTGCAATGGGAGTGATGGTGGCGCATGCAGCAAGCCCCACAACCTATCAATCTTAATCTGGTTAACACACAGCTACGCTATACCATATTTTCTCGCATATAAGCCGCCCCTGTATATAACCCGCACCCCCCACTTTTTAAGCACATTTTTCAGTCTTTTTGGTGTAGGTTATATGCGAGAAAATACGCTATGTAGAATACTGTTGAAATGGTCTTCCTTGCTGAAATACTAATAAAACTTAATATTACATAAATCTAACTCTTTGTCTCTACTGCTTGCTCATCAAGAATGGACATCTTAAATGACAGAAAAGGCTATCATTTATGTAAACTTGAAATTGCCTAGTTATCTTTCTTTTGTTTTGCTTCTCTCAGCATAGTCCATTTGCCTTGTTTAATTGGATTTGTTGCATGCTAGTTTGGTGCTGACCTATGTGCTTAATGCAGTGCCGTAGCAATAGTGGTACTATATCTGCATTAAGCTTGCATGGGTGTGTTGCTTGTGCGTATCTATGGTTAGGTTTCTTTTCTGTCTTAATGAAAGATGTAGCACCACAATATAGTAAGCCATGAGATGCAGTGTGAGGCCTCCTTGTCAGAAGATTGGAAACATACTGAAATATTGTGCCCAAATTAATCTTAAATTTCCTGTTATATTATGCCTCATTATATTATGGTTAGGCATGTGAAACACAGACAAAAAATTTAATTTTGTGGCAAATCTATTAGGAAAAATTCATGAACAGTTTGCAGAAGCATTGAAGCATGTAGACAAAAAGAAACTTCAATAGAACTTCGCCATTTGTTAATTTTTCATTTCACATGCCTTTGGTAGCTGAACCTAAGAACTTTCAGCAGCTAAACTTGAAGTCCCTGTATCTGAGCAAGTTGCAGTTGAAGGCTGGAGCATTGTCCCACAATATCATTTACTGCTTCAGTGATGTCATGATATGGCATCCTAGATTTATATTGGCTGCTGGGCTTCTTGTCTCAAATATTACAGGACACGTTTGAGACAACATATTCGAGACTACCCAGTGAGCCTTCTTTTTTGCTGATGTTTTCATTGGAGACATTGAGTTACACGTCTGTGAAGAAAACAAGTCTCCCTCCAGCAGCATCACCAACGCTTTTGGCTCACGCTGCTGGTCGCTGGCATCTTTCTGGACGGTGCTTCACACTGACTCGCTGTTGTTACTCATAGCGCCACTGAAGGAATGCAGCGCTAATAAACCTCTTCTAATTTGGTGGAGGGCGCTGGAGTTCACCATTGCCTGAACCTGGAGCTGCGAACCAGACCACTTCCACCCATCGTGGTAAACAGCACAGACCAACTGGCGCCTTCGACCCAGTCACCTGCACCAGGACTCTTCATCAACGGGATCCAAAGTTCTTCAGTGGTACTGATGAGACCCTGATGTGGAAGACTCGTTTACCAAATCCAAACTGGTGAGCGCATATAACAAGTGGGATGGTGTTGCCAAGTTAAGCCATGTTTTATCAAACTGGTATTCCAACTGTGGTACCTCAATCCCAAAAGCAACATCCTGATGTGATCAATATTCAAGATGTCCTCCTCTGAAGTGTTTGGTGAACCTGCTCTTCGCAAGCTGCGCCCTGAACAGCGTTTGTGCACTCAAGCACAGATGACAGCAGAAACATTCACGAGTTACATCGAAGATGTTGTAGACCTTTGTAAACATGTAAATGCTGCCATGCTTGAAATTGACAAGATTCAGCACATCCTCAAAGACATATATGATGGCACATTCCAGATGCTCCTGACCAGGAATCTGCACCCCGTTTTGGAAGTCGTCACCATATGTCAAAGCTGCAACAACTTGAAAAAGCAATGGGCCCTACTTTGCAGTCTCTGTCGAATGCCAACCTGCTATCATGTCTTGCCGTTTCCGAGCACTCGCCAACACTTCGGCAGATCAAAGACTTCGTGCACGAGAAAGTTGCCCATCAACTTTCCTTGGCCCCCTTCACACAGGAGCCGTCCTCTCATCTGCCACCAAAGCTCTCTACTGTTATCGCCAAAGAGGTCACTCACCGGCAGCAGCCTGTGGCCGTGCCGCTTACATATGTGCAGGCAGTGCATGTAGCTGCACCTCTTAGGTATGCCCAGGCGGTGCGTAGGCCTCCCCAACCACCTTTCCTTATCATGCAACAATCTGCACAACCCGGCCTCTTACTGCATCTTGGGCCTGGCCGATAGTTGGCAATTCTTAGTGTCCCATTTGTTATGCCTGCTGCACTCCAGGACACATTGCTCGCTATTGCCACTGACGCTTTGAAACATCCAGCAATGCTACCCCGCCGTTCCAGTACGGCAATCAACCCATGCACCAATCCACTCATGGTCCTTCACTGCGGTATGTCTTTACTCAGTTCCCTGAATTTCCGTTGCACCACTCACTATCTCCTTGTCAACCATCAAACCATCAACCATTGCTTCCCTCAATGCGTCACCAATCGGGACCCTCCAGTGAAGAAAACTAAGCGGCGCAGTTCAGAGGCAAGAACTGTGCTACTCACTTCCCTGAATTTCCGTTGCACCGCTCACCATCTCCTTGTGAACCATCAACCACCGCTTCCCTCAATGCGTCACCAACCCGGACCCTCCGATGAGGAAAACTAAGCGGCGCAGTTCAGAGGCAAGAACTGTGCCATTGTCAAACTGCCAAAGTCCTCACCCCTCTCCGGCAAACATGTCTGCAATATCTTTCAAAGGTATTCCTACTCTTGCACTTGTAGACACTGGCACAGCCATTTTGTTTTTTTTTTGCACTCCCCAAACTCTCCCGTTCACTATGGAAGATGACCATGCCGCTTTCTGGACTGCTGCTTCACAACACAAGCACACAGCACGTTACACCTTTCATAGCCTCTACTGCCCGTGTGCTTATACAAAGAATTATGTACATTGTCGAGTTTACTGTTCTTTTTTCATGCTCACGGCGTCATCCTCGGGTGGGACTTCCTATTTCATCATAATGCAGTCATAGACTGCACAGGTTGCAAACAAATGACCATCACGTAAAACATGGACTAATCTATACATCTCTTAACGTCATCGGAGTGAAGCCCATACAAAAGGGAATGACCATGCGAGGAACGCAGCAAGTGAATAAAACAAGCTAAAACAAGTCAACATGAGTAAGCAGTGGTAACAAGAAGACACGCAACAAAGATGGTAGAGTGATAATCAACAGTCAACAGAGGTAAAGGTGAAGGTGACGATAAAAACGTAAAACTAGTGAAAATGCCATGAACATTTGAGTTGTCAAACATGTTTTAAGATTTTTGAGGATCGGTCTGACATCGAAAGTTGTAACAAACATAAAAAAAAACATACCATGTTGAAGTTGCAAAAATTGCAGGTGACCTTCCAGAAAAGCAATTTCTTCTGGTAAAAGTGAAACAGATGGTGTGCTGATGCACTTGTCACTGGTTTTAATGATATGGAATGGCGCAACAATCTCCCTTTTGGTCTGGTCACTGGATCTGAACAAAAAAGCCGTGTTTTCTAATATTGGGTTGCAGGGACTTTGCATCCTACACAGTGTTGGGCCAAGGTGCCTCCTGAGTTGCTCTTTACTGTTGTGGAGATAGGTTTAGCACAAAGCTTACCCTACGAGGCGACCGTGAAGGTACGCGACGTTCTCCACTGCCGCAGCGAACAAAGACGCTACGGCCGGGTTCGTCGACTCCGGCACGGCGCAGAAAAGGCACTCGAGGCAGGATGTCAACAAACAACACGGGTTTATTAACCCAAGATGCAGCACAGTACAACAGTCACGGGCTTGCAGGCCGTAAAGGGAACTCCGCAAGACCGAGCAAGTACGCTTGCCAGCGGCGCTAAGACTACCACACAAAGGGCAGCGGTCGAGCACACGAACGAGAAGCCGCCTGCTAGAGCAGCGCGTCTACCTCTCGTGCTAGCCTGAGAGCATCTCCCGCGGGCAAGCCCGCGCGAGACAGAAGCGAGCTCAAGGGGGAAGGGGGTTGTCACTGGCGGCCAATGAAGACAGGCGTTGCGCAGTGACGTAAGCTAGCTTGGTGGCGTGAGCATGTGAGCATGTCGAGGCATGCCCGGACGCGTGCCCGCGCGTCGGGAAGCTGACGCATGGCTTGCACCAGACAGAGGCCTGGCGCTGCCGCCGTGGTCGCCATACCGCCGATTAACGGCGGTTCCCGGCGCTCGAGCCGCGCGGGGCCGACACGCGCGCTAGCTGGGGAACGAGGCGCCAAAGGAAAGGGCGCGCTCGATTCCCACACTGTTCAGTAATGCTCATGTGCCCGTTCATTAAAGAACCTACCAGTTTGTCCAATGTGGGACCTTTCACATATGAGGGGAATTGTATACACTACCCCACAAACACAGTCGGTGAATTTCTTGTCGTTCTTCATTGAGCACTGAGGCCTAACCTTATTTAGCTCGCTAAAGGGCATATTCTGCTTAGCTCTTTGTCGGCCCCTCCCCCCAAATTTTTCAGTTTTGCATGTGTATATATACCCAACACATGCACATACATTAAGAGTGGCTGCACCCCCCCCTCCCCCCCCAAAAAAAATTGCTGGCTATGCCCCTGATGCCATCCCTGCCTGGACATGCATCACTCACTCTGCCAAGTACCCACTGCAGCGCCTGCAAGCTGTCGTGCTTGACAGTCACCAAGTCGCCAAAGCGCAGTCGGTGCGAAGACGATGGCTGCCAGTGATGGGCAGAGTGGAGGAGCAGCGAATATTTTTTTGTCCATCGTTTCCATAGTCTGTGCAGAATCTTGTCTCTGTACTTCACGCACCTTTGCAGCTCGTGTGCTGGAGCTTGGCAAATAGCTGGTGGTTCTTGCTGGTATTCCCACGATGTGCTTGCTGATCAAGAAGTGCCAAGGTGTCAGCGCCTCTGCATCCTCAATGTCCCCACAGAGTTGTGCGTCAGAGGGTGGCAGTTTACAATCGCTTCTACCTCAGCCAACACAGTGAGAATGATGCCATCTGATGAGTGATTCCAAAGCAGACCAAGCACCTTGGACTTGGAGCTCTGTTCAGTAACATTTTCCAGTGAAAAGCCATCGTTCAAGAACTGGGTGCAGAGCAGACGAAAGTTCGAGCACCATTTCCTCAGTTCTTCCTGCATCGGAAATACTGATGGCATTCACTTCCCAGTAAATCTCCAATGCCTTCTCTTCGGAAGATGCACCTATGACGAAGTTGTCCACATAGAATTACCATTGTAGGCGCGCTGCAATGTCCGAGTGTGTTGTCTTCCATGTTTTGAAGTGGTTCTGCAAAATTGACTACAGCAAGAATGGGCTGGAAGATGCTCCGAAAGGGACTGGGTCATGTGCCACTCTGATGTGTAACAAGCGTCGAAAGCTGGGCGAGTTGGTAAGGTTTCATCTTCTAGCAAACTGCGCAGCACACGGGACACAAAGAAGGAATGAAAGGGACAGACATTCGTCTGTCCCTTTCGTTCTTTCTTTGTGTCCCGTCTGCTGCGCAGTTTGCTAGAAGATGCCACTCTGATTGTCAGGACGGGATGCCCACATGTCGGTATTCGGTCGATCCGCAGGAAATGAAGAACGTATCTGCCTTCTGATCGGATTCATATCTGGAGAAAGGCCCTCCAGATGTCTGCGGTGAGAACGAACTTGCTGCACCTAATCTGCAGGAGCAGCTGCAGAAGTTCAGGGCCAAGCTTGGTGCCTTTATCGAGCATGTCGTCCAAAGACTGTTCACCATATTCATGCGCATACCTGCCAACTCTCCCGAATTGTTCGGGAGACTCCCGAATTTGGACTCCCGATTGTACGAATGTCATCTCGAATCTCCCGAAAAGTGGCCACCACAGCAGAGGCGGTTTTTTTTTCCTCTTTTTTTAAAATCATGCGCGTACGTCAGCCTTTCCTGCTGTGGCGGTGCTGCGGAAGAGCACTCGCCACCACACTTCTATTTCATTGTAACCATATCGTAGAGTACCGCTGAGTACATTCTAGGCCCTGCACACCTGGGCGAAGGTTGGCCGCGAGAAGTGCTCATCACCGTACCGAAAGAAGGCGAGGGAAAAGGTACAGTCTCAACGGGAAAAGATTGTTAAATGTGAACGGCGGCCGGAGCCGCGGCGCTGCACGAGCGCTCCGATAACAAGACTGCAAGACTGTTGAGCACATTCCATTTTCCAAAGGCCGGCAGACCGGCGGTAAGTAAGCGGCCCCCATTGTGCTTTGCACTCTCTATCTGCATGCTTGGGAGAAACAGCGCTGCGTGTCGCAATCTTGCCGCTCTGGCCACGGTTCAGTTCATTTGCGGCAATCGTTTCCGTTGAGCCTAGCCAGAACTTTTGAGTCTCCATCTTGGCCCCCGCATTTTGTACGCTATGCCGTCTGCCTTGGGGGTTGCGTGTTTCCAGAGTTCAGTTAGAAGGTCGATGACGGCGTCAAAATCAAAGAAGTGCTTGCAAGTGTTTCTGGACTCATACACAGCTGAGTTTCCGTGCTGTGTGACTTCGCGGAAAGGTGACAAGTACGGATTCTGTACCACGTGTGCCTGTGAACTGCCAGATGCCTTCACAAGTAAAGAAGTTTGGTTCAAGCAGCTCAAAACAAACATCCTTACCCTTTTCTGATGTCAATCTCCAGTCTCAGTAGTTTCCGCTATGCAAGAAGAAAAAAAAAAACACTCCCCCTCCCCCCCTCAGTATGGTATTGGTGCAAGAAATGTCAGCCTTCTCCCGGGTTTCGGCACCAATAATGTAGCGACAGAGCAGAAACAGACAGTCGTGTTGCCCTGATAGAACACTTCCTTTCTCTTTTATTGCGTGCTCACAAGCAGGTCCACTCGCCACCCACTTCGCCCTCTTCTTTAGATGTTTTGTGTGCTGCATGACGTTTCCTGCCAATGCTTTTCCACCGTATACTTAACACACTGCAAAAGAAAACTTTTCTCTGAAAGATAGGGTCCTCTTAAAATGGAACTTGGTTTGCATGGCACAATCACTATTTTTTGCCTATACTGTTCGGGTTTTTGGGATCCTCAGAGTAAAAAAAAGAAATTAATGCCTGGTTGTAGTTTTTTAATGAATACAACAAGTTTTTATATTTTTAGAATTAACTGTTCAGTCATTAGTGAGAACTTCGTATCATACAAAACTGGAACATCACCCACTTGACAAGCTAGTGCCTTTAGTACAAGTAACCTGTTGTTTGTTTCAGCAGTGCAACCTCCCAACTTGATATGACATACTTGGCAAAAATATCTTTTTAACGTCTTTTCTAACTTCATTTGATGATGACTTTCATTAAGCATTGTCCGTGTAGTGTAACTTTTTCTTAAAACCTAATTTGCTTTTATTTTGGTAGAACTTTCATGTTTGCTTGTGTATTCTTTTTGTTCTTAATAGATAAAGCAGCGTTTCTTGGAAGGTAGCTTGTCATCACGGGCATGGGCTGCACAGGAACACGAGCTTGACAGAGACTTTGGCAGTGTCCTTGCTGCCATTGTAGTAAGTTTTCTTCCTTTTTACAGTCCATGCTTTCATGCATGTTCTATCTGTTAAATAGTAAATTTAAAGGGGTCATGAACCACTCATGGGGACGGTGAAACTACACATTCCACGAACAGCAAACACTGCTGTGAGCAGTTCAGCCAACTTTTACAGTAGTGCGCGGCACATAGGGTGTACAGGCGGAGCATGAAGTTGCCACTTTCTCTAATGCCCTCTCTTCATACAGAGGTGCACTCCTCGCTTGCTTCAGAGCTGCCGGCGCCTGTTCTCTGATGTAAGTGAACAGGTTGCTGCTATTGGTTGAAAGCTGGCACATAAATCAGGGGCGGCATTCGGATCAGTTGCCACAAAAGGGGGGGGGGGAGTTAGAGGTGCCACACTCTATAATCTGTTACAATTACGTAGTAGAGACACTAGCGCGCTTGAATAATGCGGAGAGAGAGCAATCGTGTTTCATTGCGCATGCTCAAGGCTATGACACACGCTGACATAACTTCTTTCCCCGTGTCATTGCTCGTTATGAATGAACGAAAGGAGAGGAAATTTAAGGCTCATTTTTTCTTTGTTAGACACAACATTAATGAGAACCAACAGACAATCAAGCCAAGGAAAGTACAGGGGACGTTATTTGTAGTAATTATGGTATGAATGTGAAGAAATTAAAGTGGACGAAAAGACAACTTGCCAACGGCAGGGACCGAACCTGCAACCTTTGAATACCGCATCCAATGCTCTACCAATTGAGTTACGGTGACGGTCATCCTCCCACCCACTTTATCGGGCATATATCTGCATTTAAACCTGGGAGTTTCAGTGAGCACCGCTCGTAGCCATAAATTCGAGTGTGGAACACCTTTTTTTTTTTTTTTGCTGGTGGCCAGTAGCACGTGATCTTTTGACGAGTGGGCAGCTGTCCAATAATCCCTCGCATAATACCTGAAGGCGTAAGTCTGCCACAATGGGACCCTTGCTATGAATGAACAAAAGAAGGGGGAATTTAAGGGCTTGTTTTTTCTTTGTTTGACACAACATTAATGAGAACCAACAGACAATCAAGCCAAGGAAAGTGCAGGGGACATTATTTGTAGTAATTACTAGGGGTGTGCGAATATTCGAAATTTCGAGTAATTTTAGAATAGTGTTTGCTATTCGATTCGATTTGCACTGGAATTTTACTATTCGAACTATTCGAACTTCCCAAAATCAAATACAGTCAACGTCCGAATGAAAGTGACCCCTTCAAATTTTTAATATGCTTCGCCTCATTACACTCTCGTATAGCGGCAAAGCTGCCTTTCAAGCTCCGTTACAGTCGAACTTTGTCAAGAGACTGTCAACGTCTGATTGGAAATGGTCCCTAGATTTTCAATATGCTTCACCTCATCACACCACGGTACTGCGGCAAAGCTGCCTTTCAAGCACTGCTACGGTCGTCAAATGTACTAACTCAGGAAAACGCTGGTTCCAACATGGAAATGAAAGATGTGGCAGAGGTGGGGGCTCAGTCAATGCTGTCTTGGACCTGAAATTTGAGCAGGAAGTATGAAAAATCGGAAGCCGAAGCTTTTTAGCATCCAAAATTTCAGATGTTCCTATATATCGACATCTACGAGGCAGATTTGGAACTCCGGACTTGAAGGGAGCACACACACCCTTGTCCGCCAAATCAGTTGGGCTTCCACAGAAGTTGAAAGAGGAGGAGAGGCTGAGGAAATGGCATGTTTGCTTATCACGTGTAAAGTGTTGTCGGCAACACTTTGGTTGGACCAAATCATGTACATAAATAGAATTCGGCCTCTACATTGCCTCATTCTTGATAAGACAACTATGAAACACCACCCCACCAGTGCTTCATCAACCTAGCAAAAAGAAACACTTTCATGTTGCTATCTCATAAGAATATGCTTAGGAATCCTTTCTAACTTCTTTTTCTGCAGTTTCGCCTCTAAGTATTCGAAAAATATTCGATTCGATACGCACTGACACTTCAATATTCGAATTCGCTTCGCACCCAAAATTTTGCTATTCACACAGCTCTAGTAATTACGGTATAAATGTGAAGAAATGAAAATGGACGTAAAGACAATCGCCGTAGCTCAATTAGTAGAGCATCGGATGCGTTATTCGAAGGTTGCAGGTTCGGTCCCTGCTGACGGCAAGTTGTCTTTTCGTCCACTTGAATTTGCAGATCTGTTTAGGCAGATTTTGAAAAGTTCATGGTTGTAAAAAGCTGTTTAGATGTAACCTTGTATTGTAGTGAATGCTGTCGGACAATTGTAGAGCATGTCTTAAGAAGGCTATGCTGTTACTACAGCTTAATGCTAAATGCTCCCTTTAAATGAATGAGAAACTTAGCTGCTGAAAAAGATTGAGATGGAAAAAAAGGGCCTTACCGAGCTAGGCTACAACACACTGGGCCCATTCTAACATGTATAAGTAAGTAGGGGCTTATAGCCAAATTACCCAGTATGTTGGTTCTAGAACGATTCAAGTAAAAACATAAATATACATTGCATGAAATGAATGGATACAGCAGGGGAAGTTTGAATACATTTTATATTTGCAAGTATATTTTAGATAAATTACCAACTACACTACTTGTGTAATAAAGTTGTTACATCCAACAGCAATGTACAAGAGGTGATCAGAAAGGATGTAAGAATGGGCTTGTTGGTGGCGATTTATGGCGAAACTTGCAGCGCACAAGGACAGACACAGACGAAGAAAATCAAGACAGGACGATGCGCTTGTCGTCCTGTCTTCACTTTCTTCATCCGTTTCCTTCTTCGTGCTCTGCAAGTTTCACCATGCAGTCAGAAAGTTGCAGATGCAGTCAGAAAGTATAAACAAAGGTAGGACATTCAAGTAACTTTATTGGTTGATCTTTGACTTGCTCATGGACATAAAAAACATGGTCACAGTGCCAGTAGTTCCAGTTACACGGCTATTCTGCACTTAAAACATGATAACCTTCCTCATATCCAAACTCTAAAGTTGGAGCACACTAAAGTTCTTGTGTAGAAGAGGGAGCTTTGCCAAGGATAATTAATAAAATTGTGAATATGTATGGCAGCAAAAACACTTCAAAATGCTACAGTAGCTTGTTGGCTCAAATTTAAATGTAGTCATGTGGATGTATTGATGAGCCATGTTAGGTACCCCAGCTACAGCATACTGATACAGGCGAGTTGGACCAACCTCAAAGCCTCATCGTGGGCACTTTTTAAGTCACATTGTTTAACATTGCCTCAGAATTTATGTGTTATATAGCAATGATTTCACGATCATGACATTTTAGAGGTTTCGAAGGTATTGGTGTGATAAGAATCATGAGACACCTCTATTCAAAATCAACACACCACCACAGGTACGCAATGCAGGAGCTTTTAAGCCTCTGTGAGAGCTACTCGGAATTTTTTGTCTGCCATAAGACATGGCTTATGAGTGAGAGCAGGAAACAAGTCTATGCAGCAGTGAAAAGCGTGTCACCACTCGAAAAAGAAAAAAAGAAATCAAGATGCTGTGCTCACACAAAGGGTAGAATTCCTGCACCATCCTGCTCATCTCGAGCCATTTGTGGCAAAAATAGAACTGTATGCCACACTGCGCCATTTAGGAAATATTGCTACAAATAAGGGCGCTTAAGCTTTTTTTTGGTTTCAGTTAGCAGTAGGCAAGCTCATCTCCTCACCGTTCTCCTTGCATTTTGTGTAACTGCAATTTTTTATTGCAGCATATGAAGTGATGTGCAGTGGCATTTCTGAGTGCTTAAAGGGGTGCTGACTCTACTTTTCGAATTTGAGTTCACCCTGTCGTACAAATCTCCTGTATACAGAGACGGCTCTGCGCAAGTGTATTGACTCAGTAAAGGCCGATAAGATATTTTATATTGATTTTAAAGGGACGCTAAAGGCAAATATTAAGTTGACGTTGATTGTTGAAATAGCGGTCCAGAAACCTCGTAGTGCTATTTTTGTGCCAAGGAAGTGCTTATTTTGAAATAAAATCGCGTTTTAGTGGTCTGCATCGCGTTAGCGCACTTCAAATAACCTGCCTGAAAGCGGTCTTTCACGTCACTGTTGCCATGCCCAACGTTGCCCGCCTTTATTGCGCGGCGTGAACCATTCGGGCATCCGGCAACATCACATGCATGTGCCATTTTGTCGAACTTTCTGTCAGAGCGACTTTCGTGAGCGCGCAAAACACACGCGACAGTATGCGATAGCAAAACTACCACTGAGACGCGACCGCGTGAGCGAAGCAGGGCGCTGGGCGAAGCGCAGTTCGGCGAAAACGGAACCTTTGAATCACGTGCGCCGTTCCCCATGGCAACGCCAAAGAGATTCTTTTAGGGGCGATGCTCCTCTTAGTCTAACCTTGTCACGTCTCCGTTGTCCGGCGTAACCACCTTTGCAAACTGCCCACTACTTCGTCTTTGCAAACATCCCACTACGACCCATCACCGATCCTTTGCAAACTGCCCACCACTTCGTCTTTGCAAACATCACACTACGATCCATCACCGATCCATTACTTCACCGACCATAAAACCGTTATAATGAAGGGGGAACGGAAGCCACCTTTGCAAACTGCCCACTACTTCGTCTTTGCAAACATCCCACTACGACCCATCACCAATCCATCACTTCACCGACCATAAAGCCATTATAATGAAGGGGGAACGGAAGCCACATCTAGCTACCACTTATGATTAATAAAATTCTTGTATAAATATATACAGTGTTTGTCACGTCTTTGATGATGTACTGGGCTATCGCTTTGATTACTTCTGGGCGAAACCACTGAAGATTTCACGGTGTAACCATGATTGCTTCAGGAGCTTCGCCCAAGCTCTTCATCATTCACCCGTGGATATGCTGTGAATTTTTTTCTATGAATCAAACAGAAACGCACAAGCATCATTTTATTACGTCTCTTGATGCACGGAAAGTTTTTTTTATTGCAGCTAGTTTGATTACGAGTGATTAATTGTAGTCCGACTCTCTCACGTCATCGGGATCATTTCCGAAATGTCCCGCTCGTGGCGCTCATCGTGTGATACATTTAGCTTAATTTCTCGGTAAGTAGGGCACTGCTGTTGATAATATTGCCATTCTAGACGTTGTCATACATTGAGCTTTCACTCTGACATAAATAGTTATTTGCCTTTAGTGTCCCTTTAAGGGTCAATAAAGTGAAACAATGAATCTGTTTAAATTGATAAACTGTAATCTGAGAACTCCAATGTTGTTAATTTCGTCATCATAGGTTTAATAATAGAGGAGAAAATCATGGTCTAAGTTTCATTTTTAAATTTCATGCAGAAATCTCAGCACGTGACGTCACAAATTTCAGTGCATGTTTCGTATTTTGGCGACACTGGCTCATTGAAATTTCCTGAAACCAGGTATGTTATTAAGTCTATGACCCCCTCAGAGGACAATGTACTTCATTTTTACCATTTAGGAACTACGTATGGCCTAGTGGACACCTTCAAAATCTGACACCACGGCGTTTGGTGTGGGAATTTCAAGGTGGCATCGCCACCCGTGTTTTATTTTCATGCATTTTCTTGCTTGCCAAGAGTCTTCTCATGGTAAAAGTGGTGTTTTCGGTATTGTGAAATTGTGATTTACTAATACGCGAAAAATCCATTTTCTCTTTAGTGTCCCCTTGAAGTCCTTTTTCACATGGCACACCTACTGACATGAACACTTGTAACATTCCAACACTGACAGAGGCAGAAGATTTTATTCTTCTTCTTTCTCTTTCCCCCATCGAGATCATCGGCTATGTAACGGGAGATGGTGGTATGGAAATAGCTGCCATCAGCAATGTGATCCCCTATATCCAGCGGAGGGACAAAAACAAAGCCAGGGAGAGTGTAGCGACTCAAAGACGACGAAGAACTGCTTTGGCGGGGGAACGGGGGAAAGAGAAAGAAGAAGAATAAAATCTTCTGTCTCTGTCAGTGTTGGAATGTTACAACACTAGCATGATGTCAGGCTACAGTGTCAATTCTAGTGACTTCATGCAAAAGTTGTGATGACATCAGGCAAGAAAACATTCAACATGGCCGCTTGCACGTCATGGAAAACGTCCAAAATGGCCGTTTGTGTGTTACCGACAGAGCCAGGAACAAAGCAGCCGCGAAATGTCACAATATCTTGCGCAAGCACCTCATACACCTCATACCTCATACCATGGCGAGAACCTCATACCATGTTGTTGCGTCAGGGTACAGTAGAAACAGAAACTACCTTTTTGAAAACGTGCTGTTTTTAAAACATACTGTTTCAGGGTGCACTCGTGCTTATGAGTACATTTTCCAGGCTCTTGAGGGCTTGGCCTTTCATTTGACGCAAAAAATCGACAGCTGAAAATGTTCATGTCAGTACCCCTTTAAGCCTGGCGCACCAGTGTTCCTCATGCAATAAAAGTGATCAAGCATCTTTTTGAACAGTGTTGTCAGGTTCATTGCTTTAATATATGCTGCGTGCTCCTCTAATGCAAAATAAAGTCTGATATGCCCCATCTGTCTCTTCTGAAATGGTAATTTAACTGCTCCCAGCCTGCTCCAAAACTGCATATTACCTGCTCCCAGACACACATTTTCAGTTGCAGCCCTGACAGTGATGGTGATAACTTTTGGTGCAACCAAGTGTATCGTGCTCATTAGGTATTTATCCGGAAAAAAGCAGGACAATAATGGGCAAATATTATATCAACATTCTCTGAAAACAGCAGAAAGCCATCACAGCAAAACGAATGGGATTGTGGACAGAGGTGGCCTTCCTACAGCATTTGAAAGTAAAGATTTTAATTATTGCCTCAACTTTAAGAAGGCCTAAGCATTACATTGGTCCTGACACTTATTTTAAATAACCACTAGTATTACACTATTTATTCCTTAGAGTTCAGTTTTAGTCGTAATCTAAAAAAAGTGTCCATATGAAATTGCAAATCTTGAAAAATGAGAATTTTAGTGTAAAAAGCCGCCAGGCTCATTGACCAAAGTCATATTTGCAGGTTCAGTGTAGTTGTTGAATAAGCTTGCACTGTAAACAAATACAAGGTCATTGTTATCGCTGTTTTTTATTTTTTTCCCCTCTCCCAGAACAACTGCAACAGTGGACGAACAGGTGATCAGATCTCACAGCTGCATCGCCAAGTGGAGGATGTGCGTGGAATTATGGCACAGAACATCGAGCGAGTTGTTGAGCGAGGTGACAGACTTGACAGCCTCCTTGAGAAGACCCAGGACCTGGAGCAAGCGGTCAGTTGAGCTCCATGGAATAGTACAGAACTGCATTCAAAGCGCTTCGTTAATGACTCTGCCATTTTGGTATGCTGGAGCACTGCTGTAAACCTTTCAGGGTGAAATCCTATTACTACTAGTCTGTGCATAAAAGTTGTATCTACAGTTTAACCTTTGCCCTGGCTTGATTGTGGAACTCTATACAGTAAAACCTCGGTGATACGAATCTCGCGGGGTTACCAAAAATATTCGTACCATCCGAAATTCGTATCACCAGAAAACATGGAAAATTAGTATGCGACAAAAGAAAGTTGGCATACATTTTGATTTAGTCTTTCTCAGGGCCACAGTGACGTCATGAACAACTCTGAATGATTGCCAGTAAAGTTTTTAGACGTCAACGATCATACTCATTCTGGTAAATATACGGTGCAGGCGCGCGTGTGTAAATAATGAACCAGATGTGTTGTGACCAGTGACCGCCAGTAGCCCCTGCCTAATTTTACTACGCTTCTCTGCATGACACCAGAGTACTGCAGCAGAAGTGACTTATGAGGCGCTTTGCATATGATAGAGGCCAAGCTCCTTCGCCAAGACCGTCCGCTTCATCTCTTGGGGTCTTCGTCCACGTTTCATGGGACATGACGGACCCGCAGCCCAAGTTTCATTGTTTCATAGAACGTCTGATTGCGGGGCCATGGCTTGCATCGACGTGGCAGGAAGGTGTTAACACTGTACAAAGATGCTGCTGCCTCGAGCACAGGAGCATGCGTGAACGCGTGAACAAAAAAGAGCACGACATCAACGTCATCTGTAATCTAAACGCGAAGGCGCATAATGGCCTCCAAGATTCGCGTGCACTATCTCGGAGGCAACGACGCACTGTTGATGGTCGCGCAGCGCGCATGCCCATGCCCGTGTGTGACTGCCGCATCTTCCGCGACAGCGCGAGCAGCACCTGTTTGTACCTGTGCGCCAGCATACGTTCGTATCAAACATCGCGGGGTGCAAATCGGTTCGCAACAACCCTACTCCAATACATTGCAGACTAATGGGCCTTGGCCGGGACGACAGAAAAATTCGTATCACCCCGAAATTCGTACGAGCCGTGATCGTATCACCGAGGTTTCACTGTATATTTGGACGAAAGACAGGGAATTGATCAAGGGCCCGTTTCTTTCTTAGACACAACCTAATGCAACCAACAGACACTGAAGCCAAGGAAAGTATTTGCAGTCTTTTTTAACTTTAGTGTGGCTTTTATGATATAAATGTAGAAAAATTAAAATGGGTGAAAAGACAAAGTGCTGCCAGTACAGACCGAACCTACAATCGTCGGATAATGTGCCCGATGCTCTACCAATTGAGATACAGCGGCAGTCGTCCTCCCGTCCACTTTATTGGGTATTTCTTGACATGTAAGCCTGGGAGTGTTCACCAGCGTTGCTCACAACCGTGACGGCGAGTGTGGAACACTCTTCTTTACCAGCTGGCGTCACATAGCACACTTATTTTTTACAGCCAAAGCTGTTATGAGATCATAACAGCTTTTGGTTGTTGTGACAAATAAGAGCCGATTTGGTGATCTAGTTGTCTGCTGCCACTGCCGTGGGTGTCCGTAACAGTTATCATGCTCAGTGAAAAAAAAAAAAAAAAACAAAGAAAGAAAAAACGGTTCGAGTGGGGTTTGAACCTGAGCACTCTGCATGGCAGTCGGGTATTCTTCCAAAGCACCACGCCAGTGCTTGAAACTCCCTCTCAAAGAGACTCTATACAGGCTTCATGTTAGGCAAAAAATCACGTTAAAAGATGTAGTATAGCATGGTAGAGTAAAAGAACACCAGGTGCTGCACAGTGCGAATTCCTTAATGAGTGGGTGGTTTAAAGCTTCCGACCCATCACTAAGGGCTCAGCCATAATTCATTATCATCACCCTTAGCATCAACAAAGTGCACATAATGCCTTACAGAAGCAGAGTGGGTACATACTTCGCTCCTCCGCAGAATGATGAATAATGGCAAAGTGGGTGCTTCCAAATTATGATGATTTATGGCATAGTGGGTAACTTGCTACTGTACTTGCAGTAGTCTCCCAGAGAGAGTTTACAATGGGCTCTAAAAAGGCCACTCCTCCAGCCTTCGCTGTGTCTGTGCTGCATGTTCCACGCAGGCCTGGCACTTTTTCCCTTTTTTTGCGAGCTGGCCAGTTGTCTTTTCGTCCACTTTAATTTCTTTACACTTATATCATAATTACTACACTACAGTTTACAAATACTTTACTTGGCTTCATTGTCTGTTGGGTTAATTAGAAATTTTATTTGTTTTTGCATGATGTTTCATGAAATCCATTTGAAATTTCTTTACAATCGGGAACATGAGATGTCGAAGCGATACTCTGGTTGGCTTTTGCCACGGAGGCATACATTTGAAATTACTTGAAGTTGTAATTAGACAAGTAGTTATGCAAATCGCGCTAATTTTGTCTGTCTGTGCTAAAAGAGCCCACTGCGTTTCTTCATCACGCAAACCAGCTACCAGTCTGTCCATTACGGTATCATTTAGAAATGTGTAGACATTGCAATCTCTTGCAAAGTGCTTCGTTTCAGCGATAAAATCTTCAACACTTTCATGTTTGCTGCTTCTATGACCTACCAGTCAAACATACCATCTGTCGTCCAAGCATACGTCATCGATAGTACAATTCCAATAATAGTATGCGTTTATTTCAACAGGTTATACATGTTTTTTTAGTTACTGTTATAATTAAAGGTTAGGATTATACGCAGAAAAATGTGCATATTCTTTCATTTTGAGTACTTTCGAACCATTGAATAGTGAAATTCAAGCTGAAGCAAATATCGAATAGCATAATACTCAATTGAATATTTTCAAAACATCAAATTGTTTGCACAAGTTTACTCTTAATCATTTCCAGACATGCAGAACCAATTCCAGTCAGTTTCACACATAAGTACCAATGAGTGCAGCTGTCACGCCCCTTAATAGATGCCCGTGAGTAACGTGACTGCTTGTTAGACACAAGCAAATTAATCCAACACAGTTAGGCTAAGGAAAGTATAGGGGACATTAATTGTTGTCTTTAACTGTAGTGTAGTAATTATGACACAAATTCAAATGAATTAAAGTGGACGAAAAATCGCCCTGCACTCTGCTGGCATGTGCGCATGTATGTAGGAGTCCAGCACATCACCAGATTGTGGTTCTTGTGTGGGCAGCTGCATGGCATTTCGTGCTTGGTATGCAAGTATAGTCTGTTATGTTACAGTCATGTGTTTGATCTGTTCTGCTTCGTGCTAAAGACAGTTCGAAAGAAGGGGAATTGTTTGAGGGGCTTGTTTCTTTGTTAGACAGAACTAATGAAACTGCTAAAGTCGGGTAACAGGAAGGTGCACCGACAATGTCCACGAATGATGTGACTGCTTAACATATCACCATTGGGTGAGCACGAGGGAGAATGTTCACTCAGTGCTTGCCAGTAGGTGTGACACAAGCATTCACGAAAGAAGGGGAATATTTTTAGGGGCTCGTTTCTTTGTCAGACACAACCAAATGAATCCATCAGACATTTGGGCCAAGGAAAGCATAGGGGACATAATTGTCCATTGGTGTTTACATAATGACTTGTCCAATGACTAACTTTCTGTCGTATTCAGACATGCCAAAAATCCCAAGCAAGCGCGCCCCCTTCAGCAAGTTGAAACTACTGGCGAAGTGGGGGGGGGGGGCCAACAGCTTTAAGTGAAGTCCCTAGATTTTTTTCCCTTCGGTTTTAAGTAGCGACAACCATTCAAGACCTGCCGACAAATATCATTGGGTAACGCTTGTTTTCGGTAGCCATGTTCTTCCTAACACTTTTCCAGCGCCTGGTAAAACAGCAGGCGTCGCATCCCCCGCTCAATAATGACGGGGGATTAGTGGGGGGCAAAATGCGCATTGCGTTTGCTTATTGTCCACTGAAAGGTGCGTGATTAATGTACTTTAATGTACCTGTCTTTGTAAATCTTCTAGGTTAGGAAGAATATGGCAGCAGACATCGGCTGCGCATGAGAGAAGGTCGGGAGAGGAGGCAGTTGTCACTGCTTGGATAAAAGAGAAAAATCTAGGGACTATAGTTTCATGTAACCTAGATCTCGGAGGCCTTACTTTCTTCTGACTACATTGTCGTCATAGATACCATCTTCGAATGCAGGTCTCGAAGGCCATGCTTTTGCTCATGGGACCCTGAAAATCGTCATGGGTGTCTTGCACTAAGCTTGCGGTGCAATCATTATGGGGTCAAGAAAATGAAATTTTGACGACAAATTTCAGGCACAGGTGCTTGGAGATTGGGCGGCTAAGCAGGATTGGATGGGATTCAAGCAAGCCAGTGTGTCGCATGGACACTGTGCATGATCGGGTGTGGAAGGGGACAGTGGGAGGGGTGGGGCGCTTTCCCGGCACAGTGTGAAAACTTGAAATTAGCTGTGTAATTGAAGGGGGCGCTTGCTTAGGTAGGGGTGCTTGCTCGGAATTTTACAGTATGCCACTACAGTTAAAGGGACACTAAATGCAAATAAAAAATTTATCTCGGAGTGAAAGGTCAATGTTTGAGAACGTTTAAAACGTCAATATTGGGTCATTCCACGCAAACTGTCCCAGCCGGGGCGTTCAACAAAAATCAATTTCTCTGAAAAAATCTGAGAAAACTACGCACGTATAGATATTAGTTCTACAGCATTCTCCCAAAATATTTTGAGCGGCAAAAATTTTTCGAGCATGTGAGCGCCATTTGAACTTCTCGAAGTGGTGGAAAACCAGGTACGAAAGAAAAATTCGCTATAAATGGACCGTTTCACGCATTCATTCGACCCTTGCTTTTTTTGTGCTTTTAGAGCATTGCGCTATTATTATGAAAGAGTTGCTTATAGTAGCTTTATATTTTTCGCTCCTTAGCGCGTAGGCAAAATTGAGTAAATTGCAGCATTTTCGGGTTTTTTTACAAGAGACAATTGTAGATCAAATACATCAATTATTTTATAGAACTCTCCATAACACATACTATCTTCTAAAATTTTTTGTTTTGCCTGTGTGCGGTGCACAGGCTTTCTAAATTAAAATCCTGAACTTGGAAAAAAAATGCTACCTTGGCCTATGTTCTGTAGCACCCTAAAGTGGTCCAAGAAAAAATAAGCAGAAAAGCGCATACGATTGAGAATCATAACATATTTGTCCGCAGAAAGTTTATTCGAAGTAGTTTTTGTTTTAGTCGAGAAAAATTTTTTTGAAGTTTAGTCCCACCATTGCGCTATTTTGCTAGGGGGGCAATGCAAACCGGTATTCTTAGCACATGATTTTCAGTTCCTTTTGTTCGTACTTTATAATGTATATTATATATCAAGGAGATAATAAACAGAGGTAAAAATATAACAATACCATTGGCTTAGATGCCAAAATTCCCCCAATAATGAATCGCGTTACTTATTGCATTGTTTACGCACACCGGAGGCAGAGCCAGCGGCGCCCGACAACTACGCCACATATATAGGCTGTTGTAATCTCATAACAGCTGTAAAACAGTGCATGTTACCAGACTGGCAAATTCTACTTTAACCAAAATCTGCTGCCTGCAACCATCCAAATAGGATGTGAAAAATAGCTTGGCATATCCCGTTCGTAGTGTCGCGGACGACGGACGGAATGCGTGAATATGCGGTGCATCGTCGCATTGTGCGCCCTTTGTTGCGGAATACATAGATGAACTCTGTTTGGAATCGCTATAAATGGCCACGCCTCCTTTCTCCGGTCTACATGAACTTTGAGACTTAACTTAATTTGACGCCAATTGATTCTGATTCTCAGAGCCGCATGCAATAAGCAACGCGATTCATTATAGGGGAATTTTGGCATCTAAGCCAATGGTATTGTTATACAGTAGACTTTCGATAATTCAAACTCTGATAATTCAAACTTTCGGTTAATTCAAACAAATCTTAACAGTATGTTTTCAATGTATTTTAAAGCTGCTTAATTCAAACTGCCTCACTCCACAAATTCGGTTAATTCAAACTTTTTGCTTATCCATGTCTGGAAATATCTGCTGCCTTTGTTGCTTCTAAAGCTAAGCAATCACGTTTTTCTGTTACTAACAGGCGCAAATAAAGCTAAAACTGATTGCTTGCCTACAAAATGGCCAAACTAGCCGAACCTTGCGCACCAATAATCTCTTGCTGACCGCGGGAAAAAAAAAACTCTACGGTCTGGCCTTGATCAATCGCATGCCAAACATTTCTTAAAGTCACTTTCTCTGCAGTATGTCATGCGAGAAAGTGTCCTAAGAATTAGAAGGGGCTAGCAACTGTCGTGGGACGCAACACATTTCATCCCTTAATTACGCACTCGCGAGTGCCTTGTGTAATAACAAGTACCAGTATTATCGCTGATGTCTAAAAATTTTACTGGCAATCATGCAGAGCAGTCTATGATGTTGCTACGGCACTGAGAAACAATAAACATTGCAGTGTTATTTGGTGTGTTGCCCTGAGTAATATTTATGAGAACTTCTGATAAATCAAACTTCTGATAATTCAAGTAAAATCCCGAGGTCCCCTCAAGTTTAAATTATCGAGAGTCTACTGTATTTTTGCATCTGTTTATTATCACCCTGATATATAGTAAACAATATAAAGTACTAACAAAGGGAACTGAAAGTCTTGTGCTACAAATACACTACCTCTTTTTTCTATGCAGTAAGTGCAGTCTGTTTATATTGCCTCCATAGCAAAATAATGCAATAGTGGGACTACACTTCAAAAAACTTCTCTTGACTAAAACAAAAACTGCTTCGATTAAACTTTCTGTGGACGAAGTTATGATTCTCAATCGTATGCGCTTTTCTGCTTATTTTTTCTTCGACCACCTTAGGGTGCTACAGACATCTCAACATAGGTCAATGTAGCGTTTTTTTCAAGTTCAGGACTTTATTTTAGAGCCTGTGCGCCACACACAGGCAAAACAAAAATTTTAGGAGGTAGTACGTGTTATGGAGACTTCTATAAAAATAATTGATGTATTTGGTCTACAATCGTCTTTTGTAAAAAAAAATTCCCGAAAACACTGCAATTCACTCAATTTTGCCTACGCACTAAGGAGTGAAAAATATAAAGCTACTATAAGCAACTGTCCCATAATAATAGCGCGATACTCTAAAAACACAAAAACGCAAGTGTCGAATGAATGCGTGAAACAGTCCATTTATAGCAAATTTTTCTTTCGTACCTGGTTTTCCACCACTTCGAGAAGTACAAATGGCTCTCACATGTCTGAAAAATTTTTGCCGCTCAAAATATTTTGGGAAAATACTGTAGAACTAATGTCTATATGTGCGTAATTTTCTCAGATTTTTTTAGAGAAATTGATTTTCGTCAAGCGCCCCTGGGACAGTTGGCATGGAATGACCCTTTTATCAATAGCAGTGCTCTAGTAATTGAGAAATTAAGGTAAATGTAAGACACTATATGCACCACCAGTGAGGCGTTTTGGCACGAACCCGATGATGTCAAGAGTCCCGAGTACAAATTATCACTAGTATTCAAGCTACTTACGATAAAAAAAGAATATTCCGAGCATTGCAAGACCTAATAAAAAATCTGTTCGATTCATGGAAAAAAAGAACTTGACGTTATAGTGTAGAACAGCGTGGGTTGTGCAAAAGTTCTGTTTTCACAGGGCTGCGCTCCGCTCGCGCGGTCGCATCTCAGTGGTTGCGTATTGTTGCATGTGCCTTGCACGCTCATGAAAGTCGCTCTTAACGGAAACTTCGACAGAATGCAGTCTCCATGCGATGTTGTATAATGTGCCCTTCAGAGCAGAAACTGCAGTGTCAGCTGCCAGGCAGTAAAGGCGGGCAACGTTGGCAATTCAAATGCTGTCAGGAGGCCTTTTCAGGCGTGCAATTTGAAGTGCGCTAACACTGTGTAATATGTGATTTTCATTCAAATTAAGCATTTCCTTGGCACGGAACAAGCATTACGAGGGTTCTGGAACGTTATTTCAACAATCGTCTACTTCACATTTGCCTTTAGTGTCCCTTTAAAGCAATCCTAAGAAAATCACTTAAAGGGGCCCTGCAACATCCTTTTTAAGTTATCATAGAACGACATTATTATTGGCCTCTATTGCCTCACGAATCTCTTGCCACAAAAATATTTTGAATATGTCAAGTATAAGCAGAGTTATCACACAAAACAAGTCGTTTCTCTCCTTTCATTGCCACAAGTGCACTGCCCCAAATTGCATCACTGTGTGTATTGTATGTTTTATACCCAAGCAACCTGTAGCACAGCCTCTCATGAGGCTGCTACTACAACAGTAGCATTTAGAAGCACATAGTCCTAAATGCTACTACTGTGCTTGAAGCCCTCGTGCTTTAAGGCCTGAGCAAGGCCTTAGTGTTTCATGAACTTTTATTGCATTTTTAACTGGTCATTTCACAATATCTTTTAGTTTCATTGCACACCTCATCTCTGTCATCATCACACCTATTTAACATATACAGTAGAACCTCATTGATATGTTCCTGTTTCGTATGATTTCCTGATGCCAATGTTTGCAATGAACAACACAGAGTGACCCAGCACAGTTAATATTCTCCTTTATGAGCTCGTACATCCCTTTGAAACATGAAGTTTTATCACTGTTTCATATATTGCCAAACTACAATCATGTTTTTGGGCTACTAGATCCTGCATGAACTATAAAAATTGCAAGTACTATCGGTAGCAGTAGCAGCCCAGCCCACTGTGGCGGCTTCCCCACAGTGCTCACATAACCGTGTCACACATAAGTACCAATGTGCACTCAATTTTTCCTTCTGCTGCAAGCATATCTCTTCATGAGTTGTCACACATTGCATTAATATTGCATTACCCTATCACAATAAGCATGTTGACTTACTTTATTGATAGCACATGTGGTGTGGTGTCAATGGGCAATAACCTAAGCGCACTATTCCCTGCTGCCACCTCTTTGAGCAAGATCGGTTGCAAATAGTATTGCTTGCAGAAATGGAAGTTTCCCACAGCCATCCCATTGGCCCAACAAGCTGTGCGCTATGCTTGAACACCACTTGCACAGCCTCAAATGGCGTGAGCACGAAAACAGCTCTCATTCATTACAGACGCAACACTTGCATTGACCTAGTTGACTGCTGCAGCAGTGGCACTGTAGAAGCACAAGTCTTCATCCCTCAAGGAAGAGCTGAACATACTAACGGGTTTCAGCCATAACTCAAAATAGTGAGTGCATCACCACATATTTCGGACTGCCGGCATCAACAGTCAGCATAACGACCTGCTTACTGTGCTGGCAGTTATGATATCTTGAACATGTTGAGTTGTTTCAGCGCGATACAAACGAGGACAGAGGTAAAGAAGGGACACGAACACTAGCACTGGACACGAACAACAGTGCTAGTGTTCGTGCCCCTTCTTTACCTCTGTCCTTGTTTGTATTGCACTGAAACCACTCAACATGTTTAACTTCATCCAACTTGCCCAAATATCAGTTCTTACGTGACATCTTTTGCAAGTAGGTGTGAAGCTAACGATGCGCTGTTTTTCCATTCTGTAAATGTCTGAGATCAATGCAGCTGAACACATATTTGGCCTGCGCTCCGTGTGTTGAAATTGTGAAGATCACGCTTTGGGTTGGTCGAGCAGAGAAAGCTGGCGGCTTCGAAACGCACATTCTTCCTGTGCACCAAAAGGTTGGGGTTATGTGATCTGCTAAGTTCTGGATATGCGGTGCACTCAAAGCTTATAAGTGGGAAGCACACAGCATTAAATTTAGGACATGCACACACGGCGCGCACACTTCCCTGTCCTGCATCTGCCTTGGTGGTACAACAGTGGCTACGGTGCTCGGCTGCAGTCACGGTATTTCGATGGAGTCGAAATACCGCGATGGAGTCCTGTACTGTGCGATGTCAGTGCACGTTAAAGAAAATCAGATGGTCAAAATTTCTGGAGCCCTCCACTGTGGTATGCCTCATAATCATGTCGTGGTTTTGGCAAAACCCAGACATTATTCTTATTCCCTGTCCTGGTGCTCTTTTCTTCATTGTCATGGCAAGTGCTCACAGTCATTGAGTGAACTTTGCTCATGTGTGTGTATATATTCAGGTGTGTTACATCACACATTGGTTAGTAAGCAAATTATTAATTATTGGAATTTATATTGCCCATAAGACTATGAGCCTTACTTAATGTCACAGTCAAATGTGTACTTTGCCATCTCTATCAGTGCATCACCTTTCAGATGTAACTGCAATATTTTTTAGTCACATTAGATTGTATGTTTTTTCGGTGCTTTTTTTTTCCCAGAATGTATGAATGAGGTTCTCCTGTAGATATTATTAACTGATTCATACAGCGACAGATCTTTTAAGTCTTTACAGCCATGTTACATCCACAATTCACATACCATTTTCATCTCATTATCACCATGTGTCTTGCACTATTTGACAATAACTGGCCCTTGCATGATTAAAAATAATAACCATCATCATGTGTTCTCAGCGGCTTGCACCCCAGAGCTTTCAGTACGCAAAATCTAAAACTTCTTATTAAATCAGGCCTTTGTTAGGCCTTTGTAATTGTTCCTCGGAAAAGGATGCATTTTTAGTGGAGAAAGTAATGGCCAAATGTTTTCTTGGCTTTTGTACCAAAGCCACAATATCAATGCGATGCCATTTTGCATATTAGCCTCTATGTGCACTTTATTTTAGGGAGCTGGGGGAGTGTTGTATACCGTATTTACTCGAACCTAGGCCGGCCCCGATTCTAAGCCGAAGCCGACCCCCAAATTCGCAAGGCCAGAAAAAAAAAAACTTAATCATTGTACTTGAATCTAAGCCGACCCCCCCCCCCCACTTCCGCACATCGTTTTTTCGAAAAAAAACATCGGCTTAGGTTCGAGTAAATATGGTATTTAGTAGGGCTGTGCGAATAGCAAAATTTTGGGTGTGAAGCGAATTCGAATATTGAAGTGTGAGTACAAATCGAATTGAATATTTTTCGAATATTTCTCGAATACTTCTAGAATATTTTTTGAATACTTCAAAGCAAAATTGCAGAAAAAGAAGTTAGAGTCAGTGATGCTACCGAGGACTTCTGATTTGGAGCAATTTTTGGAGCAGCAAAATTTCCGTTTTGGAGCACTTTGGAGCAGCAAAATTTTCATCTTGGAGCACTTTGGAGCAGATAATTTTGCATCTGGGAGCACTTTGGAGCAGCGAATTTTACATCCTGGAGTGCAATACAGAAGCATATTGCATTAACATTCAAGCACCTGAGTATTATTATGGGGCTTTTATGAAGGCTAGAAATATTTCGATTCATTGCAAATCTCATGGAAAAAAATCATCTCAGGAGCATAGGCGTGCTCACTGGGGGGGCAGGGGGGGGGGCGACCGCCCCCCTTCTAATCACCTAAGAGGGGGGGGGGGGCATAATCTGCCCCGCACATTGACCCTTGCGATAGCAATTATATGGACACTCTCGGCGGATTTTTGCCGTCGCCGTTGCCGTAATTTTCCGTATAAAGTCCAAATTAATAACATCACCACGCGCATTCTAGCCGCGGGTAAAAGCTCGCGAGCGCTGGCGACGAACGCGGCTGAAGCGGAGATTAAACTAGCCGGCCGTCTGCACCCGCCGCACGGACAGCGCATGCGATAACATCTTCCCGCGTGCGGGCCTGCCGTCGATTGCTCATCAAACAGAGAGGAAACGCCCCGCCCGTCTTTCGTAAGGAGCATGAAGGGACGCCAGGGGAGCGGAAGGGTGGGGGGGGGGGGCATCGTTCGAAGGGCGCAGTCGCTTGCGCGCGCGCTATCTCGAGGCATCATGAGACGGCTCGTAAACTTGCTGTGCTCCCAACGCTTATTTCGCGTTTAGAGAACTCAGAGCAAGAAAACGCTTCGGTTCCTGGAGGGGCCATATTCCCTTAAACCAGCGTTTTGTTGAGTTACGCGAGAACGGATCCAAAAGAGTTAGCCGCTTCACTGTGGGCCGTCAGCGACGGGCCCGCTACTGACAGCTACGCATTTGCGGCTGCTCCGACCAGGAGATATGATTTTACTAATGAGATGACATTTTAAAAAAAGCAAGTAAAAAATTTGAATTGGAACCCTAGCACGTGAGCTCGAGAGGCCAGGGCCTTTTAGGGGGTATTTACCGCAGAGTGATTACAAACTCGGACGTGCTGGCGGAAGGAATTACGAAAAAGCTGTTCTGGATGAAGATCCGTGGATAAAGTATATCTGAGGAAAAGTGTCAACGCGTTTCCACCGTTCGCGTGGTCTTCCATAAACGCGAAGCAAGGAAAATTCGATATTGTCCCATATATCTATTGCGAGCGATCCCAGATTTCATTCCGCGATGTCCGGAAACAGAAGTGACAGACATTTTAGCGGCACTCATGTAGTTATTACTGAACATAGCTTTCCTTACGTGCCGTGCGACGCTTGAAACGAGCTATCAGCAGCGTTTGGACAGACGACGTCCGCCGATGAATCGCCGTCGCACTTTCTCGCTCCCGATAGGCCTAGACGTCACGAGCCTCTGCGGAGAGCGCGTTTTGCTGTCGAGCCGACTTGTAGAACAGAAGCTGCGTCGGCACCGTGCATGGCATCGTGGCTTACTCGGAACGCACGCGCGAGCGCTATTTATTCAGCGGAATAATTCTTGGTCTATGGTTGCGACTTTATTGGCAGCCCCAAGATCGAGCTGCGAATGCTCTGTCGCGCCGGCGATGCGATTGCCGGTGATAGACGCCCCCAAACCCGAGACTTTGGCGCAGTTTGGCGCAATTTTTGTCGATATTATCAGGATGGCGCAGTAAATACAATTTGGCGCACTTTGGCGCAGTTGGCGCAGGAGTGGAATCACTGGTTAGAGTGGATTCCTAAGCATATGAAGCATTGGCGGGATGGTGTTTCATAGTTGTCAAGAATGAGGCAACGTAGAGGCCGAATTCTATTTATGTACCTGATATGGTGCAACCAAAGTGTTGCCATAACACTTTACACGTGATAGGCAAAGATGCCATTTCCTCAGCCTCTCCTCCTCTTGCAACTTCTGTGGAAGCCCAACTGATGTGGCGGATAAGGGTGTGCTCCCTTCAAGTCTGGAGTTCCAAATCTGCCTCGTAGACGTCGATATATAAGAACATCTGAAATTTTGGATGCTAAAAAGCTTCGGCTTCCAATTTTTCGGACTTTCTGCTCAAATTTCAGGTCCAGAACAGCATTAATTGAGCCCCCACCTCTGCCACATCTTTCATCTCCGTGTTGGAACCAGCGTTTTCTTGAGTTAATACATTTGCGACCGTAGCAGAGCTTGAATGGCAGCATTGCCGCAATACCAGGGCGTGATGAGCTGAAGCATATTGAAAATCTAGGGACCACTTCCAATCGGACGTTGACTGTGCCTTGGCAAAGTTCGACCGTAACGGAGCTTGAAAGGCAGCTTTGCCGCAATACCGTGGTGTGATGAGGTGAAGCATATTGAAAATCTAGGGAACACTTTTAATCGGACGTTGACTGCGTCTTGGAAAAGTTCGACCGTAACGGAGCTTGAAAGGCAACTTTGCCGCAATACGAGAGTGTAATGAGGTGAAGCATATTAAAAATCTGAAGGGGTCACTTTTAATCGGACGTTCACTGTATTTGTTTTTGATAAGTTCGAATAGTAAAATTCCAGTGCGAATCGAATCGAATAACAAACACTATTCGAAAAATATTCGAAATTTTGAATATTCGCACACCCCTAGTATTTAGTTTACAACAAGACCTTTTGATGTTTTCAGATCTTGTCCATTGTGTTCTTGTCCCATGTAAAGTTCACACTTTTTTGTGCCTTACTAGAATGAATCAACTTCTTAATATTGCTGTTTTATTAATAAAGAATTATCCATTATCAGCCTGACATTGCTACAGTCTTTGCTGTGTAGTTTACTGCTGTATCAATTCTTTGCTTGGTAGACTAGTAAAAGTATCTGATTACCACAGGGCAATCAATATGTTTAGATGATCTTATATGCATTTTCGTTTATTGTTGCTTCAAGCGTATTATAGTTATGTGTAGTTCACTGTGAAATTATAATGACCCTTATTTTCACGTTTGCAGGGGACAGTATTTCGAGCCACTGCTAAGAAAGTGAATCGCCACATGTGCCTTCGTAATGCACGCATGATGATTGTCATTGGAATTATAGTAGCTGGTGTGATCACCATAATAACATTGTTTGCAACAGGCGTTATCAAGACATAACTGCTCTTGCTTCTGTGTTAAAAACTACTCTGTACGAGCAAGCCTAATGCATTATGTTAATTAATTGATATCTCAGACTTTCGAATGAGCATGGTAATTTCAAGCATCGTTTTTTTTTTTTTTTTGTGATGCCTGGCACATCATATGTTTTGCAGTGCTGTGACTGCAATGCCAGGTGCAAGTGCCATGGCTTTCTAGCTGGCACAGAGCCAAGTATTGCAAGTGCCTTGCACATCTCATTTTCTACTTGCGTTTCTTCTGAGAATTCCATTGGAGATTTTTTCCATTGCATGAGGTCTGTTATGTCATTTGACACAGGGACCACGTAAACCCTCCCCCCCCCCCCTTTTTTTTTTCTCAATGTTAGCTGTGCCTTTGGTAAGTTACATTACAATAAATGTGTAAGGGTTTTTGAATAAGTATAGATGCAGTTTGTCCGTGCTTGGATGATACAGTCAAGCATGTTGTTGCATATCCAGTGTTCATTGGCAGTTTGCCATGCTATGTGATCACCACCAGTGTTTGCCAGGTAGTCTGCAACATTATGCTTCTCATTGTGCAGCTCGAAAAGGAAGGCTGGCTATTGTAGAAGATTACTTAATTTTTCATTTATGTGCCGAACAAAATAGGTGTCTAATACCTTGAGTTTTGGTTGAACTACTGTTTTCAGCAAAAAAAACCAAAAACTGTACTATGAACTTTCCCTTCAGTTCTTAAATTTCACTCTGTCACACTATAATAATTAAGAGATGCAATGTTTAGCTTATGGTCTGTTTCTCACATACAGTGTTTTGTGTTTTGGTATCATTCTAGGTTGATTATATACTGTACTGTATTTACTTGTATAAGGGCCACATCCTCCCTTACGAGTGGGAAAATTGGGGAAAGGTTTCATTAAGCATCACACACACATACACATGCTGCTACTAGTTGGCGCTAGTTGTCCTACTCTTGACATTATCATTGCTAACACTCGTGTCCAGTGTGCTATCCCCTGGCTGCCCCTTCACATCCCGCATCCGTGATAAGTGGACACAACATGCCTCTATGACCTGAAATTTCGAATAAACTTTCTTTTAACGAAGGACAACACTGAACAAAGGACAAATTTTATGCTGCACTAGTGCTCTAAAGAAAAAATTAAGTTGATTTTACCATTGCACTTTTCTTCTGACTGCCTCATTATTCAGTTTTTTGTAGCATTGACCATGTCCAACAAATCACCTAATGACTGAATGTTTTCACATTTGGCCGTCAGTAGCTGCATTGTATTGTACAGCAGCCTGACTTAGTTAAATTCTTGAGCATGTAAGTGTACCTCACGTGAAGCACACACACAGACTGAGAGGAAACCTGGCCTTTACCCAAGTAAATATGGTGTAGTACCTGACAGTGCGCACAGGTCTTTGAAACCCTTGAAAATGCTTGAAATTTAATAGTATGCTTTAAAGGCTCTCGACATTTCTGTAGTTTTCTTTCCTGAAAACCCTCGAATTTTTTCAGCAAAGCAGTCTAAAATAAATCATGCGACCTGCGTTCTAAATATGGTAGATTAGTGTCAATCTGACAAGCTTGCCATATTAGAAAAAAATGTGCCAGCACTATACTCGGCGACAACTTATCTTGACAGTGGAGCGAAGGCTACGGAGGCGGGGCTTCCGCACATTCGTGTTGCTCCGCAAGTAGTGCGGCAGCTTGCGGCTGATTTCGGTTTTGCTCGCTCTCAGTTTAGAAAAACATATACACGAAAAATGCGAACGGGGTGACATTTAGATTGTTCAATGTACATTTTCGTGTCGTAATACGAGTATATTTTTCTTGGAGAGCTAAAGAGCACGTTTGCGGCAGCACATTGGCCCACTACGTCACGGACGCCATGTTTACTTGGAAAACGGGCGTGCTGAAAAGGTGGTGCTGTCTAAGAAATGGAAAGAAAAGGAAAGGATTCTTGCAAAGTGAACAATAACTGTATTTTACCTACGACTTCCCGCAACT
The DNA here is from genome assembly GCF_013339695.2 of Rhipicephalus sanguineus. Taxonomy (NCBI): domain Eukaryota; kingdom Metazoa; phylum Arthropoda; class Arachnida; order Ixodida; family Ixodidae; genus Rhipicephalus; species Rhipicephalus sanguineus. The sequence continues at coordinate 173,922,394 of NC_051176.1, forward strand.
GTTTGAGTCTCATAATAAATAAAGCAGCATTTATTTCAGCAAGGCAAATCAGAGAATTATCAGTAAACTAAAGTACTATTTTCTGGTGCGGTAGCAGGCATGCGCTTTGGTTCTGTAGCTTCCACAGTGCTGTCAAGAAAAGTTGTCGCCGAGTATAGTGCACAAGTGTATTGCTTTGTACCGTGGACACTGCACCAGGTACGGCTCAAGAGACATGTACTGGTGTGGCTCTGTTGAACTCGTGAACAGAGCAGCCAGCAAAACAATCCGATATAGCCACAGCTTGCATTTGGCAGCCTGTATGTAGCATGTAGAAGCTTTAATAAAGTACTGAACTAGGGTCTGGGTCCAAGCTAGTTGGTAATGGAACATATTGAAAATGGCAACTGCGCTAAGACACAGACAAATAAAAAAAAGAACACTGAGAGTGCTCTGTGAGTTATTTTTCATTGTATGTCTTAGTGTGCTTACCGTTTTCATTATGTCCCTTTAATCAAGTGTTCTAGGTCACTATTGTTGTGTCATTGTTTCTCTTACCTGTTTTCTTCTCAAACTTTTGCGTTGAATTTTGTCTCACTATAGTGAGAGACTGATGCAGACCTTTGTAGCTTTAATTTCGTGCACTTTTGTTGTGTGTTGTAAGCGTTTTCTTTTTTCTTTTTTATGTAAAGAGAACTTGAAGTGATCAAGGCGGGGAATTTTAAGATATGTTTATGTGCAGTAGGCTCTTGATAATTCAAACTCAAGGAGGTCCTAGGATTTTGTCTGAATTATCAAAAGTTCTCATAAATATGACTTGGGGCAACATAACAACTTTCTGTGTTTGTGCTTTAGCGCTGCAGCTACGTCACAGAGAGATCTGTATAATTGCCAGTAAAGTTTTTAATAATACTGGTGCTCGCTATCATACAGTGTGCGCATGCGTGTGCATTTAAGGGACAAAAATATGCTGCATCCCGGGACAGCTTGTAGCCTTTTCCCTTACCCGAATGTTTTTCTGCATGAGAGCAGTGTACTGCAGTAAAAGTGACTTAAGCATTCAGCATGAAATCAACAAAGGCCAAAGCGTCTTTTTTTTTTTTCCTCCCCTTTTTCAGTCAACATGCGATTGTTGGTGCGCACATTTGGCTAGCTTGCACACTTTCTAGGCAGGCAATTAACTTTATTTGCGACTTTTAGTGACAGACTAGAAATGCAAATGTTCAGGTAGAAGTGACAAAGGCAGCAGCTGCGTCCAGGCATGGACAAGCAGCAAGTATGAATTAACCAAATTTATGTTGAGGAGCGGTTTGAAGTAAGTGGGTTTAAAATACATTTAAAACATAGTGGGCCAACCAACGATTTAAAATTAGTTCAAATTAACTGATAGCTTGAATTATTGAGTCTACTGTACATCTTGCAGTGAAATTATCCATTGTATTTGGAAATGCAATTACAGTAAAAAAAATTCCTACTTGGGATTCTGCTCAGCATTTGCGAAGCACTTGCCAAGGCCTTGAAATTCCTTGAATACCCTTGAATTTTTACCCTTGGTATGTGTACTAGGCCTGGTACCAATATAGGCACATACATTTTGCCCTTGGAGCATAAAAGACTCAGCTTGTGCTCATCACTTGATGACGTTCTTCAAGGAATCACTAAAGTTCCTTCAAATGAAAGTAATTTACTTGCATATTTTGTGTCTAGTCTTTACCAGCCATGGTTACAGTTAAAACTATATTTTCATAATTTAATATAATGTAAACAGTTTTCTGCAGTAACTTAGAATTTTTTCATGGCTAACGCCTTGAAAGATTCCATTATATTTCATATACTTCTGTTTTAGTGTGCACTGCACAAGTGCCTTTTCGGAGAAATAAATTCCATTGTGAGCATTATCAGTCTGTGTGGATGTTTTCCTAATAATATGCCAAATCCTGCACACATTTCATTTGATACATAATACCCATTGGCTTCACTGGGCAGCATTTTGTGTTGATGTAGCACCAAGAAAAGACACTTGTTTTAGCCGTACAAAAACAAGTAACTGGGTATGAATGCAGGTACCAAAAATTAAAGTATAGTTTAATTCACTTAACAATTAGAGCTTAAAATGCAACTTGAGCAATTATTGAAAGGTAGTTGCTTGTGTTTTACAGTACTTAAAATGTGTTGTTGAGATTTTACAAGTATTAATGATTCAGATCAGCTGTTCATACGTTTTTTTTTACAGCGAAGCTGTTTAAGCTCGAAGAATCCCCGTTAGTCTCGAACCGTAATTATCATCATGAACCGTTGCGCGCTGTCTTCATCTTCTGCTTCTCTCCCAGAGCATGTGCACATTGTTCGGTGTAGGATGCAATAACTCTGATGGGCGAGAGGAGTACAGAGAGAGAGAAAGAGATAGAAGTTCTTGGCGAGGCAGGATTCCAACCCACGTATCCACGACCTGAAAGCGAGTGTCTTAACCTCTCGGCTATCCAGGCATGCTAGCAGAGCACAGCATAGCATAGCAAGGGTGGTGGGAAAGGGAAGTGAGAAGGTTCCGATATGTCCGGCATGGGATGCAATAACTCGGATGGGCGAGAGAACGAGTACAAAGAGAAAGATAGAAATAAAGAGAAAGAAAAGAAAGACGCAAACAAGATAGAAAAAAAAAGCATGACAAAGAGGGAGAGAGAGAAAGGAAGCATAGCATAGCCACGTATAGTATATCAAGGGGTGGGAAATGTAAGTGAGGAGGATGGAAGTATTCATTCTAAAAAGACAGGGCGTGCAAACACGGACACAAGAAAGAAGTGAGGACACCACAAACGCCGGAAGGGAATGCCACCAGTTCCGCTCTTTCCTCAGTCTTCACACCACTAGTGCGTAGCTGCCCCAATTTTTTATTGCAGTAATGGTTTATTTTGGAAATGACGCTTATTTCTGCAGCCCAATAGGGAGTACAATGCAGGGGAAGGGGAAGTAGGAAATAAAGAGGATAGCAGGAGAAAAGAAGGATAAACAGCTGGGATCTCGTCCATTCATGGGGGAGGCCGATGGTGAAGGAAGTGTCCTGCGAGTTGCGGGCGCTCAACGGTAAGCAGTGATCCCGGTCGCCTCCCCAAACTCCCAAGGGGCTGCGGAGAGCCCAGAGTTTGGGAAGTGAAGGGAACAGCAGGTCAATGGTGGCCGTAGCAGGGAGGCCCTGTTGCCTGTAGGCAGTGGTGAGCCTTGGAGTGTTCCTGTGCCAGCACTGGGCAAGCATAGAGAAGGTGCTCAAGGGTCTCTGGGTTGCTGCAACGTTTGCAGGCTTACATGGTGGCCAGCACTTTTTTGCATTGCGAGTGATCGCTAAGTGATCACTTGGGTAAAGGCTGTCACAATTCAGGAACAAAGCTCTTGCTTTATTTTACACCCTAATGTCAAGCTCTGTTTCCCCAGTGCTCAGTGGCCGGGCAAAAAAGTGCCAGCAACCATGCAGGCCAATTATCCAATTTAATTTGCTGAGCACTGTACAAATCCTTGTGGAAAACAAATGTTTAAAGTCTTGTTAATTCAGGTCAGCTCGAAAAATGAGAGGCTTGACCCTCCCACTCTAACCTCTTATTATGCCACAAGAGACCATGTGATAGATAGCTTACCAAAAAAATAGACATTGCTTCTAAAGGAACCAAGGACTCTGCATAGTGTGGTTTTACAACCTTTTTGTTTCCAGTAGCAATTGCAGTAGCATTACAAGTAATATTTTGCCGTCAACATTGCTGTGGTGGCCAGCGACAGTGTGGATTGAGGGGGGTGTGCTGTTAGGATGGAAGGAGGTGGTGAGCTTGTCGGGTCAGGGAGGGCAGGGGAGGGAAGGCGGGCACGCATGCACCTACTCCTCTCGACAGCCTGCCAGGAGTGACCGGGCTGTTGCTTTGCATGGCAACTGAGTAAAAGGCAGAATGCACACCTTATCTTGCAAGTAATCTGCAGTGGTTCCAAAGAATGAGCAAGCCCTCCTTCCTTGTAACTGAACCATCCACTTCGGAGGATAGTTTTTCAGTGATACGTATATGGAACAAGCCAGCAGGACATCTAATTAGAATCCTTTTGGTCTACCATTTGTCTTGGTAAAGAACTATACCAACTAGTTATCCTAGCCTGCTTGGACGTTGTCATATGGGATAATTCATAGTTCAGCTTTATTTGTTGGCCTAATGGGATTTGGCAGGCTTTGCAAAACAGCACCTCTGTTCCCTGGATCCCCATCTAATGCTCTATCTTCTGCGCAAATTGCCAAGACGGCAGATCATGTTGATTTGTTGTCTCTGGGCGTAGCGTTTATTATTAATGCCTAGTCCTATGTCACTGGAATGGCCAGAAGTTCAGAATGAAACTCTTATAGCTGTAACCATTTTTCCATCATGCTAAACCCAACAAAAAGGATGAATGTTCATCACAAGTTTCCTGATCGATGATAGACTCGGCAGACTGGAATTTGTTCCGTGAATTTGCTTATTTGCTATGGAATGACATTTGTTCAGTAAAGGGATACTGAACAAAATTTTTGCTGCTGAGATTTCCAGCAAACTGAACGACTGGGTGCTGAAATTGGTAGACACAACCTTTATTTCAGACAAACTAATGGAAAATAATGAATTTAATGCGAACTGCCGCACCGTGAACTAGAGGATGTGAAGTTTAACATCACCGGAAACGGGCGTGCCAACAATGTCAGCTGTCGCCCGCAACTCTCAACCCGCTCAGCTCTCACTACGGTTCCTAGAACCACTACAAACGGCACCGGCAGCAAACAATGCTCCCATGTGGGGTAAAGCCCTTGAAGAGTGGGGCATGTCTTGGCGCCTTTGTGGAAGGGGGAGAGTGGGATGTAAATGAGAGGCGGAAAACTTTTGACATTTCGCCGCTAGTAAAGACAATGCACACAAGAAAGGCACGAACACAACTACTTGTCGTCGTGTTTGTGTCTTTCTTGTGTGTGTTGTCTTTACTAGCAGCGAAATCTCAAACAGTAAGCAATACCAACTAGGCCAAGAAGTTCTCCTCAAAGAGAAAGAGAAGTAGCAGGACAGGAAAACGTGCACCCTGCATCCACCGCAGTGATTTTGACGTCGCGGTTCGTGCTGGCATGCAGCCGGCGGCGCGCTGACATTCCTCCGAAAATTTCCTTGCAGTGCGATTGAGCTGTCCACCAAAAAACGAAGCACAGCTGTCCACTGCAAAGCGAATGAGAACCTAAATCACATCTACACCGGACTGTACCCACGTTGCATGTAAACTCGTGTCATGCCACCCTAGCACGCATTCTATAGAAATGTGCACATGTACAGGATTAAAATGCAGTCTTCTTAGAACAGCTTGGGGTGCAGTGCAAATCCGCGCTGACCAGCTCAGATCTGCAAGGACATCTATGGGCCATCCAACGAGGCCGAGAGGTGGCTGGGAGAGAGGGTCTCTTCACTGCCCCTGGCATGGCCTAGGCCCAGGCCTCAATTCGTTGGTTTTTTCAATAAAGTTGTTTCACTCACTGATTGACTCATTTCCTTCACCAGCATCCTATGCAGACTTTTTGAACATGTATTGTTTTCCAACCTTGCAACTTATCTCTAAGTAAATTTTTTACACATCTACAACACTGTTTTCATAAAGGTTACTTATGCAAAACACAGCAAACACATGCAAAACACAGCTGGTATCCTTCACAAATCAACTACATTGCATTCTTGACTTCTTTTCCTTTGCCGACTATATCTTTTTAAGCTATCCTAAAGCTTTTGATAAAATGTGTTAAACTTTTAATGCCCAAGCTGCAAATGCTTAGTCTTGATCACAATCTTGTTTGGCATGTATCATACGTTTCATTGTAACTCTCCCATTCAATCAGTCCATCACACTTCAGCCCGCACAAGTCACCACAAGGCCGTCTACCCACACCCTGCTTGCACTACAGCCAACCATCACTCCTCTCCAGTCTACACTGGTATGGCCCAAAGCTGTGTTTGGATCACTGTGATTCATTGTCTATAATAATGACTCGTATGCATGTCTTTGCTTATGACTAATATTCCAAGTATTCACCAGTAACAATAATTCAGCATTTCTGCAGTCCGACGCCTAGTCTATCTCTGTATGGTGTGAAATTTGCCGTATGAAGTTCAACATAATCAAATAACGTTTATGCATTTAACAGGACATAGTAGAGGCTCACATAGTGTCTACCACATTGATAACGTCTGCTTTAAATCTTTCTTTTTATAAATATCTTGGTGTTCATACCGTATCTGACCTTGGCTGGAATATGCATTACACACGTGACTAATGCAGCTAATCAAATACTAAGATATCTTGTAGAGCTGTGCGAATAGCAAAATTTTGGGTGCAAAGCGAATTCGAATATTGAAGTGTGAGTGCGAATCGAATCGAATATTTTTCGAATATTTCTAGAATGTTTCTCAAATACTTAGAAGTGAAATTGCAGAAAAAAAATGGAGAAAATTCCTAAGCATATTCTTACGAGATAGCAACATGAAAGTGTTTCTTTTCGCTAGGTTGATGAAGCACTGGTGGGGTGGTGTTTCATATGTGTCTTATCAAGAATAAAGCAATGTAGAGGCCGAATTCTATTTATGTACATGATTTGGTTCAACCAAAGTGTTGCCGACAACACTTTACATGTGATAGGCAAAGATGCCATTTCCTCAGCTTCTCCTCCTCTTTCAACTGATGTGGCGGACAAGGGTGTGCTCCCTTCAAGTCCGGAGTTCCAAATCTGCCTCGTAGACATCGATATATAAGAACATCTGAAATTTTGGATGCTAAAAAGCTTCGGCTTCCAATCTTTCGGACTTCCTGCCCAGGTTTCAGGTTCAAAACAGCATTTATTGAGCCCCCACTGCTGCCACATTTTTTATCTCCATGTTCGAACCAGCGTTTCCTTGAGTTAGTACATTTTCGACCGTAGCAGAGCTTGAAAGGCAGCTTTGCCGCAGTTCCTGGGTGTGATGAGGTGAAGCATATTGAAAATCTAGGGACCACGTCCTAATCGGACGTTGACTGTGTCTTGGCAAAGTTCGACCGTAACGGAGCTTGAAAGGCAGCTTTGCCGCAATACCAGGGTGTGATAACGTGAAGCATACTGAAAATCTAGGGACCACTTCCAATCGGACGTTGACTGTGTCTTGGCAAAGTTCGACCGTAACGGAGCTTGAAAGGCAGCTTTGCCGCAATACCGGGGTGTGATGAGGTGAAGCATATTAAAAATCTGAAGGGGTCATTTTCAATCGGACGTTGACTGTATTTGTTTTTGGGAAGTTCGAATAGTAAAATTCCAGTGCGAATCGAATAGCAAACACTATTCGAAAAATATTCGAAATTTCGAATATTCGCACACCCCTAATATCTTGATATCTCTATGCAACCTCTCTCAGTCATTCATTGCTAATCCTGATGCTATACAAAAGGCTAATTTGTTCAAGGGTTGAATACATTACTTCCTAATAAGATACTGGCCATGGAAACTTAATGCATGTAGCAGGAATAGTATGAAACAATTCCATCATTTTGAACTATAACAGGATGGCAAGCATCAGCAGGACAAAATATAATCTGCAGTTGCCACCCTTACTATCCCTCTGTAAATTCATACATTTCTATCTCTTTCATAAACTATTTTGTCCTGCTCAAGCTTTTATTGGCACCTTGTCACACATCCGCTTGGCATTTCATAATGCAAAACTATCACGTTTAGAGAGCAGCTCTGAGGCGCTTATTCCTCTTTTGAGTGTCATCCCTCGTCCCTTGCTGTAACCGAGTGAACCAGCACAGCGAAAGATCTCCTGGCTCGCATGCCATAAGTAAAGTAGAGTAGGTCCTTAAAGAGACACTAAAGAGCAAAACGATTTTTCTCATATTAGTAATCTTTCACGAAACCAAAAACACCACGCTTGCTGCGAGAAGACGCTTAGTAAGCAAGAAAACACGCAAAAACAAAATGTGGGTGGCGACACCACCTAGAAGTTTCCGCACCATTCGCCGTGACGTCACGTTTTGACGGCACCTACTAGGGACTACATAGTCCCTAATGGGTAAAAATGAAGTACATTGTCCTTTGAGGGGGCCATAAACTTAACATACCAAGTTTAGGATAATTTTGTTGAGCCAATGGCGCCAAGATACGATAAGTACACTTTGAAATCCGTGACGTCACGCGGGGAGATTTCGGCACAAAATTTAAAAATGAAACTTTCAGCTTGATTTTCTCCTCTATTAATAAACCTATGATGGCGAAATTAACCACATTAGAGGTCTGAGAGCACAATTTATCGATCTAAACCGATTCACTGTTTCTCTTTAGTGTCCCTTTAAACTTTTGGCACACACCCACATCAGGAGATTTGTCAAGAACTGGGTAGTTTTAAAGGAAATCTTTAAAGTAATAAGTCATTATTTTTCAATAAAGAAATAAATAGAAATTAAATAAAATGTGAAATATATGAAGCCTATATAAATATGCAAATGTGATTATAAATTATGAAACAGAAAATGCAACAAAAAATAAAGCAACTTGGAGAATGAAAAATGAGGAGTAAATATTGATCCTATAGCCTAAATCACTTTGAACCTTTAAAGGGACCCGGAAATGGTTTTTGAAATTTTTGTCAGCATTTAGCCTACAGCATACCATCTACCAAGGCAGCTACGGGCAATTATATGAACTATACCCTCCTCACTCCTATCTTGTCCCCTCAACTCATCAAACACCCAGCTTTCACTGGTGACAGCAGTGCGCGGAGTGGTTGAGATCTGCTCCGCCAGGTGCCGCCACACTACCAGCCATTATTTTATTCTCCTGTATGGCAACAACCTGCAAAGGCATGCGGACAAACAAAAAGTACTTGAGAACGATAAGCATAAACTCGGGCAATGTGGTTGTGTCTTCAGGGACGAAGTTGCAGCCGCAGATGTGTGGATCCTGGAGTTGATCGGATAGCAAGAGCCCAAATCTCACTGCAGCAATGAGCTGAAGCGACTCTGCTCGCCAGATGCCTTACAAGCCTTGCATGATGTCGCAGCTTTACAAGTCGCCAATCGCTAGATTTGCAGCACACAACTCAGCTAGGGCAATTCATAGGGTCCAAGGAAAAAAACTTTGAGATAAACACTGTCACGCAGCTCACGTCAACACGGAACATGTTGTAACACAGGCAGATGACGCTCGCTGCCTGCCGGATGTTCAGTGACCTAGACTGGACATATCCAATCAGATCGATCACTGGTGCTAAGTAACATGAAACAATGCTACATAGAAAGGATGCGGGAAGTTGAAAACTCGTTTGGCTGGGCCACTGCGATCTGTAGCGATTGACGTGTTTAAAGACGTATTAAATTACACAGCTGACACAGAGAACTTAAATCGGTCTGCACACTATTCTTAGGACTTGCTCTACTGGCTCAATGCGTTTATATGAAATCATCAAAACCGTTTCAGGGTCCCTTTAAGAAACTCCTGTAAGGCACCAAGAACCTTCTCGTCGCTGTGTCCAAGGGACAAAGCCCCCAAAGAAAGAATTCCGTGTGACATTCTTCTTCTTTTGCCAAGGCCGGATGGATTATTCTGGAATCTTTGCCGCCAAACCATAAAACCCAATGGATATAAACAACAAAAAATTTTTTGCAAAGAAAAATAAGAAATTAAAAAAATCGCTGGGTTCCTTAAAGGCCAACTCCGGCGATTTTTCGTTCAAGGTCGATGGATCTCAATGAAATTCGCTGGGTACGTTCATTTGCACGTTTCCGTTGTTTATGCCAAATTACAGGCTTGAGACATGCGCAGATTGTTTGCAAATGAATTTTAAAGATTGTCTGCAAACGCCCTCCTGGCTTCCCACAATTATTGGCAACATTGCGTCTGTGACGTCAGTATTGGGAAGGCGGCGGAAGTGACGCAGCCGAGGACACCGCTAACTTCGGTGCTTCGGCCGCTACAGCGAGCGTCTGCTGTGCACAAGGCAACAGACAGCGTTGGTTTGGCCGGCGCTTCGCTGGTCGTCCCGGCTGTCACTGTTTTCATACTCCGCGCCGGCGTGACCGGCATGCCTTGCACGACTTCCGGTTCGTTCGTAACAACGTCTACGTCATACGTAGACAGTACACTCGGTTGGGTTTCGGTTTCGGTGTTGCGCTTTTTTGCTTATTTAAAATTATTCTCCAATTTGCCGAGTATTTGTGCTATCGGGCCCGTAACAGGAGCTTCTCAGGAACATAAAAGCACCATTACTTTGACATGGCCAAAAAATTGCCGGAGTTGGCCTTTAACTAACTCGAAGACAACTTAAAGCGAAAGCTGTTAGGCATTCATTATAAGTGTATCCATTGGCATTGTTTTCAAAGTCTTATGTCGACACCACTTGTTCTGCATGCTATGATGGCACGTTACGAATGTGGTGAGTCTTGAAACCCACTAAGACACATGTGCAAGTTCACAGATGAATCCATTTTTAAATTCAACTGTTTTTCTTGAAGACCTCCTTATGCTTCTTCGTTATTGCCTTGGCTTGATGCTTTTGCAAAGACGAAATGAGCACGCAGTTTGTGCGCCAACTAAGCTGGATATTTAGGCTCATGAGACATATAAGGCGTTCGCCGTAAAATAAGAATAAAGTGTCATCTGTAACTGCGGTTCGTGCCACGAAAGCTGAAAATTTAAAAAGATATGAAAAATAAATAACAAATAAGTGACAAAAAGTTAGAATTTTAAAAATAAGAGAAAGAACAAAAGTAAATACTAAGAAATAAAAAAAAAAGAGTTGTCCATAACTGTACATACATACATCTCTCTCCAATTCTTTGCCTCAGTATATTGCGAAATGAAAACATGCGTAGAGCTGCACTCAAATTTTGCCTTAGGGAGTATTGTAATCTTCACAAATTTTTTTACTTCTTTTCATTCCATAAACATCTGAACATTAGGATTTACCTAGCCGCCTCTACTGCTTTATAGCTCAGCCTACAGTTTTAAAGATGCTTTACACTCTTTTTTTCCTGTGCCCATAAAATGTCATTCAAGCTTCACATTCATTTTAGTTTTGTACTGTTACTTTTTATAAATACTATTTGATCATTTTGTATTAATACCCATTTTTTATATATTTTTAATGGTTTGTACTATGCAATTTATTATTGCACTTTTATTGTTGGTGCTATGTACAACTATGCTGTACAATTTTGTTTTTACTCTTTTTTTTTTCATTGCCACTCCCCTTTGTAATAGTGACAGAGCTGAGGCTGTAATAAATTAATAAATTAAATGTTAAAAATATTTTTGGAAGCACATAACATTTTATGCTTTTGGTACTTATTTTGGTCAAATATTACAGATGCTTTTTACTTCATGTTTAACCCAAAATTCAATGCTCAAAGCACCAAGTTTGTTTTTGCTGACTTTAGCATAACTATTTGAAATCAGGCAATTAAATTTATTCCATTGGGAACTAAGTTTTGTAAAGAAGCATGTACCTAAACAAACAGGATAGGGATACCAAAACCAATTTCAATTAAGCAAAATATTTACAAGAACGCATAATACAGTTCGGCAAAAGAATGCTCATTTAAGTAAATAACTGTGCCTTATTGAAGGAAGCATCACAGCTATTACATGAATATGACAAGGTTGGCATTGGTAATGGCAGCATGTTCTTTCAAATTGTTAGCTTGTTGCATAAAAATTAGCTTGTAAGAATTAGCAGAAAGAGTTCAGAGGGTTGGTAGCCCAAGTGTGCAATGAGAAAGAATTGGGTCTCTGTGAAGCATGAAGCATTTTAAAAAAATTATAAGACTTTCACAGGAAGTTTTTCATAAAAATATCCTGTGTGAGTTGTGTATTTCATGAAAATGTCCTTATTGGATTGAAACCACTGATAACTCATATTTGAATGTACAAGATCACAATGCATATTGTAGAGCAACGATTATGTGAGATATTGTCATTAAAAAGCATTGAACACCATGACTGAAAAAGCTAATTTTACACAAACGGACTTATTAGTCTACTCGCTCATGCTCACTCAGGTCAAGTCATGAGTCTGAGTCTGCATGAGTCCGGCTGAGTAACATGTTGGTGAATTTGAGTCCGAGTGAGTCCGGTTGAGGAAAATTTTGGTGAGTCAGACTCCGAGTGAGCCCTCAGAGCAAAATGCATTTCTTGAGTGAGTCCGAGTGAGCTCCAATTTTTTTTGCCAACCTATGCTTGGACCACTCCGTAAGGCTGCAGTATAGTACTCATTTATTGTGTCCACCATTGGCAATGGTACATGTGTGTTTTGAGAGGCAACAATGCTCATTTTCCTTATGTATTTCCATACTCTGACTGAATACCATCACACGACAGTAAACCCAGTCACAAGCTGTATTATGCATATCCCAGCATTAGTATTTGAAGTGGATGGGTACAATGTATTTGTTCGCAGCTTATGTAAAATGTTGCGTTTATGAGTGTTTTAAAAAGTCATACTTTTTATTGTATAAGATTTCTGTAGCTATAATAATAACAATAATAAAAGAAACTTTTTTACTATTTCAAAAAAATGCATCAGCCCACCATGGTGGCTCAGCAACTATGGCTCGCACAAGGGCATGGGTTCAATTCCCAGCCACATCGGCCACATTGAATGTCTATGCGCATTAAGATTTAGGCACACCAGGTGGTCAAAAGTTATTCCAGAGCCCCCCACTATGACATGCCCCATAATCATACGTAGTTTTGGTACATAAAGCCCCAGAAGTTAAAGGAAAGGAATGCCAGGCCTCTGCACAGCACACACAGCACAGTCACAGCAAAAGCTGGAGAAGCGGCCTTTCTAGAGCCCGTCATAAACTATCTTGAGGAGGCTACTGCAAGTTCACTTGCAAGTTACGCACTACATAATAAATCATCATAATTCTGCAAAGTAGGAAAGCACCAGTATGCCATTACTCATCATTCTGCGAAGAAGCAAGGTATCCACTACGCATCTGCAAGGCATCATATGCACTTTGTTGAGGCTGTGGCACATGACAATGAAAAATTGACTGAGTCCTTTGTACCGGGTGGGAAGCTTTAAACCACGCACTCGTTACACAATTCGCATTGTGTGATGCCTGATGTTATTTAACTCTTCTACCACGCTATATTAATTTACATTTGTTAACAAGACTCCTTGCCAAACATGACGCCTGTAAACAGACTTTTGCAAAGCCACTTCAAGCACGGGCATGGCTCTGTGGTAGAATACTTGACTGTCACGCAGTGTGCTTGGGTTCAAATCCCACTCACTGTAAAAAAATGCATGCAAAGACTGATTCAATGGCATATTTGATTTCAAGTATTTTCAAAGTGCTCTGGCAATTACTGCAGCCATGTGAGACAGGTTCAAACCTGCATTACGAGAATAACAGGGGGCTAATAGTAAAATATACTGGATAATGCAGATTCGACACAGGACCAAGAAAGAACAATAAAGCACAGGACAAGCGCAACTAGTTGAGAGTAGCACTTGTCCTGTGCTTCAATGTTCTTTCTTTCTTGGTCCTGTGTCGAATCTGTGCTATCCACTACTAAAGACTATGAACCAACTAGCCCAGCAACGAATTTTAAGCTAATGGTCAAAACCTGGTTTAATCAAATGCTTGCAAAAGCTTAAATTCTGTTTCACAAAACCTGTTAAACATTACCTTAGTGCTAACAACATTGCATAAATTTTATGAATGATTCACAGCACAAGAGAGCCAAGACAGGTGAAAGAAGAGGTGACACAAGATTTTCTTAGTTTAACAATACTCCCTTACTCCTGCCTTAAGGAATACAAAGTTTATTATTAAAAAGTAGAGCTGTATTGGCCCAGTTTTTGTGACTTACCCACTAGCGTTGTGCTTATTTGGCAGAGAACATGTACAGTGGCGCTCAATACGAATTGCAGCATGGTCACCATGTTTGAAGGGTCCCCAAGCCTATACTTTAACACTGGCAAATGTGAAATTGGTTTTGGAAATACCAGTAGTTGAAGCAGTGTTTATGTCACTGATTGTTTTCTATGTCATCGCCACCATGCAGTGTCGGCACTGCTTTGGCAGCGGGCAGCATGTTGCAACTTGTATTGGGTGCAACTGTACCAGAATATCAAGGGCAATAAAGTATTAATGAAAAAGAGCAAACAAAATTTTTAAGCTAAAAAAAGTTCTTTTTGTACACCTCTTATGAACTGTGCAGTGGCTCTGTGAGACTTCATATTATTCACAACAAAACTTAAAAGTGGTTCAGCAATTCTTTATTGTATCAAATTGATTACAGTATAGAGGCAGAATCAGAAGCCTAGTGTATGCAAACTTACAAGTATACACTGGCCACAAAGACACTACTGAAAACATTAAAATTTCTTCCAAATTATGTGGTTAATATTTCACTTTGCACATGGCCTTCCAGACTATGAACAAAATGAAAACAATGCAAAACACATCTTAAACAGAATCACTATATGCTTGGATATTAAAACACATTTTTCACCAAATAATGTGTGAATAGTTTTCTCAATGACATGAAAGTGCTGTTTTGTGAGCATGTGCTTAGTAAAATTACGTGCCCATTCTCATTTAAACCATAATTTGGCAGTAGCTTTTAATATGTTCATTTCATAAGGCAAGCCCTGACATCATGACATGTTTATTACTCTCTGAAGATGCAATGTCAAACCCAGTCCAGTGCTTTCAGCACATTGTTACATGCAAAAAGGCAGTACACTGAAGCAGCACAAGCACCGATTGGGTTTGACACATGACAATGTGAAGCTACAGACACATACAGGGTGTTTCAAGAAATTTGTCCAAAAAACCTCAAAAATAAGGGAAACGCGATATTTGCTTGCTACCTATATAATTACATTTTGTTTCAGTTTCAGTTTTGCAGTGAATTTGGCTGAATTTCATCACACCACAAAAATTACCAGTGGTTACTTTTTGGAAGTAACGCAGCAATGGGCTCTTCGCGGGAAAGACTGGTCCCATTTGACCCAACTGCCCGTCTCCTTGAATTAG
The DNA here is from genome assembly GCF_013339695.2 of Rhipicephalus sanguineus. NCBI lineage: Eukaryota > Metazoa > Arthropoda > Arachnida > Ixodida > Ixodidae > Rhipicephalus > Rhipicephalus sanguineus. The sequence continues at coordinate 173,937,424 of NC_051176.1, forward strand.
TAAAAAGGTAATAATTTTATTTTTTATAATTAATACTGTAATTAATGTCCCCAGTCATCTTTAAGATGCTTGCCACCATAGAAAAAGTAGTTATAAAGGTAGCCAGTAAATGCCGCATTTCTTTTATATTTCGAGAATTTTCGGGCACATTTCTGGAAACATATGTATACTATGTGCAAAGGTAGAGTTCAGCCCTGTTCCAGTTCTTTGCAGTGTCCCAACAGAGCTGTCTTTGTAGGCTATGTGCTTGAATCCCATATGCAGACTGAGCACTTTACATGAGGCTGTGAAGTTCAAGGTCATGGAATGTATTCATGCAGTGACATTTAAAGGGTCCCCGCAAATGCTGATCTGTAGTCAAGGCTCACATTATTACTGCACTGCATGTAGCGTGAATTTACAACTTCAAGTCAAAGACAGCTGAAAATCACTCGTTCTCCCATTAGGAAACTGCACAGCAAGCAGGAGTGACAATTGACAAGGGTATTGGTTGATACCATGATTTGCGAAAAACATCCTCGGTAATATTTCTTCTGTTTGTTTTGAATTCAACAAATAAAATATATGTCTTTATATTCAAAAACACCAAAAAAAGTATCCCATTATTGCACTTCTGGTCATGACTGACGGTTGTCCGCTTAATGTTTCGATTTCACCTACATTCATGTGAGGTGGCACCCGGTGTGCTATGCGCATGTCCTTTCAAACAACACAAGCCTGAGCCAGTCACCTGTCTTGTACCAGGCCCACTACTATGGTGCTTAACAATGCATATCATCACCTTTACAACACTAGTACACATGCCAGTGCACACTAGGTCTCTTCCGTACACCTCGTGAGCTAGACGCCTTGGCAGATACCACTTGGTTTTTAGCCGATTGAAACCACTTCAATATAAGCAACCTGGATTTGGTTACTATCCATCGTCAAGCTGATGCAGGACAAAGCCAGTGCACACCAGGTACTTACGCAGCTTGGCATAACTTAAGCACTACAGCTGTGTCCCACTTCTGCATCATGTATACATGTATAGTGACATAGTAGTACACTGTAGGTACTGTGGCTGCCAATGGCTGCCAAGGGCTGTGGCTGTCACGTGCTGGCACTGCGCTCGTTTGAAGTGGTAGTGGCAGCCAACACGCTCAAATAAAAAAAATTTGAAAATTCTGAAGGCCGTGATGCATGCTAACTTAACTTCTTACCCCTCTGTCATCTCCCTGTGTAGCTTCCAACACGCTCATCGGGATGAAAGATGCGAAAAAGCATGCCAAGACATGAGGCAATTAACTTCATTAATGAGGCAATTCTATGATGACTTGGAAAGGTGCTGCAGGACCCCTTTACATGGCACAATTTAAAACTCCCACAGCGTGAGTGGCTAGAGTTCAGTGCTAACTACACTTGTAAACCAGAATGGTGGTGAAGGTAGTGCAAGTGACATGGAGAAATCTCAAATTTTGAAATGAATGCAGTATGATGCACAGACGAAATAACTTGTAAAGAGGAAAGGCACAGAAACAAGAAAAGGGAGTAAGAATATGAAGCAATGAGGTTGTAAAATATGTGGCACAAAAACCAGCCGACGCGGACTTACAAGCTCAAACAGGCGTTTATTAGCGTCCGCATGAGCCCAGAACGTCAAGATGGCTCCTTCGTTCCTGGTAGAACGCGCTCACGCGCCCGCTAGCCCAAAACTCGTCTTCGTCTTCTTGAAGGCTGAACGCGGGAAATTCAACACATTCCCGGCCGCGCAATGGTGTCGCGTCTTTATGGTCAGGCGCTTTCGGTGTTGTATTCTCCAGAAGTCCTCTGTACGCGTTCATGCTTCCGTTTCTTCGATATGGCCTTGAGGTGTATTCGTCAGCCTTCTACCTTTCGAGCTAATCCTTCACATGCCAAAGCTTCTCTCGCCATTTGGCGTGGAGACTGAGGACGTCCTCTCCTGCCAGCTCGCAGATGTAGGCGAGCAGGTCCATAGGGCTCTCAGCACATGCTGCTTCGACGGTTTCAGCAGCAGGCCCCTGTTGCCATAACGGTCCAGCGATGTCCTCACGTTCAGGTTTTATTTGCTGGGAAGGCAGTTCTGTATTCTTGGGTCCGATTCTTGCAGCACTTGATGAGGTTGCGTCTTCTCGTGTGGGCAGTGAGGGACGCTCTTGAACTTGCTGGATGGCAGCACAGTCTTGCATGCGCAACCAATCATGTGTTCTTCCTGCCTGAGACAACTCCTTTAGACGATTCTCCAGGCTACCCATTTCTGTCTCTCTTCTCATCGTCTGCTGGTGCTCCATGACATGTCCTGGCTGTCTTTTTTGTTTCTCCAACTCAATCTCGCATTGTTCCATGCCCAACTGCTGCATCTTGAGCAGCACAGGGAAAATCAGCGTGAGCTTCTCCTCCGACACACGCAGCCGCTTGCGCACCCCGTCCAAATCCTGGGTCAACTTCTGTATTTTGGACTCGTACTCCTTGGTCATGTGTGCCTGAGCAGCTTCTCTCACGACTTTCTCCAGATTATCTTCAATGTTCTCACGAAAAGTTTGCTTCTCAGAAAGCAAGCGTTGAAGCTCCTTCAGCTTGTTTTCATGGGCTCTGTGCTCCCGCTCACGAGCAGTCTGCTCCTCGCGCAACTTCAGTCGCAGCTCGGCCATCTTAGTTTCCATTGAAGTGGCCTGCTCGTTCACGTTTCTTAGAGCTTGAGCTTCATGCAGTGCGTAATCCTTCGCCTGGATGACTCGCTTTTGGCTAGCATGAAAGGCCGGCTCCAGCATCTGACTTTTGCGTGTTGGAACACGCTCTCCGAGTCGGGTCTCATATCGCTGGAGTCTTCCTTTTTCCTCGCCGATGATTCCGCGGAATTCTTCTGCAGTTTCGAGTTGGGTGGTCATGTCCGTTAGTCGGGAGTGAAAAGTCTTTGATGATTTGGGATCCGTGCTGCCTTGTGAGGTCCACCCACGCTTTTTCACGGTAGTCAGCGTTTTTTCGTTTCCTGGTCTGGAAACTTCTCCGGTCATTTTGATGTCTTCCCGCTGCATTCGCCTTAGCTTATCTGGGTCGCACATAGTGGTTGCATGACGACCTTTGCAGCCCGAGCATGTGACTCTACGCCTGCAATCTCTTGCTCGGTGACCTTTACATGTGCATCGAAAGCACCGCATGTCGGCAGAAAGAAGTTTCCTCTTCTCTTGCAGCGATAAGTCCATGCTACATGACTCTGTCAAATGCTGCGTCGATTTACAGAAATTGCAGCTCGAGTTCGTTGCAGTTATAGCAACTTGACAGTGAAGGTGAAGTACTGATGACGTTGGGACTGCACTGTGAAAGTGGGGACTCTCGTTGTCTTTAGGATGAGTCGCCTCGTCGTATCCTTTCTCTTCTGCAAAGTCACTCCTTTCGAGGCTCTCCACTTCAATAGAGACAAAGTGAAGAAGACGCTCTAGTTCCGTGTCATGCTGAACGTTGTTGGAGCTTTCAGGTTGTGTCGCGCAGGATCGATGATATGCCACGACGATGTCACGTGGCAATGCCCTCAGCAGAACGTCGCACAGCATCGATGAAAAGGACGACTTGCTGATGCCAAGCGTCTCCAGTCCCCGCGTGTTAATCAGCACATGGTCATACAGTCAAATCTCGTTACAACGAACACCACATTAACGAACATTTCAAATTAACGAACTTTTAAGAAATCCCGTGCCGACTGCTTATAGTTTCAATGTAAAAATATTTCACTACTACGAACTTCAGAATAACGAACATTTCAGAATAACGATCGTTATTTAATTCCCGTGTAATCTTAACAACACCTCAGTACTACGAACTTATATCCCGAAATGCGAGGATTCTTAAATTTCAGTGTATCGGTCATGGCGGTCGGAGCTGTAAGGTAGCAGACGACGCAGCGCGAAGAGCGGACGCCCTCCCGCTAAAACCTGAGATGGCACGGGAGGAGAAAGACGCGGGCGGAGAACTTTTTTTTTTTTTTCCCCTTCGTTGCGGAGGCGACAACGCATCAGGTTTTGTAAAGGCCCAACCGCATGCATAGCACGCGACTTTCGAGCGAATGCGACAAACGGGCTCCATCGCGCTGCTCGATTGAAAACTATTGCGCGCACGCAGGCAAATTACGAAAAAGAATTACAGAGTAGACGAATGACATGCCAAATTTATTATTGTCTTGTTTGGGATAAAGATGCCATAAAAGCGTTTCGGGACTTCCTTTTTTCGCAATCTTATGTTTAACCGCGGCAGTAGTATCTGCTGTGATCCCATGGGGCGCCCGGAAGCGTACGCTGCCTACGCTACGTCGCACTTTTTTGTAAACTGCGTTATGTTGGGGTTAGTCCACGAGGCGCATCTCGACAACGTTTCCTCTTGCTGTCATAGAACGTTTAAGAAAAGCCGCAGCGCCTCACATCGTTGCTTCGCAGGGAGAAGGGCTACCTCACACGACGACGATGTTGACATTGCAGCAAGCTACCACCAATGCAGCAAGCTACCACCGAAACATCAAAACGAACCGTCGATCATAAATAACGACAAAATACGGCCGCTGCCTCGCTCTCCGCGTGAGATGGGGCTGTAAATAAGGTAGTCTATAACTTGCATTCCTTGAAGTACGCGCCGATTGGAAGCATCACGAGCAAATTGCAACCGAAGCAAGGGTCAGAGATGCTGCCATGTTGTTGGATATCGCTCACTTCCGGGCGACAAGCTATGTTTTCTGGCTTTCCAGAAACCTGGGATGCTATCGCGGAACGATTCTATTTCAGATTCCAATGCCTTTCGTGCTTTTCGCGCTTGGCCAGTCGTCAGAACGACGGTCCGTCCGCGTTATCAGCGCGATCAGCCAGCCGTGTGGAATCGGAAATAGCATCGTTTCGCGATTGCACCCCTGTGACAAACGACGGCGATGGATGGCCCTCCGCGACAGCAAATCCTGTCGGCCGTCGCTCAAACTCGCGTGCATGCAGTTGGGCCTTAAAGGATTGCAGCGATGACATGGACGACGATGTCACGGTAGCACCCGAAGATCGCGACGAGTCCGTGTCGGCCACAGATGCGTTGGACTACTTGAGGAAACTCCGCATATTCATAGAAAAAAGCGGAACAGCGACCGAAGCGGCGGATAAAAATGCGGATGGTCTAGAATCGTTCGTGACGCAGAGTTTGTGCTGCACCCGTCAAAAAAACGATCACGGACTATTTCAAATAAACGTACCTTGTCTGACGTTCACGTGTGCATTGTTGTGAGAAACGAGTTCAAGGACGTACCGTTGCAAAGGTAGGACGTTTGCGTTACTGAAATTCTATTGTTATGGTAAATTTTTGGGCTTTCACTATAACGACCTTTCAGAATAACGAACATTTTTCCGCGGTCCCCTGAAGTTCGTTATACCGAGATTTCACTGTATAACTTGCGGAGTTTGGCCACTTCGTTGGAAGAACGCACAGGAGTAAGCCTTCGAAGTCTTGAGAAATACTCCTGCTCCAAGCGCTTTTTGCCACCGAAACGTCTTTTCAGGATGCCTAACGCGTCTTCGTAGCATACTTCGGTGGTAGGAAGCCCCACTATAGCTGCCGCTGCGTCTCCTTTCAAGAACAGCCTCAGGTAGTTAAATTTGTCGCTAGTTGAAAGATTGCCGTTCTGGTTGATGACCTGATCGAATTGCTCCCAGAACTCGCTCCACTTGCACAAGTCACCAGCGAAAGGGTTAATCGTCAGCTTTGGTAACTTGGCTCCTGGCCTTTCAGAAGGTCCCATAGACGCTGGCACGTCGCGAACTTCGATGTGCGGTGACACTGGAGATGTTTCGCTATGCTGGCGGCGTTTGCTCTGGAGCTCGGCTAAGATGCGGGTCGCGTTGTCCTCATATTCAATTACGGTAGCGTATTCGGCCTCGAATGCCTCGTCACTTATGTGGCTCTCCATTTCATCATTAATCTTCCTCAGCTCCTCGTTATTGCTCTTGAGCATCTCACAAATCGAGTCGATCTGTCGCACTGTCGCGTCATCATTCTCAAGTAGCGCACTTGCCTCTTGTATAAGCTTGGTGTTCTGGGCCCGTCGCGTGGTCCTCTTCATCTTGAGCCTGTCCATGGCGATCAGCTGATCTGTTGGCCTCTGTAGTTCGCGGCTGTTGTTCCAGTCAGTAGCCACCAGCGATGTCCCTTGACGGTAGCTCCCGGCTGTCGCCTCCCGGGTTTAACGGCACCAAATGTAAAATATGTGGCACAAAAACCAGCCGACGCGGACTTACAAGCTCAAACAGACGTTTATTAGCGTCCGCATGAGCCCAGAACGTCAAGATGGCTCCTTCGTTCCTGGTAGAACGCGCTCACGCGCCCGCTAGCCCAAAACTCGTCTTCGTCTTCTTGAAGGCTGAACGCGGGAAATTCAACAGAGGTATTCAAAGAGATGGGTCTTTTGTCTCTCTTGTCATTACAACATATTTGATCTGAATCTAAAGCATGAGAACCTGCCACACAAGATATTCCTATAGCAGAAAGCATGTGGAGTGAAAGGCTGGGTCAATTCTAAATGTGTTAGCACCAGCAGAGTAGTGGTTTGGGCTACTTGGTTTTCCATTTTTGTTAATGTGGTGTAGCACGAAGCAGGACAAGGAACACAGAGACAATGAAGACAAGTGCATACTGCCACCTGAAGGTTTGTTTCCTACAGGCCTTTACAGAAAGAGCAGAAAAAAAAGGAAGAACATAACAAGGAATGCGGAATGCAACATACAAAAAACCCCCTCATTGCCCACCGTTCCCACTGATGTCTTCCAGGAATGCCAGCTCCCTTTGGGATAAGGCTGTGGATGGCTTGCCTAAGCATGGGCATTCTTCACGTGCCATGTGAACTGCTTTCATAATGATGCGGGTGCGATTATCTATGTGCAAGAAAATCACCTTTTTTTGGTTGAACGTGGGGGAGCAGCCGCATGCGCTACAATATATGACTAGCCAGTCATACATTGCATACAATGTATACAGTCTTGCCATACAGCCTAGCCATACAGGCTAGCCACACATTGTAGTGCATGCAGCTGCACCCGCATCATTTTGGAAGCAGCTCACATGGCACGTGAAGAATGCCCATGCTTAAGCGAGCCATCCATAGCCTTATAAGACATCAATGGGAACGGCGAGTGATGAGGGGGTTTTTTGGTATGTTGCATTTTGCATTCCTTGTTATGTTCTTCCTTCTTTTTTCTGCTCTTTCTATAAATGCCTGTAGGAAATAAACCTTCAGTTGGCAGTACACACTTGTCTTCATCGTCTGTGTTCCTTGTCCTGCTTCACGCTACACCACCTCAACAAAATTGGCACTTGTCTTGTAACTTTCCTGTCAGACTTATTTTATGTTGCTTTCTAGATAGATTCCACTACAAATGCCTTCTTGATTTCTGTCCATGACTCACTGAAGCAAACTACAAAAGGGTATGCACAAAAAGATTGCTCACTCTGCACTATCACAAATATGTGATGTTTTGTGCAGTTACTAATTGCCCCATTCTGGCTTCAGTTTTTCTACAAATGATACATCCCCACATGAAAGCATGACTGTTGCAATTATAACAAGAAATTGAAAGCCATCCCTAGCAGAAGCTAGACAAGGAGCAAAATTTAATCATTTGAGATGAAAATCGTCAAACGTGAATACTAGTAATGTGTCTTGTGGTTGCAACTACCTACTGTTTTGCCAAATACTATAGGGTTTTGCAACTGCAAAGTGTTTTTATATGTCACTCTGCCATTTCACTATGTGATCCCATTATATGCACGCAGTTTCTGACATTCACAATTGCACTTCATGAGCATTTCAGAGAAATGTTATATGAAAGCTGTTGCATAAACACAGCTCTTAAAGGGCCAGTAAACAGGCTCCGACTTTATGTTTTACACCTCCCAAACAAGCCGGACAATTTGTACAGAAAGCTACAGCGATCACATTTTGCAAATATCACAGTGTTTCCCGCTGCGCAGATGCTCCATTTCGAAAAACAATTCTCACACCCCTCTCCAGCACCTGTCCAATCATATTCGCCCACTAAGGGATGTAATGTAGCCCATGGACAACGTTGCATAGTACTGAGTTTGTCAGTTGGTGCTCTCCACTATATGAAGCTGCACCTTGGGCCTGCAGTTGGTTTTCGCCGTGTATTATCACCTGCATTTGCGATTGTGGTGGTGGACAGGCGGGGACGCTTGGTCGCCTCTGGATCAGTCAAAACCCGCTCCTCAGAAACTGCTGAGGAAGCGGCGTTAGCTATCACTAATTCTCAGTCTGACCCGATTCTCAGTGATTCGAAAACAGCCATTCGAAATCTGGCGAGGGGCAGAATATCAGTCACCGCCGCACGACTGCTGCACCGAGCCGCGGGGCGAGAAATTCGAGAAATAGAAATTGTCTGGGTACCAGCACACTCTGGAAACCCTGGAAACGAGGCGGCTCACCTGAATGCTCGAGGTTTCGTCAGCCGAGCAGGTGAGCCGCCCGTTCCGGGGAGATCCGCGAGAGATGGGCTGGTGTCCTTTCACGACATCATCAATCATTATAAACTAGAGCGGAGGCTTTATCCGCCCCCGCACAAGCGGTTGACCAAGGCGCAGGAATGCGTCTGGAGAAAACTGCAGACGTGATCTTTTCCCAACCCATACATGTTGAGCAAAATGTACCCGGAGGAGATTAAGCCACAATGCAAATGGCGCCAGGCAGTGGCAAGTTATGACCATATACTGTGGGAATGTAGTATGGTGCCGCCACCGGCGGATATTATGCGTGATCCCTCTCTCGAGCGGTGGGAGGCCGTGTTGACCAGCTCAGACCCAGTCGTCCAGACAAGGGTAGTGGAGTGGGCCACACAGGTCGCCGTCAACCTTGGGTTGATGGCCATCTAACACGGAAACGTCCCCAACTGTTTTCTGACGAAATAAAGTTTTTCCATCCATCCATATCACCTATTTGTTTACCTCATCAGTGCCTTGCGCCGCACTCCCTCACCACGGCACCTGTGAATAAGTGACACAAGCGACATGCGGAGAAAGCCTTGCTCGGTCGTTGGCTGTGCGCCGATGACGTAATTGCTGACACTTTGGTACATTGCCGAAGTGAGTGTAGCCATGACGATGGGCTACACCTACACCCCCCCCCCCCCCCCTGTGCAGTGGAGAAGGGTGGAGAGGCCGAGCAAGAAATCGAAACCAGCTGAAGAGACCACGAAAGGGTTGTTCTATCCTCTGCAACTTCCTTATTACAGCACTTACTTGCAAAATTCTTGTGGCAGCATGTTCACCTTATAGAAGTATGCAGTTATCTCTTCACAAATTTGGCACCTTGGGGTTGTTCACTGGCCCTTTAATGGCTATGCATGGTTTCAAGAAGTGTGGCATTCAAATGTAGCATTATTTATGAACACCTCATTTGGACGGATGTTTCTGAGCCGTTATTGAGGTTTTGTAGACTGCAAATGATGTTACAAAGCTGCCGTGTGCTTCCACAGTTTTTATATGAATGCGACATAAACCTTTTTATAATAATAACAGTCTTCTTTTTTTTTCCCTGCTGTTATATGTCAGTAAACTTCACCAACACTGTGACAATGTAATGTTATCATATAGATTATACAGCATTCCGTACAATAAGAAAGGGGTAAAAAAAATAAATTCAGACGAAGAAGCACTGCAACACATTCTTCAGTGTCCCTGTCTCATAAGAACACCTTCTTGGAAGCTGCTGAATACAGGCCCTTAGACATGTCAGCCAGTCGAGTGTTCTCACTTCTGCTGACTTCTTTTTTCATTCATGCTTATATCTCGGCTTGAAATTACTGAATGACGTGATGCTACCCAGTCACTTAGTAATAAATGCCACAAGTTGTAAAGCTCACTGTTGATGAATGTCGCCAATAGAGTCAAATAATATACAGTTGAACCACTTTATAAGAGAGAGAGGTAACAGACAACTGGATATAATAGACACCACTGAACGATATGGTTGGCCGCCCTATCTCTCCCATGAATTGTATCTCTTTTGTAACAAACACTGGATGTAAAAGACAATTGGCTGTAAAGGGCAAGTTATTCTTCAATTTTTGTCAACAATCTCACTTGTAACAGACATCAACTTTAACAAACTTTAACTGCACAGTCATTGGCTGATAAATGCCATTGTATCCAATGTGGAAACGAAGGGAAATGAAAGACACATGCACTCACTCTTTACTACAACCTAAGCAAATGCAGAGTGGGTGAGTCGGCTATAAAATGAAGAGAAACCCCTGCAACAGGAATCCATTGAAGAGAAGCACTTCTCCCTTTCGAAGAATACAAGTGCAACAGCACATGTGGGCATGTGTCTAGTCAAGAATAACTGGGAGCACGGTGGGCTCTACTGTTGGTGCAATCCCAATCAAGAAGCATTGCATATGTTGTGGACATGTTGTGTCCACAAGAATGAAGCATAACCAGAGTGCAGTGCAGACATTACCTCTTACACTGTTCCGACATGACATGTCATGACAAATGTACCCGACAAATGCGAGCAAAGCAATCAGCTGCACCTTGGCTGATGTGAACAAGCTGTTGTGCCAACTTCCAAGAAAGTGAAGCAATGGCCACGTATTGGGAGATTTGAGCAGGAAAAAACATGGACTGTGTTTTCTATGTAGCAATCCACCAAGCAGCGTAGTAATAAAATAATTAACAAATTGCAAAAGGCCATAGCCTTCTTTTGTGCATATTTTAGTTGCAGTGTGCCTACATCGAAATAAGGGTCAGTCAGAAAATGAGAACATGGTACCCCACTTATAGAAGGCTCTTCATATAAAGGACACGAGCTGCTCCCCAGTGCATGTCTCTTATAAAGGTATTCAGCTGTAACTGCATTTAAGTTAGCATACAAGCTAACAGGTGCACAGACAAGAAATTGGGCTACAGAGTAAATAACTTTCAAAACAATAGACCAACACAAATATAGTGATGGTACACATGAATATAAGCTGCCAAACACGCACGGCATCATTTCTTCCATGAGAATCAAATGAAGCTACATATCTGTATCTTCTACATCGTCAAAAGGACGGTGTTCCTGTAATCAGAATCATGAAATCAGAAATAGAAATTTTTTCATAGAGTTTGGCCGTATAGCTTCTTCTAGATTTTAGAAGAAAATGAATATGGCTGAATGGTATGTCAGAAGCATTAAGTGTTTTTAAAAGGATAAAAGTGGACTGCGGATCACAACTATTTGCCATCGTAAGAATGTATGTGCACTGCAAATGCTGATGCATATGTTATATAAATGGCAAGTTTTAATCACAGTCTGTATACATTGTGCATAAGAAAGAACATCTTACAAGTCCCATAACAGTAAAATAAAAACTTATTTTAACTGTTCGCTCGTCATTGCTATAGACCTTCAATTTCACGCAGTACACTAATAAGCTTGCAGATTCCAAACAGGTAATTTTTGTCGCACTCAGATGTGGGAAAAACATGAGCAAAGTCTATCATTTTGGCAACACAATGAATCTTCTGATCATCAGAGCTATCAGACAGAGATTCATATGCAATCAAGAGCGAACTTGAGTAAAAGGCATAAACACGCTGAGTCTCAAACCATTGCCTGATGTGTTCCAGCTGAAGTAATAGGTCTGGCAGAAACTTTGGGCTATTGGGCTGTTGACGCGTCATGCCAAGGAATGTCTGGAAGGCTGTAAAAGGGGACCCAGAAATGTGAAACTGTTCTAAACTAGTAAAAAAAAAAACAAGCCTCAGCAAAATCGATGCAATCGACAGGTGGAGGGGAGGGGTTCAAATTTAAACTAAAGACATTATAACTTGGGATACACAATGCAAGAATTGTGCAGGGTCATTTGTTTTTTGTCGCAAGTAGGCTAAAATACCTCTATTTATAGCAAGTGCCTATATACACTTTAACCTTAATTTCAAGAATTTGTACTTGCAGGCAGAACTTCTAAATCCAGGTTTCCACCTTATAACCCTACAAGAAATTTTCCATATTTACATAACAAACCTCAACATTCTGTGAATGAACACAAGATTTCAATTGTAACCCGGGCAATACTGAGCCAGGTGAAGCGCTCAAACTCAATTCCTGCAGCCACATGAGTTGGACAAGGAAGTTTAAGCAGCATGAGCATCAGGCTTCTTGTGCTGCAGCACTGAAGCACATGAATATAATCTTGAACTAAGTGCTTTTTATGAGCCATTTCATAGTAATGCTAAAGAACACAGAACTGCACCACATGAACCAGCATACGACACCTTGGTGGATTTAAAGAAGCACCAGCATGGACTACAGTAGAATGTTATTAAACAAAAATCTCATATAAAATTACAGCTCAAATACAACAACAGCTTTTGAGCTGGTTGGTGTACTACTGATATCAATGTAAAATAAATATAAATTAGGGAAACCTAACACATTGCACCTTTTAAACAAATGAGTAAACCCAGTAAACTAAGAAGACAAAAGTAGTATCGCCAAGGGACAAACACATTATTGCATCACTTTGTTTCAGACTTTTTCCCCCATACACACAGCCCTCCTCTTGGCCTTTATACCATCACTGGTAGGAGTGCAGGTTTAGACTAAATTTTAACATAACAGTGATTTTCTGAGAAAAAAAAAGAAGAGGAAATTAATTAATAAATTAATCAGGCATACCACATAACAATTTGATTAAAGAACCAAAGCATTGATTGGATATCTATAATGCTCACTTTCAAGAAATTCGTTACCTTTCCAAGATGTGTCATTACTAAGCTAAAAAAGGCAGAAGTTCAAGGCAAGATGGAAGCTTGAAGAGATGAAAAATTCTTGAACACGGAGTGTCACTGGAGCCAACGTTTCGACAAGCCAACGTGTCTTTTTCAAGGCTGCAACAGTCTGCTTGTCAAAATGTTGGCTCCAGCGACACTCTGTGTTCTAGAATTTTTCATTACTAAGCTCCTGCACTATTTCCAATCTTTATTAATGATTTACCTACTGAAATCCCCATCAACATAAGGATACAAGAAAAAAGTCTTTCTTTTTGCTACAAAGAAATTACCTCTCCAATCGACCACATAACTTTAAATAATTAAAACAGTTTCCGCATGGTGTACTAACTGGCAAATGACCCTTAATGTTAAAAAAAAACTGTTTTTTTGGAGTAACAAGAAAACATCGCGCACACGAGTTTCCTTGCACCATAAATAATAACCTGGTAACAGTAGTCTCACAGCAAAAGTACCTTGGACTAAAAATAACGTCTGACCTTACATGGGATAGCCACATTAATAATATTACTTTAACAGCACGTAAGCGGCTCTTTTTTCTTAAGCGATGCCTTCGTCAAGCACCCTGCAAAATTAAATTACTAGCTTATAATACACTCGTTAGATCAGTACTAGAATACACTACCTCTGCTTGGTTTCCATAGACCAATGAAGATTTACCAGCGCAAAAAGACGAAACACTTCAGAAGGAACACACACACACAGTGCTGAATCTCAGTGCGGTGTGTGTGTTCCTTCTTAAGTGTTTCGTCTTTTCGCGCTGGTAAATCTATATAAATCTTACATATGTCTGTGTGACTATGATTGGATGATTATAATTATACTGGTATGATATGATTTTTGTATGAGTGTTGTACAGTTAAGTCTTCACAAGGATGCATAGATGTTTCACATGTATGGATGTACTGTTCTGTTATTTTGCATAATTTTTTCTTCATTTTGACTTTTACATATTTATTGTTTGTGTCCTTTCCTGCAAAAATCTCTAATGGGAGGGGTAGTATGTGCTAAATAAATAAATAATAAAAATGGCAGCAGCCTCTTGCTTGCCAAATTAATAGTAGTTCGCAGCTTAAGAATGTCTAGCCTTTGTTCCAGTGTAGTAACTTCACTCTCTCCCTGTTAGAAGAGCATGTGCATCAACAAGCACTATACACCAGGTGCACAAGCTATTTGAGATCACTAATGCCATGGATGGAGCAGTGTCGCTATACCTATCTAATGAACCAAAGAAGCGCAATGAATCAAAGGGCTCTTTTTAACTGCAGAGCAGTTTAAGGGATTGCCCTATCATTGTCTCATGCCTCGCATTGGTGTCACACAGGTCCTATTTTTGATGCACCTAAGCTGAGCAGGCTGCACGTTTGGAACACCAGTGTGCGCTTGTCAGTGGACACGAAAGGGCTAATTCATTTGTCTGAGCCAGCGAAGCGACAGTGAAATGCCAGTGTTGAGAGTTAGACACAGATCTATGGTAGAGAGAAGTGGAAGCGAAACACCAGCACCGGGAGTTAGATGCACCGCGCTCGGAGCAGCAAACAGTAGAAAAACAGTAGAAGGGAGACCATAGAAAAGAAAATTGATAATCCCGAAACAAATCAGATAATCACAAGAAAAGAACAGAAAAGGATACAAAATATGACATAATCACACGAAAAGAGCAGTAAAGAGCACAAAAACAGCAGATAAACACAAGGGAAACAGAGGCAAATCAATCCTCTGCAGTACGTACAGCTTTCACTTGGGGTGGGAATGGCGTAGATTTTTTGTTTGAACCAACCTTATGAAGCCAAAGATAACACAGGGGGAAATATTTGTAGTACAGTCAAATCTCGTTACAACGAACACCACATTAACGAACATTTCAAATTAACGAACTTTTAAGAAATCCCGTGCCGACTGCTTATAGTTTCAATGTAAAAATATTTCACTACTACGAACTTCAGAATAACGAACATTTCAGAATAACGATCGTTATTTAATTCCCGTGTAATCTTAACAACACCTCAGTACTACGAACTTATATCCCGAAATGCGAGGATTCTTAAATTTCAGTGTATCGGTCATGGCGGTCGGAGCTGTAAGGTAGCAGACGACGCAGCGCGAAGAGCGGACGCCCTCCCGCTAAAACCTGAGATGGCACGGGAGGAGAAAGACGCGGGCGGAGAACTTTTTTTTTTTTTCCCCCTTCGTTGCGGAGGCGACAACGCATCAGGTTTTGTAAAGGCCCAACCGCATGCATAGCACGCGACTTTCGAGCGAATGCGACTGCGACAAACGGGCTCCATCGCGCTGCTCGATTGAAAACTATTGCGCGCACGCAGGCAAATTACGAAAAAGAATTACAGAGTAGACGAATGACATGCCAAATTTATTATTGTCTTGTTTGGGATAAAGATGCCATAAAAGCGTTTCGGGACTTCCTTTTTTCGCAATCTTATGTTTAACCGCGGCAGTAGTATCTGCTGTGATCCCATGGGGCGCCCGGAAGCGTACGCTGCCTACGCTACGTCGCACTTTTTTGTAAACTGCGTTATGTTGGGGTTAGTCCACGAGGCGCATCTCGACAACGTTTCCTCTTGCTGTCATAGAACGTTTAAGAAAAGCCGCAGCGCCTCACATCGTTGCTTCGCAGGGAGAAGGGCTACCTCACACGACGACGATGTTGACATTGCAGCAAGCTACCACCGAAACATCAAAACGAACCGTCGATCATAAATAACGACAAAATACGGCCGCTGCCTCGCTCTCCGCGTGAGATGGGGCTGTAAATAAGGTAGTCTATAACTTGCATTCCTTGAAGTACGCGCCGATTGGAAGCATCACGAGCAAATTGCAACCGAAGCAAGGGTCAGAGATGCTGCCATGTTGTTGGATATCGCTCACTTCCGGGCGACAAGCTATGTTTTCTGGCTTTCCAGAAACCTGGGATGCTATCGCGGAACGATTCTATTTCAGATTCCAATGCCTTTCGTGCTTTTCGCGCTTGGCCAGTCGTCAGAACGACGGTCCGTCCGCGTTATCAGCGCGATCAGCCAGCCGTGTGGAATCGGAAATAGCATCGTTTCGCGATTGCACCCCTGTGACAAACGACGGCGATGGATGGCCCTCCGCGACAGCAAATCCTGTCGGCCGTCGCTCAAAACTCGCGTGCATGCAGTTGGGCCTTAAAGGATTGCAGCGATGACATGGACGACGATGTCACGGTAGCACCCGAAGATCGCGACGAGTCCGTGTCGGCCACAGATGCGTTGGACTACTTGAGGAAACTCCGCATATTCATAGAAAAAAGCGGAACAGCGACCGAAGCGGCGGATAAAAATGCGGATGGTCTAGAATCGTTCGTGACGCAGAGTTTGTGCTGCACCCGTCAAAAAAACGATCACGGACTATTTCAAATAAACGTACCTTGTCTGACGTTCACGTGTGCATTGTTGTGAGAAACGAGTTCAAGGACGTACCGTTGCAAAGGTAGGACGTTTGCGTTACTGAAATTCTATTGTTATGGTAAATTTTTGGGCTTTCACTATAACGACCTTTCAGAATAACGAACATTTTTCCGCGGTCCCCTGAAGTTCGTTATACCGAGATTTCACTGTATGTAATTAAAGTGCAGTAACTATAAAACCAGAGAGCGTAGGTCGGCAAACTCACTCATGAGTCGACTTACTCAGACTCACTGCTCTGTCTGAGTCTCACTGACTCGCCCAGACTCACTCAGATTCAGACAGAGCCGTGAGTCTACGTTTGAGTGAGTCCGGGTGAGTAATGTTTTGGTGAGTTTGAGTCCGAGTGAGTCCAGTTGAGAAAAATTTTTAGTGACTCAGAGTCTGAGAGAGTCCGGTTCAGGAAAATTGTGCCGAGCCTGTGTCTGAGTGAGCCCTAAGTGCAAAATATATTTTATAGAGTGAGTCTGAGTGAGCTCCACATTTTTGGCCGACTTATGGTTCTATCCACTCAACTTCAGCTTATGCCAGCTCACGTTTATACCGTCCATACGTCAGCTCAATATTGATCAGAGGCATGAGATGCAGAGGGGGAGAGGGGGGCGAGGTGCCTTGACCTCCCCCGCAAACTCTTCCACGAGAAGTTATTAATAAAGATATCTCGCGTGAGTAATCTCTTTCAATAAATTTGTCAATACTGAATTGCAACCTTTGATAACTCGTATTTGAGAGTACGAGATTAAAAGGCGCCAAGCAGAGCACCGATTATGCGAGATATTGGTGTTGAAGGGAAGCTGAAGCACTTTTTTTAAAATTGATTTTGGAGCATCTGAGGACAGTTTGATCCCTACTGAATTCGAAAAGCGACGTGAGAGTTCTCAAAAGTGAAGGCAAATAGCACTTTCTGGCAAAAAACAGATGCTGTGGCCACATGGCTTCTTGAGATGCTGAGCGAACGCGGTGACGTCATCCTCAGTATGCCACGTTATCTGCAACAGCAGCACTGCTGAAGCGTGGCGTCCTCAATTAGCTACAGCAACGGCACGTCACGAGTTAGCCACGGAGGCTGCGGCTGAAGATACGAGAGATGCTTGTTCACGTAGCACTGTTTGTTGTTATTCCAGATATCGTAATCCAGCTGCAGAACTTTAAGCTTCGCTATACTTACCTGAGACTTCGTCACATAAGCAGTGCTCTCACAGTTCATATCGGTAAGCGGCGGGAACCTTCCGTCAGAGTGCAGCACGGCTTCGCCAAAGGAACCGAAGATGACGTAGGTTTCCACGCCCACACTTTCGGCGCGCTAGCGTGGGCGGAGCAAGACAAACTTTTCTTTCGCATATTCTAAAGCTCCTGCTGTAACAACCGCAGAAAAAATTACGACATTGTCGACAATAATGTCGGTCCTTGCTAACCACGAAGTTTTATCGAATTCTAAAACCTCTTCAGCTTCCCTTTAAAGAGAACTGACACCATGGTAGAAAAAGCTACATATACGCAAACGGACTAACGAGTCAACTCACTCAGACTCAGATCGAGCCGTGAGTCCGAGTATGAGTGAGATCAAGTCAATTATATTTTGGTGAGTTTAAGTTTGAATGAGTCTGGTTGAGAAAAATTTTAGTTAGTTTGAGTCTGAGTGAATCCGTTTGAGGAACATTTTGGTGAGCCTGTGTGTGAGTGAGCCCTATGGCAAGAAATGTTTCATGAGTGAGTCTGAGTGAGCTCCGCACTTTTTGCCGACCTATGCCACAGAGAAATGAAAGAAAAAAACAACTTGCCACATAACAAAAACATTGCAGGTTCAGTCCCCACTGGCGGCAAGTTGTTTTCTCTTCCACTTTCATTTCCTTTTACTTACTACACTTCGATTAAATACTACAAATTACGCCCCCTATGCATCCTTGCCTTCATAAGTGTCTAACAAGAAAAAAGATCGCTCAATCCATTTCCCTTCTTTCATTTATTTCATGGCAAGGATCCCAACCCTGCAAGTTCGATGCCATAAGGTAGCACGAGAGTTTATTGGTCAGATGCAAGCTCGTAAAAGATTATGTGCTACGTGATGCCACGATGCCATGTGGAGAAAAACGAATGCTGCAAATTCACTGCCATGGCTACTAGTCCCACTGCTAGCACTCCCAGGATTACACATAAAGAAATACCCAAGACGTGTATGAGGAACAGCAGCGGTCTTAACCTAAAGTAGTCTTAAACTCTGTTGGTAGAGAAATGCATGCATAGTGTGAAAGTTGTGGGTTTGGTCCCCACCAGTAGCAAGTTGTTTTTTTCATCCACTTTCACTTCCCTCTATTTTCATAACTACTACGTTTAATTAAATACTACAAATAACATCCTCTATGCTATCCTTGGCTTCATTATCTGTTGACTTTATATCTATATCAAGCATGTAGGTTCACATATATTTACACATATCAATAATTTGCTGCATTTTTTTTTCGATTATGGCAGTGTACAGCTTGATGCAGCAAATGAAGTGTCATGTAGTGCTAGTCGCCCTGGCTGCTGAGCACAACAAGTCGAACATTGCCACCTTTCTGAATGTGGCAATGTCCTTTGTTTGGTTCTGACAGAACTGGGGTCCTCTGTTGGTGATGTGGCATTTGTGGCAAATAGAAAAAAACACAATCAGCAGTCAGACACCATCATAATTTCTTTTGTCCAGTGTCTGCAAGCTATTGCGAGTGACAATGTGAACCACTGCATTAGCTTGAATCAGAATTAGATTAAAACCACTGCTTAGACTGCAAAGGAGCACCAGCTTGCAGAGTCAACTACCAGGCTTGCAGTGAACAAGGACTTCAGGTACCATTCCTATATTATGAGAAGAGAGCAATTCATGTCAAAAAACTAGACAGGTTAATATATCCTATTAAAGATCATTTTATGTTTCAATGTTCAGCATATAAATAACAGCCTAAATACTAATAGGCCTACGTCTTTCGCACAATAAAGGTAAAAAGTTTGGCTATTTGGTTTCTGTTGAAATTCATGTTTACTAGCACAAAAGACTGACATAGTTTGTGACACAGTTTGTGACAAACTGTGTCAGTTTTCTGCACAAATAAGCATTAATGTCTTTTACACACTCTTCTGTATACAACCAGTGCATTGGAAAACAAAACGCACCTTCCAGTATCGTGTCAGGTGTTTGCTTGAGGCCATAATCTTTTCCATAAACGTGATATTTTTGCTCACACTGGTCAAAAACCTGCAAGAAAAGAATGCTTATTATTACAAAATCACAACACAGGTCCCATCACAGTAGGCTTTTATATATGTTTTTTTTTATTTTGTAATTAGTCAACTGCACTTCTTTGGTGGTAATTTTGATGCCAATTTATTTACTTCATTTGAATAACTGTTTATCACTTGCAACTTACTATTAAAATTGTTACAAATAGCCTGTTCTGAAATCTGTCAAGAATAACCAATGTATGCATCATGTCTCAGTGTTTCAGCTGACATTTTCACAACTGAAAGCAAAAACAAAAAAAAAACTGTTGCTGAAACAAAATGTGTAAAAAACAGCCAATAACATGTCAAAATGCCATATACGAATCCTATTGCATGCATACTTCAGCAAGGTACAATAAAAGTGGCAAATGTAATGCAATAAAATAATTGCCTAATTCTTCATAATTCCTCAGTTACTTTTCCAATGCCATAATTGATTGATAACTCACGCAACCTTAAGTTATTGGGAATGTCTTCCCGTTATGTGAGAAGCCTGTTTTGCTACATTGCTTTATTCTGTTTTCCTACATGTTGTGCAATAGCTGATGCTCCTTCAGATCATTCATGAACACAGAGCAAACAAGCTATGTCTGGTCAAATGTTTAGACTAGGTTTAATGAGCCTGTAAGGTCACAGTGTGTACTCAGGTGTGAAAAATTCACCAAAATTAATAAGCAAGCAGAAAAAAGCAGAAGAAAGCAAAAAACAGAGTGGCACCCTTTGCCACCTCTCTGGCAGCCAGCCTAATGGTACACCAATGGTACTGTGGTGCGCCACAATGGCATCAGTAGGTCGTGGCTGAAGAGATTAGCTTTGCAAGCTTGACACAAGATAGAACATGACAATGGACGTTGAGCTACCACTCTTGGAAATCGTCAGCACCGTGGCTGGCCACTAACAATAAATCAAGGCTGCAACGGCTTCCTCAATGAGCCACCTTCACATACTGGTTATATTTGATGACAGAGCCTGGCCATACCAGCGTCACTGCAGTGACTCGCCCAAGGTGAGCATGATACCACATTACACATTTTGGCTCGCATGTACAACCTCTGCAAATCCTATATTGACAGGCCAACCCAGTGGTTCATCTAGATGGACAGTCAAATGTGTGATGTGCCCACTGCTGTGCTACTATTATGCGTAGCAGGACCTGCCAGAAAGCTTGCTAGTGGCAGGTCCTCTGGCACCAATTGCCTCTCCTGGGCTGGACGTCTACGAGGATCTTTGCCAAGCTGTTACTGGCTATTACACCACTTCGAATCCTCGATATCACTTCACAGGTGCTCCATGAATACCATGGCCTCACAACAATGTGTCCAACCATGCCGCCCATTCCGAGGCACCTGCCTCAGCCTCCAACTCACTCTCAGCCTATGATTCCACTCCTCAACTCAAATGCTGCTGTGCAATGACCATTCCAAAGGGAATTCCAAAGGCATTGTCAAGTGGACTTCAAGCACTCTTCACTATTCTACAGTCCTTGGTGCTCCTTCATTGAACTTTGCCACGAACACTCTGCCTCCTGTTCTGGGAAAGCTCACTTGCAACAACCTTGAATTCTGTTTTACCAGCTCTACAAAGCGCAGTTTTCTCTCACCAGCACAGGGACATCATGGGCACAATCTCTGTGGTGCCTTCAATGCCCACCACAAGGAACCTGACATCACAGCATTTGAGTTTTATCAGCAAGCAGCAGCAGGCAGACCACTTTCTGAAGCACTGTGCTCTTCCCTCCCACAGATGCCTGGCCTGTGGAAGATTTACAGCAGCAATCCTACCATCTTGTTCATTCTTCAGCTGGAGAGCCACTTTTACTACAACAATGTGAATGACCAATACTTGTGCTATACTTGACAAGGAAAACCTTTTTCAGTGCGCAGAACATTTTGAAGAAAAGGACAAGATAGGGCATTTTATCTTCTTTAAGATGTTCTGTGTACTCAAAAAGGTTTCGTCAAGCATGTTGTACCAACCAGCTCAAGCAGCCACCTTGTTGCAATGTACTTGTGCTATCTTCACGCAAGTTGTGAGCTGCCAGATGGCCTTCCCTCATTGCTCCGGTTTACACCAGAACCAAGCATCTATGACAACCTTGAATCTGATAACCACACCGCAAAGCTACAGTTACCAGCACCACTCCCCCTTATGGTGAATTCCATTGGCGGATTCGGAGTGGCCGACGAACTTTACGCCGGAGCACTCCACTTCGTGGAGAGCATCCGAAGGAAAGCTGCCAATGGAACACAAGCCCTCGCCAGAGCAAACGATAGGGGGCGCTAGCGCACATCTGCTTCGCAAGCGCCCAGCATTCCTCGCGGTTCGCGTAGTGTTCGCCTTCACGGGCGCGAGCGGAGAGGAACGGGTGCGGTCGGACAGCGCATTTCATCGCACACGCGGTACGCCACGCTTTGCGCAAGCGTGGGGAGCTTGTGACGTTCGGTCAAAACCGCCGCTTTTCGCAAAGTAGAGGGAGCTGCTCCGTGGAGTAAATCTGGCGCCGGACCAGCTCCAGATCTGCCAATGAAACATACAAGGAGCACTATCAATCCGCCAATGGAACAGACTTGCTCCGAATGGAGCACGAAAACTGCTACCGGAAGTGCTCCGAATCTGCCAATGGAATTCACCATTAGTTCACCTCTGTACCAGTGACTGCTGTTTGCAGAATCCTCCAGCCCCACAACACCGTCTCCAACCTCAATACATTCTCTCGCATTATCCACGCTTCATCAGTGCAACACAGCTCATCCACAACCCTCCAAATTCCAATGCGAAATGCCAAAAATCTTCCGCTGTTGTGATAAGATGGCTTTCCATTGCCAAATGCGAAGTCCTCTCAGTGTTCAAGTTCTACAGCCAGAGATCTTAACACTGTCCACACTCATTTATGTGCTGGATCACTGGGACAATGCACAACCAACAGCAACTCAGCAGCAGTGATAACCTGCCCTTTTTTGCCATCTACCAGGGCCGATACCACCAAGCCATGTCCTCAACCTTGACAGGTCTCGTTGGTCACCAAGACCTACCACCTCGAACTATTATAGCTGCACTTGACTACACAATGAAGCACGAGTCTACAGTTAAGTCAACTTGCAGCAACTTTGACCGTTTCACGACTCTGTCACCACTGAGCCATCATGCGAAAAAAATGTTTTTGACGTCATCAGTGATGCTTGAGAGTTTATAAGCAACCCTTTCCCATAGCTCCAACAAGATTTGGCCAGTGTGCCTGGCTATGCTGACTGAGACACATCACAATGAGTGCACAGATGTCGCTATAGGACAACATGTACGGCTTTTCATGTACGGCAGCAGCATCACTTCGCCCACAGCTATGTCCTTGAGCAGGCACTTGGCACACAACCATGCCAGAACACTTTCGCCAATGCGGCCGTGACACAATTCCATGCCCCTTTCCAATACGCTCTGAATCTGTAACGTCCTCCTGCCCACAATTTGTGCCTCTATGTCATAAACTGCCACTTGTACCCTTCAACTCAGCACAGACTCCACCTGGACTTCCCAATAGACACTATGAATTGCCACTTGTACATACATATATATAATCTCTTTTCTTCCTTTTCTCATCAATTCTGTACATTGAACTATGCGCTTGGGAAAACTTCTGTGGCGATGCCACAATCACATGCAGTCTGTCGCGACTGAAAAATATAATAAGCTCCAAGCAAGACTAGCATGAGATTAAACGTGCTAATGTGTTCGGCCTGAGCACCTACATCTAGCTATTGCTTTCAGAAACCGGCAGCAGCATGGCTGGCTTGTAACAATAAGTCATGGCTTATTTGCTTTTTTTAAAATCAAGGCTGCTTTCCACGCAGGCTGTGTGTGCAAAAAGTGAATAGCGTGAACATGAGCGATGAAAGAACCTAGGTAAAATAGAGTAATGTGCGGCGACCTAAAACATGCCAGTGCTGATTTGTGCGGCTAAACGCTTTCACTACTGTTGAACACCAAGTAAAAATTGTCTCTTTTTTTTTACTTTAAGTAGCATACACCCACAGCAGGGGACTGACCAATTCTAGTGCTGCTGTTTTCTCAACCTTAACCTCCTCTGCAGTTTATGTTGGCATATTATGATATAATAATAATAATTGTTGTGATTTAATATCCCGAATTACAATATGATTGTGAGGGATGCCATAGAGGGAGGGCTCTGTAAATTTTGACAACCTGGGGTTCTTTGATGTGCACCTAAACATAAGTACACAGGCCTCAAGCATTTTCGCCTCCGTCAAAAATGTGGCTGCCACGGCCGGGATTCGATCCCGCGACCTTCAGGTCAGCAGTTGAGCACCATAACCAGATGACCCAGGTGGTTGAAATTTTCCGAGCCCTCCACTCGGCGTCCCTCATCACCATATTGTGGTTTTGGGACGTAAAACCCCGAGAATTATTATTATTATTATTGCGCTGCATGGCATGGTTCAAAGCTGCTGGTGCACATAATGCTCTTTGTATTAATAAAAATTAAAGAGCACAATTTAATTTCCAGAAACTGCACAGTGGGTTATGAAGAACACTGCAAGAGAGTCTCCAGGTTAATTTTGGTTGCAGGGGTGGTGCCAGGATTTTTCACTTGAGAGCCACAATGAGAGAGGTCCTTTAGGTAGGGTAGGGGTGCCCTTGAAAGGTCTAACTACAGGGTTGGCTTTCTAGAGCTCTAAGGGAAGGCGACGAGGATCCAAGTTAAAATTTCAAAGGAAAGCAGCTGCCCCCGTGACCTCCACCTGGCACTGCACCTCGTTTAATGAGCACACAAATCACGCTATATCAGCGTTTCTTGCCTCCAGTGAAATGTGTCTACAGATTCAGGGTGTCGACGAACCATATATAAAAATACTGGAAGAAACCTGCAGTGGCTCCACAGCCACCATAGTCCTCCATAAAGAAACTGACAAAATTACAATAAAGAAGGGTGTAAGGCAGGGAGACACAATCTCTCCAATGCTATTCACTGCATGCTTACAGGAGGTTTTCAGGGCCCTAGATTGGGGACAGTTAGGGATTGGGGACAGCTAGGAGTTAGTTAAGAGGGTTCAACTTAAATTGAGGATGATGCAGCGAGCCACAGAAAGGAAAATGATAAGTGTAACCTTAAGGGACAAGAAGAGAGCAGAGTGGGTCAAGAAACAAACGGGTGTTAAGGACATCTTAGTCGAAATCAAGAAGAATAAATGGACATGGGCACGGCATGTAGAATGTAGGCAGGATAGCTGGCTGGCCATAAAGAGTAACAGACTGGATTCCAAGAGAAGGCATGCATGCGAGGGGGAGGCAGGAAGTTAGGTGGGCAGATGAGATTAAGAAGTTTGCGGGGATAACGTGGCCGCAGCAAGCACAGGACTGGATTGGCAAAGCATGGGAGAGGCCTTTGCCCTGCAATGGGCACAGTCGGGCTGATGATGATGATGAAACGTGTCTACCATGGTGTGGACCTCTTTCTCAGCAGTATGATACCACAGATGACAAGTCACCATGGCAGGCACGTAACATTTTCTACACTGAGTTACTCAAGTATTGAGCACATCACCCAAACCAAAACCACCAGAAATACTGAAGTTGGTGAGCAGTTTATTGGCACATAGGAACATCACAGGTGAACTCATGCAACTACATTTGTTTAAGTTCAAAGGGCACGTCAAATAGCTTCATTTTACTTTGTTCCTGTGTCAATGCAGTTGAGAGATGTGCCTCAATACAGGAACCAAAAAATATGGCCTTCCCTTACACCAGTCACATGTGAAAGGTCTTTCTCAGCCATCATGAAATAATAATTGTTGGGGTTTTACGTTCCAAAACCATGATATGAGAGACGCCGTAGTGGGGAGGCTCCGTAAATTTTGACCACCTGGAGTTCCTTAACTTGCACCTAAATCTAAGTACACGGGCATCCTTTGCATTTCGCCCCCCATCGAAATGCGGCCGCCGTTGCCGGGAATTGAACCCATGCCTTCGAGCTTAGCAGCGCGACACCCTATGTGCTAAGCTACCACGGTGGGTTAGCCATAACGAAAGGATTTTTCACATATATTGTGTCTGCGCTATCATGTTTTTTGGGCAAACCAATTAACGTTAAGGCAGCTGTCAATAAATATGAGCATTTACGAGTCCATAATCTTACCCTCATGCCAAGAATACGAAAACCAAGCTGCCGGCTCCATGGATACTTCGTCTCTTCGAGTGCAACCTTCTCAGGTGCTGCCAATGGGTCATACGTTTGGGCACCTATCTTCACATCCATGACACTAGGCCTCCGGAACTCACGAGTCACGTCATCCAAGCGTAGATACTCCACTTCTGCCAAGGAGGCATATATCTATGAAAGTAGCAGCCAGTAGGGAGGCAGGTGACAGGGCACAATATAAAGGATGCTGTGTCATGAGAAATTATACAAGCTGCATTTCATGCAACAGTCATTGCAATGAACTACCCATAGGTTAATTAGATAAAAGAATACAAACAAAAAAGCAGCAGCAATTCCTCATACACAAGCTCCTTGTAACATACACTGAAACATATATGTATGAATATATAGTGCTTTTTTAGTGCGAAACAACACCACAAGAAAGAAGACAGGACAAAGCGCTACCCAAACTTCTTCTCAGCCATGACAGAATGTCCCGCGAGTAGCATATAGCCTGCATCCAGTCATACAGAAGACGTACCTGCTGCCAAATTTCATAGTGGAGAATTTGCCACAGATGCTGTACGTGACCAATGGAAGGCCTGACACCACCAGAAGAGAAGAGCCACTTTTTGTGGAATAAGTCTTTCTTTCATGCAGAATGAAAGCATCCTAGCACGGCACACAGCAAACGCTATGTCACTGACCAGAACAGGAGGTCCTAGAGTTTACGCAGACACACTTAAATCAGAGCCCACAGCAGAAGAAATATAGTTCAACACAATGCATTGGCGGGCTAGTTGGTGTGAATCCATAGGTCTTTTTTAGTGTGAAACGACACCACAAGAAAGAAGACAGGACAAAGCGCTACCCAAACTTCTTCTCAGCCACGACAGAAGTGTCCCACAAGTAGCACATAGTCTTCATCCAGTCATACAGAACACATACCTGCTGCCAAATTTCAGAGTGGAGAATCCGGCACAGGTGCCTTACGTGACCAACAGAAGGCCTGACCCTACCGAAGAGAAGAGCCACTTCTTGTGGAACAAGTCCTTTTTTACATGCAGAATGAAAGCATCCTAGGATGGCACACAGCAAACGCTATGTGACTGACCAGAACAGGAGGTCCTGGAGTTGACGCAGACACACGAAAATCAGGGCCCACAGCAGAAGAAATATAGTTCAACACTATATTTGGCAGAAAGGACACCAATGGAAAGGAGCCGATGGAACCAGCTGTCTCCACGAGACACTGGAATGGCAGCAAGTGTAAGTGCCCCATTTGTCAGCCTTTTGTTTTTTCACCAATCAGCATTCATTTTCTCTGACTTCTTTGTGACATTTTTTATTTGCTCTTGCCCTTCGACCTTTCTTCCGGAAAGCTCTTTTTAGATCTATGCCAATGTCTTATCTAGGCAGTGAACACCTCCTAACCTCATTGACCATCCCTCATTCATTCTTTTACTTCTACTTTCTTCATCAAAGGAATAGCATACACAAGTACACACACACAGGCACTCAGATTTTCAGCATCCATGGATCAAGCCAAACTAAAGGGCAGAGCACACTTGCTAAACATGCACAGCTGGCAGGCTCCCTCGAAGCCAGGTCGGCTAACAAAATACTAACACATGAGTAGCACCACCGTTACTGCTATGTCACCATCGCTGAGCCACAAGAAATGATGGAAAGGACACACACAATACCTGTACTACTAATGTGAAATTAGTGTATCATGTCTACTGTTCGTTCTTGTGACTCAGTAGTACATCTCACTTCATGTTGCACCAAGCAGTGCAGGGATCTCCAAATGAGAATGAAAGTTTGAAGACTGCTTAGCATTATCAAGCAAGGAAAGGCCCAATCATCATCCATAAAAAAAATCCTAGTTGCTAAGAGGGAGCCCGTCATACCACTTACAACTACAGGCAGCAGGACTGACATCATGAGGCACTTGCAGAAGATATGTGGCAAATGAGCAAACAACCCAACTGTAAAAGGATACGTGGTTTTCATTTTTTTCAAGTTCAATGTGCTCCTTTGCCTCAATAAGTACTACTCTCACATTTTTCTCTGGCAGTTTGACCAGGGAGACCTTACTTACGGGTTTTCTTATGATAGCAAACAAAGCATACCTTCACTTCGAGTTGAATCTGCATAAATTTCCAGCATTTATTGAAGGAGAAAGTGAGTAATATCACGATATATTGACCTTAAAGGGATATATAAGTGCACTGAGTATATTGGGCCAAAAATCTAAGCCATAAAGTTTAAAACCTTTTAAAGATTACAAAGAAAATAGAGCACTAAGAGGTTAATTACTCTTATAAAGAGAGTATTACAAGCACAGCCATGTAATAAAATGTTATGCCCATGCCTTGGCCAAGGTAGTTAGTCTTCCATGTTCCCAGGTACTTAGGCAGGAAAGTCCTCAGTGTCAGCAGGTCTGGTAGGGGTTCTTCAGCTGTAAAAACTTCTTCATAAAACTTGTGCTCTCGTAGCGTGCGCTCATCGCTGCTTAACAAAGGCTTCAAGATAGACCCATCTTTGTGTTTCAGAAGACCTACAAGTATTGAGGAAAAAAATAAAATAGAGAAAAAACAGTTAATATGTCTACTAACACAAAGTACTCCGATATGTAGAAAGTGAAGTTCATGCTAACAGAGATAGTAGAAAACATTATGGTGGAAACATGCCAGTTTCCTTAAATAGAAGAGGTACTTAGTCATGGGAGTCCGCATCTTTCAGGCTATCAGATTTAGTTGAGGAATTCACAACATAATTGTTGCACTATAACCTCCCACAACTTATTTTCGAAAAATCTCACAAAGGAAAATTGAAAATACACACTTTACGCTACTTTTTTTCTGCCGTTTTCTACTTTACTTTTTTCCTAGCAAAAGTGCTGGACACAAAAGCAACAACTCTCTTCTATGTTCACACCTGAACTGGAATATAATGAAATACTGCATTAAACTGTTCATCTAGAGTTCATCTTATTGTATTCCATTAATTAATAATGTAGCCATTCTGTTATAATAATAGTTTATCGGGTTTTATGTGCCAAAATCACAGTATCATGATGAGCTACGCCATAGTGCAGGACTCTGGATAAATTTTGACCGCCTGGGGTTCCTTAAACTGCACCTAAATCCATGTATGTAGATGTTCTTGCACATCACCCCCTTCAAAATGCATCTGCGGAGGCTGACAATCAAACCCACACCCTCAAGCTTAACAGTGCGACGCCCTACCTGCTAAGCTACCACAGAGGGTATTCATTGTGTTACGCGATACTGTATTCCCTACTATATTGATCTTACTCATTGCCCATGACTACGGTGTTCCGCTATTGAGGTTGAGCGCTTTGTTTTAGAGAGGATGGTTACATTTTGTCGAGGGCAGGATGAAAAAACACCCACGTACCAATGTTTATGCAATTTTTCCACAGCCAAGGAGCAGCTTTGGGCAGTTATTATTCGAATCATTATGTTCTTTTCTCCCCACAAGTAAAGCCAGTGTATGATGGATATACTCCAGTGGCACATGTTACTGGACTAGTTGGTTCGTGCTAAGCAACCAAATATGTATGGCCATTTTGCGCAAAAAAGAGAGAAAGCAATCAGCTGGTTTCCTCATTTTTGTCTCTCTTTTCTTGCTCTAAATGACCATACTTAAGTGGCTGGTTGTTGTTTAGGGGTGATGTAGAAGGAAAATAAAATGACTTACAACAGTCTGTTCCAACATTAAGCTGATAGGACCATCTCCATTGCAGCATCTATACTACCACACATTGTGATCATCTTGCAATAGCATCTTTTGGGAGGCATGTCAACAGTACAACTGTCCACTAGAATACTGCTACACACTTTCAAACAGTTTTGTATGATGAGCATCAGTGGTGTAGCCAGAAACTTTTTTCAGAGGGGCACGCCCCTGAATGGAAAGTGGGGGCTGGCCAGGTGGATGTTGTTGCACTTTGTTTTACATCCTATGGTATACAGAAATTTCTGAAGGTGCATGTGTCCGGTCTACTACTACGTGGCTACGCCCCTGAGTGTGATCACCAAGATACTTTACAGTGTGCGACTCCAACAGAAGAAGTCACTGCTAATTTCGCATAGCAATGGAATTCCATTTTTACAGAAATATAATTGAAATCGAATTGAAAAACATTGTTCCAGCCAACAAAGGTTCATTAATGAAAATGCTGAAAATGTGCAGAAAGCTCCACTGCTCTGCTTTTATGGTTCTAATATTTGTGCTGTAGTAGGCAAGAAATGGGGCTTCACACATGTGATGCATACATAAGGTGAGTGGGCTTTTTCACTTTTTCAAAAATAAGAACACTAGAAGATTTACGAGCCACTACACCACACATTTTACAGTTCTCTGCAATTATTCAGCCCTCTGTACACACAGATTTGAATGCACACTGAAGTACCTGTACAGGTTACAATGAAATTACAAAAATACCGATGCCCTAACTAAGAAGGGGGCTTTATTATTGGACTGGTAGAATCCTCAAAACGTTGTTTTCTGAGGCCCAATTGTTGCTGGTTGCTTTTTTTTGTATTAATGAAACATGACCTGGCCTCACCAGGCTGATATTCATGAAACCCGTTTTTGGGCTCTAACTGTATGATTTACTAATAATTTTATACTACTATAACACAAATTATTAACAACATTACTAATAACTTTGACATCTTTTGCTGCTTTATAATGCTGTGGCATGTTTTTCAATCTAGAAAGTTGAAAATAAATGCATGCCATAGTTGCATGTTATAAAGTGTATCATTCAGAAACTTCAAAACACAGAGCATGAAGACAGGACAATGGTGGACAGTGAATGCCGCTCCTTGTCTTTTATTCATGCTGTATGTTTGCGAGTGCATCTACATTTAGGCATGAAAAACTAAACAAATAGCCCATCTAACTCGCGCAATAAAAGAACTTTCATTTTTATTAATTTCTCACATTGCACAACCTTTCTTATTCTGAAAAAGTGCATAATAGGTTGAGCACTTTGACACGAAACACACTAGGGACAGCTTAGGAATAGCGCACTTTGTTCAGTGTTGCAGTGGCCCAAAGTAAGAACTGATAATTTGCAACTTAATACTTGCTTAAAAACTAATTCCAGTGTGAGCATAACTATTGCTTTTTAGTCAAAACAGACTATACTTCAAATAAAATGTCTGACACTGTCACTATCGAGATTTGCCAAAAAAAAATAACGGATTTCCTTCAATGCCCTCTAATGCTTGTAATTTAAGTTTATCTATGTCTGCTCCTGAGATATATTTAACAAGGTCTGCTATAGTCAGAAGTGGTACAACAATTGAACACATCCAGCTTATCAGGTAATGAACAAGTCAGTGCAACATAACACCTGTAAGAACGCTTCATAGATCATGCAATATTAATGTCAACAAACGAAACAAGGGGAATTTTTCAAAGAGCTCATTTCTATGTCAGACACAACCAAATGAATCTAACAGACTATTAGGCCAGGGAAAGCATGGGACTTTAATTGTTGTCTTTAACTGTAGTGTATAAACAATGACGTAAATTCAAGTGAATTAAAATGAACGAAAAATCATCCTTTCCGTTGGTGGGATCCGAACCCACAACCTTCAAATTATCCAACCAATGCTCTAACTGAGCTACGACGGAGCATCGGCCGCATAATTCAAAGGCTGTGGGTTCGGATCTCGCCAACGTAAAGGGCTATTTTTTGTCCACTATAATTCATTTCAATTTATGTCATAATTATTACAATACAGTTAAAGCCAACAATTAATGTCCCCCATGCTTTCCCTGGCCTAAATGTCTGTTGGATTCATTTGGTTGTGTCATAGAGATACCAGCTTTCATGGATGAACTGCATGATAAATGCGTAGAGAAAACATGTACAAATGCTTGAAAAATATACTTTTATAGCTACCACAGCTCTCTACAAGAAGAAAGATACCGTTAAAAGAATACTAAAGAGCAAAACAATTTTTTTTCATATTAGTAAAGTACTCTTTCACGATACCAAAAACACCACGCTTGCTGCGAGATGACGCTTAGTAAGCGAGAAAGCACGCCAAAACAAAATGTGGGTGGCGACGCCACCTTGAAGTTTCCGCACCATTCACCGTAACATAACATGTTTTGACAGCGCCTACTAGGGACTACGTAGTTCCTAATCGGTGAAAATTAAGTACATTGTCCTCTGAGGGGGCCATAGGCTTAACATACCAAGTTTAGGGTAATTCTGTTCAGCCAATGGCGCCAAAATATGACAAATATACTTTGAAATCCGTGACGTTACGCGGGGAGAGTTCGGCACGAAATTCAAAAATGAAACTTTGAACTTGATTTTCTCCTCTATTAATAAACCTATGATGGCGAAATTAACAACATTAGAGTTCTCAGAGCACAATTTATCGATCTAAACCGATTCATTGTTTCTCTTTAGTGTCCCTTTAAGACTGTGATGGAAACACTTTTTCCCACTTTATTCACTGCAAACTTCAAAAAAATAAAAGTATTTAAAAAAGCTGCAAACGGTTATAATCAGGATTATTAGGGACTATATAAGCAACCTAATGTTTGCAGGTGACAATATCCTCTTCAACAACACTAGAGATTGCTCTCATCAAATTATTGGGGACTTAACTCTAAGGGCATGTTCACAAGTTATATTTAAAAAAAAAAAGGATGACATACAAGGAAACAAGATTTTATGGTCAGTAGTCAGCCTCTTGGTAATGACACCAAGTATTCACAGGGGTCTTCAATCAGAAGAAGTAAATTTCTAAACAAATGAAAGTGAGCTGCACATATATGGCAGCTGCTCTCAAATCGTGAACCGACATTCTTCAAAAGTATACACTCATACACATACACACTTGTACATTTCTTGCCTATGGGTTCAAGCTTGATAGCAATGAAACCCGAGAAGTTAAAGGCCATGAAATGAACAATGGGATGGAATACGACTAATGGGAAGGCCGCAGTTTTGATCAGAGCGTACATGTGTGCACTCTGATATTCTAACCGAGATTAAGAGGAATAAGTGGAGCTATTACATAATAATAATTCCTGGTGTTTTATGTGCCAAAACAACGATACAATTATGAGACATTGTAGTGAGAGACTCTGGTTTAATTTCGACAACTGGGGTTCTTTAATGTGCAATAGAGCAGTCTGTCGGAATGAGAGATTGGGTGCCATGGAGAGGAAAGCAAAGGTCAAGGACAGCAGTGGATTAAGTAGTGCGATAAGAAAATGTGCAGGCATAACATGAAATCAGCTGTAGTTGGAGGTCATTGAGAGGGGCTTTTGTCAAGTGGACATCAAATAGGTTGACAGTAATCTTAAAGGGACCGACAACTGGCCAGAACGGGCGATTACATCCTGGTGGAAATGAAAAGACCGTGAATTATGGTGACAGATTCAAGCATCCTTTTCGCAATCTGAGTAAGATTTATATTTTAAATTGCATTTGAAAGTCACAAAAAAACAGTATGTCACACAGCCTAGCAGTAGAGCCTTGAAAATGGATTATAGAGTCGTTCACTTTGCTGTATGTAGTCTGATGCTTTCATGCGCACCATAATTAGTTTTCAAAATTAAGAGTACATATATTATCCATCCCCGCTCTATTCTGTGCTGCTTACAAAGTAAAGTATGCACTGCCTTCGCAGCAACTAGGAACATGTCGAGCCGCGGCACATGCATGCGGAGTGCATGCATGCGCAGCAAACGCAGCGCACAAACACGAACCTCTCTCATGCTCACCTCCCACTGCCAGTGATGGAAGCGACATTTTGCTTTTGCAGATTCTGGAGCAGAAAAAATGGTGCTTTGGAGCGGCCATACATGTTTTCGGAGCAGAAAAACTGCTAGTTTGGATCAACTATTGGTGTTTTTGGAGCAGATGGGAAAATATTCCAAACGACTCCTGGAGTTTAAAGCATTATTGAAGCATCTCATAAATATTAATATTTATTATTAATCATCTATTGCAAATACTGTAATCCCTGCAAATTGCAAGAAACAAATAGTTACTGTAAAATCCCAATCGAGCGCCTCCCCTATGGTGAAAGACAATCGGACAAGATTTGGAGGGGGGCCCTTGCTCGGTTGCGGACCAAAATTCAAGATGGTGGCGGAAGAACCTCTAAGAAGAATGCACACCTGTGCTTCTAATAAAATGCTTTATTGCATACGCATGCATTTGCTGCTTTTACTGAACCGGAGGGAATTCTCGTGTGAAATTTCATGCGTTACGACAGGGAGAAAGACGTTCTTCAAATGCTCCGACAATTTGTGACAACTCAGAATGCAACCCCGAGGCAGCACACTGTAAAGGTACTAAGAAATTGTGCGCATATCTAAATACTCCTAGAACTTGGGTTCCTAGGAACCGGCGCTGCAGGATTCTGTATCGGAGAACTGGAAAAAAAAAATGGCGGTTGGGGAGTGGGGGTATGTGCTTGCTCGGTCATTGGTGCATATTTCGAATCTCCCGAAAAGAAGAAGGGTGTGCTTGCTCAGGTAGGGGAGCATGCTTGGGATTTTACAGTAAGCAGATGGATGGTCATTGAACATAGGTCAGCAAACTCACTCAGACTCGGATCGAGCCGTGAGTCTGAGCGAGTCTGGGTGAGTAATATTTTGGTGAGCTCAAGTCCGAGTGAGTCTGGGTGAGGAAAGTTTTGGTGAGCCTGAGTCCGAGTAAGCCCTAAGCGCCAATTATATTTTGTGAGTGAGTCAGTGAGCTCCATGTTTTTGTGCCGTTCTATGGTGATTGGCACAAAAACTACTCAACTTCAGCATTACTATTAGCCTTACGCCGGCTCGCATTTATACACGTCTAGTCACACATATTTGAACGCACTAGCGTTTATACGCCAGCTCAATAATTATTGATCAGAGGCGCGAGTTACGATGGTGGGAGGGGGGGTGCCTTGACCTACCACATGCAAACTCTTTCACTGGAAGTTCTTGGTAGAAATATCTCGTGAGTCAGTTCCTTCAATAAAAATGTCCTTACTGGATTGCAACCACTACTTAAACGTACGAGATCAAAAGGTGCCAAGTAGAGCGCTGATTATGCAATTGAAACCATGGCTGAAAAAGCTTGCCTTTTTCAGGAAGTCAAAGCTGATAAAAAGGTAAATGTAATAAGTCACACATCAGTCGTCACCACAAGTTAGTAATCAGTATGATATCAAACTAATCTCACACACATTTCACCAAAATAGTCTGCTTGACAGGTACAAATATAGAGCTAAGTCAGGTATATATATATAGTGCCAGTACTTGTGGCATTGTCGATATGCTAGTATACAGCTGCATACTAGCACACTAGGATGATAGTATACAGCTTGGTTTTGGTTAGGCTCACTGGATGGTCACACGGTTAAAGTTCATTGTTCTCATTTTCCCAGCGTCATTTCGGAGCAGTTGCTAATAAATATCAACCTTTGGAGCAGCATTTCTCTTTTGGAGCAGTTTGGAGCAACAGGAACAGCACTTCCGTCACTGCACTGTTTGCAGCATGTGTTGTGTATCATAGAAGACGCAGATCGAAACAAATATTTTACAGCATTTTCCGCGTTACCATTCCATGATTAGACACTCTGACCGGTAAGCTTTTCGTTGCACTGAAGAAAACAGGTACCATAAAAATTGGTTGTGGGTTAAAAAAAAGTTTTTCCAGTCCAGTCCCTTTAAGAAAGAATGTGGCACATTACTGTCCTGTTCCTGCCAAATTTTAATGCTTGACTTAGTGTTCCATTGCCATTTGTTGCCAGCTGCTGTCGATATTTGCAACACACAGTGCAGTTCCAACCTTCCAGCACATGAAAGTAATACTCAGTACATTGGAGCAATCACCCAACAACAATAAGAGCATGAAAACATCGCATCTAGTATACCACAAAATGTTCAGTGTGGTTTCTTAAACAAATACATGTTTAAGCAAAGAGAAAGTCATGCCTACTGGTCGTCTATTTTTCGAGTTAAAATTAAAAAAACTGGACATCCCAAAGCAACACTGGCAGTAGGCATTCGCGTTTCTTCATTAATGTTGTCAAAGCAGCTTTTTTTTTTAGCCGTGAACCCGCGACCTGACACTAAGAAAAATATGAATGCCACTAAGTACTGCAGTGGGTCAGTTTTAAAGTTTACAAAATAGACTATAGTACAAACCATATATTCTTAACACCATACACTCCGCACAAGATCACATGGATTTGACAACACAGGGCAAGAACATGTGTAGGTGCGCCAATACAACGAAAATGCATTGATAACAAATAAGGCTAATGTCAAAACAGCACACTAATGCTATCAGAGAAGTAGCTCTGAAACTACCTTAGCAGGCCCGTTTTGCCCTGACATACCACGCCCGTCATATCACCAAGTAGCCAAGATTCTTGCAATACGCGCGCTTTAATGCGCGGCATGAATTACCTAACTTGGTTTTTTTGTTTCCGTGAACGTGTCCGGCGATTTGATAGTCGAACAACAACGTTTCATCGGGCAACGGAGTTCCCACATTCATGGCCAACTTTCAAAAACACGCAACACTTCTTGTCAGGCAGTACGGACGTTGCGATGAAGTTTCAGAAACTGTATGAATGCTACGTTCCACAAAGAAATGATTCTGCAAGCGCTCTACAGCTGCAGCGCTGAATAAGCTAAAATTCACTAAGGCAAACCAAAAGTAGTGTAGCGCACGGTGTAGCGGAACTAAAGCAATATTTGCGCCCCTCACATCAGCTGCGTAACATTTATGCAGTAGATGATGATGAGTGAAGCGACCATGAGCGAGACTGTGCTGACTGTGCCACTGTGCCCAGTCAGCGCTGGCCCAGTGCGGTACTGATAAATCAAAACAATAAAATTCGGACTTTCGCAAAATTTGAGCAAGAGCACAGCAGCGGTAAGCGCAAAATGTCGATTTTAAGAGAAATATGCATATCATCTCCACACCACCTAACATCAAACATATGAAAACTAGTAAAAAGAAAAGTTGCTAATTTTCTCACTGCTTAATAAAAAATACACTAAGTGTAACGTTAGAGGAACTCTGCTTATTTTATGCGTGCACCTGCTGAAAATGCTGAAACTATCGAACATAGTTCATATTTCGAAACTATGGCGTGTCGAAACTATCGTGCCTTCGGTAACTTACCCAACGCATTGCTTTACCATTACCTATTTAACCCAGCCGTTTTCTAGTCGTAATAACAAACAGCCGGAGTAAGAAGGAGTTACTTTGATGAAACGGTGAAATCTAGCCAGTGTGCTTGTGAAGTGGTACCGCCAGTACCGCTTCTCATAGCTCGTATCGCCGGTGCTATCGCTTGCACTCCGAGAACGACAGTGAAAGGCAACAACGGCAACGGTGGTTGTGATTGCAGCGGTTCAGTTTGTGTTTGTGCGTTGCATAGTAGTTGAGTAGCAGTAGTATTGTACTCTGTCAAAACCCAGTGGTCGTATAATTCAGTGAGGACACGATACTACAATTTGAAAACAAGTATTCGTCGAAATCATTGCTACAATGGGAATCCCGAAGCTCTCAAGTGGAGTTGCTTGCTTTTTGCTCTGGCTCTTCGTTGTTCGTAGCGTGCAAGGTAAACGAACGCATGTGGTTCCTGTTACATAAAGAAATTTCAGATTTTGGGTGCTCTGAAGGGTCCACGTCTGAAGTTGGCAATTAATGGTACAGCTGTTCCTGTGAATTCTGTGGTCTAGTGCTCTGCAGTGTGGATTTCTATGTGAATTTCGCTTGCATGTGCTCATGTGAGAACAGTGCGCGTGCATATATTTTTGTGTAAGCAGACCTAATTTTCGAGGTTTCTTTCGCGAAGTTAGTAGTGTTGTGGAAGCCATGATGCCGATTCATTTGAAGTGAAAGCGAACAAACACATTTGCATGCCTTCAGACAATTTAAAATGTTATTACGAACTTTCTGATGATTTATAACGTTATTATAAACTGCACTTTTTTTTTTTTTTGCAAGTGCTGCCTTGATATTTTTTTAGTGTAGTTTTATGCTTGTGCTTTGGCCACGACCTCCTCTGTAATTTATAGAGGAGGTTGTGGCTTAGGCAGGCGAAATTCACTTCTATTCGCAATGCCCACGAACTATAGGTGGCGCGCCGTGCTTTTCAAGATGGCGCCAGGAGGAGGGTCAACCCGTTTGTTAGCATGGGAACAGATAGTACGTGCGGACGTACGGCCCGTGCCACTTTCACCGGATGAAGTCATGAGCTGCGCTGAATTGGATATGAGACTAAACTACTTTCCCAAACCATGGAAAGTGCCTAGTACTCGCCACCTAATTATTTGCTGTGGTGTGAAAGGTTATGTTTCAGCTCCGTTACCGTGCATAATGATGCTTTGCGAAATCCTGTGCGTGCTACAAAAACTGCATGAACTAAAATTGACGTATGAACAGAACGGCACTCCGAGGTAGTACGTACCGAGCCAACGTTTATAGATACGTTGTACCGAGCCTGCCTTACGGATTTGCCGCAGTAGTAGGCCGCCAGCGAGTAGCGCCATCGCTGCTGCACGGGACCGCACGTTTAACGTGGTGATGGTTTGCAAACATAATACGCCGTCTTCATTACTTGTGCAGTCGGGAACGCGGAGTTACGTCTTCAACGGAACACAAGCATTTAACTTCCCATTCAGTAGCGCTTGTGTCACAGCCATGCTGAGACTCTAGCTGTGTGCAATTCACTTCACTCGCATGTTGCAGGCTCGATCAGCACGATCGAAACATGAATATCGAAAAGAATGCACACGTATCCTTTTGGCAACGTCGAAGAAGTTATCCGAGAGGCGTGGATTGTGGCTGTGACTGCACGTTCCAACGCTCTAACCATTTCGCTTCTCTGGTCGAGCTCGAGCGTGTTGGCGGCATGCGGCGCTCCATAATATGCACAATTGATACATGCAATGCACAAGAGGAACTATGCTTTTATTTTGATCTTGCTCAAGGATATTATACATTAAATACAATCAAAGTGACTTACGAGCGGGAAAGAACATTAACGCACGAGGGGACGTGAAGTGCAGCTCGCTCCTCGTGAGTTAGCAGCTGATCGTTCACCGTCGCTGTCACTCTCGGTGCCTTCACAGTCTTCTACGTCCAGTGAAAAATCCTCATCGTCAAGATGGTTTATTTCAACATCACTGCTGAAAGCAATCTGAAGAATTTCCTCCGCTGAACAACTTCGACCACTCCGCGTCATTTCGCTCTCAGATCGGTCAACGAGCAAATAGCTTGCAGTGTGCTGCCACCTATCAACAAACGTACAAAAACAAGCGGCGCAGTGCTGGCTATGAAACCAACACACTGGCGAAGGACGGCGTGGAAAGCGTTTGCTCCACAAAAGACGTGGAGCAGACGCGTCCTCGAATAATCGATTGAAACGTCACTCGCACGATTAGTAACAGCGCTTTGCTGACATAGGATAGAGGCATATTTTAATGTATCGACAACTTGAGATCGCTCAGTTTTACAAGAGCACATCGCAAGCCGGCGCGACCTCCCGCGTACAGTGTTATGGGATTCATGCACTACAAGAAACACTGACCAGTGCTATATACAAGTAAAACAGGGTGAGCTTCAACGGAATATGTCAGACGATAACATTTAACTAACCTACGTGGCTACAGAAAGCCTCGCGAAGCTAATAGTATGCATACGCTGTGGGCTAGCACGAAAGCGCGAGTCGCCACGTATTTTCACGAAAACTTCGCCTCTCGCAAGAACGAATAAAATTTCTCATGTCACGGAGGGCCCGGTTTGTTCACTGATGCAGGGAGCATGCCAAGTCGTAGTGTTCGTTCCTTGCCAACACGTTAACACTGAGGTTAGCACAGTCGAACAAGGGAGCGACTGCATAGTGCTGCCATTTTGTCGTCTACTAACCCTCCTCGAGAGGACGCTCCTGAATTCCGCTTGGCGGCGCGACAGTCTATGGGCATTGCGAATAGTGTACTTGTGCACGTTGCATACGTAAGTACATGATCATGAATCACCTTAAATGCTGAAGTAAAGCATTAAAACGTCTGTTTTATTCGATTTGCTGTGCTAGCGTACGGAAGACATGTAGGTTTAGTACTCATGGTGCATGTGTGTAGATGGCACTTTTTTTTTTTCATCAATTTAATGTCAGCTATAGATGGCTTGCATTGACGTCACTGAAACAACCATGTTGGAGCACCAGCATGGGGAGACGCGACGCTTGCGATGCCACATTAATGCTATCAAAACATCAAATGCAGGTTATTTCATTATGCACGCACAGAGACGCTCCTGCCACGTCGTTTTCACATTGTTGCAATTTGTTTGTCATCAAAACCACCATCGTGGAGTGCCAGTACATTCAGAAGCGGCGGCCATGATGTCACGTGCAAGCCATCTATACTTTTTATTTTTTATTTTGGGGGCTGCAAAAGTTCCATGAGCTTAGTTTTAACTGGCATAATTAATATTCTAATGGTTGTATAAGTCTAATAATGGACATGGTGTTTGCAGATTGAAAACCATCTGAAAGTGCACTCATGAATGGGTCATTGGCAGCCCTCCAAAACTGACTTTAGTAAGGAGCTATTTTAAATAAAGCAATGGTGCATGGGACAGAAC
Source organism: Rhipicephalus sanguineus (assembly GCF_013339695.2). Lineage (NCBI taxonomy): Eukaryota > Metazoa > Arthropoda > Arachnida > Ixodida > Ixodidae > Rhipicephalus > Rhipicephalus sanguineus. Next base: position 173,977,754 of record NC_051176.1, read on the forward strand.
AAACAGAAAAAGTGCTGACTGTCAACTTGTTATTATTGTTATTTTTTTGTGCACAAGGCAATATCTTAAGATGCTAGAAGAAAGTGACAAGATAAGCATGTGAAATACAAAGCATCAAATGCAAGAACTTGGGTGGCAGTCATTGATGTGAACGAACTGTGGTTCTTGGGAAGTAATGACACTGAAGACGTGCTTATGCATGTGGCGCCTTTCCTGTCAGTGTAAAATTAATATCCTGCACTGATTGAACAATGCTTCACAACTTCATTTAGAGGCGTGTGCACGTTTCTTAAAGTGGTCACTAAAATGCTGGCCAGTTTGGCCAATGTAACAATGGCCACAAAAAATTAGAGTTTTACACTTCCATTGTGGCAGAATTCTATGAATTTTCTAATGTGTTTTTAACCTTCTTGCATTGACTGGTATCAATATTATGCCACATATTGCAGAACTTGTTCTTTTGCTGAAGAACAAACAAAACAAATGTGATGCTGGCCATCTCTGGCTGTTCTGTAATACTCACCTTAGATTGCTAAATGGACAGTGGCCATCTTTAGTCCTATTCCAGTTCTCATGACATCTCTGGCTGTTTTGTAATACTCACCATAGATTGCTAAATGGACAGTGGCCATCTTTAGTCCTATTCCAGTTCTGATGAATCCAGGAAAAGACAGACTCCTTCTTGGAGGCAGCATTAAAGTAAAAAATGATGCAGTCTACTGCTGTCCAAGTAAAATGGGGGCTGAGCAGAAAGCCTGGAAAACCACCAGGATGCTCATAGGAAGACATAGTCTTGCTATCTTGTGCGCCTAATACAGGCTGCATTGAGTTTTTGTAGGTTCAAACACAAAGGAAGTGACAAAAAATATTTTATGTGCTTTGCTTAGCTTTCTCTTGTCAATGCCAGGTGGCAACATGTCACACAGATGCATTCTATTGCTCAGATGACTTGGGCTCAAAGCTATTTTCTAAGCTATCAATGTAGACTGTCTACAAGGCTGGCCAGAATTGAAACACCATGTGCTGTCATTTTTTATGCAGTGCAAAATAAAATAAAAGTGGCACACTACAGCAAAGATTTGTAGTATTATTTTTTATTGGTATTATATTTTATTGGTATTGGTATCTAGAGATAGGTAAGAGAAAATGGGGTTGCTAAAGCATGAGATTGTATTCATCAGGCCACAGTGAGACATCTTCACGAGCTTGAAAAACTTGTGTAAACAGATGGCATTCATGTACTAATGGTGTAAAGGAGTCGATAGCTACTTGACAATACATAATGAGAAACACCCAGAAACAGTGGAAAGTAATTCAAGTAGCAATTTGTCCATTCGCAACCTAAGCACTAGTGAAGTGGAGCTGTTACTCATATTGTGATGGCAAGATCGCGCCAGGGCAGCCCCCAAAAATTATTTTGCAAGGCCTTGTTCGACTTAATTTGAAGAAGCTGAATTATAGGGTAAGCAGTCTCTTCTTAGATTGGTATTATTACCAGCACTATATAGGTCCGTGACTAGATAGGGACCTTTGTAACAAGTAGGAAACTTGGTCATTTTGGTTCATTCGTACTGTTTGTTTATACAGCAGTCAAATATTTCAGTTATCTCTGGCATGAAGATGAGTGTCACACTAATAATGTTGATTTTAAAAAATGAAAAAAATCCACATATCTGAAGATCTTCACAATGCCTGTTTGTTGGAGGCTATCACTGGTGCATCTGTCATAGCTGGTTAAAAGCAAGTTTTTAAAAATAGAAGCTAGACAAGAGCCTGTCTTTTTAAGGCCTCTTGCATGAACAGGAAAGGTGATGCATGCGTTATCAATGTCACTACTACTGTTTAAAGAAATATTTCTTTAACATGTGCAATTGGAACCCATATTGTTTGTTTTTATGTTCTGTTTTGCACACTTATCCTCTCCTTCCGATACTTTCATGTATTGCCTTGTGCACAATAAAACTTGGTTGGCAGCCACCACTTTGTTCATTTCACCATATTGTTGTTCTGTCTGTTCATACTCCATTTAGCTATAATTTGCACCAACCAGCCTAGATAAGCATTTTTTCTGTTTTGCATCAGGAAGCCATTTGCTTACAGGTGACTTGCAAATGACCTGCTGACCTGTATGGTTCCCCTTGCATTTTCAGAATTTTTCGGTAGGGGAGTGTACAAATAACTGCTTAACCTGACTTGATGTGCTCGTATGTAAGACATCACTGTTGTTGCAGAGCTAAAACTTTCACAGTCTAAAATGCATAAAAAAATGTATGACAGCTAAAACTTAGCAGTCAGGCTTAACTGTGTTGTGTACTCTCTCTGTCCTCGTTCATTTTGCGCTGTGCAAATATGTCGATGGTAAATCACCAACTAGACCAAGCAACCGTTCTTTCAACTAACCTTACTTTGATTCTCACAAAGAACCCTGCTGAGTTTACTCGATCTAAGTACTGTAAAAGAGCTCACTCAGACTTGTACTCAGTGAGACCCCTTTAGATATGCACAGTCACCTCGTAGGGGCTCATGGAATCGTGCATGGGTTCAGACTTTCATATAAACACACGTTAGACTTGCATCTGCAGCTTCAAAATTCACCGACGTTCGCAATCACCAGCTCATAGAAATTAACAGTTGCCAAACAGAAGATGCCTCAAGCTGACCTGTGAGACAAGTTTTGTTCACCTGTGGTCGATTACTTTGTCTCCCACTGTCTTTTGAACCTTGCCTGCAGCTCAAAGGGCATTTGCTTGATTAAAAGCTGCATCAATCGGCAACTTCTGTTGGAAGGGCCTAACACACTTGTGTGTGTTTGTGGTGGCTCCTTTTGTGCTATTGTGCATGTGAAATGGATTGTGAGATGACCCGAGGGTGTGCTAACGATATTAATTGCCGAGTCGCAGCCCTCGTGTCATCTATACGGGTTCATGCTGACGTTGGGCAGGAAGGCAGATGAGATACTGCTACAATGCATTTTCATGTAGCAAGTTAATTTCAACAAAACAAAAAGGAATGCATCACAAACTACATTAAACCAGCACTACTAACAGACGCAACTCAATTACAGTGATGAACGAGAGTAAAGCACAAAAAAAGACTGCATGGAGTGCGGACAAATGACAGGTGCTTACTTAAAACTGAGGTTTGTTGTGAAAAAAAAGACATAATATATACATGAAGTGGATACAGTGATGCCAAAGGCCAAGATCAGCACGTGTAATGACTAAGCGTAACAGAATTTAGCAGAGCCAAAGTAAACTGAAATTAACAGAACAAGAGCAAGGAAGATTAGACAGAACAAGTGAAATCAGGGTGGCCACTGCATGTGCGGACCGATACCTTCTAAAAACATCAATTCTTTTAGCGCTCAGGGTTACAGATGGCTTCACTCAAGCTTGCTCAGTTCACAAAATGCAGCTTGTAGTGAGCTCAGGGTCAGGTTTGCTGATGATAATGTGAGGTCTGCCTTACATATAGCCTCGGTAACTGAAAGACAGAATCACATATATGATGCATTCTTTATTCACACAAACTCGTTTTCATTGGAACCTGCGCCCACTTCCTCTGATGTTGGCCCTGAACCACCTCTCAGGCTTGATGAGAAACGACATTCCACAGATAAAAGGCGATTCTATGAACTTCTCGGTCAAACTTCGTAGTTGTCCATGGAACATGGAGTTCACAAGTAGAGTGCAAAGTCACGTTCTCTCTATACGCTCTCTCTTCAAGCAGAAGCTTCTCCTGGCAGTGGGCTGGCCACCGGCCTCTGTTCCTTGATGACATTAGGCAGAAGATTTCTAATGAGGGCTGCCATCGGCCAGTAACCTATATGAAGAGGCAGGATGTTTGGATTAGTGCGCTCTTTCATATTATTAGTGTCAACATTAATTGATGCTATTAACTGTACAAGCGGTAGTAGTTGAAAAATCTGTGTTTCAAATTTTGTATAGTATAATAGAATAGAATAGCTTTATTTCTCTACTCAAGAGAAAAAGAATTGCACAATTTCAAGAAAAACCAGTAGTTGTCTGCATGCGCTTGGCCACACTTGGTCAACAGGAATGAAACACAACACCGTAGATTGCGCAGTAGTGGCTTAGCCAGAAATTTTTACATTGAAGCTGTATATGGCTAGGTGAAACCAAAATTTGTCTGTCCTACGTGCACAAAAACTCCTAGCACATATGTACGGCAGAAATTGAGAAATTGAGCAAGGCCCACTACTTGCCACTGGTCCACTAAAAAATGAAGTCATCTGTGGGCAAAAATGTATACCACAAAAATTGGGCAAATCACACTACTCATCACTGGGCCACTAAGAATGAAGAAGAGACTGCACGGGTGGTAAACACCAATTAACATTTCTGGACAGACATAACCAATGATTGAGAAAGACTTTAGTGAACCATCGGGATTAACCCAGGGTTAAACACTGGGGCGACGCACTTCAACTTCGCTGGTTAACCATTTGTACGGAGTGCTTGGGTGATCTTTTTTTTTTTCTCTTGTTTTTGGCAGGGGTGGTGGGGGTCACAATATTGTGTCACTGTGATTGACACAATATTTTGTATTGTCCATCTTAACCATATATATATATATAAAACGTTATAGTTAGAGCTCTGTTTAGGAGAAGGGTGATTTGGGCAAGTTGGTTGGTATTCATCTTGAAAACAGCGCATATACACGAGGATGAAGGCGAAAGAAACAACAGGATAGGCGCTCTGTGTTTTCGGATAAATCCATAAAAATCAGATAAATACTCGGTGGTAAAAATTTTGACAATTCGGATTTATCTGATAAACGCCGATTTTAACGGCCAATATGACCCTGTTCCATTCTTAAAGAAAGGGCATGTTCTAAGCGTTTATTGATACGTCGGCCAGTTTGGCCGATATATACTTCACCTCACGTTGACAGTATCTTGTAGACCGCACCCAATGCACATTTAAGAAAGGGCTTCGCGCGCAGAGTGACAGGTGCCAGTGTATGTGGGGCCCCAGAAGTGCGAGACGTCTTGATATACGGTCCCCTGGACGTGCCAGACGACCGAATATACGGACCTCGTAAAGTATGCTTGTGTCTATTACAACAAGCTTTAAGTTTGTAATACGCTCAAACGTATAGGTGTTTTGTATTCAAGTATTTGTGCTTGTGTCTGTATGTGTTTGTGTGTTCAAACCTTCCAGACAACTAAAATATGCCTTGTGCGTTCTGATGTTTTCGTGTTCAGATACCATTTCATCTACGATATTGGAGTATTGAGAATAATGCAAATTTAAATTCCGAATTTCAAATAATTGGGGATTTATGAGAAATAAACTCTGAAAAGCACCCTCCGAATTTCAAGAAAAATAAACTCCGAAAACACGGAGGCCTAGTTATAGTATATTTCACTGGAAAATCAATAATGGCAAGAGTTTCCAGTTTCCTGTCATATCTCAGTCAATGTTGAGGTGCAACGCCACTGATGATGTTGCTCATCACACCAGAATTACGAGACTGCTGGAAGCTGCCAGAGCTGTTTCTTTCTACCTATAGCAGGAGTTGCATGCGGCGTCGCAACAACATCGTGCATTTGCCTAGGACAGCACCCATTGGGTCCAAGTGCTATGCACAGTTATGCTATTGATGTCATTACATTGCTTTGGGCATGACTGCCAACTTTTATTGAGCTAGCAATTATATGGGCGCCTCTGGTGCATTTTTGCCATTGTCGTCAGCACTGCAGTGAGGTTCCATATGTGTAGAGGTATCTATATATGTATATAAAAGCCACAAAGAAAAATAATCCTTAAGAAAATTTGTCTGTGGCACGCGACCGCGGAATTGAACTACTGACTCTTTGCTCCGCGTTGCGATGCATGAGAGAACTCAGTCACGAGCACATGGGTACTCTTCCGTGCAAATGGCGAGCTATTTATAAACATCCTTTAGAGGTGTTGATGTGCAGGTCTGTGAGCTACTTCGGCTGCTCCAAGTGAATCAGCCAGGCAATTAGGCCGGGCTAGCATAGAGGATGTTAATTGTGGTCTTTAACTGTGAGGTACTAATTTTGCCATAAATTAAAATGAATTGAAGTGGACGAAAAATCAACCTTTCTGTTGGTGGTATTATTTATTTATTTATTTATTTATTTATTTATTTATTTATTTATTTATTTACGATACTGTAAGCCCTCACGGGCTGTTACAGGGGTGGGAAAGCGTAATATACAACATTAAACACAATATTATGTACAAATCATTTCCAAATGATGCTGAAAAACTTCAGCTGATTCACAATCAATAAATACACTGGCATCAAGCTTGTTCCAGTCAACAATTGTACGAGGCAGAAATGAAAATTTGAACACATCAATTCTCGTGGCATAGGGTGAAATAACATACGGATGATCGATACGCGGTGACACTCGGCCTGGGGGGTACAAGTACAAAGTTGGATCTAGGTTTAATGTTTTGTTATAGAGTTGGTATAGAAATTTCAAGCGTGCGATTTGTCTGTGCGTAGACAGCTTCTGAAGGTTAGCCCTGTGAAGTAACACGGTCACTGATTGCGTCCTCTGGTAGCACGAATAAATAAATCTGGCTGCCATTCGCTGGATCCTTTCTAGCTCATCAACAAGCTTTTGACTGTGTGGATCCCATATAATACTATCTGAACCCATAACCTTCAAATTGCGCATCCTGTGCTCTACCAGTTGAGCTACGACGGAAGGTGCTTCCCTGTCCACTTCGTTGAGTATTTCTGTGCATGTAATCCGTGGGAGTGTTAGCCAGCCCCACTTGTAGCCCAGGCGGCGAGTGTGGAGCACACTTTTTTGCCAGAGGGCATCACGTGGCACGTGATCTTTACACGAGGCTGTGAAGGAGGGGAATCAGTTGAGAGACCCATTTTTGTTAGACACAGTCATGAAACCAATAGATAATGAAGGCAAGGAAAGCATAGAGGAAGTTATTTGTAGCTTTAGTTGGGGTGGAGAAACCATTAGATAAAGCAGAATTATATTAGATGAAACAGCTACTTGCATTTCACTTAGACGAATGTATACTGTTTGGTATATTACATCTAGGTATATAGCAGCTGCATCTTACCTGTACTTACCTACGGATCAGAAACCTGGAGGCTTGCAAAGAGGGTTCAACTTAAACTGAGGTTGACGCAGCGAGCAATGGAAAGGAAAATGATAGGTATAACCTTAAGGGACAAGAAGAAAGCAATGAAAGTGCCCCAGCGTTTTTTTGAAGACACTAATATTTGCAATGGCTACTGAGTTCTTGAACTTGTAGGACTGTATATATGTATATATATATATATTATTTTCGTTTCTTATTTTTTATCCTAACAACTATGTGGAAAAGGGTAGCCGTCACCAAGCAATGGTGACAACAACTCTTTCATTTATTTTCTATTTCAATAAAAAAAAAGCAGAGTGGTTCAGGGAACAAATGGGTGTTAAGGCCATCTTAGTCAAAATCAAGAAGAAATGGACATGGGTAAGGCATGTAGCGCATAGGCAAGATAACCGTGGGTCATTAAGAGTAACTGGCTGGATTCCATGAGACGGCAAACGTGCGAGGGGGAGACAGAAAGTTAGGTGGGCAGATAAAATTAAGGGGACAGAGTAAGCAAAAATATTGAAAAATTTTTTTGTGTGTGCAATTTGAAAGCTGCGGCGTTTTCTCAACCAGAATTGGTCATTTATTTTTACAGTGGGACTTCTTTTTGTCTAAAAATGACATATTTCAAAACTTGCGTGGTGGCCTACGACGCCCCCATTCCTTACGTAGCAAGGGATTCCTTGCAGTTCAGGCATCAAAGCCATATGAAGAGGTTACAGTTTGCAAGCTGGAGTGCATTGGGCATGTTCAGAAAAGAGTGGGCACAAGACCGTGAAAACTAAAGAAAACAGAGGCATCAAGCTTTCTGATGGGACATCTATGTCTGACCGGGGACGTCTTCGTGATGCCATCATTGACAAGCTCCAAAACTATTATGGTTTGGCCATTAGAAGAAATATAGCCAGCTTGGAGGACATGCAAAAAGCTGTCTGGGCCACATATTTTCACATGGCATCAGCGGATACCAATCCATCCCACGGCTTTTGCCCATAAGACGCCAACACCTTGTGCAAATTTAAAAAAGCCCAGTTGAATGGTGAACCACACGTTCATAAGGAACACCTTACAGAATCTGCTCTTCAGGCTGTGAAGCTAATTTATCAGCAGCTAGCTAATCCAGAATTACTTGCTAAAGGACTCTATGGGAAAACTCAAAACCCCGAGTCGTTCAATCATGTCGTGTGGGAGCTCGCTTAAAAATTGTTTTCCTGGAACAGGAAACATTGAAGTTATGCACTCTTGATAGTGTGCTCACTTTTAATGATGGCAGCATAGCCCGGGTCATTCTGCTGAACTTCTTTGGAATTTTCACCAGGGCGCTACACAGTGCAGGGCCTATGCGTCATTGACCTGCGTCGTCATTACCTTGCTAATAGGGCTGCACAGCTGGCGACAAAGGAGGCTCGCCAGGCAAGACATCTCTTTAAAAAAAAATGTGATATTGGCGACGAGTATCTGCTGGTGCGTGTAGGAAGGGTCCGTCAATTTACCGTTATTTCGTTGTACTTTTGTAATAAAGCACATTTTCTACTTTAAATGCTGTTATCTCAAAACATGCTTTTTGTACTTTTGTTCCTTTATCTCAGCAACCGCAGTATCTAGGAACATTGATTTCGGCCAGTATTTAGATAACGTACTAGGGAATATACTTAAGCGGAATTATTATTGTGTGGGGAAGGGCTTTTGTTCAAGACAACATCTAATACATATTACTGAGTGATAATTAGATATGTGACAGGTTATCTACCAACCTGGAAAACCTAGAAAACCTGGAAAAGCCAAGGTATTTAGACATGCCTGGAAAGGTCAGGGAATAGTCATGGAATTTCTGAAAAACCTGGCCAGGTCATGTAAACTGACGGCAGTCTGTGCGACCGTCGCGAAAATAATCATTACCATTGATCATAGCTTAAAAAAATCACTCCTTCGGTTGCAACCATAGTGAACAGCTAAGCAGAAGCGTAAAAAAAAAGTAGGCAGTGCATAACTGTTGCTTCTGCAGACCACACAGCATATCTCACTTTCCAAGCACAGCATTACTCATGCCAATAAATTTGTGCATGTTTGTCTTGACCACGATCTTAGCTCGGCTTGAAGGCCTTCTGGTTAGGCTAGAAGGGCGATCAGCAGAGGCTTGCCAGGCCATGTCAAGCTTATTCATTGGCGATGCAACAGCAAACGTCCTCAGCTACGCACCTATTGCTGGTAGCACGGGGTAACTACAGTGAAAAGTCTCATTTCAGTTTCTTGAGATCGTGTTATTAAATCTGTGATTATTCTTTAGCATCGCATCCATAGAAGAGCATGTAAACGAAAGGAACACGCCGGCATCCATGATTCATCTACGGAATTGAGGTAGGGCCATGGTGCTGCCCCGCCGACTGCTGCAGCCTGACAGATTCCTCCCTGCCGCCATATATTCGTCAGCGCTTTAAACGCAACCGCCAGCTTTCATTACTGGTGTCGGAGGACTTGCGTTGTGCCCCAAGCGTTAGAGCCCAGATAAACAAAATGAAAACGTGCGTGTGCCCATCGTGTAAAAAAAAAAGGAAATCTTGCTGTACGACTTCGTTTTTGTGATTGTCGTTGGTTGTTGTCTGGGCAAGGTCCACAGAATACGCGAGTAGTAGTTATTCTTTTTTACTGGAAAGTATATTTTAGGGGTGTGCAAATTAGGCGGAGACACAGATCAGTAGTAAAATAAATATGATAATCCAAGTCGGATCAGATCCAATCCACATGCTAAGCTGCCTGGGCTGCAGCCATATTGCCATTATTCTTGCGATGAAGTGAGTCGCCATGCTTCCCGCGAAGAAGTGTTCATCTAACTCTGATTGGGTGAACGCGGAAATATCTGAGCACTCGTTGCGGATTAGAGCAGTGCCGAACGACACAGGTAAGGCGCAGTGTGCAGCATGCCAGAAGATTTTCTCGCTTTGTAATATGGGCATCGCTGCTGTGATGCCCATATTACAAAGTGATGGTCACGCTGTGAGCAAGAAACACCTAGCCATTGTGAGCTTGTCGCAGAGTGCTTCCCAGACAAATATCGTGCGTTTTTTAGTGCTGGACCCAACTTACAGTGTTCTGTGACTGCGACGAGTGAGTGTGTACCGGCTGTGCCAAGCATAAGGGCTGAAAGTGTGCCTGCTAAGCCAGTGGCCATCACGCCTGATGGGAAGGCATCTTTAAATGGTTTTCTAGTCAAGAAATGTGTCACAAAAACATAAATTGTGTCTGAACACTATAATGACCCATGGATCTTTTTTTACCACTCGAAGGTTTGTTTCCAGTGCGCAGAGTTTTCCAAACAGATGTACCAGTCATGGACATTGCTTTAACTCATCATGGAAAACCTGGAAAGGACAGGAAATTCGGAAAAATTAAATTGGTAGACACCCTGATGTGAAGTAAAAAATACACAAAAAATGAGGATTACAATTTTCAGCTATAAATCTGCTTCAGTAAGACGAGGAAAGGCTTCTGATCACAATGATAGTAAAAAAATTACTGTAACTATTACGGTTATGGAGAAAAAGGTGCATAAACTTTGCTTAAAATACATGGCGGGTATACGGCCTACCCTTTTTCCTTAAGAAGTTTGCGGGTATAATGTGGCAGCAGCGATCACAGGACCGGATTGATTGGCGGAACATGGGAGAGGCCTTTGCCCTGCAGTGGGTGTAGTCAGGCTGATGATGATGATACTGTTTGCACTAGGATTGCTGGTTGATGCACAGCAGTGTGTTTTAAAGGAAGAATGCCGATGTAATGGAATTTGCTTTTTGTGAGGCACGTTCTCAGGATCAGTGGATATGGTGGAAAACCATGTCACACCAATTTCCCTGCTATGGTGCTACGCTGAAAGGTCCTTTCTTCTAAGCTAAGTTTGCCTCCAGAGGCATTTTGGTAGTCGGTGATTATAATGATTGAAGCAGGTGAACACCAGATGGTAACAATATGTGGCACCAAGCCACTTCAGCTATACAAATGTTTTTGTTCCTTTTACATCACTCTTCAAGTTTTGATTTTATGTAGTACACATAATTTGATGCACAATTCTTATTGAAATGCTCTACCTTAAAGTGATTCTTATTATTTTTAGTTGCATATAGCTGTGCTTTATCGTTTTGCTAAAATAAAAGGTCAACAGCCTAAACATGCAAAGCAATTTATGCAACTTTTCTTTTCTGCTTGTATCTCTTCTATCTTGCAGTTTGTGTTCTGGCAAATACTATAGGGCAACAGGAGAAGTCTAGAAAAACTGAAGAACCAGGAAGCACAACTTCATCAGCCACAGTTCCTCTTCAAAGCATCAGCACAAAGGGCACTCAAAGAGGGACAACACATGATGGAAAGAGTGCATCATATGATATCACTGCTGACAAGGCCGGAAGTAAAGTTGACCAAAATAGGGCTCCTGTTGAGGACCACATTGATCACATTGAGGAGGAAAGTGCAAAAAATCTTAAAGGTGACATGGGCAAAGGAAGTGGTGCAGCTACAGGCTTAGTTAGTGATGGGCTTCAGCAGGTGGCAGCAACACAGCAGGAGCAGCAACACAAAAATGATGGCGGACAATCTGACAGCAGAAAGAAATCGTCTGTTAGCACAGGTACGTTTCCACTGTTGTTCATGTCATTTTGCATGCTGTTAGTGTGAAGTTGTCCTGATCTCTTGCTGCTTTACATTTGCATGTATGGCTTGCATTTCTGTCGGGTGTTGTGCTGGGGTAGTAAGGCCACAGTGCTGTTATTTTTACTGCCTTCATCTGCACTAGCATATGCGACAGGACGCTCGTGGCCATCAAAGTCAGCTTGCAGTAAAACTGCTACAAGGCCTCTGCCGTCAGTATGGATAATTACGTGCGCATCCTCCCGGTAGGGGGCTAGTGTGGGTGGCACCATGCAGCAGCTCAGTTTTAAAGGGTCATGATCCATTCCGCGGGCTTGGTGAGAAAACGACATCCTGCAGATAGCAGACACTGCTATGAACAGCTCAGCCAAATCTTGCAGTCGTGCACGGCAAGGAGATTTTAGAAGATGGAGTGGGAAGTTACCTTTTTTCATAGGTGCCCTCTTTTCATACAGAGGCCTGTGCTCACTCTCTTCAGAGCTGCCAGCGCCTGCTGTTTGACGTCGAACAACAGATAGCATGCTATTAACCAATAGCCGATATATATCAAGAACGGCATTTGGATCACATGCGCTCCTTGCCACGGGGTGTGGCCACATGCCGGCGCCGTGCTCCATAGTGTGCTAACCTTACACAGTGATCCACACTCGTGCACAGGAATAACAATGGGAGTGTGTGATCGCATTTCATCATGCACGCTCTAGGTTATGATGCACGCTGATGTAACTTCTTTCCCCTGTGCCATTCCTCCATGTGTAGCTTCCAGCATGCTCATTGGGACAAGAGAAGAGAGAAGGCACTTAACCCTTTGAAGGTTGAATTTTCTTTAAAAAACTTTCCAACTTTTCCCATGTGGTCAAATTGCTCTATTGCGGATTTTTAATGTACGAAATCTGTAAAGTAGGGAAGAAATTGTAAAAAAACATTCAGGAACAGTATTTTGGTGTCAGCATCACTAGAACAGCAAATTGTTCAGTAGTATTTCAGAACACGATATTCCTTGAAAGACGGTCTACGCACAGTGCCCTATCGCAGTCTGCACACATAAAACACGTGTCTGTTTTCCTCTTGGAGCGAAGAGTTACGTTGGCGCACACATGGCATCTTCTCTTCATGCGGCTACCTTGGGCAGAGTAAATGAAGTAATCAAGGAGAGCAAGAATACCTTGTGAGTGACGGTGGTAAACAGGCTAGAAGCAGTGCCAATAAAGATGGAAATAAACTTCTGCTGCCATAGGCGTATCTACTGGGGGGCAAGGGGGGTGCTAGCCCCCCCACTGAGAAATGTTAGGGGGGCGGAGCCCCCCCCACCTTTGACTGTGGTCATTGTCGGCTGCAGACTGGGAAAGTTTTACTTAAACGCAGCAATAACGCAATTATGAAAACAAAATTTCCTACAATTCTGCTGGGACGACTGCCCTCCGTGTGTCATGACCACGCATTGTAGGCTCTCTGCGGTGCGGGCTGCCTTTACGACACTTTCGCGCCTTGCGTTCGAGCATTGCAGAGGAGGCTATCGCTCAGCAGGTGGTCTATAAGATTGCAGCAATCTGTCATGATTTTATTTTGTTCGTCCTGGCCTGAAATTTAAGTAATCGGCGACGCAAATACGGGCGGGAACCAGTAAACGTTTTATAGCCCGACAAAACGCTCTCCTGTTTCAGGAAATTTACTTTCTTCCTTTCAGAACGAATAGCATCGCCACTGCTCCATATCCAAACTGCTGTGAGTTGATGAGTGTGCAGAAGTGTCGAGTATTTTAGTTGTACCGATCCTGGAGAGCTGAAAAAGATTCTCACTTCAGTCTCCGATTAGCCTGCTTCACAAATTGCTTGTCATATGGTAGCCTGCAGCGATCGCGGCGGCTTGTAACAAGGCAGTGGACTCGGCACATTGAGAAGCCCAGCTTTCAAGTTTTCCCTGTAACTTGATCTACCTAACCATGAAGATGATCAGCGTCCACGGTTTTCTGAACTAAGAAGGCTGCCCTCCTGCGAAGGATTGTGTCTGTGCCCAGTAATTTTATTTCCCTCTCTACCTCTCTGTTAGCAACGATGAGTTCACAGAGAGTTGTATACGTGCAAAAACAGCTCAACGTCGTTATACTACTACTGAAAGTATCTGTTATACACATATGAACCCATCTCGTCTGCTGCTATAAGTAGCCGCTGCCAAAGTGATTGGTGGGCAGCCTTCTTGAATGACGTTCAGATTGAGACACTCTCTGGCTATTCCAAAAAAAAATTTAGCTATTGTTCACCACAGCAATGCGCCGCTTATTGTGCACACTTCATTTTAACACCTCAAGTTTTCGTATGCTTGTGACGTCGCGTAAAAGGAGGCGATTTTATGGCACACCGAAAATTTTTGACGAATAGCGAAGAACCAATGTCGAACAATACGCCGTACTGAAAATCGTTTATTATTTTTTTACGTAGTCATGCGTAAGTGGTAATTACGCGGTGGATCACTTACGCGTCATTTGTTGCGTCGTGTTATGAGCAGCTGCTCTGAGCATGGTGCAGAAAATTTCGACAAATCATTAACAGCTAGCGACCTACGTGGAAGGAAGGAATGCGGGGTAGTTTAACGTTATAATCGCCTACTTTTCAAAGCAAATTCGAGCTTACACAGATTACGTAGGCTATTTACTTGGAGTAGCCGAAGGGGGGCAGTAAAGAGCTACTTCACCGCTTTCCCGTTCACCCACCACCCAAGCTGGGAAAACGAGGATGGTAAGGAACGACACCGAGCATATAAATTCGTAGTCATTTACAATCTTATCGTATACACAACCACCTCAATGTGGTTGCTATGGATATTATTCGACAGAACTTGGTCTTTTCTTTAGAAGTACTCTATATGAGAGGGCTCTAACAGTAAAGAAATTGGCACTCGGCTTATTCTGAAGACTTCTGCGAAGTACCTTGCTTGTCAGCCACGCGTTTTGTTTAATAAGTGAGAATTTAATGTACTAGAGTCATAACAGGTTCTTCATACTCACCGTATTTAAAAGGCCAAACTGAAACTGTGAAGTTTGCAGATGAAATGCTCAGGTGAAGAACAGGTTAAAGGTGGCTGTACTTTTTAAACTTCGCGGTAATATTTCCAAAATGTTGTTAAACACTGCTGTGTTGTCGCGGTAAACGGCAGCCCAGCCTGCACAATCGCTTTGGACAGCTTCGGCCTTGATTTCAAAGATCTCTATGAATGTAAAAAATCACGTCAAATTGAGAGTAAATGCAGTTTTCTCTCTCTCTCTCACTATATATATATATCGCGGACCGAGTGAGCGATGCCAGCCCCCCCCACTCGCGAACGAGTTGGTACGCCATTGTCTGCTGCCCTGCAAGGCAGTGCCGATAAAGATAAAAATAAAGTTTTGCGTGTCTCTGTTGCGATCACGCAGCGAAACCAAACCACGAAAGGTTGTTGCCCATCGCTGTTGCCGGAGACCGCGCGATGCGCTGAAGCTAGAAATCAGTTCTGTTTCTCTCCGCAAGAAGGTAGCACAATCAAATTTCAAACGCTTCTTTCAAGTCCTAGGTGGTGGTAGCACCGCCCAGTGAGCATGCGTCGTTATTACGGCGTGAAATTTCAAACAGAGGTTCAAAAACATACCTGTATGGCAAAGACCTTGTGGGACAGAAAACCGCCACCGTACATGTACGGCAGAAACCCTCAAAGGGTTAAAGTGTGCGACAAATCCCTGTAACTCCACTCGTTCTTGATGGATTCAAGAAATTTCATGCGATACTCCGATACTGAGGTCGTTCAATGATTACTTGGAAAAGTGGTTCATGACACCTTTAAAATGACACTAAAGACAAATAACAATTTATGTCAGAGTGAAACGTGAATGTTTGAAAACGCCTAAAACGTCAGTATTATCAACAGCAGTGCTCTACTAATCGAGAAATTAAGGTAAGTGTAGGACACGATATGCACCACCAGTAGGACATCTTGGAATGAGCCCGATGACGTCAAGACTCCCGGCTACAAATAATCACTAGTACTCAAACTATTATAATAAAAAAAAAACATTCCGTTCATTACTAGACGTAATAAAATGCTGCTTGTGCGTTTCTGTTTCATTCATGGAAAAAAGAGCTTGGCGTTACCAGGGAGGATTGCGCGGGTGGTTTAGCAGTTCCGTTTTCGCCGGGCTGCTCTGCGCTTGCGCGGTCGCGTCTCAGTGGTAGTTTCGTTATCGTGTACTGTTGCATGTGCTTTGCAATGCTCATGAAAGCCACTCAATGGAAAGTTCGACAAAATGCTGCATCCCTGTTATGTTGCCGGGTGCCTGAATGGTGTGCCCCACTTGAGCAACAGCAGCTGCAGCAAAGAAACTGACGTGACTTTCCAATGGGTGCCGCAAATAAACCCCTACGCCAAAGTGGCCGAGTGCCTGTGCCAAACAACCAAGAAATCTGTGCGTGTGCTCGCTGCACTTTCATGCAGAGGATTACGAGATCAACCGCAACTTGGGCAAGGCTTGTAATGGGCCCTTCAGAGCATTAATAGCAGCGTCGGCTGCCGGGAAGTAAAGGTGGACAATGTTGGGCAAGGCAAACGCTGTGTCAGGAAGCCCTTTCTAGGCGGGCGATTTGAAGTGCGCTTACGCTCTGCGGACCACTAAAATGTGATTTTCTTTCAAAATAAGCATCTCCTTGGCACGAAATAAGCATTACGAGGTTTCTGGAATGCTATTTCGGCAATCAACATCGACTTAGCGTTTGCCTTTAGTGTCCCTTTAAAGGAGCACTGACACCAAAATTTTACATCCTCTTTTTTCTGTTGCAATAAGTAGTTAACGACCCACTTATCATGGCTGG
Organism: Rhipicephalus sanguineus; assembly: GCF_013339695.2. Classification (NCBI taxonomy): domain Eukaryota; kingdom Metazoa; phylum Arthropoda; class Arachnida; order Ixodida; family Ixodidae; genus Rhipicephalus; species Rhipicephalus sanguineus. The sequence continues at coordinate 173,994,339 of NC_051176.1, forward strand.
AAAGCTCGTTTGCTCGAGCGTGCGACCGTTAATTATTTGGAGACTGTTTTATAGCGCCCAGTCGCAGTTTCGGTTTCAGAGAGCGCCGAGGGAGGCGGAACCCAGAGTGGTTTTTATGTAAACATAGCTGGCTATGTGAGCACACAAAACCACGTGCACATGAGCACCGCATCGCATCGACAACTCTTTTCAATGAAGGCTTCCTGGGTGCTGCTACAATGCCCTCTGAGACGTTGTAAATATGCGTGACCCCCCTAAGATGCACTGCTGAGGCAAGGACATCAGCCTTTGTACTCCCGTGCAAGTCTCCCCTTCTTTCCGTTGAAAAGGTCTGCTAGGAGAGAGTGGGAGAGAGTGCCTGCAACAATCGTGGCAGCCAACACAAACTCGTGACGCAGGTGGCAGTTGGTTGTTTACAAGAACACCAAAGGCGCATTTTGCGTGGAGTGGCGTGACGCGCATTTTAAACGTGATTTTAAATATGTTCTAGGCTATAATATCCGTTGATATTTTGTAGATGAAGCATGTGTGTGCACACAAATCTGTCCCACAGGTTATCTTGCCTTCGAAATTTTGTGTCAGTACTCTTTTAAAGGGGCCCTGCACCACTTTTTCAGCATGGTCAGAAAACGCTGCCAATCGGTAGTCTAGGTTCCTGACAACACGTGAGCCAGACATTACAGCGCAGCATGCGACCTGGAATTTACAATAAATTTTTAAAGTCAGCTAGGAATCACCCCCTCTTCTCTCTACAAATGATGCCATATACCCGAATTACTGTGTCATATACCCAAATCCACGGCCATTGGCTTATTTGAGCATTCTGAGCTGTATAGTTACCGTGGCCACCACAGGATGTCGCCACATGCCCGCGTGCACTCGCTATCACACTGGAAGTGAGCCACGCATTCGAAGAAAAAAAAGAAAAGGAAGTGCTCAAGGTCATGACGCGCACTGACAAAGGGACGCATCTTCTTACCCCTTTGTCATCCCCCTCCCTGCATATCTTTTAGTGCGCTCGCTGGTACGAGAGAAAAGAGAAAGCGCTTGAAGCAAGCGGCAAATCCCTGTAACTACACTGGTACTTGATGAATTCTAAAAATTTTTGTGGCAGTCGATTCGTGAGGCAATAAGCTCTTTTGATAAAGCCATTTGACGATTACTGGGAAAAAGTATTGCAGGGCCCCTTTAAGGTCTGTGAAGGTGGCTTCTTGCTGTGGGCCCCAGTGCCATTGGGTACCCTTCTTGAGTAACTCCTTCAGTGGACTGCTACATACTACAAAGCTAAGGACAAAACAGTAGAAATAGGATGCAAAACTTCAGAAACCTTTGACCTGTTTAGTCGTAGTCGATGGTTGAATGGTGACCAATGCACTTACTTTGGATGGGTCAGGGCTGAGGCCATGAGTACTTACAAGATTGCCCAAGAATGTCACCACAGAGATGCCAAAATTGTATCGAGCGTCTTGTAGAAAGCATCTCTACACAGTGGTGGACACAAGAAGACTGGTTTATTGATAACAAAAAGAATGTTTCTGCACAGCGTTGCCAGGTGTTGCTCTCTTGGTTGCGTACAGTGTTGTCCTGTTGATTGCCCGTTGCATCCTCCTTTTTTTGAATGCGAAACACACAGAAAACACTGAACGGGGAACTGAATGTGCAGATTTCTGAAGTCTTTTCATCTAGAGGAATTTGATAGAAACCGCTGTTTGTGTGAAGTCTGCTGAAATACTTTGCTTGCGCAAGCTCGCCCTTGATTTCTTCCCGGCGTGGCAACTGAAAGTGTACTCTTTTCACTGCCCTGTTAAATGCCCGCAGGTCCATGCAAACTCTTAAGTCTCCATTTTTCTTCCTCGCGATAACCAAGGGACTTACCCAGCCTGACGGCTCTTCCACTTTCACAATGATATTCGTGGCACACATCCGGTCGAGCTCTTTCTTGAGTGGTTTTCTGAGCATGTAAGGAACACGCGGGGTTGGCTGTAACACAGGGACAGCGTCCTCTTGAAGCACCATTTTGTACTTGCGCCGCATCCTTCCAATGCCGGTGAATAGCCTTGGGTATGTCTGCTTTAGGCTTGCGTATCTGTCGCTGTTGTCCACCACGTTGACTGTTGACCAGACCAAGTTGCTCACTATACTCGAGGTCCAAAATTGCTTGCTTCTTCTTTACTATGAAGAACTCAAGCAGAACATGCCGCTTGTCTAACTACACGGCAAGGACACAAGAAGACGGCATTGCTCTGTTGGTTGCGCACAGTGTTGTCTGTTGATTGCCCGTTGCAAAAATAACATTTAGAAGGCTTGATCTAGAGATTTACCTTTTTGAGGGCATTCAATACAAGCTCTAGCCTTTTTTGATGCTTGTCGAAAGTTGGAGTGTGAACGATAATGTCATCTAAGCATACCAGTGCTGTTCTCTGCTTTATGTGCCTAAGAACGTAGTCAATAAGCTCTTGAAATGTCATGGGAACATTGGAGAGGCCGAAAGGAATGCAGGTAAATTGACAGAGACCATCAGATGTTATGAAGGCAATCTTTTTTTGACTCTTTTGGATTGAGTTCCACTTGCCAGTATCTGGATAGCAGGTTCAAGGTGGTGAAGAACTGCACCCCAGGTAGGCGGTCTAAGGCGTTGTCAAGACGAGGAAGGGGATACATGTCAGGCTTCATAACATTGTCAAATCAGCTGTGGTATCGAGCACCACAAGGGTCAGTCTGTTCTGGCCCCATAAGATTCAAATTAAGGTGCTGCATTGGCTGATTGGCCCAAGAACTGTTCATTAGTCCTCTTCGTTTTCATCGATGAGGCTTGAATGCCTGACACTGCTGGCAGTGCTGCATGTAGCATTGACGTATCTGCTCGTATGTCTAGCCATGTGAAATGTCTCTGGACATGTCTCGGAGTTTTGAACAATTCAGGGCCACTGAAGAAAATGATTGCATTCTATCTTCGACACCAGATCTCTGAGAGGTGTGAGAAGGCAAGCAACTTTTAGGGTGCCTTCTATGTATGTCAGGAAAATATATCTGATATATTACTGCCTTTAGCCAAGGCGTATCTTTCTTGACATCTTTCAGATGTTTACACTCTTCCTCAGTTTCCAGAAACTCTACCAGCTGCTGCTATTGCAGTGAAGTGCTTTTCCACTTCCAGGGGTCGACATAAGCAGTTATATGTTGAAGGTGGAATCTTGGTATTGCCCGCCACTGCACCATTTGTCTTGTCCTCCACTAGTGCTTGAACGAGCCTTCACTTTTTAGGTCTAGTTGCCTCAAATTGCCACTTGTCACACCATGGTTAAAGAAATCTCTGACCATGTTCAATCGCTATGTGCTGTGGTGTGTACAATCATAATTTTGTGTCTCAAAGTCTTCACACATCACCACAGATTTGACTCTTCGCAACACTGCCGCTGACCATACTACTTCCCATTAATAGTTAATAATAATTGATGGGGTTTAACCCTTTGAGGCACTTTGTACACAATTGTGTACTCAACTTGTTTTGGCTAGTTGCGTCTACCAGGGGCTAAGAAAGAGCAAGCTCCATTGAGGTTTGGATGAATTGAACCCCCTACACAATAAATGTGCCTTCATATAACTTCATTTTTGCATTGTACTGTTGCAAATGATCACTTTGCTGAATGCACTACCATGTTCGACGTGCCGTTTCCTGCGAGCCATGTGAAAAATATAATTTTTCTTTGCTCTAAATGGACATAACCAAAAATGAACTGGCACCCATTTTCTAGCCTGAGATTTCATTCTATTTATGCCAAAACAGAGCATCAATGACTTAAGGTTAAATAGATAATTAATTACAACTTAATTAGGATAAGTTACTGTAACACACACAAATTAACATATTATGACTTTATTTTTGATGCAATAGACTATTGAGTGCCTTGAAATAATTTTGTGCGAGTTTGACGCATTTACAGACAGTTCTTCATAGGTGGCGCCCAAAAGGGTTAACGCCCTAAAACCACGATATGATTATGAGGGACGCCACAGTGGAGGGCTCCGAAAAGTTTGACCGCTTGGGCTTCTTAACGTGCATCTAAACCTAAGTACATGGGCCTCAAGCATTTTCGCCTCCATTGAAAATGCGGCCACCACGGTCGGGATTCCATCCCACGACCTTCGAATCAGCAGTCGGGCACCATAATCACTAGACCACCGTGGCGGGTGTCCCATTGACAGTTGTGTCCCTTCACATCCCCGTGCCCAGTGACGCCCTCACAGTACTTTGCCGCATCCTAAGACTCCATAGTTCTGAAATGTCCTTAGTTGGTGCTTGATCAATAACCTTTTGAGTATTGATATCACTTATGTAAGTGGGCTCAGTGCAAAGAGGGAGCTGTCCTTTCAGAATTCACCCTCAAAAAACTTTTGCAGTTATACTACAGTCTTTGAAGGCATATATAAGAGGAGCTGTAAGGGTCCATTCACTTTCATAGAAAGAAAAAGTGCCCTTTTAAAAGTCAGGAGCTGTATTTATTTATCAGTTGTCCATTGAAACACCATCAACATTGATATCATTTTGCATTCAGTGAGTTGATTATCAGAATACTTTAATAATTATTCAAAATCATGATTGCTGAACGTGGCAGATCTTGATAATGTCTTGGTTCAGTTTAGTAAAATACAATTTATCACTAGGAGAAATATAATCTTGCCTGTAAACTAATTCGTAATTACGAAACGGCACCATGGAGTGAGACAAAATCATGAAGGAACACACAAAACACAAGCGCTGATACCAACTACCTAGCCCAATTTTCAGTCCTACTGTAAACTAATTGTTTTGTCCAAAATTTTTCTTGTGGGCAAATTTCATTGTAATTGTTTGTTTACTTGCACTTAGATAATTTTTCAGGTAGTTCGCAAGCTGGAGTATGAAAACATTAAATGAAGTAGTTATGCATACAGTGACCTTTTTCGCATGAAATGTGTTTTTGGGCTTGCATAGAAAAAGGTTTGCTTTACAAGGCCCTTTAAAGACAATTTTGATATTTGGTATAATCGTTTCCAAAAATTCCAATCCAAATTGCTTGCACCAAATAATATTTCTTAGCAGAGAATAAAAAAAGCTCATTTGTATTTCTGCATACATGTTAATACAAGCAAACCATGAAGATGTGCTAGTGATATAAATTTATGTCCCACTGAAGCCACGATTCTCTTTCCTCGTGTGAGAAATAAAATATCGTTTAGAATAAAACACCTTTATTCTAGTGTATAACAAAGGTTCTTGCCCATCCCATTCACAGCAGGGCCATCCCACACGACATAGAATTCACTGCTGCCTGCTGTGGTACTATCTAGGTACATCGCTGGAGGCTGTACTGGAAAAAACCCAGGCCATTGCTTGATACTGCTAATCAGAATGCTGCTTGGGAAGGCTTATTATTAATTTATTTAGTGTTGCATTTTGCTGTTGCATGAAGCATAGTAGTATTGAACTCCAGTGGTGTCCACAAGAAATGTAAAGGTACTCAAGGCACAGAGTAGTCCATGCCAAAATTAATAGAGCTACTAGCTATCTCTTCCCATTCTGCATTCGTTGACTTAAACCTCTGGACTCTGGCAAAGTGCTGTAATAGCTGCCATATTATATGGTCTGCAACATGCATCTTCACTTAAGTGTCTTTAATGGTGTTAGTACCGGTTCAACAAGCCACAATTGAATATGCTTTGTTATGTCATGTTTTATGTTAGCACCTCCCTGCCCATGAAACTTTTTTCTTCTGCTTTGAGGTGTGGAAAATACTAGCAGGGCTTCCTGTGAGCCTGTGGGTCTTCGTTGCATGGCCATTATACCAAAATATTGGTGTTCTGTATGTTCCCATCAAATTGACACAGTAAACTGGTCACTGTACAGGGTTTGTCTGTAAAGCAATGAGACTGGGTCTGGTAAAAATAATTTTATTGATCTGATTAATACATATTGTATTGGACCGCAATGCAAGAAGTTTGCGATATGCACAGCAGATGGACAAGAGAAGGAGAAATATGAAGAGGACGAGGAGTCAGAACAGGGAATGATGGCTGTGGATCATAGCTATTAAGGTGTTTTTCAAGCCGGCAAGGTTCTCCTCGTTACATTTTAGTAGCAATGGTGGGATAAGAAAAATGAACAGACTGAAGGACGAAATGGTGAGCGCGATGAAGGAGGCACTGGAAGAACTAGACCATGGGCAGCAGGCAAGGTTCAAAGAGCTGCTTCACAAATGGATGTCATATAAAAGACTCAGTCATACTGCAGTTGACGTTTTTCAAAATTTTAAACGTCGAGAGAGAGCTATTAAAGAACAGGTGGCCTTGTAAAACGGACATGTCATTTGCACCAAGTCTCTCAAGAGCATCATCTCATCGAAACGGTGGCCTTTCAGGCTTCTCTTGAGCTTTGGGAACAGGAAAAAGCCTGCTGGGTTCATGTTGGGGGGATATGGTGGCTGAGGCGAGGTTGCAATTCCTATCTGGGCCAGGTAGGTGGTCACAACGAAGGTGGTGTGGTCTGAAGCATTGTCGTGGTGGAACTTCCAGAGATAGGCAGTCTCCGATCGTTTCAATTGGACGGCTCTGTGAAGGCACACAAGGACTTCTTTGTAGCACATGGCACTGACAGTTCATCCCAGAGGTGCAAATTCTTTGTGGACCACCCTACGCTTGTCAAAAAAAGACAGTGAACATTGTCTTTACCTTGGACATCGACAGTCTTGCTTTCTTACGGCACCGGGAGTTTATGATGTGCCACTCCGAACTTTGGTGCTTGGTTTCGAGGTCATACTGGAACATCCGTGATTTGTCACCTGTTTTTACATTATCTAAAAGGTCCACTTCACTTTCTAACTACACCACCCTCTCACGGGAATAGTCAGCTCATCGTTGTTTTTGTTCATCACTCAACACGTTTGCACCAATTTCGGACAAACCTTCTGCATGTTCAAATTTTCAGAAATAATTTTGTAAACTGTTGTTTTGCACTTGTTGAGGTCTTTAGCGATTTATCTGACACTGAAATGATGGTTGGAGTCCAGGATATTTTTTAATTTGGCTACATTTTTATTCGAACCACTCCTTGAAGGGCATCCAGATCGCTCCATGTCTTCAACAGTCTCTCATCTGTACTTGAACTCACTGAACCACTGGAAAACCTTGGTCGTTGATAGGGCATCATCTTTGTAAGCCTCCTGAAGGGGGGACGTGGCAGTGAAAACTGTCTTTGTTATTTATGGAGTAAAGTGATGAAATTTGGCATGCAGATGTGATATGTTGTGCTGATATCATAACTGAAATCGGTTTTGAGCTATCTGCTGCAGTTTTTGAGTTACAACACTTGATAGACTCTCAGTGTCATCCCAAAATTAATTAATGAATTAGACATAAGTTCATCAAGATTTTTGCATAAGGATATTCACAAGGGCCCATTCTGTGCCGTAATGCTATTGGTTTATTTTTTAATGTTCAAATAAGCACACACAAAAGTTTTTGAAATTTCTTGTACATATTGTCTTACTAACAACTTTTACAAAAAGCCAATTATAAAAATCTGCATGACGTGCAGACAAATATGGACAGCTTTACGGCACTCACCAATGTCTCAGGATCTAAGCACTGAAAACGGAATGGTTATATCTTTATTTGTTGTGAAATGGCACAGGAATGACTGACAGCAACTGTTCAAAAAGTGAAAGCTGAGAAAATGGAGCTCGAAGAAAATGGAGCTAAAAGCTAAGAAAATGGAACTCGGAAGGAAGCTGGTTTTATTTTTCATTGGAGAAATGCAGCTTTGCGGCTATCTTTAGCTCTGTCTGTCCTCTTTATGATGACACCAATATAGTGGCACTGTGCCAAGGGAAAACTTCAGATTTGCATTTTCTAAAGCCCAATTTTCTCATAGTTTTCGATGACAGCACACTAGTGAAATGCTCTTTTTTTCAACTTCTACTGCTTATTTTCGTCTAATATTTCACCATGACTTAAAACATGGTCTCAGGATTGCAGAAAAAAATTAATTGAAAAATTGAACAATTTGACCAAATTTAGCATTCCCATTGCCACGTCTTAACCAAGGGAAGCGCCTCGGAAGCAGTTTTGCCCAGTTGAAAGCAAAATTTAATTGCGTTCCACTGCTCCAGAGAATGCTTCATTTTTTACGTTTTCTGCCTCGACAAAAACTCAAAATCAGCTTTTCCGCTACTTCAGATCCTCACTGTGTCGGCGCTCGGTTGCAACTGCTGCCTGATGCATTACTTAGCCAAAAACGCCCATCACAAATCTTGCCTCTGGAAAGCATGCTACTGGTGACTGCAGCACTGTGCGGTAGCCACTTTCATTACTTTATGGACTAGCCCTGCAAGATGGTGGCACCCATATGTTCATTGGAAAACTCTTAGAATAATGAAAAGGTATTGGTACTAAAATGAAAGTTTGTTGTGAAAGGAAAGTTAGGCTGAACTAACTTTGGTACGTTGGTTGATTTATGTTCCTTTTGAAGAAAATGTTAATGGATAGTGAAGCAATTTTTGGGGCTAGTTGGTTTACATTCATGGTCCAATTGTGCTTATTGTAACACTGATGGTAGGAATAAAGAACGACGATAAAAGATTGACAAGTGGACATACATGTTGCACCAAAAACATCCACTGGTTGATCTTTTTTTCATCATTCTTTATTCCTTCTGTCAGGGTTACACTAAGCGCAAAGCCACCATTAATGTTAATGGATAGCATTTGAGAATTACTTTGTTGTTTCTTTAGATGATAAACCAGGCAAGGAGATTTTTGTTTGTGTGTATGATGTTGCTGGGGGAGTCGTTTTTTTTTAACCCTGTAATCTACTTGGAACACCTTGAGTGGATTTGGGTTTTGCAGAAGCGTAGGAGGAAATTGGGCTTATATTCATAGAAGACAAGTCAACTCTTTCCGTACCGCTCCCATAGGGCATCGATAGCCCGCCATCGATGGTTTGAATTGCCGCTTTTGAGACATTCCGCGCTGTTCACGGTCATGCTGTGCCATCTGCCATGAAGGAGAAAAACTATAGTTTTCTTCTTTATGTAGTTTGCTTTTTTTTTCCCAAGTGGCCTTGATTTTTTAATGCACTCTGAAGTTTACGTCTAAGAGGAAAACGAAAATGGCCGCTGCCAGAAAGATCGCAGATATCGGCATTCCGGCGTGTATGTGGCTGATTTTATTGATTTAATGAGCAGCAGCGAGTCTGAGGATGCTGCTTTTTGGTTGGACTATGGCTGTGAGAGCAACAACGATGCAAACCAGTCCGTCACATTGATCAGCTTGGCTTTCTGCTTTGGGCCGTCTCAGTTCGCATTACAGCACCAGCCTGCCAAGATGGAAACTTATAAAAACTGTAAGAAATTGGAGTGCGATTAGAAAACCAAGCAGAAACAAGAGTTTAATACAAGACATGCGTCATTACGCTATGCTTTACATCAAGGAACTGCTTTGCCCCATGACACGCCTAATTGTAGTGTTTACAGTAAGATTTTTGTAAGGAAAGTTCTGTTCAATGAAGCAGTTTGAATTATTCAGGAATGGTGCCTATTAGATGACAGTACATTTTGTATATCATAATGCCTGTTACATGTTTGTCTTAGAAGATAGAAGCGTGTCTTTACAAACTCTGTTCAATTTTGTCCTGTAATATTTAATTTGGCAATTTATGTTGCTTGCATAACATGCATCTCATTAATAGAGCTTGAGTGAAAAGTTCTTTCATTCTGCTTTTCGCTGATGTATGACATAAGATATTAGGTGCAGTAGTTCCTTCAGCAAAAAAGATCTAGTGTAATCTACAAAATACGCCTATTTTTCCCTTGGTATGGAAAGAGTTAATATAGGTTACTAACAGCTCAGAGCAACCATGTGCTTGTTGCTGTAGTTTCTTAAGCTACAGTGGTGACTAGTGTCAATCTGATAGGGTGTACCAGTGTTATGCAACATGTCTAGCAGTGTCTAGCGCACTAATTTTCGACATTTCACTATTTCATGTGCAACCTTGGCTTTAGTGGACTCATCTAATGTGGACAAGGATGATGGAGTTAAAGGTCCAGCACCTAAAGTCATGGCTGATGAGCAAAATGCTGCAAATAATTTGCAAAAAATTGAAACCAGCAAGAATATCGGCAAAAAGCATCTTGAAAACAACTTGGAATCACCTGTGAGTGGTAGCCAACCCCAAGGAAATCCCAAAGTTGAGGAGACAACAGCAGCAACTACTCCGAAGGTTACTGCATCTGCACAAACTAGCACTCGTGGGACAAAACCTCTGCCAACTCAACCTCCTCAAGGTGAGAACACGTTTTTGCTAGCATGCAGCTCACTAAAAGCGAGCTACATCTGCTATGTTTTCGATAATCCACAGTTGATGGCTAGTGTGCAAAACCCCGAATCATATTGGAAATGAACTCAGTAGAATGTGGCATTTCTCTTAACTTAATGCAGTTAATGAATACTGTGCTTAACACTTTCGTGACCGCGCCTATTCCCATTGATAGTATGTTATCGATGACTTCAAGGTCAAGTTTTGGCACTCTCTGAGCGGTTCTGGACAGCTAACGCAATACAAAGCATAAAATAACATGTTTTTTATCAGTTTTGTTTGCAAGTTTGTTTTTTCCACCGCGGGGAGATTTTTAAAGCTCGTTCGCAGTCGGGTAGGTGAGCACTCGTTGTTTCAGACTTCGCGTCGACACCGCTCGCGGGTGCTCCACAGAAACGGCGAATTTTGACGGATTCCGATTAATATGAGCGGGAATCTCTGGATGATGGTAGCACCACAGACAGGGAAGACGACTTCGATTCGCCAGGCTTCAGTACGGACAGCGAAAGTGCGTCAAACCTCCCCGGAACATCAGCAGCTGTCCGCCGGTATGTTTCGTCTTCCCCTCGGGTCGTTTTATCGCTGCCGCGCGTCGATGTAAACGTATCCGGTGCGTTCTTAAAATAAGAGCTGTTATCTGCAAGGTGTTAACTTCATTCGGGCGGGAGCATGTGGCGCTGGCTGCAGAAAGAGCGCAATTCTCTTCGCGAAGACGGCGCAGAGCGGACTTTGACCCAACGCTCCGGTGTGCTGCGCGGCGGCGTCTTCGTGTTGTTTTTTACCGCAGAAGTCGTCAGAGAGATACGCAAACACACAGATAAGTATGCGTGGATGCATACTTTTGAAAAGCCAACATACAGTGAGAGGGACGGATCCATGGAGGGAGGTTACTGAAGAGAAGATGAGCAAGTTCGTCTCACTCCATTTGTACATGGTAATCATTGAAGTCCCGCGCTTGCATTGGTGTTGGTGTCGACGACACATATTTCCAGGCCTTCGTCCAACGTCAGTGATGCCACGGAAAAGGTTCAAGGCTTCTTGAATGTCTCTGATCTGAAGAAGCTGACCGTCGCATCCCACGAGAAGCTTCACCACATGTCTTCTCTATTGCAACACATGAACGATTTTTCTACGCTATCTTTTAACCCCGTGGGAACCTTTCAGTGGATGAGAAAATGGTGAAATGTGAAGCTCGGTATGGTATTCGGCAGCATATGAGCGAGAAAGAGGTCAAGTGAGGGTACAGTTAGGGATTTTTGCAGATTTGGAACAGGCTACACTGTTCATTTCAACAAATACACAGGAAAATTGAAAAATACCAGAACTGCAAACTATGCTAGGAAAGTTGAACAGAAAAAAAAAGTTTTTTCCCGAAACATGCGCAGCCAGCCTTTGTTTCACCGCGTCGAGAACCTGCATCGCGCGGTGGCGTGATAGGCACTAGTGCCTATATTCTTGTATTTATGTAAATAATCGTTGTACTTACAGAGCTTATATTTCCACTATTATTCTACGAGGGCTTTGTGTTCAAAACGTATATTTTGATTTTTTTAAATGTTTAACCTATGTAGAGTAGCATTGATGTTTTTATGAATCTTTCTTTCTTTATGAGGCATTTTTCTTTCTTTGATAATTTTTTTATTATATTCGAAATAAATCCGTTGTTTTAAATAATTACTGTTGGAAAGACCAATTCTTCCTCTATCGTTTGATACCCTACACTTTAGCATCAAGTATATTCTGTGGCAGGAAAAAAATATTTCCTGGACTAGCCAAAAACAGCCGATTATTCTGCGGTCACGAAAGTGTTAACACCTTCAATTTTACTTTTCTGGTTTCAGGTATTAATAATAAATAATTGTTGGGGTTTTACATCCCAAAACCATAATATGATTATGAGGGACGCTGTAATGGAGGGCTCCGGAAATTTGGACCACTTGGGGTTCTTTAACGTGCGCCTAAATCTAAGTACACGGTCCTCTAGCATTTTGCCTTCATTATTTCAGGTATTAAAAATGAATACTCTAGTGTTCAGTAAATGTGGTCATGGGGTAACTTATGCATTAAGAAAAAACAAAAAAGTGAAACAAGAAAGAAACACACAATGTTGACTTGCAATTGCAAGCTAGCGTCATGTCTACTTCTCTCTCTTCCCAGTGTTTGCTGTTTGCATTTTCTTCGTGTTTAAAATATTTCAGCAGCAAACACTGTTGAAGTACTTATAGCATGCTAGGATACACATTGAGCATGAACTTAATGTTGCAATCTTTCTATTGTGTGAACATGTCTCTGTGCAAATCTAAGTAATTCAGCATAGGCTATACTTTTATGTACAGTTGGTAGCAGTTGTTGATTTGCATGCAGTGGTCAAAGCATCATTGTACATTTTGTTTGATGAGGTTGGCATAACATTACCAATTACCACACGCTGCCACTTCTGGAACATATTAATCACAATGTGTCAAAGAATAAATTTGCTTTTATGTGCTTGGTTTATTTTGAATGAGAAACACGGCCAGATGGCAAACTCTGCAAAATAAATATAATGAAGGGGACAATAATGTATCTAATAGCTGATTTGTACTTCTTTACTTTAAAGGAGTATTGACACAAAAATTTCTTATCTTGTTTTTTCGGTTGCAGTCAGCAGCTAATGACCCACATAACACAGCTGGAAGCCTCGTTTGCTCGAGCGTACAACGGTTAATTATTTGGAGACGTTTTTATAGCGCCCGCTTACAGTTTCAGAGTGTGTCGAGAGAGGTGGGACCAGAGTGCTTTTTTATGAACACAGCTGACCATGTAACCACGAAAAACAGACGCATGCGTGGCAGCACATGCACATAAGCACTGCATTGACAACTGCAGCAAAGAGCATATGCTAGGAATATGGCAGCCAACACAAACCTGTGACATAGGCGATTGTTGGTTCTTTACATTAAAAGCAAGTTGATGTCGGTGGTGTGAGGTGCTCCGTTTCATGCTCAATTGCGCAAGATACATGTTTAAAATTGATTTTAAATATGTTGTAGGCTATATTTGTTGTTGATATTTTGTAGATGACTTGTGTGTATGCACACAAATCTACCTCACTAGTTATCTCACTTTCAAAATTTTGTGTCAGGGCTCTTTCAGGTGACATGAAAGGCAAGTACTGGATCAATCTAGAACGTTTGACTGTTTTTCTAGAGGTATTGCCCGTTGAATGTAAGCAGCCCTATTTTGGAGTTTTCATGGGAGCTTTATGTTTCACGAGCTCATGAAGAAATGACATTTTACCTCCAATGCAGACTCGGTGCCAACCTGCTTGCCGATCTTAATGCAAGGAATATGACATATTCTAACTACTCACCATATTGTTCCCTATTTTCGTCCAACTTCAGTTCTGGTGACAATAGCTAGATTAGTATTTGCAAGGAATACAAGCTGAGGCAAAGGTAACGTAGCTCAGTTAGAACATGCAGAAACCCCATTTCCATACTGGCTTATACGCTAATAAATCGTCAGCATGGAATCAGAAAGCTGGGAGGAAGGGAGTTGTAAAATCAAAGGTCATTCAAGCCTGTTCCAGCATGTGATTATGTCTCATTAGGTTCTCCTACCACTGTATGTGATGCACCCTTCTCTGGAAATTAAAAACAACAAACAAACACAGAGTTGGTACACGAACAACATTTAACATGCTGCGATGAAGATAACTAGGTAACTGTAAATGTTGCAACAAACAACTGAAACATGAGCATATCAGGAGAGAATGTGCTTAGAGCACTTAACAAAGCAGCTGAATAATTACTAAATTAAAATGAGAGGTGTCCATACCAGTCAAAGTTTTCTACTTAGAGGCCATGTAGTAGGCAATTTTTTAGGTACAGGAGAGAGTAAAAGTGGAAAGATTCGCTTCATGGAGGGTTGGTTGAAAAAAAGTTCGGCCTATAGGGTGTTATTCTCTTTCCTTGTCTCCTTCCTTCAACATGATTGAGAGTGCGGAAAGTACAAAAGGCTGTTTTTTCTTCGACCGATGCATTACAACAAGCATGCACTTAGAGGTCATGTGAGATAATGTTAAACCATATTTAAAAAAAACATGTTTTAGAAGTTAGTGTATATTGAGAGGTGCCTCTGTGCAAAATTTGACATTTGAAATATGGGTAGAAGCATCTGGAATACCTAGCAAAAATGGCTGTTTTTGATACTGAAACTGAAAAAGATAGTGCCATTACCGCTCACTGCTATCAGTGCATGACAAGGACATGACTTAGAATAGGTGTGTCCTCACCAAGATCTCTAAAGAGATAAGGAGGCCTCCTTTCATTGTGGAGGCGATGTTCTGGGCCACAGGTCATATTGAAAAGCCCTGGGTGCAGGCATCGTCTGCTTAGGTGCTGTTTATAGGCTGCTAAGAAGAAAACTATGCAGTACCAGCTGTGCAGCTTTGCAAAGACTGCTTGCATGCTATATACTGCTAGTCACTCGCGACAGATCTAGCCAAAGTGGGCAATGTGCTGAGCCATATGTCATAATCGGGGGCTGGGAAAAGATACTTTGAAATTGTATCGTGATACGATAGAAGATACTCAAGCAAGAAGTATTTGAGATACAGGTACACGATACTTCCACAATTACTGTATCTGACACAATACTTTCCAATTGTATCTTAAGATACGTGGATACATTTGCAAATTTGTTATTATAGATCTATGTAATGTTACAGCAAACTCACGTGTAAAAAATTGTTTGCTTGTAAATTTATTAGCTGCGACCAACCTTGTTTGATTTGAATGAAATATCTGTTACTACCTCGAAAGTTCCATATTTCTGAATCATATTATATTAGTTTCATTCTGAAACAGCTTATTGGGGTTGGTTTAATTGCCTAGCATGATAGCTCTTTATACATTGGGCTGTCAGCGGTTTTTGCTTGTCGCTTTTGTAATTGATGGGAGTTGCTGCTCTGCTTGCCGACCACTAGCGGGTTGCTATCTAACTACAAGAACTTCAATAAGGAGCCTCTGCATGATGGCGCAAATACTGGTCTGGAGTTTTACCTTGTCTGTAAACGTATTACCGATTATGCAGTACCGACCGGATCACCGGACAGGCTTACAGTAGCAACAGCACTGGTAACGAAATTTTTTGTGACGCATCAAGTAGACATAAATGACACAAAACTGCAGTGACGTTTCATGTTCTACTTATCTGCTGGCGTAAAGCATTTGTAGTGACATACCCAGCAGCATGCAGTCTTTTAACAATTTGTCTTGTATGAGAGAACATGTGCGGCCCAGAAACGTCTCGGATATATTATATATTTACACTAAGCGTTGCAGGCTACCGCCGCTATTCACATCACTGCCACTTATAGCTCTGATTACCTGGTGATTAGTAACAGTAAAAAAAATTTAAGGAGGCCTAAAAGAGGAAAACAAACATATACAGTGAAAGCTCGTTAATTCACACCTCATTAATTCAAAATTTTGGATAATTCGAAATGGTCACCGCAGTCCGGTCCGCAGTGCATAGGAGACCATGTGTAAAACGATTCGGTAATTCGAACAGAAATTGCCGCCTCTACGGATAATTCGAAGCGCGCCGCCGAGCGTCATCATCGTCAAACACTAGTGGAAGCTTTTACGGCCGAACGATAGGTGGCACGACCGGTTTTTTCGAGCTTCAAGTGGCCTCCGAGCAAAGGGCGAGCAAAGTATGGCCTCCGAAATCCAGGGAGCAATTTTTTTTTTTTCCGTAGCCCTCCCGCTATCTCAGCGCCTGGCGCCACTTGTATACGCGGGACCCGCGGGACGCTGAGGAGTCGGCGGAGTAGTCCTAGCAGTCCTAGGCCGCACCCGGCAGCGTCACTTTGTTCCTCGAGCACGTTGTTCATTCACGCCGTCAAGCCGTCTTATTCCGCATCGAAGTTGCAAGATGCGGCGGGGAAACTACTGCGCGAAGACTGTCAAGGAGAAGGTGGAGATTTTGCGAGAGGTTGACCAAGGGAACTCGAGCAAATACGAAATTGCGAGGAAGCACGGCATACCTCCGAGCACGTTGTCAACCTACATACGCAACAGGACGGCCATTGAAAACGCCTATGAAGCCGAGGATTTTGGCACCAGTCGAAAAAGGCTAAGGACAGCGAAGTTCCCGGAACTGGAGTCAACTTTGATTATCTGGGTTAAAGAAATGAGAGCCCAGAGTATCGCATTGAGCGGCCCTATCATCATGGCCAAGGCAGCCGATTTCGCCCTGCGCTTGGACATTGAAGACTTTGTCGCCTCCGAGGGATGGTTTCATCGTTTCAGGGAGCGGCACAATCTCGTATTCCGCACGTTATCCGGCGAGGCAAAGGAAGTGGACGCCGAAACATGCGCTACTTGGGGAAGCGACACCCTGCGGCAGTACTTGGAGAGCTACTCACCACAGGATGTGTTTAACGCTGACGAGACAGCGTTATTTTTCAAGTTGCAGCCAGACAAGACGATCACCTACAAGGGAGACAGCTGTGCCGGCGGCAAGCGCAGCAAAGAGCGCGTCACTGTTCTGGTCGCCGCAAATATGACCGGTACGGAAAAGGTCCCCCTTTTTGTGATTGGCAAAGCACTCAAGCCACGGTGCTTCAAAAACATTCGTTCACTGCCGACGGAGTACGCCGCAAACAAGAAAGCCTGGATGACAGGTGACCTATTCAGGAAGTGGCTACTGAAATTCGACAGGCGAATGGAACTGGGCGGCAGACGCGTTCTTCTTGTCATCGACAACTGTTCGGCGCACAAAGTCGACGTTGAGCTGAGAGCAACAAAGTTAGTGTTCGTTCCAGCAAATACGACTGCGGCCCTACAGCCAATGGACCAGGTTGTGATAAGGAACATCAAGTGCTTTTATAGGCATCACATGCTGGAGAGAATGATTTTGTGCGCGGGCGACAGGAAGGACTTCGGCATTACGCTGCTCACTGCCATGCACATGTTGGTGCGCGCATGGGAACAGGTGACCGCGACCACAATCGCAAACTGTTTCCGCCACAGTGGATTTGCAGCTGGAAGTGCGCAGGATAGTTGTGACGTCGACGTGGACGGGGCTGAGGAGCTCATGCCAGTGGCATTGCGCGACACTCTTCGCGGCGTACGTTTTGCCGATTATGTTGAAGTTGACACCGGTGCATCGGTGTGTGGTGCCCTGACTGATGAGGACATTATCGCTCAAGTAGCCGGTGCGCAGCCTGTTGCTGAAGAGCCAGAAGGTGAGGAAGACGAAGATGACGAAGCGCCTGTGCGCCCGTCAGCTTCTGCGGTGATGGAGGCACTTAATGTGGCGCGTCTCTTCTTTAGCTTTGAAGAGGGTGAAGAGGATTCCCTGTGCCGCGTCCGCGCGCTGGAACAGAGAGCCGCAGCTGTGGCATTCAGAGAAAAGAAGCAGATGGTCATCACCGACTTTTTTGGCCAATAAATATTTTTCGTACCCCCACCCCCGAAATCCACCCATTTTTGCTCACTTTCATTATTTCGAATTTTGTTTAATTCGAAATTGCTCAGCGTTCCCATGGAATTCGAATTAACGAGCTTTTACTGTACAAGTAAAATGGGCGGTTCCGTATCAAACGAACACTGTGAATAAGTATTAAAACACGATACAAGCGGTACCCCTAATGGCTATGACAATTAAGCCTGAAGTATTGTCAACTTGCCTGTTAAGATAAGACAATAGAATTCAGTGCCCATGGAAAGCAGCTCGTTAGGACGCTCATGATAACAACGGAGCATTTGGTATAACGATGTTTTCGAATCCCCTTTCTAATATTTTTAAGATAGATCCTGATAACTTTCATTATTATAATGCAAATTGAATTTTGCTATTTTGCTAAGTAGTAAGCAGAATTTTTGTTACCTCTATACTCCAGGCATGCCCAGATTATGCCCAGACGTGGCTGTGCATCGCTCCGGTTTTTTTGCCACTTGTTTTGCTCCACGAGAACTCCTCGCTTCTTAAATTGCTGTGACCTGTGCAAAGGTGCTCCTGGCGCTCATTCACAAGGCGCGTAGTCCCTTGCCGGCTCCTTATTCAACGTCTTGTCCATCGTCCGATGCTGCAAGGCTAGGCCTCGCGCTCGCGCAAGAGCGACAGCCGCTACGACGCGGTACCGCGTTACATTCTGCAGCGACGAATCGGCCTACCTGTTCCAAGGTATCCCTTCTTGCTACAAACAACGCACCCCATTCTTGCATTCTTCAGACTTAATAACGAGACACCATGCAGGAGAAACTTTGATATTGCATAAGTACGCAATAGATGCTGCACGCATTGGAGTACACAGCAGGACAGTGGCTCTGAGCAAGTGTTATGGCACTGACACAACTAAAAAGAAAAAAAAAAGAGAAAATAAAAGGTCATTCATTTAATGCCCCCCTGCACATTGATGCCATTGTTGTGTTTCATATTATTAAAAACATATCACCCTTGCATCATTCATTTTATCCCCTTTGTGCAAAGCGACGCACCATTATATTTGTCCTCATCACCTCCCTGACATAACAGTAAACTCAAGTGGAATTTAAATATGCAAACAGTAGTAGAAATTAGGTTGAAAGTAAGAATAAAGCAGAGAGCTTATTTTGGCAGCACGCTACTAAATGCATGTTGCAGTAAATAGATATCAAAAAAGCAATACAGAGACCTAGGTAATTTATGGGATGCAAAAGAAGGACATCTAAGAAAGCACATATGCTAACAATAAAGTTGTGATTTTAAAACTCTTTCAATAAAGATAGGAGGAAGAAAAAGATATGGTACGCCAAGATGTCTTCTGTTAGGTAAATGTTTGTTTATTATATCTTCTATCATTGGTACCGAAGATGCTATAGTTGTTAGAACCTTAGTTGCATATCAATCTGATCACATGCAAGCCAAGCTTACATCCACGCGATTCTTCAAACCGCTGATGCGTGAAAGCCACGAGACGCAAAGCAACCCCATTCTTGCATTCTTCAGACTTAATAACGAGACACCATGCAGGAGAAACTTTGATATTGCATAAGTACGCAATAGATGCTGCACGCATTGGAGTACACAGCAGGACAGTGGCTCTGAGCAAGTGTTATGGCACTGACACAACTAAAAAGAAAAAAAAAAGAGAAAATAAAAGGTAAGCTGGGCATAGACATTTATGCTCTTGTTTTTGTCGAGACGGCACGACTCTGCTCCACCAATAGTGACGCGCAGAGCTCGGTGCCTGCCTTCGCTGGAGGACTCTGGCAGAAAGATAAAGGAATGTGACTGCCTTTAGTTCAATTCAGGTGGCTTAGTGGCAGTGGTATCAGCTTTAGAAGCAAAGTTCAGCCAACATTTATTATTTCGCACGTTAGTGTTGCAATCACGGTATCTTGTATGTTAAGATGCACGATGCTTTATTTCATGTATTGGAAATACAGATACTGATATGTGCCTTCCAAGATGTTATCATGATACAGATACAAGATACCCAAAGAGTATCTAAGATACATATATCTTTGATACTGCCGAGCACTGGTTACAGTGACAATTCCTGGGTTCAGGCATCGTCTGCTTAGGTGCTGTTTATGCTGCTAAGAAGAAAACTAGTCAAAGTGAAATTTCATTGCAGTTGTTATTTATGCATAACACCTGTAAAATGTTGAGAATTGGGATTTAATTGTTTAAAAGTAAATGAACTAATCATGAAATTATCCTTAGAATTCATTTAATGCCCCCCTGCACATTGATGCCATTGTTGTGTTTCATATTATTAAAAACATATCACCCTTGCATCATTCATAGAAGTAATATATGATTTCTGCAGCTTATGTAGGTTTCATTCATGAGCACTTAGGAGAAAGTCCCTTAGTAATAACATGGATATGAAATATGAATTGGATGACCCTGATTTACAGGTGTCGCTTGAACAGATAGAATGGCTTCAATTTATTTTGCAGAAGTTCAATTGGTTTTAGATGTCACCTCAGTTGGCTGTAGGTGACTGTTAGTTCACCACTTGCATATTACCCCCACTGTATTTATGCCTTGACTTCACCAGCATACATTTTTTTTTTTTTTTTCGAAAGTCTGCCCTTAGGCATAATATTTATTCAGAAATACACATATAAATTTGCTTCGTGTATGAAGTCCAGTAACGAGCGGTGGTGAGGTCCACTAATCCAGCGGTTAAGGTCGGGTGGTCGGCCAGGCCTGAGGCCTGTTGCACGTAGGTGACGGCGACGGCTTAATTGTAGACCGGTGCATGTCCACAATAGGTGTGTGACAGTTACATCGCTGATTGGGGCGTCGCAAAATGGGCACGATTTACCGTACGGGCCGCGGCACTTTTGCGCCCAAAGGGTGGTCACGGATGGGGTAAGCGCAACCCCAACACGAAGCCTCCGCAACGTAACCTCCTCTCGGCGGGTTAAACCACCAGGGAGGTCTGACCCACACGGAGGTATAAGAGCTCGTGTGGTACGTCGGAGGCTTTCTTTTTCCCGTAGCATCTGTCCTTGAGCGTCCTCAGGAAAATGCGGTAGTGGGTGCGGTGTGACTTGTGGGTGGGTTGCCAAATCAGTTTGGACAAGGTCCGGCAAAGCTGCCCGAGGCACCCACTGAACACGTATCCGCACAGATGCGGAGGCAGCAAGATGGTGAATACTGTCCGAGAGTGACGTTGACCGATACACTCGTCGTATATCGTGGATAGCTTGCGTCGAGTCCGTACGAATGATGATCTGAGAGCATCTGTCAGGTATAAGAAAAGGTATCAGTGCTGCCTATCCGTCACGTATGGCAGCCAGCTCAGCAAGGTGAGCCGGTGGTGCGGGATCCGCAAAATACGAGCATGTCTGGCAAGCCTCTGGTATTGATGGGCATACAAGAGCGGTGTGAATGGTGGTGCCACTCACACTGGCATCAGTATAGGCGACGAGAGTGGCGGTATCTTGGTGATCGGCACAAAGCAAACGGGAAACTTGGGCGTTCGCCTGGCGTGGAACCGGGTTGTAAAGGCGACCAAGAGGTTTGTTTTCAGTGAGTTGCATTTTGTTCCACGGGGCAATAGTGCTCGTCTCTGAAGGGGAATGGTGAACTTCTTGGCCCATGTACCGCGCCAATGCAGCAACCGAACAGAACGTTGATGACTTGAGGTTGCGCGCACAGCGACGCTGGTGTACTAACTCGTCAATGGTATTTAGTTGGGACTCCTGCTGCAGTACTATTAACGGAGTGATACGTGGCAGTCCAGTTATGGCCCGCATGGCTTCGTGGTTAATCGCCTCTAGACGTGCCCACTCTGCCAGCGTGAGGTGATGAAACTGGGCGCGGTAGACGAGCCTCGGTTGCAATATCGAACGGACAAGGAGGCGAGTCATGTTGGAGTTAGCGCCACCAGATTTCTTCGCAATCCGTCGTATGAGATGGATAGTTTCTGATGCCTGCTGTTTGGCACTTTTGACCCAAGGTCCTGCAGATCCGGTGGCGTGAATTTCCAGGCCAAGCACGCGGAGATTCGAAGTTTCATGTAGCGGCTGCTGATCCAAAATTAACTGCAGAGGCCGAGCTCCCAGTATACGACGTCCATACTTGTTCGCAACCGACATAAACTTCGTTTTTTCTTTGGAGATTTCTAGCCCAATCTGGGTGCACCAGTTATGAGTTATGTCGAGGGCCTCTTGCAAAGCTTGTTCTTGACAGCTGATTTCAGGGTGCACTGACCAAAGGGTGATGTCATCTGCATACATGATGTATTTTGCGTGGTGTATTAGCGTCAGCTTCCATGCCAGTGGGAGGAGGGCCACGTTAAAAAGAACTGGTGCTAGCACAGATCCCTGTGGGACACCTCTATTGGAAACAAACCGTCCAACTTGTTGACCTGCTAGGCGAATGGAAAAGCTGCGATCGTGGAGAAAGGCTTTTACAAACGCGCAGACTCGACTGGGGAATTGGAGCCAGTGAAGAATTTCCACAATAGCATCATTGCTCACATGATCATATGCTTTGCGAATGTCCATAGACAGAATGGTGCGAATCCGTCGAGAGCGACCTCCAACAAGAACCATGGATGAGAGGTAAGCAAGGCCATCCTCAGTGCCCAGATGCGGACGGAACCCAATTTGGCCAGGGTGATACCAGGAGTATCTCTCGAGCCACCACGTGATGCGTGTCGCTAGCATACGCTCGGTCAGTTTGCCCAATGTTGAAGTGAGAGCTATCGGGCGCATGTGTGCGATATTTTTTGGAGGCTTTCCTGGTTTGGGAATGGGAACCATTTCTGCATGCCGCCAAGAGTCAGGAATGGCTGATGTAGACCAAGCTTTGTTTATGGCCTCTAACAGGACATGTAGAACCTTGCCTTCCGTGTTTTTGTAAAGTTCATAAGGTATGCCATCCGGCCCGGGTGCTTTGCTCGGTTTTGATTGGTCTATTGCTGATAAGAATTCGGCCATAGTGAAATCAGCCTGTATGCCCTCTATATCGACGAGCGTAGGAAGCGTACCTGCATACGCTGGCAAGCAGTTCTGAGCAGTGAATGGAGGCGGTGCCATGTCTAACGCAGGAAAGAATGTGTGGGCGACGATATCGGCGAATGCTGATGGAGTCTGGCCAGAGGCTAACAGGGCGCAGGCTGCGGGGTCAGGAGGCCGCCGACCGCGTTCCATAACTCGGAAGGTGCGCCATATAGAGGCATTGGACGCCGAAGGCCCAAGTGAGGAGCACCAGTCCATCCAACGGCCGCGTTCCAGGCAGCGTTCGTGGCGGCGAGCTGCTGCTTGAAGGCGTTGGGCTTCCAACCGAATGGCACTTGCTGTAGGGTCACGTTTTGACGCTACTTCTGCTTGACGGCGCGAGGCCCATAGACGCAGAAGCTGCAAATCTGGAGCAGGTCGCGATTCATCCACCCATGACACACGTGTTGCTTGTGCTAGTGCCGCACTTAAACAATCTGAAGGATCCGAAAGAGAGCGAGAGATAGTGCTTTCTGAAAATACCCTGTACTGATCCCAATCCACCACTCGACTAGGCCGGCGAAGGCGGCCAGTTCCGCCCGAATGTAAACCGAGGTGAATTGGGTGGTGGTCGCTACCCCAATAGTCAGGTTCAATTGCCCAGGAGACCGCAGTACCGCCTAGCCACCAAGATAAGTCCGGTGAATGAGGCAACGCGCGAGGGTGATCACGGCGACGAGTGGCCACTGACACATCATTAAGAAGCGTAAAGTGTGCGTCCGTAAATGTATCCAGCACACTTACGCCACGCGCACTGCAATAAGCATAACCCCATGTTGTGTGAGGCGCGTTAAAATCGCCTGCTACCATTATGGGGCATCCAGGATGCTGTCGCCTTAAGTGCACCAACCATCCAAGAGAAATCCGAGCCGCACGACCACTGTACGGACGGGCGTAGAACGAAACAATGATAACGTCGGTGCGTTGGAGACGAACTAAAACAGCCACGACTTCCTGCCACAAAGTACACCATCGCGAAAGGTCCACATGAGTCTGATGAAGAATGGATCGCACATAAACTGCAACCTTTCCAGGGGGAACATCCGGCGTTGAACACCGGCGATCCAACATTGAAGGCGAAGAGTACGCCACATAACCTGGTATGGGTGGCAGGCCATTAGATTCCTGAAGAAGTAGAGCCCATGCACGCAGCTTCCCATATTTGAGACGCTGTCGTAGCTCTCCCACTTTTCCGGCAATACCGCGGCAGTTCCATTGTAAAATTCCTTCCGGTGAATTTGATGTAGACGCCATCATGGATTGAGATTAGCCACGAGGACCGATGTGAGATGCTGGAGTTGCTGCGCAACGAAGCGTAGCAGTTCTTGGGGCGATAGAGGTTTCGACTTGGGTGCTGAGACAGGAGTTTGTGCCGTAGGGGCAGTAGTTGACGCTGACGGTGTATGCAGCGAGTGCGTTCCGTCTCGCCGACGCTGGAGCAATGCACGGTGTTGCTTGAGACGCTGGATTTCCTTTTCAAGGCTGGCAAGGCGAGAATCTATCTCGGACTCATTATTTGCCAAGGGGAGCTGCACGTCTTCTAACACTGGAGGAGCACGTCGGGGTCGCGAACTTGACGACCCAACCACTGCACTATAACTAGGAGTGGCAGAATCATGTGTCGTGGTTGCGGGGGCCACATGAGTATCGTCAGCGTCTAGCGAGGCTAGAATCTCGTAGCGGTTGTGTATGGGAACCGGGTCCATCGATGGATACTCCGGAGTCCGTACTGGTCGCCCAGGCCGGCGTTGGCGAGCTTTCATAGTGGCTTTTTGCTTGGTAGGACATGAGGCGGAAGTGATGTCATGATCATTTGTTCGGCATAGGCCACATCGAAATGGTGCTGATGCTTCACGTTCTATGGTGGCATCCTCAGAGGAGCAAGGGCAGGATGATTTCATGTGGCCTTGTTTGAAGCAGGAGTAGCAGTACACAACAGACGGCTTGAACGGACGAGGGCGCAGAACGCAACCGTAATATAGAATACGTTCTGGAGCGAATCGAGGACCTTGAAGAGTGATAAGACACGTGCGACCACTGCCCATGTAACGGGCAGCCACGACCTTATGTGTAGAACATGACAGTTCCCGCAAGAGCGCTTCAGGTTCTTCATTAGGGTCAACGCCGGTAATAACATAGCGCCTTAGATCAGTGCCACTGGCGAGGTATGCTTGCACAGGAAGGGCATAATCCTCAGTTACCTGTATCTGTTGCAGGTCCTTAAGCATCCACAAATGACTTAGCAGGAACCCATACAGAGATCGTATTGGTAGCTTTGTGTGGGGCAAAACCTTGAAATCTGGAGGTCTTGAGGCAGGTGTCGAGAGCAGCTTGAACGACACGGTTGGGTAGAGTTGACATGTCGTATCTAGAACGAGGCTTGATGACGACCTTGTAGGAAGACTTTGAATTAGGTTCAGGAGTGTTTACCTCGGATGAAGGATTGGTGTACATTTGACGCGGCCGTTTCGGCGCTGTGCAAAGCGACGCACCAGACGCCACTCCTGGCGCCGTCTCAGGAGCAGATCCATGACTGGTATCATCGTTGGGTCTCTTGGTAGAGGTCGGTTGCCGGATTGACGGGCTGACTTCCATGCTGTCAGCACTAAACTTCACTCCTTGAGGGTCATGGTAGGCCACTTGATTCACCTTCCGGGGTGCGTTGTTTGTAGCAAGAAGGGATACCTTGGAACAGGTAGGCCGATTCGTCGCTGCAGAATGTAACGCGGTACCGCGTCGTAGCGGCTGTCGCTCTTGCGCGAGCGCGAGGCCTAGCCTTGCAGCATCGGACGATGGACAAGACGTTGAATAAGGAGCCGGCAAGGGACTACGCGCCTTGTGAATGAGCGCCAGGAGCACCTTTGCACAGGTCACAGCAATTTAAGAAGCGAGGAGTTCTCGTGGAGCAAAACAAGTGGCAAAAAAACCGGAGCGATGCACAGCCACGTCTGACCACTTCGACTTCTTCTTCTTCCAGCATACATTTCTACATTGGTATTTTATCCCCTTTTATACACAGGACAAGGACAGCAGAAGGATACGGATGCATCATCTGGTCAATTGAAAGACTTGGGTGGAATGCCTCCTGCTTCTAATCCAGGTAAGTGATGCCAGTGCCTGCTTCTTGTTCAATTTTGTTGGTGTCAGAACCAGCATTGTCTTTAGTGACGTTTTTTCAAATGTCAAAGATTATGAGAGTTGTCTAAATATATCTTACATTCTTCAACTATATCAATAATTGTGAATATACAAGAATTTGTGGGTAAAAGGGCTTTACATAAATTTTGTGTTTGTATCTTTTCAATTTTATTTTACTTGGCAGGGACTTATATTTAATTTGTTTACATTATTAGCAAATAGGTTATGTATTATATCTTATTTTCCTGTCATGTTCAAGAGAATAATGCCCTTATAGGCACTTTACTGAACTTCGTTTTTTTTTTGTTTGTTTTTTGCGTAATTGGCTAGGCAACCTTGAATACGGCAATGCGAGGGAGCCTGACTCTGAAGAGGAGCTTGAGCCACCCTTGCCAACACAGAAGGGACTGGCCTCTGTGGCCAGTGGATCAGCATCTCTGGGTGCTCAGCCCATTGTGGGTTCTATGGGAGGTAGCCATCCAGAAAAGCCCCTTGATGCCTCTGGAGCTGCTGGCAGCATGCCTTCCCTGCCATCCCAGGACGACAGCCATTTTTTCGCCTACTTCTTGACTGCTGTGGTGCTTTGTGTGGTTGGGTACTTGGCCTTCCACAACAAGCGCAAGGTTTGTTCTGGTTTTAGACAGCTCTTAAATATGTGGTGGATCAGTTGTCCCAAATAGCACTTTAGATGCCATGATGTGGTCTAGAATTTTTTTCTGTTGCTTATTCATTCACCACATTGCTGGCTGTTTTTCAGAAAGACAGATACTTTACCATGTGAACCTATTAGTGACGCCTTACCAAGAGGAAATAGCCATTATGGAATCATGCTCACATCTAATTCTTTGTGAGGTACAACAGTCATATTATTATTCAAGGAACAACTAAGACTTGAAAGTTATCATAGCTTTTAAAGTCAGAACTGTACTGTCCATGTCAGAGAAGTTATGTGTGCACTTCAAATATTTTATCTGCAGAGGTATTGAAACAAATTTATGCAGGTTTGTGAGGGGCAGAGACAGGTAGTGGCTGTAATGCTGCTTTTCTAAAGTCAGTAAGCTAAGTGTGTTTGGCTGATTGTCTATGAACCCTGCTGAATAGATACCTTAGACACATCAAGTATTGAGCTTACTTCAATGAATACCAACAGATAATGAAGCCAAGGAAGGTACAGGGGTCGTTATTTGTAGTAATTAGGATATATATGTGAAGAAATTAAAGTGGGCAAAAAGACAACTTGCCGCCGGCAGGGACTGAACCTGCAACCTTCGGATAATGCGTCCGATGCTCTACCCATTTAGCTACAGCGGCGGTCATCCTCCCGTCCACTTTATCGGGTGTTTCTGTGCATGTAAATTTGGGAGTGTCAGTCAGGCTGACTAATATTCCCAGGTTATTTTCCTAAGGGAGGATACTAGGAAAAAAAAGGAGCAAGAAGAAACTAAGCAACGCTAGCAGATAGCGATGATATAAAATTCACTAATAATGCTGTGTGAAAAAACAGGACGTTTACAACTTTGGTAGTGCTAACTAAAGAGGCACGGTACAATTATTGCAATGAGGCCCTTGGAAATAATTCAGTGTCACACGATACATACCAGAGCCTCAAGTTACTTCAAAGATCAGTGGAAACAAGCCAGTTTTTCTGCATAAAAGACGGCGACAAGTAAGCGGAAACATTTATGTTGTGTTACATAAGATTTTTTTTTTCTTTTAATTTTCTGTACTTCTATGTTTGTGCACTTGGTGACCTATTATTGTCCACTCCAGGTGATGGCACTGTTCACTAGAAGAACTGATGGTTTCTGTATACATCATAATAGTGGTGGTACTTTTGCATGGCATTTGGCACTAGAGCAGGCACATGAGACGGGCAACCCCTTGTCGGCTTGCATGTAATAAGAGCACTCTTAAAGGGACACTAAAGGCAAATATTAAGTCGACGTTGATTGTTGCAATAGCGTTGCAGAAACCTCGTAGTGCTTGTTTCGTGCAAGGAAATGCTTATTTTGAAAGAAAATCACGTTTTAGTGGTCCGCACGGCATTAGCGCACTTCAAATCGCCCGCCTGAACGGACCTTCTGACGTAGCAGTTGCCGTGCCCAACGTTGCCCGCCTTTACTAAAGCCCGGCCGCCGAAGCTACGGTTTCTTGCGCAACAGCAGCCATCAACCTTGCCAAGACGCAGCCACGGACCACTTCGAAACTGTGTAGTTCACTGTAACGAAGCTTAGCTTGGCCAGCAACAGCAGAAGTAGAGTATCGACAGGGTGAAAATAGCGAGAGCCAAGCACACGCAGTAGTACGCGATACCGAAACTACCACTGAGACGCGCAGCTCGGCGAAAACGGAACTTTTGAACCACTCGCATCGTTCCCTATGGTAGCGCCAAGAGGTCCTTTTTTTCCATGAACTAAACAGAAACGAACAAGCAGCATTTTATTACGTCTTGTGATGCACGGAAGGTTCTTTTTTATTGCAACTAGTTTGATTAGTAGTGGTTCATTGTGTTTGAGACTCTTTGGCGTCATCGGGATCATTTCCAAAATGTCCCACTCGTGGCGCACATCGTGTCCTACATTTACCTTAATTTCTCGATCACTAGAGCACTGCTGTTGATACTATTGACGTTTTAGATGTTCTCACACATTGACCTTTCATTCTGACATAAATTGTTACTTGCCTTTAGTGTCCCTTTAAGTTCTCTCAGTGCTAGAGCACAGTCAGTGACCGTACGCTCTGTGGTTAATGCCCACAGAGAGCTAGATTCAAGAATGCGAAATGACGAAGGGGATAGCAAAAGGTATGGTGGTACTGTGGCTTTATCATCATCATTATCAGCCTATTTTATGTCCACTGTAGGATGAATGCCTCTTCCAATGATCTCCCATTAGCACTGCCTTGTGCAAGCTGATTCCGTTTTATGCCTGCGAAGTTCTTAATTTCATCACTGTATCCAACCCTGTGCTAACCGTGGCTGCGTTTCCCATTCCTCGCCATCCATTCCGCCGCTCTCACTGAGCATTGGTGGCCTGTCCCATGCACTACAAGGCTCACCAAGGTCCACATATTTCTCTTAATGGTCACAAGGATATCAGCTACCCCTGTTTGCTCTTTGATCCACTGTGCTCTCTTCCTATCTTTATGTTACACCTATAATTTTAACAGTGGAGCTGTTTGAGCTCAAAGAAAATGCGTTAGTCGCGAACAAAAATTATCACCGTGAACCGGCACGCGCTCTCTTTGTCCTCTTCATCTTCGGCTTTGCTCCCAGAACATGTGCGCTGATTTGTCCGGCATGGGATGCAATAACTCTGATGGATGAGAGAACAAGTACAGAGAGAGAGAGAAAGACAGAGATCAAGAGAAAGAAATAGAGAGAGAGAAAGAAAGATAGAAAAAGATAGACAGAGAGAGAAAGATATAGAAGGAAACAGACACAAAAAAAACAGATTGAAAAATCAGAGAGCAAGACAGAAGTAGAGAGAATCAAAGAAAGAGAGAGAAAGAAATAATGACAAAGAAAGAGATAGAAAGATAGAGGAAGCAAGCAATAGAGAGAGGGAACAAAATGGAAGAAAGAGAAAGAAAGAAAGAGCAAGAAATAGAGAGAAAGAAATAGAAACAAACATAGACAAAAAAAGATGGAAAAATGCAGAGAAAGAAATAGAGGAAGAAAGAAAGACAAAAAGAGAAACAAGGAAGGCCGCCCAGCTCCACACTTCCTTCAGGCTTGGCACCACTAGTGCAAAGCTGCCTTCACTTTTTTTGTTCCGTCGAACGCTTCATGGCCTTGAACTTCTCCCCAAATTTCTTTTTGTTATCCTCCAAGTTTCTGCACCGTATATTAGTACTGGTACAATGTAATGATTGTACATTTTTCACTTTAAAGACTGCGGTAAGCATTTGGTCATGATTCTGAATTTCTGCTGTATATGCTCCAGCCCATCCTTTTTCTTTGGTGAATTTCCTTTACGTGAGGAGGCTCCCTTGTCAGTAACTGACCTAAATATACATACTGGTACAATTTCTAGGGTGCATTTGTCAATTGTGAACTCTTGTTCTCTTGCCAGGCTACTGAACATTTTCTTTTGTATATTTAGCTTCAACCCTACTTTAACATGTTCCTGGTTGAAATCTTCAACCATTCGTTGCAATCTGTCGCCATTGTTGATGAAGTGCACGATGTTATCTGCAAGTCGTAAGTTCCTAAATATTCTCTGTTAATCTTTATTGTTATTTAACCCAGTACATTCATTCAGATACTTCTAATCATGCATTGGAGAGATTGCGTCTCCTTGCCTGGCGCCTCTCACATTCGCACTTTTTAGCGTGATAGCGTTAAAGAGCTCGTTCCGCAAAAATTTTGGCGTCAGTGTCGGCGTCGTTGGTTGTAAGCGAGAAATCATCATCTTGTCCGTGACCGAAAAATCGAAAAAGATGCAAATAAAATAAATAATAAAAAATCTTAGGTTCGAGTGAGAATCGAACCCAGGCCGTCTGCGTGGCTAGCAGGTGTTCTACCACAGAGCCACTCCATTGCTTGGAACTACACTGAAATTAACTTTAATGCTTTACAAACATAAGCGTCCTGTGTACAGGTGTCACAGTATGAGATGTAATATCGCAGTGAAACGGGGTACATGCGTATATTGCCATCGGGCATCACACCATGTGAATTGCATAACGAGTTGGTGGTTCAAAGCCGGCCACCATTACAAAAGGCACACACATTACCGTGCGTATTCCCTTACAAACACGTAGTGGGTGCATCACAACTTTGAAAAAGTATCATGCGCGTAATTGCTGTTGGTTTAAAGCATGCCGCCCATCACAAAGGGCATACACATTAGTGCACGCATTCTCTTACACGTAATGGGTACGCTGTCGTCATAAAAGTGCTGTCGAAGAGTGCGGAAACCTTTACCTTTACTAAAGGTGTATGTCATGTGTGTGTGCGTGCATGTGTGTGTGTGTGTGACTGGGCAACTGAAATAATGACAAGCGAAACACATCGCAATGAGGGTGAGGCTGGATATCGCTATCGTGTTCAATTCTTAAAGGCGAAGCTTAAGCGTCTCCCCCCCCCCTTTTTTTTTGCTTTTCTTTTGGAGAAGCAGGGTAGCTGTGGGATATTTGTAGATGTTGGCTGTAGTATACACATATGTCTCAAGTACTCCTTGTGGATGCAATACTTCTAAGACTGCTGTTATCGCTGCTGAGTCTAATGCCTTTTCGTTGTCTATGAAAACCGTATAGAGGGATTTGTCATACTCAGCAGATTTCTCAATTACCTTGACAACATGGTTATAAGCTATAGAAACAACTTCATTCTAATCTATCCTTGAATGTCCTTTCCTGCAGCCAGCTTGCTCTCTGAGTTTTTTAATGTTGTGCTCATCTTACCTTATTCGAAATTACCTTTGTGAATATTTCGTGTAATACTGAAAGTAAGCTGATGGGTATATAATTCTTCAAGCTTTCTATGTCATCCTTGTTGTGTATTAATATTATATTGGTGTTTTTTCCAGTATAATAATTATATTATTAAATTGCTGTTTTTACAGGTCAGTGGTACAATTGAGGTCAGAAGACATTCTGTATACAGTGTTGCAAGTTACTTAAATACATAATCTCGTCTATCTTTGATCAAATTGACCGTCATGCTGTCTTCTCTGGCTGCTTTTTCTAAAGACGTGGAGTGTGGCCTTTCTAACCTCATCGATAGTTGCACATGGAACTTAGTGTCCTGTGTGGCTTTGATTTCACTTAAAGGGGTCATGAACCACTTTTCCAAGTAATTATCGAGTGACCTCAGTGTCGGAGTTTATTGTCTCTGAATCGATTGCCGCAAAAAATTTCTCGAATCTGTCAAGAACAAGCGGAGTTACAGGGGTTTGTCGTGTGCTTTAAGCGCTTTTTCTCTTCTCTTGTCCTGATGAGCAGACTGGATTCTACGCAGGAAGGGATGGCACAAGGGAAAAAGTTACGTCAGTGCACTTTATGACCTTCAGCGTGCGTGATGAAACGCGATCGCTCTCTCCCGCTGTAATTCCTGCGCATGAGTATGGTTCACTGTGTATTATTTGCAGAGTATGGAGCGCCGCGCTGGCACGTGGTGGCACCCTGTGGCAAGAAGCGGATCTGATCCAAACGCCATTCTTGGTTTATGCCGGCCACTAGCCGACATAAATAAAGAGTGGCGTTTGGATCAGATGCTGTCTGCTGTTCGATGTCAAACAGTAGGCGTCGACAGTTCCGAAGAGGGCGAGCACAGCCCTCTGTATGAAAATAGTACGCCTGAGAAAATGGCAACTTCGCGCTCCGCTTGTACTCACCTTGCTGCCCATGACTGTGAGATTTGGCTGAGATGTTCATAGCAGTGTGTGCCATCCAAAGGATGTGTTTTCTCACCAAGCTCGAGGGGTGGTTCATAACCTCTTTAAGGTTGGGCTACTTATCTGCGAGCTGTACACTTCAGAATAGAAGTCTTCTGCGACCTTCACTATATCATTGAAATTGTTGATAACATTGCCCCGCCTATTTTTAATGCATGAATTTAGGTGTTTCCTTTACACAGTTTCTCTTTAGCTTCTTTGATGCTACTTCCTTTCTTTACTGCTGCCTCTCTGATGTTCTAATTCTGTATGTCTCTGAGTTTGTTCTTGTTAGTCAGCTTTGATAGCTCAGCAAATTTGATTTTATCTCTCTCAGTAGTCACTTTCATCTCTTGTCGTTAGCCACCACAGTGGTACAGTGGTTATGGCACTCGGCTGCTGACCCGATAACGTGGGTTCAGTCCTGGTCACGGCGGTCGCATTTTCGATAAAGGCGAAATGCTAAAGACCCATGTACTTACATTTAGGTCACGTTAAAGAAGCCCAAGTGGTCGAAATTTCTGGAGCCCTGTACAACAGCATGCTTCATAATGATATCGTGGTTTTGGCATGTAAAACTTCAGAAATTATTATCTGGTGTCGTTTCTTTGTTAAGTCCTTTGTGGTTTGAGAGAGCTTGCTTATTTATTTCCTTGGTGCTTTACCTCCAACTTAGTCGCTGCTTCAGAAATCAGTCTAGTTATGGTTTTGTTCATTCCCTCTATGTCATCGTTTTCTTCTTGTCCTAAAGCATCGCATTTGTTGTCAATGGCAATCCTAAATTCATCTGTTTTTACTTTGACTATATCTGAATGGGCCTGTTGTCAGTGGTGAACCTATCTTACGCTGAGGACGATATTCGCCCCCACTAACCTGTGATCACTACATCTTGCCTTACCCACTACTCCTATGTTCTATACTATGCCCGGGTTCCAGCACAGGGAATCCATTTTGCTGTTTGTTTCCTGGCTAGGGCTTTTGCTTGTCCACTTCCCATTTCTATGCTTATTCTGTCTTTGTTCATTATATGAAGTGTACTTCTCTCTGCAAACTCCACTAGAATTTCTTTTATTTAGTTTTATTACGATGCTTGCTATCCTTTCATTGATACTGTAGAATTCATCAATGTTATTAACAAATTCTTTGTCTATTGGAAAACCTATGCCATATTCTCTCTTCTCAGGGAGCCATCCACAACAGAGGACGTGCTTATTAGTCAACACTTTATATGCTTCTCCTACCCTCACCAAGGCCATTTATATTCCAGCTAATGCCTGCTAACTTCTTGAATAGCTCCGCTAGCCTAGCTTCACTTGTTCAGCATTGCCAGGTTCAGTCTGAATTGGCGGCCTGTCCAGGTCCAGTTGTTTTTTAGCACCCTCCGCTGCCTTACAATTCTGACTGCCACCATGTTCAGGTACTCTGCAGCTGCTGTAGACTGAGGGCCAAGGTTGAATTGTGAGCCTCTTGTGGGAACTGGTGGCTAAGGACTACACTAAGGAGGCCAACTTCTGTCCTGATGGTGAAGTGTGTCATTGAAAGGAAACGAAAGCATAGCTCTTTAGGTATATCGCCTGTTCAATGGCCATCCTTCAGGGCAAGGTCGTAACAGAAGCATGTTTTGTGTGCATGAAAAAAAAACAAAAGTGGATCTGAGCTCGCTTGCCTCTGACCATATCGAAGCAGGGTTAAGTTAGCTGGATGACAGTGCCTCGGAGGTGTTCAAGGCGTAATATTTCTGGACTGCCATAGTGATTTGAGTTGCCTCCGGCAGTGACATGTTCACAATGTTGAGGTTTCACTGATTTTGAATGGTAAGACTAATACATTTGACTGGGCAGGTCAACGGCGCTGTTTTTACACACCTGGGCACTCCCATTATACAGGGACAAATCAGGAGATCTACTGAAATGTATCGTCGTTGCTGCGTTGAGACACCTTCGGTGCAGCATGGCTAGATAACGTGCAAAGGAGCAACAGGAAAATGTATGAACAACATGGTTGAAATCAGGAAAGAAGTCAACACTCCTAGCTCATAGAAGGGACAAAAAAAATAAAAAGGAATAGAACGTGCGTTGGCCCGTGTTGATGCAAACCGTGACAAATAATTAAAACTAGCTGATGATTACATTGGAGTGGGTGCTGATAATCTGCTGTCAATGTTTCCAAGACATCTTGGTAGCTATCAGTGTAATAGCAGGGTGATTATTAAGAAAGAGAAAGAAGGTTAATAAGATGAAATAAAAGAGAAAAAGATGGTTCGTTTTCGCTCACCACTGAAAAGCAGACCTCAAATGCAATGCTGGGCTTTTGGTTTCACTGTGCGCACTTCATGAACTCCGTCAGCCACAGCTTTCTCAGTATCCCAGTCAATATGTTTTTAACCCTCTGAAGGTAGAATTTTTCTGACAAATGTGACTCCTCAAGGTCGATTTTTTTTATTGCACATTTAAAATCTTCAAGTGACCTATTCTAAAAAAAATTTTTTCTTAATTTTTTGGTGACCATAAAGTGACAGAAAACAATTTTCCATGGGTATAGATCCAATGCTTACTCATGAATAAGAAAAATAAAAATTACAAATAAACTTATATTATTAATAAAAAATGGGCTTGTTAAAATAAATTTGTTTCACAGGCTTAAAAAAATGCACACACCTAGGAAGAAGATATGCAGGCACAATAGCATCGTTTGTATATGGCGGCATCGTTTGTATATACCAGCGCTCTACTGGGAACAGCTGAAATCGCAACCCTGTGGGCATTAAACGAGTTAGTATCAAGTGGTTGCCATTTGAGAGGTTAGAAGCCAGATAAACATCAGTTTTTGCGAGCGCAACAAATGGAAACTGCCGATGAGACAAAACCAAACTCTTGTCATGTGCTTTCACACATGCACAGGTTTGGGCAAGAGCCGATGGGCTAGCCTAAACAACACTGGAATAAAAAGCGAAAGTCAGCGGCACAAGAAAAAAAAATCCCTCTATTTCTGTATGACAGCACCTGCTGGGCAAGAAACGAGTTGATAAAGTGGCACATTTTTCTAACACACAGACGGCGCCGTACATATACAGCATAGACAATTCGGAACTTGTTCGCAGTGCCTTGCATATACATCATTTACCTGCGAAGATTTAAGCGCATTTTCTCATTGTCTGACAGCCCTGTCTCCACATGGAGGGAGCAACCACAAGTGCATATTTCCCCCTTTTCTTTTGCTCTCTCTTCCATCAAATTAGATAGGGGGCCTACCTGCTTAGCCTATGTTAATTTTCACGATCTACATGAGCCTTCTGGGTCTCTAGAAAAAGAAGTAATCATTAGAGGCTGGATTTTTAGGCACTAAAAAAGCTCGTTTTAGGTGCCAAAAATAGGCAGGCAAAACAATGTTTTAGGCTTTCAAAATCGCAAATATAGGCACAATAAATTTTCACATAAATGCAAATAATTTCAAATGAAGACGTGCGCGACCTCTATCTACGACAGGAAAACAAAAATGTTATTGCTTAAGATGGCACAAAGGCGCCAACATTTGAACATAGCGTGCTTTGTCCCGCATATAGTTCGCACTCCTGTGTTCTGCAGAGTGAGTCAAATGTCCACTGCCGAATCAACACACTCCTGAATGTCTTTCCGGCGTGACTAAGAAGCGCAGAGCAGCAGCAGGCAGCCAGATCGCTAAAAGACCAGAAGGGAGGGATTCCTCCTATTGGCCAGGTCGAATTGCGTAGAGCCGATTTCTCACCTGGCAGTGAACCACTGGCGTAGCCAGGCGAGAGGGGGGGGGGGTTAAACCTCCCCCCTTTCCCGAAACTTTTCAGTTTTGCGTGTGTGTATATATACACACACACACACACACACACACAACGCATGCACGATCATATGTAAAGTATGGTTGTCCCCCCCCATCCCTCCCCTGAAAGAGATTTCTGGCTACGCTACTGCAGTGAACGCCTTAAAAAATAAATTACACACAAAACAAAAGCTGCATGCACATCACATCTTTCTTTCTTTTTTTTTTTTTTTTCTCTCTTCACTCTCCCTTCTGCTGACGGCTCTCCGCGGTTTCGCATTCGCCAACCGCTCGGGCCATGTTGGCGCGGCGGCGAATGGTCGCCGGCGTGTCTTGCTTCACTGTTGCTAGCGGTTGTTGGTTGGTTGAACTAGAGGACTAGGTTGAACCCCATAGTTTCCAACAGTCAATCTTACGCGGTAACACGAATAACGGACTCAAACAGCACCTGGGAGCGAAACTTGAGGCTAAATAGCATTCATATAAGCGCCAATCTTGAAAATAGGCATTTATAGGCATTTGTAAGCATTTAGGCACAAACGACAAAAATAGGCATTTATAGGCACTATAAAAACACTATAAAAGCCCTTCTTAACCTCTAATTTATGCTCATATATTAAAATGGCGCGATAGGAGCACAAGGAACAAAATAGGCATTTGCCTAAAATCCGGTCTCTAGCCATCATCCAACCATTACTGGAATGTTTGTTGCTCTGGGATAGGCATGTCCCAGGCAGATACTGCAAAGAGAATGTGCACACACAACACCTCTCTGCAGTCCTTGAGGATGCCGTGAATAGACACAGGCACTGCAATGACGGCAGCCCCTCATCACTCCCGTATACAAATGGCACCACCCTAGCGGGGGCATGCATCGAGGCACCCTAGAAGAAGCACAGCAACCATACTGCAGGTGGACTAGAATTGCCCAGCATTGTTTCTCTGACAGTTATATTAGATGCACTGTGTCTTGAAAGAGGGCATAGACAGCAAAAACCTACGGCCGCGTGAGGAGCTACACGAGTGTGAGCACATTGTCTACTGTCTCAGTAAAATGGCATCTATGTAATGACTGTGTTGCCTTATGTAGAGCACAACACAACTACACAGGCCCTTGCTTTTCTGTCGCTAAATTGCTGTTACAGTATGGTATTGCACGACGTGTTGAACTTCTTGGTGCGGTGCAATGACTGGCTCGTCTGATCTTTGACATCAATCACTCCTCTTTGTCACCACATAATGAGATAAGACTTGCACTTTGCTTTCCACGTGCGATTCCTGCTACAAACTTTTTAAAACGAGCTTTGATTCGCCACTTTTTGCAATCACGAAGTGGTCCAATAAAGAAATGGCTGATCAATGAAGCTTTCCTACAGCAGAGCACTCCACTGGCAGCTTTGGTGCTCAAGTTACTGTAGCAACAGCCAATCAGCCACATTCATAGGAAGTTTTGTCAGACTGGCCTTTATTATTATTATCCCCCCCCCCCTTCCATTTTTATATTGTGGAGTGGATGTGAATGGAAAAGTTGAACTTTTAGCTTTCAAACTACACCAAGATGCCATCATTTGGCTGCTAGAAAGCTGTGGCATATGTGAGTTCACCATGCTGGCATGTGTTGGCTCACAGGGCGAATTGTCACGTCGTGTGACTTGCTGGTGCTGTGAGGAGTAGGTGTAGTAGGTAGGGTGGGGGTGAGAGCATGTGACCCGTTGCCCATATGTGACATGTGGTCACTATGTTGCAGTGAAGCACGTGTTCTCCTCCACAGGCGCAAATTTCAGCTCTCCACAAGACATACTGTGGGCCAGTTTTTGTGCTGGACGCTGGAAGCAACAAGGTTGGGGTGCTTCAACT
Source organism: Rhipicephalus sanguineus (assembly GCF_013339695.2). Lineage (NCBI taxonomy): Eukaryota > Metazoa > Arthropoda > Arachnida > Ixodida > Ixodidae > Rhipicephalus > Rhipicephalus sanguineus. The sequence goes on from NC_051176.1 coordinate 174,032,350, forward strand.
ATCGATTGTCCTCATCAGTACATGGCATCACCTTGTGGTTCCGAAGGATTGTCATTTCACCATTGTCAGAGAGTTTCAGTCTGTCTGCAAACTTCTTAGCGCTTGCAGATTAGCGTGTTGGCTAAGGAGAAAATGTGAGTGGCCAGCCGGCAAGTTTTTTGTGGCACCTGATGGCACAGAGGTCAACTAGGCAAACACAGAATGTGGCCTCCACAATCCTCCATACTCCAGCGGGCACTAGCATGAGGTGGAGCTTAACCCCAACCACCTATATTCAGTGAACATGACCAGGCAGCGAAGTTGAGGAGAAAGAGCACGCCTAAGAAAGAGGGTAACACTTAATCACTTGTAGCTCCCTTGATACAAGGTGTTCGCTTAACCCATATATGCCCGGTGTCCTACATGTAGGACGCTTCTTTGATGCACTCTAACATCGCTATTTCTTTAGCTGATGACTAGTGCCACCTACAGCACATCAAGCAGGCCTCCATGAGGCCTGCTTGATGTGCTGCCAAATGTTTTGAAAACGTTGAAGTGTAAGCACCTACATAATTTATAAAAACTCTTTTGGTCTCTTTAAGGAATTTCCTTTTGTTTTTTCGTTCCTATATGTTGGTCACTATTTCCATTTCAAGGTTGTGCAGCTGCTTCAAGTCAGCAAGCACTTGGAGGTACCTCACCTGCAGGGACCTATGATAGCATGTGGTTGTCTGTGTCTTGCTAGTGAGAAGGGCTGTCACAGCAACCCATTGTGGCCATGGTATCTATGCTACATAGCATGCCGCTATGTGCCACTGTAGTACGTATGGCACGTTTGCCATGTGCATGACAGGGCTGGAGCTTATACTCACACTAATGCATGTTAGTATACCCAAACTGTGTGAATATGGGGTGTAGACCAGGTTTTTGATCAGCTTCATCAATGGATAGTAGCCAAATCGAGATTGAGCATCTTGAAGTGCTATCAATTAGCTAAATACGAAACAATGCCTGCCAAGAAGTATAGATTGCAAGACGTCGCAGACATGAGGGACAGCAGGCATAAGGCACACATAAGAGAGCTAGCGCACTGGGGAGGTTACAATATGCATTGGTGAGAACTGCTAAGCATACTTGGTACAAGGCAAGTAACTGACTGGGACACATAGTCTTTGAAAGAATGTGCATGTAGTATGCCAGGTGCCTCCTAATTTCATTGTAGGAGAAAATGAAACATTAAGCAGAGGACTATCAATCGCGACCAAAAGAGCAAGGATAAAATACTTCTCGAGCCTTTCTGAGACTGCGCACTTTTGATTTTTCATGACTGCCAGTGCGAACAGAACACAGACGAGATCAAGAAACGACAACGCAGGTGCTGTCTAATAACTGAATGCTTATTAGAAAAACACCAAGGATATATATGGGTAGGAAAAAGATTATCATCTAAACCACACTCCCCCAAAGATAACCAAAAAAATCATAGCAATATCGGCATGCATAGATAACCACAACTGCGCACGTTCCAGGAAAGCCACTTCCTCATCAATCCAGGCAATAGAAGGGCAGCTCATGCACGTGTCTTTATTTTTTACCATCTTTGGTGTTTTTCTAATGAACATTCAGTTGTTAGACAGCACCTGTGTCGTCGTTTCTTTTTCTCACCCGTGTTCTGTTTGCGCTGGCTGTCATGAGTATTTTACAACTCGCCCAATTTGCTTCCCTATTACACTTTTGATTTATTGGCAATTATAGTATCGCTAGGAATGTTCTTGACAAAAACATCAATACTTGTTGGGCTCACATATGATATTGCCAAGGAGAGAGCAAGTTATTTCGTAGTTTTTTTTTGTGAGAGTTTAAATTCCCTGCTGCAATATTTGGCTCACTTTTTCTAATGAATCTCATGTACAAGTTTGCAACATTTTTTTTAATGTTCAAAAAGTACTTCATCAACCCTTGAAGAGCACCTCACACAATTAAAAAAATTTATTGCCCTAGCAGATTGTTTCAGAAAATTTTTATCTTTTTCTGTTCATAATGTGTTTTCACTACATGCGATTCATGAATTGCAGATTCTGGCTCTTATACTGGAAGGCAGACACGAGCGCCAGCGGAGGCACAACGGGCACTACAGAAGACTGGACAATACTGATGAAGCATTGTCTGCTCGCAAGAGTCGTGGCAGCTTTTAGGAACAAGGACCTCACTCTAGTCACATTACTGCAGATCCTTTTAATCACTGGCAGCAGGAGCTGTACATGCCGACCTTCGTGCAAGAATTCGTGGCGACTTACAACTGTAGGATACTATATTTGCTGACTTCCCTGCCTTAGCCATAACCTTTCTTGCCCCTTATTCATTTTGTTTTTGCCTGAAGAGAAGCTTTGTGGAATGATAGCATAGGTATGTCAAGATGGTGAACTGGCATAGACAGTGGTTCAGCATTCCTGGTATTCCACTCCAGATTCTGTGCTTGACAAGAGCTTGTGACTGTCTGAGCAGCGTACATGTCAGGTTTAGTGTACAGGTCTAGTCACAAACTCTAGTCAATCATGGTTCTGCAAGTTGAACCTTAATGATTTCAGTTTCTGTCGTTGAAATCAATGTCGTAGTATGCTTGGTTTTGCTGCCCACAGTGCTGATGTCTTGTGTGTAGGCCCTTGTAAGGCATGTAAGCACATTGGTGTTTGCTTTGTGCTGTGAGACTGTGAAACATGTGCTCAACTTGTAGTGTTTAGGGTTTTTAGAGTCATGAATACTTTCACAGAGAACTTTTAAGTGCTGCATGTAGCTCTGAGGTTGGTCCGCTGGTATCTACTAGATGAACCAACTCTATGCCTGCATTTCTGGTCAGTACAGTGAACCTCATTGGGACCCACCATATCTTGTTCTTCCCAGAAGATAATGCCACCACCACCACAAACTACAACACATATGCTTATATATTGATATCTCTTAAGATGTTGGAATAGAAGGCACAAAAGCTATAAAGGTTCACACACTTCTTACCTAGAAGCTAAAACAAAGTATCAAACAAGAAGCAATAGGTTTGACTTCTTTTGCTTCTGCTGGTAGCGTAAATTCTGTCCTACTCATTTGATCAAATTTTTGCTGCTGCAGACGTAGAATATTTTTGTAACGTAATGCAACTATTTACCAAACATTTTTTTGATTGTTAGCATTTTTAAAAAATTGAATGTTTGTTCAGCTGTGTTAACCTAGATGTGGCATCTGTTACTGGCTTCTTTTTAAAAAAGCTGGATGACATAGCACTTTGATAATTGCACATTGTGTATCCTTATGGCATGGCAATGTTCGGAATTCTGAATAATCTGAATTATTGATTATGATGTTTACAGCTGTTAGTAGTTTATGTTTTAGATTTTTTTTCTATGTCCTTGTTTGTTTCGTTTATGCATGTTTGTAACAGAATGAGTGGTGCAAGTACAATGTGTTTGTAAACTATAAAACACTCTTGAAAAACTAATGGTTTTGTGGTTTATTAGCTTTTTGCAACACATTAAGCCTGAAGACAGTGATACAGTTATTTAGAACAAACTTGAGACACTTTTTAGAATTTGTTTCCATTGGTGTGATAAGTCATTGAACAAGGAATGTCACTGGAGCCAGTGTTTTGACAAGGGGACTTTTCATGTCCCCCCATGACAAAGACAAATCCCTTTGTCAAAACTTATCATCACTTCAAGTCTCCATCTTTCCCTGAACATTCGACTTTTGTTTTGAAGCACAAGTGTTTCAGCTCACAGAGCAACAAATTGAGGGGTCAGGGAAGGGATGTAACTTTAGTAACAGTTTGGGCGAGGCTACATGTAGCGTCTTGTAGTTGTAAAGCACTGTTGTTGTTGGTGTGGTTGATGTACTGTTGGCTTGAATTTACTGTGGCTACAGTGATACACCTTATATGGTTCAATTGCTGGGAAACTGTAAAAATAATTTGAATCAAAAACAGCTCTTTTTCTTCACATCTGTTGATTTCTTTATGTGGGTTTTATAGTTTTGTGCCATGTCTTACATGAAGCTCCTGCTGCACTTGCTCATCATTAGAGAAGTAGAAATTATGAACCACGTGAGGTGACCAGCCACAGTAATGTACATATCTTCATTTACCTCTGTGTGTGCATGATGCATCTTTCACTGCTCACATTTCATTAAACAAACAGATGCAGGAATGTGTTATTAGTTTGCCCGAGCAGAAACAGTTTGACAAATGGAAATCACACTCATGAAGCAGTAAAACTTCAAAAGCATAGGAATGCGCTTTGTTCACAACAAATGCTATGCACATTCAGGAAATGAATTCTTCGGTGTAATAATGATCTTTAGTGTCAGCTTGCACTGTCGTTTCAGTATGTCTGAGCTCTACTTTGCTATTGTTTTCTGAGGACCTCTCTTTTGTCCTTTGTCCTCTTATTAGGCATAGTTTACCAAAGAAAAGTGAACAAGAAATGTTCTTGCTGGAATGCCTTTCATGTTTTTCTTGAGACTTTTTGTTGGCGGCAGTTGAAATTCGAGTATTGGGTTAGGGTACATTAGTATCCATCTCCAATAGCCATTGCAATCTAAATTGAACATTGGCATATAGTCCCCATGTGTACCACATTGTTTTTGTGTGTATGTGTGTGTGCCATATGCATGCCTAGTTTTAATTTTTTTCTTTTTAATTGTCTCATGTTACCTTCATGTTGTGTCCCCTTGTCAAGACTTCTGGCACTTGCATGGTACTGCATAGATTTTTTTCTCACTTTTCATTGTGCTTTCTTTGGATTAGTGTTTTCTTCCGTTGTATTTGTTTTATTTCGTTAACTTGTTGTGATTACATGTTGTGTTTGTAAGAACCCACGCACATTTAGATGCAGCAGTTCAGTTTAGCTTTCACAGGAGTGCTGGTATCGGTGTACGAACAAAGCCTAGTAGTCGTTACTGCAGTATGTCACATGTCCCTTTGTTTTGCTTTCAGTACACTGTGCGAGAGAACTAGTGCTAAGTTTTTGCCAACTTCTTTTAGAAAAAACATCACAAGCTTGGTCCCCTATATCATGCCTCTCAAAGGGTTCCTTAACCACCCCTCGTGCTTGGTGAAAAAACACATACAGCAGAAAGCAGACGCTGCTGTAAACAGTTCAGCCAAATCTTGCAGTTGAGCGCGGCAAGGGGAGTTCAAAAGTGGAGCCTGAAGTTGCCGCTTTCTCAAGTGCCCTCTCTTCATACCGAGGCCCATATTCACTCTCTTTGGAGGGCTGTCATAAAGCAGATCTTTCGTCACAACATATTGCTGCTATTGGTCAACAGCTGGTATAAACCAAGAGCGCGCTTACACTACAGCGCTCCAGAATCACACCTGGACAGAGAGATCGTGTTTTATGGCGCACGTGTAACGTAGCTTCTTTCCCCCGTTTCATCACTCCCTGTGTAGCTTCCAGCGCACTAGTTGGGACGAAAGAAGAGAGAAAGCGCTTAAAGTGTGCGACAAATCCCTGCAACTCCACTCGTTCTTGACGGATTCGAAAAATTTTTGCAGTGGTCAATTCGTGAGGCTGATCAATTCGTAAACTGATTACTTGGAAAAGTGGTTCAGGACCCCTTTAGGCATATTTCTTTTATACATGGGCTATGTACTGACTGCTTTATGTTACATGATCTATGTAATGCATAAGATATGCCTAATTAATTTTTATAGCTGTACTTAAGGAGGTCTTCTGTTAGATACTAGCCTTGATAGTTACATCTGTGTGTTGATGTTCCAGTGCGTGTTTCACAGCATGTTCGTCTGCAAGCACTGGGAAACGCCTTTCTTTTTTTTCAAATGCCCATGCTGATTACCAATCACATTGTTTCTTTTTAATGAAATATGTTGAACTGCTTTGTTCACACTGTGCTTAAAATAGCAACAATCACTCCTCTTTCAGCAAAGGGTGTGCTGACTATGTAAATACTGTACAATACTGTGTGTCAAGTATTAGTTTACCAGTAGGCGTGTGTAAAAACTGGTCTATTCTGAATTGAGTATGGTGTCCACCTGTGTATAATGATTTTGACAGTAACTTCTGCATTGAGTATAAAAGGAAATTGTACAACTTGTTAATGAAATTTGCCTGATTATTGAGCAATAGCGATGCTGACAGCTGTTGGTGCAACGTGTTGTATGCTAGAAGGCAGTAAGCTGTCTCTCATTAATGGTGTAATGCCCTACAGTTTACCCCTTAGGTATGTCTACATAAGAACGAACACAAGGTCCTGATCATCATTTGTGATTTTGATGAAACTTACTCCAGGCACAGGTTCTAGACCCAGAACGACTTTGAAGTTAGTTTTACCAAAAAAAAAGTTTGTTCGCCTAAAAAAATTATACAAATTTAGATTTGGCTGCGAAAAACCCTTTCCCCTAGTTTCGCAATTTCTGAACTTTGAACACACCTAATGAAAATACAGTGGCCTTGTTGGTCACAATATTTATTCCCATCAAAGAAAAAGTGAAATGCAATCTTAGGTGTATCTTATTTCCCTTTTCTGTCGAGGTCTTTTGAGGAAAAAAAAATCACAAACATGGTAATCGGCACAAAATACCTGTATTTCAGGACTTTATTGCTGTAATTAAGTTAAACTGAGGATAATAGAACTCAGTATGTAGTGATTTCATATTTGCATTTTCTTTTAAAATAATTCTTGTGGTTTTCACACCCACCGCAATGCTACAAAATTGTACTAAACCTTATATGGTTTACCAAAAATTTCGAAGTTTGAATAAAGGCCATTTTTAACCTTATTTTAAGAATTTTTCTGATTGAAGCCGAGGACATTGTCTACCATTCTGTGTAAAAAGCGTTGCATTATTTGAGTTGCTAACAAGGAATACCACGTCAAATATGATCAGCTCAGCCTAGTGGCCACGCCATTAATTATGTGCTGAAAATCGGATACAAGTTATTCAAAATTATTGTATGTGACATCACAAAGCAGCTGTTCCAAAACAACAAGTGCACAGCCAGGTTGCATAGTGCGGCAAGCTTTGTCTTGTGTTCAGCCGCTTGGCAAACTTGAGTAGATGACCTGTAGCAACAGCCTCTCGAGGCACTTGCATCGCTGGTGAGTTCCTCTTGCGCATGAAAACAATGCTTAGAGGGTGAATGAGATATGGAACGTGTCACTGTGAAAAATAAAAGTTGTTAATTGCCAACAAGGTCAATTTTATGCAACGAAAACTCTGCCGGTAATCTTGTAGTGAGCGCCTTAAGACAGCACGCATATATTTCTTCCTTTGCTATGCTTTGTGGGAATTGAGTGTGCCCTCCCCTTTGGCGCCTCGTTCCCCAGCTAGCGCGTGTGCTGGCCCCGCGCGGCTCGAGCACCGGGGACCGCCGTTAACCGGTGACATGGCTACCATGGCTACGCCGCCAGGCCTTTTTGCTCGGTGCGAGCCATGCGTTGGCCTTCCCTGCACGAGCCACGCGTCCGAACTTGCCTGAGAATGCTCGCGCCACCACGTGACCACGCTAGCCTACGTCACTGCGCAACGCCTGTCCTCATTGGCCGCCAGTGACAACCCCCTTCCCCCTAGAGCTCACTTCTGTCTGGCGCTGGCTTGCCCGCGTGAGATGCTCTCAGGCTAGCACGAGGGGTTGACGCGCTGCTCTAGCAGGCGGCTTCTCGTTCGTGTGCTCAACTGCTACCCTTTGTGTGATAGTCGTAGCGCCGCTGGCAAGCGCACTCGAGCGGTCTTGCGGAGTTCCCTTTACGGCCTGCAAGCCCGTGACTGTCGTACTGTGCTGCATCTTGGGTTAATAAACCCGTGTTGTTTGTTGACCTCCTGCTTCGAGTGCCTTTTCTGCGCCATGCCGGAGAATCGACGAACCCGGCCGTAGCGTCTTTGTTCGCTGCGGCAGTGGAGAACGTCGCGTCCCTTCCCGGTCGCCTCGTAGGGTAAGCTTTGTGCTAAACCTATCTCCACAGCTTGAAACCGCAAAATGTCGTGATAAACATACGGCTTGTATTGAATATCATGTCCGCAGACACGCAAGATTATAGTATTGTATCAGCGGTACTTTCATAAAACAAAGGACTTGGACACACTTCTGCTAACACCCGGCTAAAACCAGTGTTCTGGCACGAGAAGCAGAACAACTCCAGTTTGAGTTGTTCGACCAGCGTGGGCTTGTATGACAGCTTTCTTTAGGTGTCACAGGCTTGCTTCCTGTGCCATCTGCTGCTGATAGAGCAAACCTAATTATTTTTAGGTCATCGTAAAAGAGGAAGCAACACATATGCGCAACACTGGAGGCGCTGACTACAAACTACCGGCACAGTTCTCGTGTGATATGAATGAATGTTGGCAATTAACAACTTTCACTTTTCACAGTAATACATTCCTTATTTTATTCGCCCTCTGAACTTCATTTTCATGCACAAGCGGTGGTCCGTGCCCAGTCGAAGCCGCAGTGATGTAATGTGAGCGCCCACCACCATGGAGCGTCTGCTTAAGTTTGCAAAGTGGCAGATTGCAAGACAAAGCTCACCGCACCATGCAATCTAGGCACAATTATTCTTTTTTACCAACTCTTTGTGATGATGTCGGGTACAATTACTTTTAAACAAGTTTCATCGAATTTGCAGCACGTAATTAATGGTCCTGCCACTAGGCTGAGTTGGTCACATTTGACACATTACAGCTTGTTAGCAACTCGAATAACACAATGTTTTCTTTTTGTTTTTTAAAATGCAGAATGGTAGGTGATGTCCTTGACTTCAAAAGATTTTTTAAAAAATAAATAAATATGCTCTTTTTGAGATAACTATTTTCAAACTTCGACGTTTTTGGTAAAGCACATACATTTAAAAAAGCACAATCTTGAAGTATAACGGTCCGTGCGAAAACCACGAAAATTACTTTTAAAAAAAAGCTCGGATATCAAAGACAACATGTACCGAGTTTTATTATCCTACATTTGACTTGTCTGCAGCAATAAATTCCGGAAATATAGGTATTTTGTGCCATTTACCATGGTTGTGATTTTCTTCCTCAAGAGCCCCTCGACATCAAAGGGAAATAAGATATTCCAAAGATTGCATCTCACTTTTTCTTTGATTGGAATAATTACTGTGGCCAAGAAGTGCACTGTTTTTTCGCTAGGTGTGCTCAAAGTTCTGAAAGTGCCAAATGGGTGATAAAGTGTTTCTTGCGGCCAAAATTTCTATATTTTCTTTTTAGGGGAACAATTTTTTTTTTTTTTTTTCACAAATCTAACTTTGAAATCATTGTTTTGGTTCTAAAACCAACCCTAGCTAGAGCAAATTTCATCAAAATCGGGAATGGTGATCGAGCCCTCATATTTGTTCTTGTCTGGACACACCCCCTTTGATATATTCCATAGCTTATGTGCAAGTAGCCAGAAGCAATGCAAAAATGAAGAGCATTAGGATGGCCTCAGGGTCTGTCATTCTAGCTCAAACAGCTCACCAGGGACTCCACAACGTGGCTCAGTAGAGGTCGTCACTTGTGCCTGAGAATGCACTTATAAAGAATTCTTCCCTTATTCTGAATGTTCACGGAGCATGTAAGTACTTACTAAATGCATTGTTGTGCTGCTTTTTGACAGGCAAACACGCGTGCACACAAATATACTTCTGCACATTTACTTTCATAGTGTATATTCCGCGCTGTTATTGCCTTAAATTAATTTTGGTACTGGCATATTTTTCATTGTCAAAGTCAACTTGAACATTCTAATGCGGTCTTGAAAGTTCTCCTATGCCCCTTAATAATGCATAGGTCACATGCATTGTAGTTGTTACAGCTGCATCCTATACAGTGCACCTAAAAATACCAATAATTGAATAAAAGCACTATCATAGCTGTGCAAGTGCTGCTTTCATTGGCAGCTTATGTGTATGTGCTATGGCAAGTAGAATTTCTGAGAAAAAAAGGAAATATGCAACAAACATTTTTAGTTAACTTTTCTAATTATGAAACTGTGATATGTATTCAGTATGTTTATAACTTGACAGTCACAGTGAAAAGCATTATTTTGTTCATGTTCATACTTAAATTCCAAACTCTGTTGCTAGTTTCACATTCGAAGGCAACAGTTGTGGTGCAAACTTCCCATGTAACACTGCTAATTTTGCATAAAATGCCAGTCTAGACACCTGGCTGAGCTAAGAACAGCTGTGCTCCTGCTTTCGACTGGCAAAAAGAGCCCTTCCTTAACAATCAGTTGTGCATGCAAAATTGGGATACTTAGCCTCAAACTTGATCATGAGTACCAGAATGTAAGCGCTTTATCGGAATCAAATTTGATTTGTGCTGAAATTTATTTCAAGTTTTCAATATAAACATACAGGATGTTTCAATATAAGGAACAGGGGTTTTTTTTGCAGATTTTTAATAAAAGTGCTCTGACAGTAAGGTGCACCTGTTGTGTTAGCACAAAACTCTTTGTTGAGGCGGGCGAAGTACCTTGTCACTGCTAAGTGTTACTTTGAAAAGACCAATTTACAGAAACTTGTTAAGTTTTCTTTAGAAATAAAGGAAGATCACATGCAATCTAAGATAATAATTATGGAATTTCGAAGACCCGATAAAGGCGATGTCAGAATCAAGCATGCCAGGAGCGCAGAAAAGGCAGTGGGAGAGCTATTTTTGTTTCTGCGACTTTGAACAGGAAATCGATTATGCACGTGCTGCTCTGATTGGCCGAGCGATATTAACTGAGTTGCGGCTGCGCCCTCCTCTGTGGGATTTGCTGCGCTCTCTCTCTACCGAACGGCCACATCGGGCAGACTTTATTGCGGCTGAAATAAAACACTGGTTCGAATTCACTGAAATTGGCTGTAAGCGTAAATGCAAGTTTGTTGAGGCATACCAAGCACGAGAGATAATGCTTGGTCGGTCACAGTAACGCGCACGCATCAATACGAGTGCCATGTACAGTAGATGTACAGATCTACACGCGTGTCTGTACAAACGTTTGGCCACCCACAAGGAAAACAGATGTTACTGATTGCAGTAAAAAGTGTTATGATGCACAGACCCTGTAAATGGTTAAACAGAAAGCGCGGGAAATGTAACTCAAGAACTTCTGATTGGACACGGTCGACGCTTACTTCCAGCAGACTGTGTCCCCGCTACTCATGGGCATGCTAGCAGGTGAGAAAAAAAAAGGAGGGAGTAGGTGTTAAAAAACAATACAAAGAGCCACTGTGGCAAATACCACATAGAAAAGAAGAGAGAAGCAAAAGAGTACATGGTTCATCGTGAACACCCTCCCTCCCTTCCTTCCCCCTTCAAGGCTTCCGCTGCCCAAAGAGCAGGTTTCAGCTGCAACTCAGTTCATATTGCCCACTGAATGAGAGCCATGAATGAGCAATTGACGTCCAGTTCAAAACCTTTGAAAAAAAAAATCTCAGTTGTAGGTAAAAACCACAGCATTAAAAAGAATAGGAGGGGGGGGGGGGGGGGGCAAATGGACCACAAATAATCCCCACAGTGATTAGATTGCTGCGCCAAATTGCGCTAAGAGGTTAAACTGGTTAAACCTGCTACACCTTGCTACATTTCAGCAAAATTCGCGTAATTTGCTCCGAGCGCACACGCCAAGACATTTTCGCAGTTTTTTGGATGAAAAAGAAATGATGGCGGTTGCTCAAAACATACATATTTAAGTTACCGTTGTAATTTTTAGTTGTCATTGGAGTAGATGGATGGAAGCTGTGTGGTTGAAAAGAACCTCTCAAGGCCAATAACTATGTACTCAACAGAGAACATTATTTGATTGAGCTAATGGTGATGAGCAAGTAAACCGCAGCAATAATGTTCATGCCTAAACGCCATTTGTGCTACAACATTGGCCATTGCAACCATCTTGAGCTGCAAAGACATGCACACAGTGCATGCCGCCATCTCATGTACTAATCATGTAAGTTGGCAGGTTGTACGAGAGCTTGACATAGTATAAATAATAGTCTTGATCAAAATGTGGAGTTTATATCCGCAAGGTTTATTTCAGCACTCTACTACATGTATAGACTCAATTCAACTCTCCGTGTTGAGTTTTCCAGCAGGGATGGAGAACCGCCAAACAATATCAACTACCCTATACTGTGAAATTAAGCCGTCGTCAGATAAAAATTGTCACTGAATGTTGTGGAGTCAGAAAAAAATCTAATAATCGGTGAAATTACAATTTTTTGTGAGACCAGTCTTTTTATAGGAAGATTGATTGCATTAATTTCAGTAAGCAATACCCGTATGTAATTAGAATGTTTCGTTTTAGTTAGACACGACCAAACGAATCGAACAGACAATTAGGCTAGTGAAAGCATCGAGGATGTTAATTGTTGTCTTAAACTGCAACATACTAATTGTGACATAAATCAAAGTGAATTAAAGTCGACAAAAAATCACCCTATCCGTCGGTGAGATTAATTAACAATTAACGTCCTCTATGCTTTCACTGGCCTAATTGTCTGTTCGATTCGTTTGGTTGTGTGTAACATATAAACAAGCCCTTTGGAAAAAATTCCCCTTCTTTCGTTCGCTTGAGTTAGATAATTTTAGAAAAAATTGTATTGCTATTTCTTCAGACTTCTAAAAAAATTTCATGAAGGTCAATGAAGGAGTACCATACAATGGACAGGATTTATAAACAATTCCAGCTGCTGCAGTGGCCGATGGGATTTAGCTGGGATAGCACGGTGAAACACTACCCCTGTATAACGGCGCTGCTACTTAGGCAAAAGTGCAAGTTAAAGAATCTTTCTGTATAAAATGTGAATCCTTTAATTCTTGCAAATTTCGTGTTGTGCGTCGTTGGTATTTAGAGATACCAATTATTTATTAAATCCTCTATTTTATTGACTGCAAAAGAGCCAAAAGCCTAACGAGTGTGTCCATAAAGTGCAACAGCATGTACTCGAACGTAACTCGAACGCCTATAGGTTGCATTGAAAGCGTGGATGTCATCGAAATGCAAGTTCTTTTTGATGCTAAAAAGAATACAAGTGGGAAATTTACGCAGCTTGAAGCATCAGGGAAATCTGCACTGAATAGCAAATTAGATGTGTATTGCGAGGAAATGTCAGGTAGCCTGATGTCACGGATATGTAGAAATTTAGGGCTGTCGGCAGGAAACCGGGAAGCAGTGGGTTAATTCCACCTTTTTGGATATAATTTGCAAATATGCATGCATGTGTGCATATATTTATTTTATTAAACATGGCAACCTACTCATGCTTAGCGACTTAAAAAGTTGTGTTCAAAAATGCGTGACTGGCAACTGCTCCAAAAAGCTGATTTGCTGCTCCAAAGTGAGGTTTTAGCTGCTCGAGAAGCTGCGCCAAATTGGTTTCGGCCAAAAATTCATCATATCACTCTCTCCAGTACATCCAAAGGATGTTCAGCGCCGGTTCCCGATATCTGGTGGACATCCATACATACCCCGATGACATAGGGTGGCCATTTGAAGGACCGTCCTGTGCGAAAAAGAAGGCAAATCGGACATATTCAACAAGTATTTCTCGGACGTCCACCGGACTTGAAAATCTGGACATAGACATCCAGGGGACACTTGGTGGATTTTAAATGTGGACATCTCTGATAAATCCGGATTTTCTGAAGTCATTAAAGCCTTACATGCATCATTTGGTTTCATATTAACAAGCGTAATATCTAAGTTATGACTATTCGATTTAATATACATTGCCTGTATTATGCTTGTTTTGGCTAATTTGAACTCTCCACGGTAGTCTAGTGGTTATGGTGCCCGAGTGCTGACCCGAAGGTCATGGGATCGAATCCCGGTCGTGGCGGCCACATTTTCGATGGAGGTGAAAATGCTTGAGGCCCGTGTACTTGGATTTAAATGCACATTAAAGAACCCCGGGTGGTTGAAAATTTCCGAAGCCCTCCACTGCAGCGTCCCCCATAATCATATCGTGGTTTGGGGACGTTAAACTCCAACAATTATTATTGTTAATTGGCTAATTTGATTAATTTGGAACTGTTTTTATACATTTATGATGACTGCACACCAATGTAATGTAGTACATTAAAAGATCCCCGACAGTGAAATTTTTGTTTGCGACTTTTTTACTGTAGTTTGTAGCCTTGTGTCTGGTAATGCCGAATTTGAATCATAAATGCTCTAACGTATCATATAATTAATGCTAGCATCCTTAATTGTGACCAATTTTAGCATCACTTCAAAACGTCTGCCTAAAATTGTAAGAAACTAGTGCCCCACAGTGGGGGAGCACCTGAGACCACGTGTGGTCAAGCTTTAGTGACGCTGACAGTGCAGTTTTCAAATCGGGGGGGGGGGGGGGGGGGCATGGTAAAGAATGAAACGATGTGGGTGCTTCAGTATGAGTCAAGCCTGTTAAGAGCATGTAAAAGAAAAGCATTCCTGGCATAAGCAGCCCGACAACAGAGCGAGAGAGGCGAGGATCAGTAGCCCTCGTCGGGTGCCAGTCGTGGTTTTGTGTGTGCCCCCCGAATCTTCTGCGATGTCGACAATACTCGCTTTTCTAGTGGAATGTCACACGGGGCCTTCATCTACGTCATAATAGTGGCGATGTCGCAAGGTACTCTCAACTCGGGTGAGCACTCACGCTTACTTTAAGACTAAATTAAAATGCCTTAGAGGCAACGTTCGCCACAATCACATCAAACAACACTAACATCTCAAGGTTTCAATTTTGGTGTCGGGGGCTCTTTAAATATGTTGAGTGTGCCACGCATGCTGTGGAAGCTGTTGAATGTGCTCCTGCTGTGGATTTTGTGTCCGAAGCTAATATGTTGTCATAGCACAGCCTTTCTGGTAATGGTTGCATTGGTGACATCATATTAACTCTGGACACGAACATCCACAGAAGAAGCACATTTAATTTAAATTGAATTTGTACACAGTCATTAGAAATAAAAATATACAGCTTCCAAATGCACAAAATAGGTTGAAATATGCATAATAATAGGCACTGTGTGTTAACTCAAACGGTCGTCACCGTTAATATTAAGCTTATTAATGTGAAACCAAATGAAGCATGTAAGCCTCTTAATAAAACTTGTTCAGCATTTCATGGCTGTCTGACTGAGACACAGACTTGTACATGAACAGCAGAAGCACGGCATTTTTATTAAAAGCATACTGCAAGAACACGTCAACTGTGTGCAAAAAAACATTTGGCCCAGCAAGCCCTAATTTGAGTATGAACACATTAGTCAAAAGCCCATAAGGACCAGCAAGAATTGAAAATAACAGAACAGAAAGAGTATATGTTAATTCTGGCATCAGTACTGGAGCACAGTTAGTTAACTTGTCCACCTAATACACAGTGATGTTAACATGCTTTTTTGAGGGAAATTGAAATTACTAGAAGGAAAGGACTACACTTATACGTGAACTGCAATATCACAAATTTAACTAAAGGAACAGAACAAAAGTGAACAAATGTCTGGCACAAGGAATACACACACATTTGCACAGAATAGCATATTTGCAACAATTGACAGCAATTCGCATGATGCAAAAACAGACTAGCTTTCTCATTGACTATCACGAATATCTTCTAATAGCAATGACACTTTATAAAACTGTAGGCGTGCCCAGAACGAGGACTTCACAGAAACGTTAATCTGTACAATGTACAATTACGGCATGCAACCTGCAGCAACACATGACGCAGAAAACTGATTGGAATAAACACTACTCAAAAATAAAAAAAAAAAATCTTAGATTTACTCAATGTATCACGCACTGAAGTTCTGTACTAAAACACAGTAATGACACTTAACTAAGGCACGTCTTAGCTGTAGAAGGTAAATGTTCATTTTGCAGCAAACGTGATTAAAACACTCACAAAAAAAAAGATAAGCCTTGGTGAAAGTATCTCGCGCTAAGTCCAATGTTCATAGAACTTTGTGGCTCTAGAAACCACAGTGGTCTCAAAAGTATGGCTTTAATGAAAGAAAAGGAATTTTTTTGAGGGCCTCGTTTTTTTGTTAGACACAACCAAATGAATCCAGCGAACAGTTAGGTCAAGAAAAGCATAGTGCCTGGAAATTAATTGTCTACAAGTGTAGAGTAGTAATTATGATGTAAAATGAAGTGAATTAAAGTGAGCTAAATATCACCATTTCCGTCGGCAGGATCTGAACCCACAACCTTCGAATTACGCGTCCAGTGCTCTACCAATTGAGCTACGGTCCCTAGAATAATTGAGCTACGACAGAAGGCGCTTTCCCATCCCCTTCATTCGGTATTTCTGTACATGTAATCCCTGGGAGTGTTAGCCAGCGCCGCTCATGAACGGCAGAGTGGCGAGCGACGAATTTTCGAGAAAGGAAACGCAAGCAAGGTAGATGACCTAACAAAATTCATTGCTGGGCTAGTTGGTTCATAATCTTAAAGACTGGATAGCGTTTGACACAGTACAAACGAAGTCCTGTGCATCTGTGTTCTTTCCTTGTCCTGTGCTGGGTTCACACAATCCAGTATTTAAGATTAAAAGCAAGATGATGATTATCGTTGTAGGACAAAAAGACACCCTTTTTACTCGCTCTTTTCTTGGAGTGTACACTCTAAGAATCGACCTCCTCTCCTAAACTGTGAGGGGAGCTGTGGAAAGGAAAGAGGGGCATGGGAAAGAAGAAAGTTCGAAAAAGTGGAAAGCGCGAACTGTACGTCGGCCTTTCACGAGTGATTCTGTTGGATATTTCTTTTATAAAAAAAAGGAAGTAACTGTAGCGGTATTTGCTGTTACTGTTGCTGTGTAAAAAAAGTAACAGTGTTACATATTTATGAACGAAAGAAGGGGAACTTTTTCCGAGGGGTTAATTTATATGTTAAGACAACAAAATGAAACGAACAGACAATTAGGCCAGGGAAATTTCCTCTAAATTTAAAGCAACTAGTCACAGTTAAGTGTTACTGAACGTAACCAATTACCGGTAACGCGTTACTAGTAACGACTGACTAGTTACTGCCCAAGACTGTTTTCTGGACTGTTGCACAACGCACAGTTAAAGTTACTGAAAGAAGTAACTAGTTACCGGTAACGCGTTACTAGTAACTGCTGACTAGTTACTGTCCAAGACTGTTTTCCGGACTGTTGCACAACAACGCTCCTCGAAGAATTTCAGCACGCAACGCCCCGGCCTTCAACCAACGAACAGCCCGGTAAAGGTACGCTTACAACATTTCACTACATACAGAGACTGTATGACTGTATGTAGTGAAATGCGCGCGGTTTGCTGTCTGACAGCAAATCGCGCGCAAAGATTGCACCGACCGGGACCAACCGGGACTTCAAACACTTCAAATTCTTCAAATCCGCGGAGGAGCATGCATAGCATTGCATAGCGGCCAAGCCGGCCAAGCCAAGCCTTCCAAGCAGCCAAGCCATACCATGTGCAAGCCATGTGGTGGAGAAGCAAGTTCGGTTCGCGGCATCGAGTTTATGCATAAAAATCTGCGGTAGCTGCACAGGTAACCGCTTGTAGTACAGGCAAACGTGTGGCAGGCATAGGCGTCATCTGTGCGAAGAAAACATGGGTGACGTAACGGATAGCGCGTGTTCTTTCTCTGGAGATAAACTGGAGCTGGAAGATAAAAGTGAGGTATGTGATGTTTGTGTCTAAGCGCTTTCTGTGTGTGTTTTTTTTTTTTAATGACGTAAACACTAATACATGGCTTCATCTGAAACTCACTAGGGAGAAATCAGAAATGGTGAGTCTACGGCTGAATGTCGAAGGATCCAGGTTGACTGATGAGTCGTTTTATGTGTTCCAGATCTGTCGGCTATGTCTTTCGAAGAGCTTCAGGCTCTGAAAGAGAAGATTGGTTTGAAGATGTAAGTTCGCTTACCTATTATCGCATAAATCCACAACCGCTCCAATTTATTTTTTGTGTAACAAAAATAATAAACTTGTATGTGGAATGCTTGTTTATGTGCTAAAGTCGTGGTTACTACACATCACCTCACCGTATGCGCGCATGTGTGTATATGTGTGTCGGTGCAGGTATAAAGAAGCTGTTTTCGGCTTGGACCGCAAGAAACCGAATCGGAATTTTACGCGAGACAACAAGAACCGGTGAGTGATTTCAGTACAAAAGTTTACTCATGCCTGACGCAAAGTAACTAAAGCATTTTGTTTTATGTAAGTCTTGAATGAGCAAAGTACCGCATATTGAAGTATGTGTGCTGTAAAACTGTGGAGTGGCCATTAAAGTAGCTGGGAATAAAGTCACTTTTTTTTTCTTGCATAAGTGTGCATCTGATAATGCGTTCCGCAATATCATGTTGGTGTTGCTGTATGCAGATGACATGCTGTGTGAAGATCTTGTATAACAAGCATGCATTTGTTTTTTCAGGCCACGAGAGATGACTGCCAAGCAACAAGTTCCTGTCTATAGGGAAGTCTTTCAGGCCAAAAAAAAGGTAGGCATGTTGCATTGTTACATCATATTAGAATGGAATTGTTGAATTTGAACAGCAAACTTTTCCATTGCACGTACCTGATTTGCCTCATAAAATAGAATTCACTCTCTAGACAGTGGACAATGTGAGAGCGAATAAAGCATAGAGGCACTCTGCATACATTAGGAGCAGCTACAGTGGGCACGGCAACAGACTTAATGGGCTCTGGGAGCAGATCACTCAAGCGGCATTTAATTCTTAGCAGATGTCACCCTTCCTATTTCTGTTGGCATTCAAAAGACGTTTAATTGTTAGCAGATATCACAATCCCTTAATGTTAGTGCATGTGCTGCCTTTTGTCAGACCTCCAGCATGATGCATGAGCTGGGAGCACACAACAGAGGGGACAAGATGATTCGTTGTGTTTTGTGAGTGAAACGACATGCGCTGCACAGACATTGAGCAGAGCTGACCACTGTCAGGCTAATGCAGCAGCAGACTTGGTGGCAGCTTGAGGCAGACCAACAGCAGTGGGGGTGAGTGACTGTGCTGTGTTTTGCACGCACAAAACACTGCGCTGATTTCAATTAATGCCACCAGACAGTAGGTAACAAATGGAATTTTGCTCACTTCTTCGTATTCAAATGCTGAGAGCTTTTCTCAGTTCAAATGTCTGTTGCAGTGATCGGACCCAAAATTTTGGTGAAGAGTTGTACGTTAATTCTGACTGTGGGACATATAACTCCGATCTTCACTGTGTCCGGCAAACACTAGAAAGCAGAACACATTTCTTTGTGCCATCAGAAGTTATTTGTATTACCACATGAGTTAATGCAAACAAATGATTAGAGGTTGCCCTGCCTTTTTAGCACTATAGCAGTGATGCTAGTGACGGACTACTAAAATTTTTACTTTCCACAGTTCCCACAAGGGCATGTGCATCACCAGGCGTTTGGTGTGTTGCATATTGTTGTTGCGATGTGTTGTTGCCATCTCTTAAGCTGAAATCACTGACTTTTCTTCCCCAGTTGTTTACTGTGAAAAAAAAAAACTGTATTGGGGAAAGTTTACTCTTTGGTATAAAGAAGAATTGAGAAACATCACTGGTAAACTCTTTTTTCCAAGTGCGATCTGGGAGTGGGAGAGAGGACATACCCATTATGGTAGACTTAACCCCTCAACAAGGAACTCCGGCATATTTTTTACTATATTAAGATATTGCCGTTTTCAAATGGTATTGACAGTCCTGTAACTGCTTGGGTGGTTCTATTTGCTTAGAGACTCGTCAATAATTTTAAATAACCCAGAATTGATGTGTCCTAACTGAAACCAAAAGGGGCAGCTACTTTGTGCAGCCTCTACAACAGCGTCATAGAATACCCCGACACAGTGAAAACATGCACAAAAGCGTTTTGTGCTGAACAGCACAAAGCCACTTTCCCCGAAGAGCGCTGTTGGAGGGAAACGACTGAAGACACCCTTGGTCTTCATTGCTCTATTCTTGGAACCTTTAGAGCTACATCGCCACGGTGGTATAGTGGTTATGGCGCTCGACTGCTGACCCGAAGGTCGCAGGATCGAATCCCGGCCGCGGCGGCTGCATTTTTGATGGAGGCGAAAATGTTTGAGGCCCGTGTGCTTAGATATAGGTGCGCGTTAAAGAACCCCAGGTGGTCGAAATTTCCAGAGCCCTCCACTATGACGTTCCTCATAATCATATAGTGGTTTTGGGACGTTTTGGAACTCCAGATATTATTATTATATTATTCAGAGCTACACCAGCTTCCCCCTGAGGGGAGCAGAGGCGGAGAGAGTTTGAACAAAATGTGACCTAACGTTGCCATTTGAAAGAACGCCTTTCCCATATCCCATACATGGGTCATTTCTGAAGAGGATTTGACGTCCGGTTTCGAAAAACTTATCGATACTGATTTCCACAATGACTCAAATTTGGACGCCGGTTCTGCAATATAGAGTTTTCTTCCATGGTGATATTTGAACTAGTAGTGACCACATAGTGTGTCTTACGAATAACAAAAATACTTGAAACCAGTCCACTGTCTGTAGCTTACCCGAACAAAGTGCAACAGTTAAACCTGGATATAACGAAATTGGGAAATTCCCGAAAAAATTCGTTATAAACAGGTTTTTGTTATATCCAGTTTCAGCACCCACAAATTAAACACCAGGGGTAGTGAAGGCAGTGCTCACCCAAAACATTTATTTAGCGGCAATAAAACTGCATTATCTTGCTCTATTGCTTGTTTGTGAGGGATGGCAATACTGAACGTTCGTAGGACATCAATACAACGCTGCTCCATCATCGTCTAGCCGTGGCCTCCAAGATTGGCTCCGGCAACGTGCCATCGCATTGCCAGAGCCAATCTTGGAGGCCATGGTCTCGCGAACCCACGGAGTAATGGCGGAGAACAGAAACACTTCGTAATTCGAGGAATTCATTGTGTGGAGGTTCGTCATAGGCAGGTTTAACTGTATTAATTGCAATATGCAAGAAAATAATGCGAGTACTATTTATAAAAGTCACAACATTTTCCGTGTGAAGCCGCGGGCCACATGTTTGAGACCCCTGCAGTAAGGCACCATTGCAAGTGACAACTTTAAAGGAACTGACAACCACTATTCAAGCACTCCCTTTTTCTTGGTGTGAATGAGAGCTTAATGTTGGAAATACCTGTACCCGCCGCAGTTCATTTGGAAAATCTTTGGAAATATTTTAAACAGAACTTTTCAATCTGCAAGATCTGTTCTCAACTTGCTGTGCACAGATGTCGATGGCGACAGAAACTGAGCAACTCAAAACAGATGCAGGTTAGGCGGCAGAATAGTTATTTTATCGAGCCCTGTGATAGGCAGTCTTAAACAGATCTGAAACAACATTATAATAATGTGGAGAGGCCACAAACATTTTTCTGCTTTGTGGAATTTCCTACCGGTAAGAAAATCGGGTCGACTCCGAGATTGCTCTCATACGACCCTGTGCGATCTCAGAAGTCTCTAACAGACCAGTTGATGACCACATAGCTGCATGATGTCAGTGCAAAGGAATAGCCAGCTCCTTGTAGCCTGTGCCCGTCCGTACGCATCACTGCCTATGATGTGAAAAACATTGTTTATTGCACCACTAACACGGTGATCCTAATAACTCACTTGTGCTAGGCATGCATACCATTAAATACATGCAAATAAAAGTGCTTGCAACGTGTCATTTTTGCATGTTAAGGTGAGCCTGATTGCTTGCTGCTCTCTGAATGTTAGCTTTGCGTCTTTACTGCCAAGCAGCGTTACTCTCTGGGCAGTAATGTGAATCTGTACCAAATATAGTAACACACTTAGTGTTGTATTACTGCTCCAAGTGAACCAAAATGTAATGTTTTCTGCTCCAAAACAGCTTTTATTTTACTCCAAATGCTAAACTCTCTGGGTTATTACTGTACTTCCAACAAATGAAGATTTAGCTTTGTATTGTAGCGCAAGATATAGTCTTAAAAAATGTATTGCATCTTAATCCTTTGCTGGTCATTGGGGCATATATGTCCCACCTGAAACTGCTGGCAAAAACATCTTCTTTTGTTCAAAGTGATATACATAGGCCCACAGAAACAAATTGTGCCATCGTTAGAGAATAATGCAATTTGTATCTTTTATTTGAATTCGGAGGTGGCACTAGTAGCACGAGTTGTCTTCCTTGTTGCCTTGTTTTTTTCACCGTTGTTGCTCTTGACGTATCTGTGTTTGGTTGCTCATTTGCCCAGAATGAGAGGACCAGCAAGTGCAAAATATACTTCTTGCTTTCCTGCCATGCAATTAGACCAATTGTGAACAGGTTTGACGCAACAGTGAGCCATTGTTTTTAGCTGCCTGCACATATGCTAACATAGTGGTTGAAGATTAGGCCTAGCAAGCCCCTTTCACTTTTGCTTTTGATGTGCAGACATCTTCAAAATCATTTGACGTGGATTTAGCTACTTTAATTCATACTTTGTGGTTCTGTAGATCACTCAAAGACTGAAACAATGTGGCAGAGCATGTTGCATGAGCGTGTTGCACAAGGGCAACACGATGACCATGCCCCACCACTACACGTAAAAAGTGTCGATGGTGCCTGACAACCTTGCAGGAAAAACACGCATAGCTTATTTGTGGAGCCTGTTAAGTGCTTCTTTGTATTCCATGCTTTGAGCCCTTCATTAGCAACCATAATCATCTCTTAGACTGAAAAGCTGAAGGCCTAAGTAGGCAGTAAGATGATGTGTGTCCCACCATGTCTCATGTCCTTAAGTGGTCCATAGAACATGGGTTGTACTACTCAATTTTCAGATAATATTCTTGTGTAAGTAATAATAATTTTGGGGGGTTCCCACATGTGGTACATTTTATTTAGGAAACAGTAAAGCGGATACCATAGCTAGATTTTTTTGCTTCTCATAAAAGGTTAAAATAAATAAAGGCCCAGGAGCTGCATACTATGATAAAGCGCTATTTATTTCACATTTTTACCATGTGGGGTGCGAAAGGTATTTTTCATGATTGGCTGTAACAAGCTGAAGTCTAAATTCTCATTTAATGGGCAAAAGTAGTACTTGTTTCAGTTAATATGAGACATAGTCTTTCTATTAGTGAGGCTATCTCAATCATGTTCTTTCACTTTAAAGCTGTTTGGACCGACAGAGCGCTTTCACTTTGCTTCTTTCATTTACTACACAGATGGATGCAGTGGCCAGTGTTTAAACAGCACGTTTGTTGTGTTCTATCTAGTATTACTACACAGATGGCAGCGTTTATCAGCACTCAAAGATCACGTTTTTTGTTTTTTGAATTGCAGGATAGTTAATTAAATTCCTGACTCATTTGTTGCAGTGACAAATATATTTATTGGTTGGCTTAGGGAAGGAGTAAAAATTGGTTGGCATGTGTAGTTTAGTAAATTAGTTGAAAACACCTCAGAAGTGTCTTAGAAACAGGGAAGTTTGGAAATGTAGCACTTAAACTATAGCTCTTAAATGGAAACTGCAGTGCAATTTCAGCTTGGCTGAATTAGTGATTGGAGCAGAGGATGCGATTAAATGTCATGTGAAAGTGCCCGAAAGAAAAATAGAGGTTTGAAACTCCAGAAGTTACACGAGCAGTGCTGAAAAGCAAGAGAGTTAAATTTCTGCATCATCGTCATCCTATTTTATGTCCACTGCCGGACGAAGGCCTCTCTCAATGATCTCCAATTTATCCTGTCTTGTGCAAGCTAATTCCATTTTATCACTGCAAACTTCCTAATTTTGTCCCCCCATCTAACTTGCCGTCATCCTCAGCTGCATTCTCCGTCCCTTGGTAACCATTCTGTTGCTCTAACTGACCACCGGTTGTCTGTCCTACGCATTATGAGACTGAAGTTTCCAGTAGACTTTTGTGTATTTCCTGTCACTGTCCCATTAAACTCGATCAAAATTATCATAGCAACAAAGTGTGATTGGTGCACTTTTGCTTCAATAAAGTTTTCGTGGGGTATACCTGGTCACTACCACCCTCCCTCCCAATAGAGAGAGAGGGGAAAAAAATGTAAATTCTGGTACTAAGAAAAGATCGACTATTTTTTAACTATCCCTACAGTACCATAATAATAATATCTGGTGTTTTACGTCCCAAAACCACGATATGATTATGAGAGACGCTGTAGTGGAAGGCTCTGGAAATTTCAACCATCAGGTGTTCTTTAACGTGCACCTAAATCTAAGTACACGGGCCTCTACCGTTTCGCCTCCATCGAAATGCGACCACCGCGGCCGGGATCGAACCCGTGACCTTCGGGTCAGCAGCCGAGCACCGTAACCGCAATACCACCGTGGCGGACACAGTACCATTGCCAACAGCCATGCAACAACCTACAGTTGTATAGTGGGTGACAATGTTGCAGTGCTTCAATGATGCAACTTCATTCAAAGATATAAAGATATAATAATTTTACATGCTAAGCTTATAGCAACAGGGCTACATCATGCATCCCTGGTTTTTTATAGTTGAGGTAATTTGAGTGGAGTTCACTGTCTGCATGCGGTCGATGCAGGTCCTCCAGGTCCCCAAACCATAGACAACCATCATTACTGGCTGCCTTGAGTTCTTGTCGTGTATTATTTTGCTGCGATGAATCATATGTAAAGAAAGGTGAAAGTTTGAATACTCCAGCAAAAACTGATTTTGTGTGCCTCAGTGTATGGTTATTTCGGGTGCGACCGCCCCTCCCCTCTTTATTTTTGCTTTCAGCTTTGCTCAGTGTGCTGCTTCAGATGTCTGTCATTTATGAAAATTTTGTGTCAAAATGTTCTATATTTCAGTGTGGTGTACGTGGATGACTAATGTCCTTTAGTATGTAGTTCACTCTTCAGGAGAAGCTCAAGGCTGGTTCAGCTCACTGATGCATTGAGTACTGCTACTCAATGCATAATCACTATAGCTGGTGACATCTGTGGTATTGTGTTTTGAATTATAAAAGCTTTTCTTGTAGTGGTATTTCATAGGTCTGAGTTAATGGAACTTGTGCTTCTGAAAGCTAATACTTAAAACATGCAAACAGGCAAATTCGCCAATATTTTCTTGCCTGTGCTTCTTTTGTTTTTTTTTTTACGCAGGTCAAACAGGACCCTCGGTTCGACGCGAGGTCAGGAGATTACAATGAGAGAGACTTCAGGGAAAGCTACTCATTTGTAAATGATATACGATCA
The DNA here is from genome assembly GCF_013339695.2 of Rhipicephalus sanguineus. Lineage (NCBI taxonomy): Eukaryota > Metazoa > Arthropoda > Arachnida > Ixodida > Ixodidae > Rhipicephalus > Rhipicephalus sanguineus. The sequence goes on from NC_051176.1 coordinate 174,057,492, forward strand.
AAAGAGAGGCAAGAGCTGGTCAAGATGGTTCAACAAGAAAAAGACCCCCAAAAGCGTATGACGTTGAAAGGACTTCTACAGAAGATGGTTTGTATTGTGTGTCCAGCTAATAGTAGCATGTCATAAAATGGTGCTTTACTATTTTTATTTTTATTATTTTTTTTTTTTTTGTGAGCCCGATGTTTAGGCCTTTCTATTCGTGTTGAAGTTTTATGAGGTTGCCAGATTACTAGAAATCCCTTATCGGAAGAGGTGGACAGACTACTAGTGTAACCATTGCAAAATGCAAAACATTTTGCAGTGGTAGTGTGCTATCTAGCCCTGTTTGGGGCTCCGCATAGTTTTTACAAAATGGTGCAAGATCAATGACCAGGCAACAGCATGAAGGTTAGGATGGTGATGGTATGACTGATTTATTGTGCTTCATTGATGAAATGCTACAACCATTACAACTTGGGTAGATACGAAAGGCACTTGTGTGATGTCACCTAGTTTCTCCAAATTCTAGCTGTTACAGGAATAACATGGAGGAAATTTGCACATTTGAAAGAAGCAAGTCATTGCTATGTGATGCAACACATGCACCAATTATCTGAAAGTGCTGGCTTGTACATTACCGTTCTTTTGCGCCATATGTGTCTGTGGCCTAATGGCTGAAGCATTGGGTGCTAAAGAATGCTGGTTGAAATTGATCCTGGTGCACATACTGCCATGGTGTTATGTGCATCAGGGCAAAATGTTTGTATTGAAGACACCCCACATGAGGCAAGAAAACAAACTATGCAGAATGCTTGGTAAGAGGCAAAGAATACTTCGCGTTAGCATTGCACCTATGTATTTTACGCAGGACCACTTTTGTCAGTTGTCATTTTCAGTACACAAAACGTCGTGTGTGGTTGGTTAAACTGAACATGTAGCAATAGGGAACAAAATGCCACTCTTTCATATTTAGGTAAACGTTGTAGATCCTCTAAGTATTAGAAATCTATCGATGCCACTACCAGGGTACCAAAACCAGGGCTGATAACTTGTCTGTGTGATATGTTAAAAGACGATGCATCAGAAATGACAGATAGCTAGGCATGTTTCACCCTATTTTCCATGCAGCAGTGATGGAAGTGATGTGTCACTTACACCAAATCTTCGAGCTATGCCTACCTGTGTGAAAGAACAAATTTTGAATTAAGTCACTGTATTTAAGGGGATATATGCAGTATTCAGTGTCAACAGAAAAGCATAGTTTGTGTATTAGCTCTGGTAACCAAGCCTCGGCAATTCCGTTTCAATGCTGGCATTGTTGGAGTATGGTTGTTTGGTGGTGCATTGTAATTTGGCTGCAAGGGAATGGGCTGTGGTACTTGGGATCATGGATTCGATCCCGGCCTGTGGGCTACAAGGAAACATGTACTTAAAATCTCCAGGTGACCGAAATTACTCTGGAATCGCCCGCTACAGCGTGGCTTATAATATTGTGCTCTTGGTATATAAAATCCTGGATTTTAATTTTTAATTTAACAAATGTCTTAATTGGGTATGGTAGGGTAAATGTGTTGTCTGGGTGTCAGCTGTTTATCTCAACAACTGTTCAATACGTTATAGTGAAATTCCATGCGTAGAATAAGAATGATTTTGGGCTTAATTTGGTGTAATCTTTTTCTCTGCAGTCTTTCTTACTTTATTTTTTGTATTTGTGAACCAAATTATAGGCTGGCGTGTAAAACTTAATGTACCTTTTCTCAGAAATGAAAAACATTGTGACCGTGAAATTTTGCACTCTAATTCCAAATGACAGTCGCTGTAATCCCTAGCTAAAATAATAGGTTCCTACGTTTATCGTACAAGAAAAAAAAATATTGCCCTAACTTGTCACTTACTGCTAGAGAGACCTTCCAATTAATCTTTTTTTTTTTCTGTATTATAACTCAAATATTTTTTTCAAATCCTTAGGTTCAGACTATTTCAAAGGGATTTCAATATAATCTGAGAAAATTTCAGCATAATCAGTTGAATAGCTTCCCAGAAAAGATACATCAAGGCTCAATATTTTTCAAAATTGTGATGAGAAAAATCCAACCTTATGTTTAAAAACACGGGCGGAAAGTACTCACAACATAAACTAATGACTACACTGCAAAAGCCTCCCTGGTGGGAAAATTCAGTCGCCACTTATCAAAATGGCAGAAATTGAATATATATTTAGCCAAATTTATTTTTAAAAATACACGCAGAAAAAAATATGGAAAATAGCATGTAAACAAGCCATGTGTCCATTAACTGCACAGTTTTGTTCCTCACAGTGTACGAGGGCGGTCTGATAAGTACTTAGCCTTCAAAAGAAAAACAAAAATTTTGGAATGGTGTCGATTTAATTCTCAACATAGTCCGCTTTTAACTCTATACACTTGACCCAGCGATCCTCCAACTTCTTGATCCCGTCAAAAAAATACGTTTTCTCCTGAGCTGCAAAGCAGGCTTCTGTGGCGGCGATAACTTCTTCATTCGACTCAAATTTTTGTCCGGCGAGTGACTTTTTCAAGTTGGGAAACAAGAAGAGATCACTCGGGGCCTAATCTGGGGAATACGATGGATGGGGCACCACTTCGTAGCCCAGTTCGACCAACTTGGCCGCGGCGACGGCGCAGGTGTGAGCTGTCGCGTTGTCATGGTGGAAGAGCACCTTTTTTTTTCACCAAATGTGGCCGTTTTTTTCGAATTCGGCGTCGAATCGGCCCAGTAATTCGGCGTGGTAGGGTCCTGTCACCGTTTTGCCCTTCTCAAGGTAGTCGACGAAGATCACACCTTGAGAATCCCAGAAAATGGCGGCCATCACCTTTCCGGCCGATGCGACAGCCTTCACCTTCTTCGGAGCAGGTTCTCTGGGTGCAGTCCACTGTTTCGACTGTTCTTTGGTCTCTGGTGTGTACCAGTAGAGCCATGTTTTGTAGACGGTCACAAAACGACGCAGGAACTCCTTCGGATTACGCTTAAACAGCTTCAAACACTGCTGTGAAGTGGTCTCACGGACGCGCTTGTTGTCCGGAGTGAGCAAACGCGGCAGCCATCGTGCCGACCGCTTTCTCATGCCCAAAATTTCATGCAGGATATAATCTACGCGGTCTTTTCAGATGCCTACTGTCTCAGCTATCTCGCGCACCTTCAATCGGCGGTCTGCCAATACGAGGTCGTGGATTTTTGCCACGTTATCGGCCGTGGTAGCCGTTACGGGGCCCCTGGGCGAGGCTCATCAAAAACCGACGTGCGAACACATTAAAACTCGTTGAACCAATTTTTGACGGTTGCCATCGAATGAGAAGACTCACCGTAGACGGCATCCAGTCGCTCTTTGATTTCGCTGCTCGATTTCCCTTCGAAAAACAAGAATCAAATCACTGACCGATATTGCTCTTTTTTAATTTTTAACGGACACACGATAATCACCTGCTTCCTCAAGCGGCAAAACTAAACCGCGAGCCCGATTCGACTGGACCTTTGCATGTGTCCCTCTAAGAGAGCGTACTCAACCTCGGTATATGTCTCATGCGATAGCGTCGCGCTCTCGCGGTGAGGCTAAGTACTTATCGGACCGCCCTCGTATTAATTTTTAGCAGTGAAATAAAAAGAAATTTTTTTTGGTCGATTTACCCCACCATACACCCTGAAGGTGCAAACATGGGTGCTAAGCGGACCAGCTAACGACTTCAACTGAGCCCCTTACAGCACTCTTTGGAAGACATGTCAGTCTGTCAACTTGGAAAGCCATACTGTCCAACTGCACAATATCAGACTTTAGTGATCGCAGAGTGTGCAGGATCTGAAGTTCTGGTTTTGTCAGACCTTAGTGGCCACCGTCTGATAGCAAAATGTCAGCAATATAGTGACAAACTGGCTTTGCAACAGTGATATAAGCTACATTCTGGGGTTTTGCATACAAATGCCAAGATATGAATATAAGGCATTTGGCACAGCCAGTGCAAGACGTAATTATGCTCTGCAAAGTTAAATATAGAACATCGTTTTTTAATTTGCCTGAATTTCACTCATGTTGAGCTATATAGTGGTGCTCTAGAAATCTATATCTACTGTTTCAAAATGGGCAATTCTGGCTTGAAATCTACTCCAGTGTGGTAAATTTGCTGCTTCCAGAGCTGCTACAAAAACATCCTTGGCCACCTTCATCGCTGTCACTTTCATCAGTGTAACCGCCACGTGGTACATCCTGTGCTAAATTTTTACTGCCATTGTCCTTTTCGTTTTTTTTTTTTTTTGAGAATATGAGTGAATTAAACTTTTTTTTTGTAGGAAAATCAGGAAGCCACTGAAAAGATGAAAAGCATGAAGGCTTGCCTTGATGACCAGTATAGTCAGTTTCTTGCTGACAACCGTGAAAGCAAGCCGCTCTTCCTGAACAAGAGTAAGTTGTGTCTCACAGTGCTTTGGGTCATGGTCTTGTAGGACTGCATACTCAGTAAGAACACATTACTGTCAATGTTTGTTTTCTTGCTACAGGAGGCAGCCAAGAGAACTGATGCTGTGTTCATTTCCTGTAGTATTGCAAATTCTAAAGCTTTTATTAAAATAATATATTAGCTGGCATGCTTAGATGTCAAAAGAGAAATATTGTGGAGAACTTACAGAGTCATGCAACTAATCGTGAAGACCCTGGAAAGAAGATTTTGCACTCACCGCTGCTCTGTTCTCGTTCAAATATTGTAGAAAGCTCACATTTTATTCTCCATATCTTTCAATGTAACACTTAGCAAATGTGAACTTGAATTTGTTTCGAGGAAACCATTTGCTGCAAGGATCGTGTTAATGCAGACTGTGTCGTTGCTTGGTGGCAACTGCATAATGCAACCACTCAGAGGTGTTTGCTGTGTGGGCAAAAGATTAGTGGTTGCTTTGCACAGTCAGAGGGGACTGACCCTGTTGTGACGCACTATTGAAAGGTTAGCATTAGAAAAAGACCGCTGATGTGTTTGGCGCTTTTAATAATTTATAGCTAATGCCGTCAGTGCCATGCAAAGAAATTTATGAATCGATAGCTTTAATGATTCCATTTATGTCAAAAGTTACGTTTTCCATAAAGGGGGTACTATAAGCAGAAGATAAAGCATGAAGGGTTTCAAGGTAATCATTAATGAAAAACAGAAAGCAGTGTTTAAAATAGTACCAACATAGGCTTTAGGAACGGAGGAACCAGAATGGACCTTTTTCCTAGTTACTGTGTATGCTATCTATAGGTAGCAGAGTTGCACTTCTGTCTTCCAAACACTGCTAGCAACCACACATTGCGGTGAAGCTGACGCTCCGGTCAATTTTTGTATTTCTCGATGCCGTTGATGCAGCAAACTGCACTGACTCTAGTCATCGACAGTCAAGTTAATCACCGGTCTTAGCCATGCCAAACGTGTCGATCGGTGACACGGTAGGCATGCACCGGCAAAAACGGAGTGCGGCTTCGCCGCATGGCTGTGGTTGCTAGCCAAACCTACACGCAACTCTGCTATCTAAAGGTAGCATATACAGTAACTCTACTTTTTCCAAACATGCAGTGCCGCGCTTTCCTCTGGTGGCGAAGTTTCGCGAGAGGGCGCTTCGGTCCATTGAAATGTAAAGGCGCCATGCAAAATAACATCTTTTTTTCCCCAACTTTTTGTCTATCATCTGCGGTGTTCCGTTGGAACAAGCCAGTTCGTATACTTTTAAACCTTTGGCAAGCATTTTATGGGGATTTTACAGCCTTCAGCATATGGCAGAAGCAGACAGAAGGTGGCCGGCAAAACCCGCTATGACGAAAGCTCTGCTTTACCGCCGTACAAATGCCGAAATAGGTATAGCACTCAAGCTCAGCGTGATAACTGCAGACAAAGGTGATTAAGTAGCCTTTTTCTTTACAAATGAAGCAATTAACATTTTACAGCAGAGCTGTTATGCCCACCATTTGTCCAGTTTGCGATATAGGCGAGAAATTATGATCATCATGCCGGCACAGCCACGCCAAGCAAAGTTAAGCATCGCTGTGCCTAGTTAAGCCAAGTTACATAGCCGAGCCTCGCTATAAAGCATGCCGCTCCTTGCCACCGAAAGTTTGTCATGAAAGTTAGCTCAATGTGGATTGACCTAAGACTGCCACACTCTCTGTGCAGAATCGCCAGCAGTGGCAGTCGGTGCGAAAGTTTGTTGTTCATCTTAACAGAAGAGTGCATGTGAGGCAGTTCGTCTGAAGAGTCTCTCTCTCTCTCTTTTATTTTATTTATTTTTTTATTATTGTTATATTTTTTTTGCATTGCATCTGTGGAAAACGAAACAAACATTCCCACGTTGTTCAGCTTATATGCAAATTTTGGTCAACCGAATTCGTCTTAACAGAAGTTTACCCTGTTGCGAGCCACTGTGATTGTCAATGAACCATTGACCGCAAAATAAACAAGGAGCAGGTAGTAGACCAATCAAGGATGCTGGTATACTACCCTCTAGCTCTGATGTTCTGCTTTTGCTCTCTGAACTAAGCTTTACTCAAACCGTCTCCACTTAAAGGAGTACTGACATGAATTCAGTGATTCCACTCCTGCGCCAACTGCGCCAAAGTGCGCCAAATTGTATTTACTGCGCCATCCTGATAATATCGACGAAAATTGCGCCAAACTGCGCCAAAGTCTCGGGTTTGGGGGCGTCTATCACCAGCAAACGCACGGCCGGCGCGTCAGAACATGTGCACCTTGATCTTGGGGCTGCCAAAGTCGCAACCATTGACCAAGAATTATTCCGCTGAATAAATAGCGCTCGCGCGTGCGTCCCGAATAAGCCACGATGCCATGCACGGTGCCGACGCAGCTTCTGTTCTGCAAGTCGGCTCGACAGCAAAACGCGCTCTCCGCAGAGGCTCGTGACGTCTAGGCCTCTCGGTAGCGAGAAAGTGCGACGGCGATTCATCGGCGGACGTCGTCTGTTCTAGAAACGCTGCTGATAGCTCGTTTCAAGCGTCGCACAGCCCGTAAGGAAAGCAATGTTCAGTATTAACTACATGTGTGCTGCTAAAATGTCTGTCACTTCTGTTTCCGGACATCGCGGAATGAAATCTGGGATAGCTAGCAGTATATATATGGAACAATATCGAATTTTCCTTGCTTCGCGTTTATGGAAGATCACGCGAACGGTGGACACGCGTTCACGCTTTTCCTCGGATATACTTTATCCATGGATCTTCATTCGGAAGAGCTTTTTCGTAATTGCTTATACCAGCACGTCCGAGTTTGTAATCACTCTGCGGTAAATACCCCCTAAAAGGACCTGCCCTTTCGAGCTCACGTGCTAGGGTTCCAATTCGAATTTTTTTGCTTGCTTTTTAAAAATGTCATCTCATTAATAAAAACATATATCCTGGTCGGAGCAGCCGCAAATGCGCAGCTGTCAGTAGCGGGCCCGTCGCTGACGGCCCACAGTGAAGCGGCTACCATGTTACACGTCCGCCCCTCGCTTTCGGGGGTCAATAGCTGGCGGGTAAAAAAACTCAGTTTCGCTTAAGGGCGAAGCAATGAATGCGATACCAACAAATTGTATTGTTTAACGAAGTAAGGCTAGCAGCTAACTCTTTTGGATTCGATCTCGCGTAACTCAACAAAACGCTGGTTTAAGGGAATATGGCCGCTCCAGGAACCGATGCATTTTCTTGCTCTGAGTTCTCTAAACACGAAGTAAGCGTTGAGAGCACAGCAAGTTTACGAGCCGTCTCCTGATGCCTCGAGATGGCGCGCGCGCAAGCGACTGCGCCCTTCGAACGATGCAGTCCCCTTCCTCCCCCCCCCCCCCCTCGCTCCTCTGGCGTCCTTTCATGCTCCTTACGAAAGACGGGCGGAGCGTTTCCTCTCTGTTTGATGAGCAATCGACGGCAGGCCCGCACGCGGGAAGATGTTATCTCATGCGCTGTCCGTGCGACGGAGACAGACGGCCGGCTAGCTTAATCTCCGCTTCAGCCGCGTTCGTCGCCAGCGGTCATGAGCTTTTACCCGCGGCTAGAATGCGCGTGGTGATGTTATTAATTTGGTCTTTATACAGAAAATTACGGCAATGGCGACGGCAAAAATCCGCGGAGAGCGTCCATATAATTGTTATCACAATAAACATTTATAAAAAGTTCAGGAGCCATTTCACTCTTTGAAGTGGATGATAAGCGAAGCTGTTTCGCGCATGGCAAGGAGGTGACATGGTGGAGGACAGTTTGGTATGTAAGGCCAGGTTGTTAACGTTCAATATGCAATATTAATGCGAAAGCATCAGATGCTTTATCAAACACGAAAATTGACCGTCGGCGGCGTCAATCGATTGATGCAAAAAATAATCATGTGATGGCGTCATCATCACGTCATAGATCGTCAAAACTTGTGACGTCATCATGTCGTCATATATCGTGATGGCACGTGATGACGCCAATACGACATCGTCGCTTTACACTGCTTCCGTAATCGGTGCGCCGATCATGGAGCTTGCGCAAAACCAGGTGAGGTGCAGATAGCTTGCAGAGAAGGAGGGGGAGGATCAACCCGTCGATCGAAAAGAAAAAGAACCTGGCTTTCGCCTTGGAGTTTTCTTAGGGGAATGCATTAGGGACAGTGTGGCTCTTTGGCATTTTGGCACTGCTGTACATCACGGCGTTTGTCTACAATGTCTGCTGATAACCACATAGATGTATTTAGAGTGTTATTTCATGAAGTGCAATTTTATTGATCTGGTATTCTGTTTATTTGCTAGTGTCGAAAATAATCGCCGAAGACGTTAATTCAGAACACTCAACTGCATGAGCTTTTATTTTTTCATTAGCGAGTGAAGTATTTAGGAGGAGTATGGAGTATGGAGTTCTCCTGAGATGATTTTTTCCATGAGATCTGCAATGAATCGAAATATTTCTAGCCTTCACAAGAGCCCTATAGTAATATTCCGGTGCTTGAATGTTATTGCAATATGCTTCTGTAGTGCACTCCAGGATGTGAATTTTGCTGCTCCAGAGTGCTCCCAGATGCAGAAATATCTGTTCCAAAGTGCTCCAAGATGAAAATTTTGCTGCTCCAAAGTGCTCCAAAACGTAAATTTCGCTGCTCCAACAATTGCTCCAAATCAGAAGTCCTCGGTAGCATCTCTGTGAATTTTAAAATTTTTCGGGTTGTTGCTCTAAATGAAAGCACGGGTGTCGAGAACCCTAAAAAGAGTGTCGTGGTGCCTGGGGATGCATTGCATATATTTTTAATACCGCTTCTTTCAACCAGCAGTTTCGGTTTCGGTTTCGAGAGGGCGGCTTCATAGTGACGTTTCAAGTCTGCCCGTGACGTCACGGGCAGACTGCAACCCACGAAATGTGCACCTGCTGTCCTTTGCTGTCAGTCGAACGTGGTTCATGATGAGTAAACTGTCATCCAGTGCCTCCGACAGCGATTTCTGTGATTTAGGCTGCATGCAGAACCCAGACTTCGCAAACCAAGTCAGCTGACTTGAAACGTCATAGGGCTCTCCATGCGGTGAAGCTGCCTTGCAGATGCTGGGAGATGAAAACTTTAAAATCAAACTTAAATATTTATACGTGTTTCCCGGATGCAGTGTGGGGAGAGCGTTAACACTACATGCCAAGGAAACCAAAAACGTCCGTTTTGCTGCACTTCAAAATCGTGTCAGTACTCCTTTAAGGGGGGACATGGCACTTGAAAAAAGTTTTTTATTTCTTGATCGATTTTGGTGTAACTTCTCGAGTTTATGTGTATTTGTGTACTAATTTCAAATAAGCAATTATTTTTCTAGTATAATGAGTAGTTTTTAAAGTACAAAATATTTTATGTGCCTTTTGGGGAGCAAGTTTTTTTCTAAACTGAGTTAGTTACAAAGTAAATCAGCATATTACAATAATCTGCAATCGGAACTGTGTGCAGTGCAACAGAAATGGGTGTTCTAAAACCATTAGAACAAAAGTTATGGTATGTTGAACATTCACGAGTGTAATTCCAGCTTGAAATTGACTCCCTCGCGAATGTTCAACATACCATAACTTCTGTTAAAATGGGTTTAGAACATCCATTTTTGTTGCATTGCACACAGTTCCGATTGCAGATTATCATGATACGCTGATTTACCTTGTAATGCAGTCAGTTTAGAAATAATGTCGCTCCCCAAAAGGCACATGAAATATTTTGTATTTTGGAAACAACACCATGTACTAGAAAAGTAATTGCATATTTGAAATCAGCACACAAATATACATAAAGTCGCCAAGTTTCATCAAAATCGATCAAGAAATAAAGAAAAAATTTTAAGAGCAGTGTCCCCCCCCTGAAGCAATATCTTCAACTTATGTCAGGTGGGGAGATAAGGGAAACTTTTGTCAGAGCAGGCAATGCTATTAGTAAAAAATTTTAAAAAAAATCGCCTGTTACAAGTGATACAAGAAGAGCATTTGATTTGGTTGTTGAAAAGTCACAGATTGCCGTTCATGCTTGCATGAGCAATTACGTATATTTGACATGAGGGGATAGGATAGGATCACAGTGGAACAGCATTATGTAATACCCTAGAGGACTTGGTCATCTTCGCATGATTGTATTGTTAAAGTTCGCGATATATTCACTAGAAGCTTTTATAGGGGAGACCCGCTCAAGTTTCTCCGCCGACGCCAGCGCTTGCCATTCCCCTACCGGAGAAAACGAACTTCTGCCACATGGAACAATCCCTCCGCTCCCCTTGGTTCCCGCGCAATTGCGGAGCTCGCACTGCACGTGAAACGTCCCTCGTTCTGCGATGTCGACTCAACAGGGGACTGATGGTTACTGCTGCGTTTTTAACTGTCACAGTGGCCATGCAAACACAAAGGGGTTTCACTCCACCAGTGAAATTCTACCGATTCGAAATTAGATGACACCATGAAAGCAGACGACAGGCATGGCTTGCTGAAGTGTGCTGAACAAGGTAAACAAATATTTCTGCATGTGCTACCACTGCGTGGTCGGAGCTCATGCGTGCAGAGAAAATGAGTATCTGCACGAGGCATTGAACATAACCAGAGTTCATTCCTGCTTCACAACTGCACGGATCAATCGAGTTACTGGGTGATACACGTCCACGTCTTAACTGTGCCGGCATTGAAGCAAAAATTACTACAGTGCGTTTAACTTTCGTGTTTTAACCAATAATAAATTTTGAAGCTATATACAGTGCGGTGCAGAACCAACTTACACATTTCAAATTGTTACCGAAGCCACTAATGACAATCGCAAGCCATTGATGATGAAGTTGCAGCGATTTATGAGGACCTACGGAGGGTGCGTGTGCAACTTCAAGAAGCATCTGCAAGAAGGCAGCGATGTAAAAGGAGGCCATCGACCAGATGTAGTTTTCAGGAAATGATCTTGTAATTGGTCGTGAATGAATGGCATACTTGGTCCTACTTATACACCAATTTCACAAGGCGGCTGCCATTTTTAAAGCTCGCCACTGCCGCAGCGCCGTCTAGCGTCTGCGATGTTTCGCCGCCCTTCCGGTGTGTGGAGTTCCACGTCGGTGTATGCCAACGTTACTAGAACAAACTCAGTTTAAAAGCTCCGCCGGAGAGGCGGTCCGCGTGGCGGTCGTGAGAACTAGTGGCGCTGCAGTCACGTCTAGCTCCCGCGGCTGGCGCTGTTGTGATCGGCGCCGCTGATGTACGAGTGCACGTGGGTTACAGCGTCGTCTGCGCTTTGTTAGCTCGTCATTTTTGCGACTGTTCTTGACCAGACTTAGCGTCTTGTACGAAGACACGTGCATGATGTACGAAGCGTAACGAGGGCGAACAGATTCACAGTGCGGTATGCCGACTTGCTTTGCGCCGGGCTGCAAGAGCGGCTACCGCAACGACGACTCCGCTTCACGATACTTCTTCGGACCTGCAAAAGACCCCATACGCCATTCAAGCTTTGCATCGCAAAGATAGAAAGCTTACTGCGAAATGCAAGGTCTGTGACGTTCATTTTCAGAGTGACGATATTGTAAAGCACTATCGTCATGTCGTTGCGGGACAAGAAGTTTTGATCCCAAGTAGAAAGTGGGAACTCGCGCCAGGTGCCGTGCCGCGCTTGTTCCCAGTATTTCCACCCCACATTTCAAAGCCATAATGTTCGGGGTTTAGGCGCAAATCCCCCCCTCCCCCCCAAAACGCACGGCGTCTCGCGAAAGCCCAGTGCCCACTTTGGAGGAGACGCCAGAAATAGAACAGCAAAACGAAAGGCACGCGATTACCTATATACGCTACCGAGACTCAGAGTTGCATCACACTAACATTCGACCAGTTGTCAGCTGTCGCTATGCCTTCAAAGCAGTGGTTTTTCGAGAGATTTTACGACGAGGTATTGAACAAGATGTGCGGAATATTTTACACTCGCCGGCTCGGGAACGGGCTGCTCAGCGCAAAAATTTGACACGGTACACATAGAAAAGACGAGGACCAGCGCTGGTCCTCGTCTTTTCTATGTGTACCGTGTCAAATTTTTTGCGCTGAGCAGTTTAATAATGGAATACCAACTAGCCCAATCCCACACTTTGCTTCGGGAACTGAGACTTACTTGAGCAAAAGGTAATTGTAGTTGACGAGCAGTTTAACTGCGTAGTAAACGGCTACAGCACGAAACGCAAACGGCTGTCGTACAGTGTAAGAAGTGCTGCGCGCATGGAACATCTGCTCGGTGAAGTTGAAAAACTGGAGTTGTGCGAAGGAGTCAATACTGACGACTCTTCTAGCGACAGGGTAAGCGCGAATAACTGCTCGGTGCTCACATCACGGCCAATCTGTTCGAATTGTTTAAGGCACCGTAGAAGGATGCGACGTAGAAAGACGAGACACCAAAAATAAAACTATCCGCTGAAAAAATTGCTCAGAGACGACATCTATTCGATGTAATGGCACACTGAGATTTCATTTACCGAGTTCTCGTAAAATTTTCCGATTTTGGGTCAGTATCCCTTGAACCGTCGCGAAAACGTGTCTTGTAAACATTGCAAAGCATTGGTGATGTTTTTCCAGAAGTTTTTTTCAATAAATTGTAGAAACATGAGTACTGTTTTTCTAGAACGTTTTGTATCTCGAGTAAGTACGCTTCTTTGTACACTATAAAGGCTTTCACAAACGTGTTCGGTTGTTCTTGGTCTAGATAAGGCGGCAGCGGCTAAAATTGTGGTGGTAGTTATAAAAATTACTCGGAAAACCCTCATTCGCTTAGAAACTCCTATGCTTGGAAGTTAAGCGCAATGTAGACAGCTCAAATATTGTCACAGGGCCGTGACGTCGACGAAGGCAGCAGTCAGCAGGTCCGAGATGAAACTCTTTATTTGGCCGAACTTGTGGCCGGGAAACCGAAAGTCAAACTACAGCAATATACTCAGAGCGGCGAACAGAGCGTGGATCAACTGACCAGCGGTCAAGCGCGTCGGCTTTTATACAGGCGCTATCGAACTTTCCAGTGATATCGCTGGTGGCGGCGTTATCTCTCGACAAAGCTGGAACATTCGCGTACAGCGCGCAATCTTACCAAAACGATCTAGTACAATCGCGAAGCTTCTCGAACACTGCTTCGCGGACAGCGTCGAGCGTTGATAACAGTCCTTGCTGGTCAAACCCGAATACATCAAAATAAAACAAGTGGGCGAGGCAATATAGACCGAACATCGATTCTTAGCCTTGAACAACGCACGCGGGCCAATGCATACAGACGACCTTATGCATATCCACCTAAGTATCCACCTAACTAGTACAATAAGAAAGTTGCTGCGCGGCGGACCGCAGCCTTATGCCGTGCCAGCAGACGACGCGCCGATAGTAGCGCAAGACGGAACTGCAGCGCCGCTAGTTCTCGCGACCGCCGTTCGGACCACCCTCCTCCGCTGGCGGAGATACGGAGCTTGGAAACTGAGTTTGTTCTAGTAACGTTGGTGTATGCAGCGTATAGGGAGCTTGCACGAACGGCGGCGACGCTATGCACTCTGGGTAGGCAGCCATTTTTTTGTCAGAGCCGACCGCGGAGTTCAGTGGCGCAGTCGTGTTTGCGAGCGTTGGCGTAGCTTGCAGGTGTGATCAAGAGCGAGCGCGACGCTAATTCAACTCCAAGGAGCGTCGTGCACGATGCCAGCTACACTGGAAGACTACACCGCAACGTTGTGCCAAAAAGACCGCGAGCGGTAGGAAGAAAAGACGAGACTCTGCGGGTTGCACTCATACACGCTCCGTCGGACGACTGTGTAAGCGATGTGAACTTGTGGCCGCGCGTCGACATCTCCGATGTTCACGAATTTCTCGTTTTGAGGACGAGGTTTATTACCGGGGAACAGCTGAAGTCGTGAAAGGCCCTCGAGGGCCACTTTAGGAGTCGCTGGGAGCCGTGGGCGAAGAAAGTCGCCGCCGACACCGTGATCGTCGTCACTCAAGTAAGACATGTTAATTATTTGACTTTTTCGTAGTGCTAATGCTGTGATTCGACCAGTTCAATAAGCGTACTGTTTTACACACATGTTTTGCTTCCTTGTTCTTGCCTCGATGCTCCTCTGAGATTTCTCATTTACGCCAAGTGTAGCGTAAATTTAACGGCACCTTCCCGTAAGCTCTTGGTGAGTAGGGGTTAATGCGGATCTGTCGTAAAGCCGACGCAAGTCAGCGCAGAGAAATAAACATCAGCACCTACGAAAAAGTCAAATAATTAACACGTCTTACTTGAGTGACGACGATCACGGTGTCGGCGGCGACTTTCTTCGCCCATGGCTCCCAGCCACTCGTAACTGTGGCCCTCGAGGGCCTTTCTCGACTTCAGCTGTTCCCCGGTAATAAAACTCGTCCTCAAAACGAGAAATTCGTGAATATCGGCGATGTCGACGCGCGGCCACAAGTCCACATCGCTTACACAGTCGTCCGACGGAGCGTGAATGGGTGCAGCCCGTAGAGTCTCGTCTTTTCTTCGTACCGCTCGCGGTCTTTTCGGCACAGCGTTGGGGTGTAGTCTTCCAGTGTAGCTGACATCGTGCACGACGCTTCTTGGAGTTGAATTTGCGTCGCGCTCGCTCTTGATCACACCTGCTAGCTACGCCAACGCTTGCAAACACGACTGCGCCACTGCACTCCGCGGTCGGCTATGACAAAAAAATGGCTGCCTACCCAGAGTGCATAGCGTCGCCGCCGTTCGTGCAAGCTCCCTATACGCTCAGTTCACAAGGTATTGCTGTTCTTCGCGGTACACGGGCAAAACAGAGCAACGCTTCGCGAGTTTAAAGGCGCTGGTAAATGATCGCTTAGCTGTCAGCTTCAAAATGGCTGAAACAGCAAGCAGCGGCGGCCCACGAGACGTTTCCGCAGCAGCGCCGACGATGAGTAGAATGCCAATGCAGTTTTTAAGCAGCATCTGTAAATTGGCAATTGCTTTGTATGCTTTGTTATAGCTGACCTCGGTGTGGTTCTTGGAATATGCGCTGTAAGAGAGCGTTAATATTTAGGACAACTCGAAGTAATCGGAGAAACGTAAATGGAGACGAGTGAACACGTAGGCCATTGTCCGGCTGCGCGCTAGGTGCGCGCACTAGAGTTTAAGATGACTCTCGGGTTTCCGTGCCGTGATTATGCATGTTAAACGTAACTCTAATCCCTAACAGACCATTTGGTTCCGCTTAGCACGTCGCAATACAATGTTCATGGAACGACAGGAGCACAAACACTGATGCCTGTGTTCATTTGTGTCGCCGTCGTAGTTAAAAGCTTGTGGCCTCTGATAGTTGCACAGGATAAGAAACAGATGTACGACTGGTGAGCTCAAAATTCGGTGTAGAAACAACACGATGATAAAATGAAAATAAACCTGTTGCACGTCTGGAAGCATGACATAGCGTAAGTTCGCTTCGGCGCGAGCCGCCGCCACTAGCGATACGCCAAAAGGGCGTCCGCTTTTGGTAACATTATTGTCAGTTTGTTTTCTGGCAAGTATTTGAGAAGCATTACGACGAGCGCACGTGTCCAAGTAACGACCTGGCTTGAACGAACGTGGGCCGATTATTCACGACACCCAGGTTGCCGCGCGAAAAAAAAAAAGACAAAACAAAAGGTGCGGTTGTGATAACGCTGCCTTAGTTATCGTCACAAAATTTTCAAGTCGAGAAAGAACGTGCTCTCGACGAAACGTTAGAGACGCGTACCTGTGCCATAACACATGTCATGCAGGCCTTTCTGTCATGTAGATTGGAAAGTGCTAATCGATAACCTCGAAATTGCACGCACAAAGATGGAACATTTTCTAACCGCAGGCATTGTAAATCATGTGCTGTAGCATAGAAATCAGAGAGGTTGATGTTATGAGAGAACAACTCTTGGCCAAACATTTTGTGTATTAATCGTCAGCCTTGACATTGGTTCTCTTTGGTGCAGATCATAAAGTGTACCAGCACCCAAGCACAATCACAAGCTGGTGTGATGACTTGAAAATGTGGTCATAAGTGAAGACACCACATATAATATACTATTTGCGGGAGAAGAAGGCGTGCGACCTGAGAAAAGCGAAGTCATTTAAAAGCATTGTGCACTTCGCATGCCTTGGCTGCCAGTTTTTCAGGCTTCCGTAGCTATTCCCGCAGCCAAACACAGCGCAGTGGTAGCTTGTCGACTTGTTCTCGTCCGACATTTCGATTTGCGGCAGCACAATTGCTTCAGCGCGTCGAAAAATGGAAACACGCTGACCTCTCACGCACCACGCAGTGCAAAACTCAAGAATCCGCACACACCAGCGGCAGCAGTCGGCCGAGGTGGAGAGAGAGAAAGCGGTGAAAATACACCGGTTCGAGGCTACGCTCCTCCTCTCCGTGAAAACGGTCTATAGACGCACCTATTTTTTCCTTGCGTTCGTATTTAATATATGACAACTTGAAAAAGAACGTTAATGAAAACAAACAGATAATGATACAGGGGACGTTAAGGGGAGACACTGGTCTCGAAACGAAAAGTTTTATTATTGGAGATATTGTAATGAAATTGGGTGTGTATATGTATTTCTTCCTCCTGTTTTCAAAAATATAATTAGTTTTCATGTACTTCAATTAGTTATCAAATTGTGAGAGCATAAGTGAAATCTAATTAGGTAATTTCTTACGGGTCATTAAGACACTTTCCCTCAGTATTTTTAGGTTCTGTTTAAGATGCAGCTGTAGCCAAAGACCTGCCATGTGGAGCTATGCTATTTATATTGTCACTGAGATATATCATCATATAGAACTTTCAATTGTATTGACATTGTGTAATCTTGAAATGCAATTAGCTCACATTATTGTTCACAAAATTTCATATGTTCATCTTAGCCACAAAAAAATAGCATAGCTCCACAGTCCTATTTCTTACGAATTCAACGGTATAAAATTTATCAAAATTACCTTACAAAAACATAATGAAAAGATCCGTAAGGCTGGTCAAGTTGGCAAAAAATGTGAAGCTGAGAAAATCGCGTTTGAAGATTGACACGCACTGTATAAATTTCTAAAGGAACCTTTAACCATAAATTTTATTCACATGTTCCCCATCTGTTTCCCTTCAAAACAAAACAGAAAGTGTCTTGTTCCACCCAAGGAATCATATCTAAAAAAATTTTCCAATGTGCAAAGCATGATCAAAACCCCACCATGACAAGCGGCTGGGGGGTTCTGGAAAAGCCATGGGGTATGAGGCTCAAGCGACTGGCTGCTCATGTCTTTTCAGTCTTTAGGAAGAACCTTCTAGATGTTAGGCAGCATGTTACCCTGGGTAATAGGTTGCTATGCTTGAGAGAATACCTTCAAAGTAGTCCAGGACTGTAATCTTCAGTTGCACCCGTTTTGTGTCTCCTTGCAAGAGTCTTTTTTGTGTTGGTGCTCTTCAGATGAGTTGCATTTGCCTTGCGTAAACGCAGAGAGTCTTTTTCTAGGCTGTGGTCCCAGGGCACAGCCGAGACAAAAGTTTGAGTAAACAACATGGTCAATTACAAGGCCAGTGTAGAGCTCAATGATGCAGCCCACACCTATGTGTGAGCTCCGACCTCGCGTCATCCATGAGCCGTCGAACACAACATCGATGTTCCCTATGGGGTTCAGGAAGTCTGTATACAGCTCTTTTATTACTGCCACACTAGCAGCTTCACTTTCAGTCGCTGTGTTTTCGCAGGCTTTCACTAAACTTTTTAGGTGTCCCTGAAACGTCTTGTGGTGCAAGCCTCGGTGCGAAAGGTTCATACACGCACAAAAGTCCGAAAGGGCAGTAACACCTTTGCCTATCATCTGTATCCCCTTCATGGCCCTCATGTTGACTTCGAAGGGAGTGATGGTGGCAGTTCCGCTCACTCTCGGAGAAGAAAATTGCTTCTTCTCGAAATCACAACTGCTGCAAGAAAAAATAAGCTTTACCGCAAGGCCGTACTCCTTGTCCGTTGCCTTCCTCACGCTGAGACTTTTTGCGTCGCATTTGTCGCACTTCGCTTGTGCAAAAAAGTTATTCAAAACTTTCATATCGACGAGCAAAAAATCGGTCCCGGCGTCACCGGTCTGGCACTCCGCGCTTACTCCAAGAAGGTCGAACTTGCGCTGGGTAGCCGACTTTCCAGACAGAACGGTCTTCGTTTGCGCCGATCTCTCAACTCGCTGCGCCTGCTCCGCCGTCGAGTAGTACGCGGCATCAACCCGAAGTGTTTCGCTAGTCGAACTTGGTCCCACGGTGTCGTCAGTTGAAGTTCCCGGCAGGTCCAAAGGGTCCGGCCGCGACTCCAACTCCGCTGCCGACGGTGCACTTGTAGCCGGCGCCTTCTTGTTCCAAGCCCGTTTTTTACGGCTTCCAAAAGCTCGTTGCGTCGATGGTTTCAGACGAGAGTCTCCAGGCATCTCGATCGCGTGGAAAAACTACCGGCACAAAGTAGAGACACGGTCCGTCGAGAAACACGCACGATCGCAAAAGCAGGCGCACACAAACGGACAGCCACGGCGGAGAACCAAACACAAAGAAAAAAAAATGACGTGTCGGTCGCGCCAGCCAATGGGAGACTCGGAAAGGCGCGCTTGAAAAGCGCGCCGCGTGAGAGCCAATCAGTGGCCTGGAAACGACCTTCAGAAAACCCGCGACGGCGGCCGTTCTGCTTGAGCGACGCCATTTTGAGATGGCGCAAAATGTGCACAAAGAAAACAGCTTCAAATCTAGCCCAAGATGGCGGCGCTCGGCCCGCTGCAACGCTCATGGCGCGCGCGGGAAGTTCGAACAAATTTCGTCCTTTTGGGGACATTTTAGTGCTGCCGGGGTGCTTTGAAAGCCGATTTTATCGCGTTTCCCGACCGAATTTAGCGTTAGCAATTTGAGAGTAGGTGCTCAGAAGTACAAACGCCTCGAAAATAAGCTTTGCGAAAAATCGATTTTTTGACCATTTTTGACCGTTCCAAGACCCGCGTCTCCCCTTAATTGTCCTGTTTTACCTGTATTGTAGTAATTGTGATATAAATGTGAACAAAGTAAGGTGGACGAATGATTGAATGAATAAGCTTTATTTAAAATTAGTCCGGCAGTTTTCTATGAAATGACAACTTTTTCAACTGTCTTTTCGTCCACTTTACTTTTTTCATATTTATATCACAATTGCTACGATACAGTTACAACAGCACAATTAACGTCCCCTATACCTGCCGTGGCTTCATTATCTGTTGGTTTTCATTAAGGTTGTATTAAAGAAACGAGCCCTCGAGAATTCCCTACCTTTATTTCCACTTGAAATATGTCATTTGACTCCGCGCCACCCTGTATTTACGCTGCCGCCGCTATTCTATATCACAGAGGACGTATAGCGTGTGGAAATAGGTTTGCGAGACGCCGTTCTCCACTGCCGCAGCGAACAAAGACGCTACGGCCGGGTTCGTCGATTCTCCGGCACGGCGCAGAAAAGGCACTCGAGGCAGGAGGTCAACAAACAACACGGGTTTATTAACCCAAGATGCAGCACAGTACGACAGTCACGGGCTTGCAGGCCGTAAAGGGAACTCCGCAAGACCGATCGAGTACGCTTGCCAGCGGCGCTACGACTATCACACAAAGGGCAGCAGTCGAGCACACAAACGAGAAGCCGCCTGCAGAGCAGCGCGTCAACCCCTCGTGCTAGCCTGAGAGCATGTGCCGCGGGCAAGCCCACGCCAGACAGAAGCGAGCTCAAGGGGGAAGGGGGTTGTCACTGGCGGCCAATGAGGACAGGCGTTGCGCAGTGACGTAAGCTAGCTTGGTGGCGTGAGCATGTGAGCATTGCGAGGCATGCCCGGACGCGTGCCCGCGCGCCGAGAGGTCGACGCATGGCTCGCACCAGACAAAGAGGCCTGGTGCTGCCGCCGTGGTCTGCCGATTAACGGCGGTTGCCGGCGCTCGAGCCGCGCGGGGCCAACACACGCGCTAGCTGGGGAACGAGGCGCCCAAAGGGAAGGGCGCACTCGATTCCCACAAACGAAAGGCATGTACACACATGTCCTATTTGTGTTGTGCGGTGATATATTTTGTCTATTTACGCAGTGCCGATGGAAATGAGGGGTAACCAACAGAGGCGACACAGATTTGTAGCAGATATATTCTGTGGGAAACAGCACAATCCTGTCTCTTGGGGCAACTGTAGTGAATCGGGCACCCTATCTTGCCTTCTCTCGTTTTTCTTGCTCAGTTATGTCACAGATATATTTCATTATGCAAAAAGCCCTTTGTCCAGACCAGGATGATGACGTCTGCTATTACTTGCTCCGCATCTTCTACAAGGCTGAGTAGACACTGCCATTTCGCCACAATGCAGCTGCGAAGGGAGTCCTCAGTCACGCGAATCTTGTTAGAACGCCTTGCGAGCCACGAAAGCCGCGACAACACGTGCAGTATGAAAAGTAATGGGTACTCAAGGCGGCATCAAGGGGAGAGCGGAGAGGTGACCACTCGCATTAAGGGGAGACGCGGGTCTTTTTTTTATTTCTTTTATTAGCTGGGTGAACTGAACGAAATTTAACAAACTTATCCCATTTTTTCTGCAGATTCCAAATCTCTAATTAGATTTTTGGTAGCTGCATTAGTACAAAAGATGTGCAATCTCTAAAAGCATATTTTTTACGGGAATTTTTGGCAACTTTGCTTTGTCAAACACAGAAACAAAGTATGCGGCAAGGCTGCCAGAGAGCTGGTTTAGCCGGTGATGCTAATCCGATTGTCTTCAACAAACTTTAAATGCAAAATAAATAGACGTAAATGTGAGTGAAATTTTTTTGCTGGATACTATTTCTGATAATCGAGAATTATAATTTGGTGGACAACATTAAAAGAAAATAAATAGCATCACCGGCTAGACGAGCTTCCTGGCAACCTTGCCACATGCTTTGTTTTTGTGTTTGACAAAGCAAAGTTGCCAAAAATCCCCGTAAGAAATATGCTTAAATATGTGTTAGAAATTGCATATCTTTTGTTCTAATGCAGCTATTAAAAATCTACTTAGAGATTTTGAATCTGCAGAAAAAGCTGAATAAGTGTATTAAATTTCATGCCATTCACCCAACTTTTAAAAAACCATTTTTTAAGACCCACGTCTCCCCTTAAGAGTTATCTCTTCACATTCATCGGCAGCGCCTGGCACTGCAGCGCCCCTCCTCGGCACGGGTGTCCCCTATATTCCGCTGTTGTCATTACCGTGAGGTGGGGGGTGACTGCGTAAGAATGGAAGACAGTAGTGCAACTGAATAGCATGCACCGCTGCTCCAAACGGCTAAGGAACACTGTGCAAAGGGGTATTGTCATCCTGAACGTGCAGGAATTTAATTTCGGAGACAATTTTAGTTTCTTAATATTCTTCTGCAGGTCAATTTTACTTCGAAGTTTCAGATGCATGTCTCTCTATGCGGTTTACAAGGAGAATTTGGTTCGCTTTGTCATCCTGTTTCATTATAACTAGGTTTCTAGTGTGTATGCACATGTGTTGACTGTGCCACCTTGCACTTGCCTCGTCTATCTTCGCAGCTGCAAGACGAAAAATTGAGCTGGCTGAAAGGTTCAAGCTTCTAAAAAAGGCTGGAAGACTCGACAAGTACCTGGAGAAAAGACGCAAGAAGAATGTTCAGAAGGAGCGGAAAAGACTACCTTTATCAGTTACTTGAATTTGGCACGTATACCTTGCTTTAAACACATCTATTCCTTCGTTTGATTCTCTTGTCGTTCATACCATGCTGCAGCACTTACCCATTACAAAGTAACCAACATAATTTGCTCACACAAAGTGGAATCTTTTTGGATTTGAGCCAACTACGGTGTGTAAATATATCAAATTTTCAAAAAGAAATCTAATATTATTGCTGAAAGTCTCAATGAAATCAAGGAGAGTCTGAATGATTGTGCTGAAGAGCAATTGCAGAGACTTTTCGATTTTGCACACTCCGAAGCATAGGTCGGCAAACTCACTCATGAGTCGACTCAGACTCACTCAGGCTCAGATCGAGCCGTGAGTCTGAGTCTGAGCGAGTTCGGGTGAGTAATATTTTGGTGAGCTTGAGTCCGAGCGAGTCCGGCTGAGAAAAATTTTAGTGAGTCTGAGTCCGAGTGAGTGCGGTAGAGGGAAGTCTTGGTGAGTCTGAGTCCGAGTGAGCCCTAAGCGCAAAATCTATTTCTTGAGTGAGTCTGAGTGAGCTCCACACTTCTTTGCCGACCTATGGTTCTATCTACACAACTTCAGCATTACTATCAGCCTTGTGTCGGCTCACGTTTATATTCCCGCCGACTCACACATGCTTCAAAGCACAAGCGTTCATACGCCAGCTCAATATTTATTGATCAGAGGCGTGAGTTACGTAGAAGGGGGGGGGGGGGCAGGTTGACCTCTCCCCCGCAAACTTTCACAGGTATCTTGAGCGAGTTACCACTTTCAATAAAAATGTCCTTACTGGATTTCGACCACTGATAACTCATATTTGAAGGTTTGACATCAAAAGGTGCCAAGTAAAGCACCAAATATGTGAGAGTCTGGTGTTAAACGCCATTGACACCGTGGTCAGAAAAGCCAATTATACGCTAACGGACTCATTTTGCACACTCCCAAGCATAGGTCGGCAAACTCACTCATGAGTTGACTCACTCAGACTCGGATAGAACCATGAGTCTGAGTGAGTCCGAGAGAGTAATATTTCGGTGACTTTGAGTCCGAGTGAGTCCGTCTCAGAAAAATTTCACTGGGTCTGAGTCGAGTGAGTCCAGTTGAGGAAAATTTTGGTGAGTGTGAGTCTGAGTGAGCTTTAAGGGCAAAATATATTTCATGAGTGATTCTGAGTGAGCTCCACATTTTTTGCTGACCTATGCTCCCAAGTCATGCCCTTGAATGTGCAATTTTTGTTGTGCGCTGTTTCTGTTTTGTGTCATCGAAGCCCAGCATTGAATCACTGCTGTCAAGCTTCAGTGAGCTGGCTTAGCTTGCAGTGTTGCGAAATGACATCACCAGTATTGCTCTAGTGGCACTAACACCATAGTGGGGTTAGTTGAGATGTCATCTACATGAAACAGCTGCTTGTTTCCTTTATTTAAAATTCGGTTTTTTCAGCAAATTGATCACTTTTACAGGGTGTTTTCTAATGAAAATCCTATGACAGTAAGGCACCTGCTGTTTTTGCACACGAACTCCACGACGAGGGGGAAATACTTTGCCGCAGTTAAAATGACACTTATGTGACCAATTAACAAAAGCTCTTTAACATTTTAATTATTGACTTGAGGGCAGGGGTTTATATTAGAAAGTTGTAGTGCGTGCCAAATTATGGCATAACCTATTTTTAGAGATCACGAAAGTTGCACGTAGTTAGATATATTCGTCATCGAATTTTAAGGCCAATACCTTAGGTCGGCAGACTCACCCAGACTCGGATCGATCTGTGAGTCGTGAGTAATATTTTGGTGAGTTTGAGCCCAAATGAGTCTGGTTGAGGAAAATTTTGGTGATTGAGTCCAAATGAGCCCTAAGTGCAAAATATATTTCTTGGGCGAGTCTGAGCAAGCTCCACATTTTTGCGCCGAACTATGGTGATAACTACTCAACTGCAGCATTGCTATCAGCCTTATGCCCAGCCCGCGTTTATACTCACGTCTACTAACACACACTGCAACGCACTACCATTCATCATCATCATCATCAGCCTGTCTACGCCCACTGCAGGGCAAAGGCCTCTCCCATGTTCCGCCAATCAGCCCGGTCCTGTGCTTTCTGCTGCCACGTAATACCTGCAAACTTCTTAATCTCATCTACCCACCTGATTTTCTGTCTCCCCCTCACGCGTTTGCCATCTCTTGGAATCCAGTCAGTTACCCTTAATGACCACCGGTTATCCTGCCGACGTGCTACGTGCCCGGCCCATATCCATTTCTTCTTCTTGATTTCAACTATGATGTCATTAACCCCCGTTTGTTCCCTGACCCACTCTGCTCTCTTCCTGTCTCTTAAGGTTACACCTATCATTTTCCTTTCCATCGCTCGCTGCGTCGTCCTCAATTTAAGTTGAACCCTCTTTGTAAGTCTCCAGGTTTCTGCTCCGTAGGTAAGTACCGGTAAGATGCAGCTGTTATATACCTTCCTCTTGAGGGATAGTGGTAGATTACCATTCATGATTTGATAATGCTTGCCGAATGAGCCCCAACCCATCCTTATTCTTCTAGTTATTTCACTCTCATGGTTCGGCTCCGCGGTTACTACCTGTCCTAAGTAGACGTACTCCTTTACAACTTCCAGTGTCTCGCCACCTATCGCAAAGCGCTGTTCTCTACCAAGATTGTTCCACATTACTTTAGTTTTATGCATATTAATTTTCAGACCTACTCTTCTACTTTCCTTATCCAGTTCAGTAATCATGAGCTGCAATTCGTCTCCCGCGTCTACCATTCATACGCCATCTCAATATTTATTGATCAGAGGCGTGAGTTACGGAGGGAGGGCCTTAACCCCCCCCCCCCCCCCCCCCCCCCCATTCCCGCAAACTCTTTCGCGAGGTGTTCTTGATAAAAATATCTTGTGAGTCATTTCTTTCAGTAAAGATGTCCTTACTGGATTGCAACCACTATTTAAAGGGGCCCTGCGACACTTTTGCGACTGCCTTATTTAGCACCGCAAATTCGTGTTGGAATGAATGCCGAGACGAACACAAAAAGAATTATGCAAATTGGTGCACGAAAAGTGAAGTTATTAGTCCTCAAAATTCAAAACTCAAGCAGACGATGACGAGAAACGTTCCCTTTCGCATTTCACTCTCCCACTGACATCAAAGGCCGGTTCCAATCACTGCGTCCGTCTTACAAAAACCTACCATAAATGCAGTGATTCCACTCCTGCGCCAACTGCGCCAAATTGTATTTACTGCGCCATCCTGATAATATCGACGAAATTTGCGCCAAACTGCGCCAAAGTCTCGGGTTTGGGGGCGTCTATCACCGGCAATCGCACCGCCGGCGCGTCAGAACATGTGCAGCTTGATCTTGGGGCTGCCAATAAAGTCGCAATCATGGACCAAGAATTATTCCGCTGAATAAATAGCGCTCGCGCGTGCGTTCCGAGTAAGCCTCGATGCCATGCACGCTGCCGACGCAGCTTCTGTTCTGCAAGTCAGCTCGACAGCAAAACGCGCTCTCCGCAGAGGCTCGTGACGCCTAGGCCTATCGGTAGCGAGAAAGTGCGACGACGATTCATCGGCGGACGTCGTCTGTTCCAGAAACGCTGCTGATAGCTCGTTTCAAGCGTCGCACGGCACGTAAGGAAAGCATTGTTCAGTTATAACTACATGCGTGCCGCTAAAATGTCTGTCACTTCTGTTTCCGGATTTTCCTTGCTTCGCGTTTATGGAAGAGCACGCGAACGGTGGAAACGCGTTGACACTTTTCCTCAGATATACTTTATCCGTGGATCTTCATCCAGAAGAGCTTTTTCGTAATTTCTTCCGCCAGCACACCCGCGTTTGTAACCACTCTGCGGTAAATACCCCCTAAAAGGCCCTGCCCTTTCGAGCTCACGTGCTAGGGTTCCAATTCGAATTTTTTGCTTGCTTTTTTTTTTAAATTCCCCACACCTCCCCGAAGGGGATCGTGAGGAAATGCGAATGCATTTGGGTGCACCCGATGAGTGTGCGATTAATTAATGAAGAGAGACGAGAGTGTGCACGTAGAGGCGTAATGCTCGAGTTGCATTGTGTTACACTTCGTCCTAGTGGTATCGTTGCCGCGAGAGATTCGACTTCACCGACTTCCATCGCTATCAAGACACCAAAGCGCGCGCTTTGAACTGAACAGGCAGCGCCATCGGACGGCCGCGGCGGAAAACTTAGGATTGTCGTTTGTTGCTCCCGTGCCCGCAGTCACGGTAGAAACGCAAGGATCCTCGCCGAAAGGACGTAAAAACGTCCCAGTAGCCCGGTACTTTTTCGTACTTCTGCGTGCATGGCTGGCACAACAGCTGTATGAACACCGTTCGGAAGGGACTAGCTTTAAAATTCTGCGGGTTACCTCAGAAGTCGGACGAAAATGAAAGACAACTCTACCGCAGCTGTGCGGGGCTGCGTAAGCAACGCCTCGAATTCCGTCCATCAGTGTCTCCACTCTCGTGCGTTTTTTTTTTTCGCCTTTTATTATTTTAAATGTATACACAAGCTTACAAGGTCACAAAGAAAGATAGGAAGATAGCAGGCTGTCAACGGCCACCTAGAGGGGCAATGTGCCTGCCTGCGTCTTCTGCTCTCACGCGTGATTTCTTGCCAGCCAGAGCGGCGAGCAGGGGTAGCCGGTGCGGAATCAGACACAAATTTGCATTGAGAAATAGAAAGCTCACCTCCAGTCGCACGTCATAATCCACGCTCTTCATCTGTGCGATGCATTTTCCAATGATTTCTGACGACCCAGCAGCGCTCAGCGATTCCTCTCTGACGCCGTACACGTGGTTACTCGCGTACAGCTTGGTTCCAATCGACAAGCAGCTATTTTTAAATTACTTTTCTATATCTTCGATTCTACGAAAACCGCAGAAGAAAACTCGATGTTCGTTTCTCGCAGCCATTTCCACGCGCGAGCGGCCGACGCTGTTGGAGCAGACGACAACGAGTGACGAACTCATTGGCGCCGGTATGTGTAGCACTGCAGCCCATATGGTGGCGTCCGAGAGGCGCAAAGGCTCCTCATTGTTTGTCGTTTCCGGTGCACAAAGCTGTTCCCCCCCCCCTCCCCCCCCATTATGGGAAGACGAGCTCGTAGCTTGGTTCTGAGCGACAAGCGGCTCTTTGCCTCCCTCGGGTGCCTCGAGGCGGAAAGGGGACGATAGGGTGGTTGAATGCCGACAAGAGTCGCCGACAGACCGACTTTTCGACAAAAAAGTGAAACACAAGTACATATGAGTCAACACGGGGCACTTATACTCACAAAAAGAAGAAAAAAATGCCGTTCTTGGAGAACAGCGGCCGCCGCAAACGTCGTCGCCGCCTGAAACATGCAGACGCGCTCGTAGTCGACAATCCTAACAGTGCGCCGCTGACCCGATAGAGGGCGAGAGCAGTAGCGCCACCATACCAGCTCACGAGGTCTATAGGCCCGAGCGCGGAGGGGAGCGCCCGAGCTCTCTCTCCGCCGAGCGAGCTCCGCGATGCGAGCGCCCTCACCGGGTACGCTCTTCCTCTCCCTTACCCTCCGCTGCTCCGCGATGCGAGTGCTATCACACGCCCGCGCGCTCCTCCTCTCCCTTACCCTCCGCCGCTCACCACCTGCTCCGGTTGCTAGGCGCGGCGCAGCTGTTGCTAGGGGCGAGGAGGAGCGCGCGCCGGTGTGCGCCTGTGCGCACGCCGGCCAGGGACGCAGGACAACCCCCGACTAAGAAATGCATTCGCATTTAAAATGTCATCTCATTAATAAAAGCATATCTCCTGGTCGGAGCAGCCGCAAATGAGCAGCTGTCAATAGCGGGCCCGTCGCTGACGGCCCACAGTGAAGCGGCTACGCCATGTTACACGTCCGTCCCTCGCTTTCGGGGGTCAATAGCTAACGGTTAAAAAAACTCAGTTTCGCTTAAGAGCGAAGCAATGAATGCGATGCCAAAAAATTGTATTGTGAAACGAAGTAAGACTAGCAGCTAACTCTTTTGGATCCGATCTCGCGTAACTCAACAAAACGCTTGTTTAAAGGGGTACTGACACGAATATTTTCAGTTGTCGTTTTTTTGCGTCAAATGAAAGGCCAAGCCCTCAAGAGCCCAGAAAAAGTAGTGATAAGCGCGAGTGCGCCCTGAAAAAGTAATTACAGTATGTTTTTAAAAGCTAGTTTCGGTTCCTACTGTACCCTGACGTCACAACACGGTATGAGCTTCTCGTCACGTGCTCGCACAATATATAGTGACGTTTCCACGCACAAGCGGCCATTTTGGAAGTTTTGATGACGTACAAGCGGCCATCTTGGAAGTTTCGGTACCTAACGTCATCACAACAAGCCAGACTGCTGCGTGAAGTCACCGGAATTTGTACTGTAGCCTGACGTCAAACTAGTGTCGATGTCAGCAGGTGCGCTATGGAAAAATTGCCTTTAATATCAAATTAAAATATCTTATTAGCACTTGCTGAGCTTCACAATTGCTCAGAGCTGTCTCTGCATACAGGAGATATGTATGGCAGAGTAAACTCGCATTCGAAAAAAGGTGTCAGTACCCTTTTAAGGGAATATGGCCCTCCAGGAACCGAAGCGTTTTCTTGCTCTGAGTTCTCTAAACGCGAAGTAAGCGTTGAGAGCACAGCAAGTTTACGAGCCGTCTCCTGACGCCTCGAGATAGCGCGCGCGCAAGCGACTGCGCCCTTCGAACGATGCGCCCCCCCCCCTTCCGCTCCCCTGGCGTCCCTTCATGCTCCTTACGAAAGACGGGCGGGGCGTTTCCTCTCTGTTTGATGAGCAATCGACGGCAGGCACGCACGCGGGAAGATGTTATCTCATGCGCTGTCCGGGCGGCGGAGACAGACGGCCGGCTAGTTTAATCTCCGCTTCAGCCACGTTCGTCGCCAGCGCTCGCGAGCTTTTACCCGCGGCTAGAATGCGCGTGGTGATGTTATTAATTTGGACTTTATACGGAAAATTACGGCAACGGCGACGGCAAAATCCGCCGAGAGTGTCCATATAATTGCTATCGCAAGGGTCAATGTACGGGGCAGATTTTGCGCCCCCCCCCCCTCTTAGGTGATTAGGGGAGGGGCGGCCGCCCTCCCCTGCCCCCCCCTGTGCGCACGCCTGTGCTCCTGAGATGATTTTTTATGAGATTTGCAATGAATCGAAATATTTCTAGCCTTCATAAGAGCCCCATAATAATACTCAGGTGCTTGAATGTTAATGCAATATGCTTCTGTATTGCACTCCAGGATGTAGAATTCGCTGCTGCAAAGTGCTTCCAGATGCAAAATTATATGCTCCAAAGTGCTCCAAGATGAAAATTTTGCTGCTCCAAAGTGCTCCAAAACGGAAATATTGCTGCTCCAAAAACTGCTCCAAATCAGAAGTCCTCGGTAGCATCACTGTAAATGTCACCTCATGGTGGCCTTCACACAGTACCTTGCTACCACTCTTTTTGGCGCCGTTGTTACCATGATTACGACGAACCACGTGCGTCAGCTAGCAGACGCTCCCATGGTTTGTCGTGTAGTGTACACAATAAGTCTAGAAGACCTAACAGACCTCGAGCCCGAGCTCTTGCGACGCAGCAATGGCTTGCATGTCGTGCACGCCATTGCAAATTGAAAGTGTGTTGCTGAGCCCCGCACAATGCGAGGATGGTTCCGAGGGCCCGGACGAAGCGCTAACGCCCGATGACGTGGAAGGCGTCGGTCGGTAAGCATTTAGAATATTTTTTCCGTTGACAGCATCGTGCCGAACTGAGCGTTGAGTGTTTCGCAGGTGCCGGTGTGGCTGGTGTCGCTCGATGCCGCAAAAGGCAAAACGCGGGAGAGTATCGTTTGATTACCATTCCCACCAGTTCCACAGTGCACCTAAAGCCCCTCCATGCGTTTTCCGCCGGCTAGGTTAAGTAGCGCCAACTCGTCCGCCCCCTCTCCCTTTACACCGGTTCCCCGCATAGCGGAAGCCGAAGTGCCGCCATGATGTTTCTGCTGCTTTTCCGGTTGATGCACCTGCCCCATGCCCGCCTGATGCCCGCCCATGCCCTCGCGACGCAGAAACACCGAGCGAAAACTCGCTCGGCGGCAGGCAGTTTACGACGAACCTCAAAACAACAACACTTGCGAAACGGAGAAGCAAATATGAGCTTTCTCGCGTGTGCACATGCGTGCGCAGAAACAAGATGGAAGGAAAAAGCGGAAGGAAGTGGCTCAAGAACTTCCTTCCGGAAGCTCCGGAACCGGAAGTGGGCGTCGTCGTCGAACAATGGATGGCGGTACTTGGAGGGGCTTTAAAGGGACACTAAAGGCAAATATTAAGTCGACGTTGATTGTTGAAATAGCGGTCCAGAAACCTCGTAGTGCTGCTTTTGTGCCAAGGAAGTGCTTATTTTGAAATAAAATCACGTTTTTAGTGGTCCGCATCGCGTTAGCGCGCTTCAAATCTCCCGCCTGAAAATACGACTTTCATACGTCACTGCTGCCGTGCCCAACGTTGCCCGCTTTTACTGCGCGACCGCCGACACTAGTAGCAGCCGAGCGGAAGTAGCGGGACCCACAGTAGCAACAACGGCGCTGCGGCAAAGACATTGCAAAGACTTGCTAGGATGGGCACATTCAAAGCCTTCACCAAGTTGCGGTTGGTCTCGTAATCCTCAGTACGAAAGTGCAGCGAGCACACACGCAGAGGTTTTGACTGTTTAGCACACTGGCGTAATTGCATGACACTAAGCCACTTCGAGCGTAAGGGTTCATTCCGCGGCACACAGTGAAAAGACACACCGGTTTCCTTGCTGCAGCACTGGCGTTGTGCACCATTCGGGCATCCGGCAATATCACACGCATGCGGCATTTTGTCGAACTTTCTGTCAGAGCGACTTTCACG
Source organism: Rhipicephalus sanguineus (assembly GCF_013339695.2). Lineage (NCBI taxonomy): Eukaryota > Metazoa > Arthropoda > Arachnida > Ixodida > Ixodidae > Rhipicephalus > Rhipicephalus sanguineus. The sequence continues at coordinate 174,088,513 of NC_051176.1, forward strand.
AGCGCGCAAAACACGCACGGCAGTACGCGATCCCGAAACTACCACTGAGACGGGCGAGGCGCAATTCGGCGAAAACGGAACCTTTGAACCACGCGCGCCGTTCCCCATGGCAACGCCACGGAGGTTTTGTTTTCCATGAATCAAGCGGAAACGAACAAACAGCATTTTATTACGTCTTTTGATGCTCGGAATGTTCTTTTTTTACTGCTGCTAGTTTGATTACTAGTGATTTATTGTAGGCCGACTTCCATACGTCATCGAGATCACTTTGAAAATGTCCCACTCGTGGCGCTCATCATGTGATAAATTTAGCTTAATTTCTCGGTAAGTAGGGCACTGCTGTTGATAACGTTGCCGTTTTAGAAGTTGTCATACATTGGGCTTTCACTCTGACATAAATTGTTATTTGCCTTTAGTGTCCCTTTAAGTGCACCTAGCGTCGTGTTCGTTGTTTTGAAAATACATCAATTAGAAACAGGAATGATTTGTTTCTGAGAAAGCATAAAAAGGGGTTTTGTACCTTTTAGGGCTCCGTAATATGGCCTAGCTACCACCGTATAAATATTACATGGTACTTGTCGCGTCAAGCCAATCAAAATGCACGGCCTTTGTCGTCACTGTCACATGACGAAACGTTACCTCCCATAACAAAAATAGCTGATGTGTGTCGCTGTAGTCCGAAATGAAGGTAGTTTATCCGGTGAAATAAAATTATAACGGCTTCGTTTTCAGCGTTGCCACTTGCGCAACGATGTCGGCGCATTCCACAGTACCTGAAGAAGCATTGAAAATGACATGCTTAATTTGTGTCGCAGGACCCCTTTAAAGGTACGAGATCAAAAAGTGCCAAGTAGAGCACCGATTATGCGATATATTGCTGTTAAAGAGCATTGACACCATGGTCAAAAAGGCTAATCATATGTTAACGGACTCATGAGTCAACTAGGACTCAGACCGAGCTGCAAGTCTGAGCCTGAGTGAGTCCACATGAGGAAAATTTAGGTGACTCTGAGTCCTAGACAAAATGTATTTCATGAGTGAGCCTGAGTGAGCTCCACATTTTTTGCCGACCTATGGCTAGTACTGAAACTGACCGTGCCTGGCGCTCAAAAAAACGTGATCACTCTATTACGTCAGACCGCAACTACATGTGACAAGGAAGTGACGAAATTGTTATGAAGGCGCATCCTGGCTGTATCTTTTTGTGGAAAGCAGCAAGTAATCTCAGTTGTGCCAGTGATCACCTTACCTTTGCGTGTGCTGTTTACGTGTGGTGAAAAAACTGTGATATCAACCTTTTCTTTCCCTGTGAAACATGAAACTCGAGGGCAGCTGCTGCAGCGTTTCCTCTTGCAGACAGGCGACATAGCTTTTCAGGCCTGTTTGTAGTACAAGAAAGAAACGCATAAGCACCACACATCGCACCCGAAGAATAAGCTGTCTACTTGTGTATTTCAGGATGCTTGCTGATTTCCTGAAGAGATTCTGCTTCGGTGCGCCTTGATTTAAATTTTTTCACTTGTCGCGCGTTTGCCATGGTGGATCAGTGGTTACGGTGCTCGGCTGCTGACCTGAAGGTCGCGGGTTCGGTCCCGGCCGCGGTGGTCGCATTTCAGTGGAGGCAAAATGGCAGAAGCCCGTCCCGTGTACTGTGCAATGTCAGTGCACATTAAAGAAAAACAGATTGTCAAAATTTTCGAAGCCCTCCACTATGGCGTCCCGCATAATCATATCATGGTTTTCGCACGTAAAACCCCAGATATTATTATTCCTTGTCGCAGGTAGTTCCAGTCTGATGTAACAGTGCGGTTGCGCTTCCTGCATGCCGGGTACGGTCAGTTTCGGTATTGGCCTCAAAATTCGATGAATATCTCTAATTACGTGCTACTTTCACGATTTCTAAAAAATGGGCATGCCATAAATTGCCATGCACTACAACTTTCTAATATAAACAACTGCCCTCACTCAATAATTAAAAAGTTAATTAACAAGTTTTTGTTAACTAGTCACATCAATGTCGTCTTAGCTGCAGAAAAGTATTTCCGTCTCGACGTAAAGTTCATGCGGGAAACTGAAAGGAGCCTGACTATCATAATTTTTATAAAAAACTATTCTCTAAAAAAAAAACACCCGGTAAAAATCTTTGGTCATTCCTTCCGTACGCCTCGCCACATTCCACAGCATAACTGAAAAGATTTGCATTTCATTGACAAGCGCTCAGTTGACCATATAAAAACATGTATGCTTGTGACTGTTCCAATTTATGTATGGCAATTTTTCAATATCGAAACACCTTTAATTGCCAGAACGTGGAAGCTAATGATATCTGGGGTTTAACATCCCAAAACCACGATATGATTATAAGGGGCGCCTTAGTGGAGGGCTCTAGAAATTTCAACCACCTGGGATTCTTTAACTTGCACCTAAATATAAGTACACGGGCCTCAGACATTTTGGCCTCCATTGAAAATGCAGCCGCCGCGGTCGGGATTAGATCCTGCGACCTTCGGGTCAACAGTCGAGCGCCATAACCACTAGACCGCCGTGGCGGGGCAGAATGTGGAAGCTGAACTACTAGGATATACGCAATTGGCTAGATGTTGATGCATCAAATTGTACAGGTGATGTCTGCGAATGAACGTGTGTACGTCACAGCTGGAACCACACACGCTGACATTTAGCATGTTCATTCACTGGAGGTAGAGGGTAAGAGGGATGGAAGCGACATTTTGCTTTTTGGAGCAGATTCTGGAGCAGAAAAAATGCTAGTTTGGAGCAGCCATTGGTGTTTTCAAAGCAGGTGGCAAAATATTCCAAACGACTCCTGGAGTTTAAAGCATCATTTAAGCATCTCATAAATATTAATATTTATTATTAAAAATATTCCCCGTAAAATAATCATTGCAAATTGCAAGAAACAAATAATTAAGCGGATGGATGGTCATTGAACACTAAGTTTGATGAGCTACATATATTTAAAATACCAGTACTTGTGGCAGAAATGATATAAAAGTGATAAGGCTGAGCACTAAATTATAAAAGTAGCCACAGTCACATGTAAGTCACAGTCACAGTCTAGGCTGCTCGGAGGAGGCAGTAACATGTACACTGCTTTGTTCGGCCTTCTGCGAGATGTACCGGCGACACATCGAGGCAAGGAGAGGTTTGCAACTGTCAACACACCTGACATCGCGGCCAGTCTTCAGGAATGTGTATAGCAGTAATCCGTTCATTGTGTGTATGGTTCCTTTGTGGCATGAGGAGCTGGCCGTCCGCTGCGCCGACGGCGCTCCGAGGCAAGGAACGACTGCACCTGACAGCACACCTGACGTCACGGCCAATTTTCAGGAATGTGCATCCCTTTCTTGTGTGTATTGTGTCTTGTTCGCCTCCCGGGACCGTCCGTCGTCCAGGTGCACCGCTTCTCTCTTTCCCGGAGTGCGAAGGAGGCGGTGCTTACTAGGTGCACGGGCGGAGATGAAGACAACGTGTTTGATTGGACTGTCTTGGACTTGATTGTTTCCTCCAGCAGGGAATCCTGGGAAGGCCCAGGCTTTATAACGCGAGCGTCGAGACACTCCAAGCAGGCTATGCTACGACGAGGCTTCGACAGGCCACGTCGAGGCTACGTCGACGCGACGCAGCGTCGCTAGACGACGCTACGACACGCTACCAAAACGTCATGTAAATAAACGTTCCTGTTATCAACTCCGGCTCCTGAACTCGACTTGTCCCTGAGGCCAGGCTGCTCCCCGGTCCTATGGGCAGACCCCCGATCACATCAGGCATAAATGAGGACAAAGCTGATAAACAAGTAAATGTAATCAGTCACACATCAGTTATCACTGCAGAAGTTAGTAATCAGTATGATATCGAACTAATTGCACATACATTTCACCAAAATAGTATACTTGTAAGGTACGAATATACAGCTAAATCAGATATATGTAGTGCAAGTACAAGTGGCATTGTCCATATGCCAGTGTGCAGCTAGTATACAAGCTGCATACTAGCGTACTAGTATACAGCTTGTTTTTGGTTTCGTTTAGGCTCGCTGGATGGTCACACAGTTAAAGTTCATTGTTTTCAGTTTCCCAACGCCATTTCGGAGCAGGTTCAGAGCACTTACTAACAAATATTACACTTTGGGGCAGCATTTCTCTTTTGGAGCAATTGGAGCAGCACTTCCATCACTGAGGTAATTTATGGTAGCATAACCTCATCAATATGCCTTAGAACAACAGCGTTTATGAACACATGTAGACAAGAAGAAAAAATTATAAGTAGGGGTGTGCGAATATCAAAATTTTCGAATACGAATACATAGCTTCGAATACGAATCGAATACCGAATAATCAAGAGAGGTCATTTTTTTTCACCAGTAATCTTTTTTTTTACTACATATTTATGTTGAAAACAGTACACTTGTATGCTATCAGGACAAAATCTGTTATTGCACGAAAGAATATCTGTACTTGGCAGGAAGTGCATGACTGCGCTATATTTAGGCTGTCTTAATAGCTTAGGCTCAATTCACATGTTGAACAAACTTTCTCTTCCCTTTTTTTATGTGGTAGCACTGTATTAGAAAAACAAACAACCAAAAAGAAAAGCTTTTGCATCCGCCTTGGTGGCTTAGCGGCTGTGGCGTCATACTAGTGAGTACGAGGGCGCTGGTTTGATTCCTTCCCAGCTGCATTATAAAGAGGTCAAATGTAACAGTGCCTATTAAAGGTGGTCACAACTGATCAGGATTCCCCCACTATCATCGTCATATCGGGGTTTTGGGAGTTTTGGCACTACAATCCCTCGAACTTAACGTTTTTATTATCTTTATACACACTTTCGCCCCTGTTACCACCGGTCGACACTCTGAGGCAAACGGGAGTATCTGTGGCGTCTATCAGCCACACAACGATCATCATCGGGGTTTCTTGCCTTTCCTTTCTCGAAAACTGTGCGCTGGCTACTTTCCTATCACGAACGCTATGTCATGCTGATAGCCACATGTCGTTCGTGGTCGGGAAGCACCGGGCGCGCGGTGATAACGCAAGGAAAGCCCGCCAGATAGGCGACATTATTGTTGGGTGGCAAAAAGACGCCCCGAATACGTCTTTTTTTGTCGGAGTTTGCGGAGCCGCAACCCCTGTTCGAAATGCGGTGTCGGCGACGAGCGCATTATTTCGCCACTTCGAGGACCGCCTTCGTGCACTCGTTGCTGCCGGCAGTAAAATGACGCTGGCGAAAGAGCGAGATAGGCGAGATCGCACGAACGATACGCCCGGGTGTGATGCACGTTCGATGTATTCTGTCGGGAACGCAGCGTAACTACGCGGGTGATTCCACGTAAGATCGAACAAACGATGGCTGGTCGACCTCTTAAATTTATTTCAAAATTTTATATATTATTGCCTGATGAGTGGAAAGAAGAGATCCGCAATTTGTTTTGCCGCCAAAAATTTGTTCGAAGCACAGGAAATCAATAATGACGGAGAGGTGGAGTGGAGCGCTCATCCGCTCTGCTGTTTTGGCCATCTTTCGTTATGAATTGCACAAAACATATTAAAGCTAGGTAGCTCAAATTTTTTTAACTAAATATATGCATGTTTTTGCTTCTGCTCAGGTATTTTTAGTTTTTATTTGTAGTGTAGATGTTTTTATAAAAACCTCAAAATTGGCCCAGAAAACGTTATTTTCTTTACTTTGAAGGTCTTTATCTCAAAAATACCTTGTAGGAGAGCGACGAAAATTCCACATTACGTTCTTCGCATGCTTATCTACCAAACTGCTGAATCTTATATTTCTATACCTTTTTAGTAAAGAGATATGATCGGGCTAAGTTCAAGAAAACACCGAACAATGGAAACTTCTGACGACAATTAGAAAAGAAACCCATTTTTTAAATTTCTTAAACTTTGTCCACTTATTCTCCATATCAGGTTGCACAATAATTGAAAACATGTTGCATAATGTTGTTGCACTAATAGTTAGGGCCCCTCCAATGAGACCCTTAGGCAAGGATTGGCAATTCCGACTTCTTGCCCAGCAAGTGTATAAAATGCAGGTAGGATTGAATTTCTCTTTATTAAAAGGCCAGCAGGTACCGAAAAAGGTGTCGCCGGCACTGAAGACGTTAATATTGAAATTATTTGGTCTCTGCAGCGGCCACGAGTGCGGGGCTACCGAGCAGGCGCGCGCGCACCCGAGACGGCGCAGTGAGAGCTCGTTTTCGCGTCCTCAGACCGATTGAGTTCGAAACAGCAACACCTCTCGGGTGACTTGAACACACGTGCACCGGTAGTCGCAGTGATCTGGTTAATGACGTCGATTTCTTTTTCAGGGGGCATAAGAAGGTCATCGATAAACTGTGCGTTCCGTGAAGATCTTTCATTGCAGTGGTAGCAAAAGCACGCGTAGCACAAGTAGTCAGTCTCACTGACAGTCACTGATCTTTCGGGCGTTAAACGTTCCTTCAAAGCATTTATGTCTAGGTCGGTAACTGCGAAATTTTGGCTTCTTTGCAATAATTAAAGGAGTGGTGACACGATTTTGAGACATCGCAAAAGGGACGTTTTTTGCTTCGTTGGTATGTAGTGTCAACGCTGTCCACACACTGGAGTCGGAGAACACGTATAAAATATTTTAATTTGACTTTGAAGTTTTCGTCGCTGAGCATCTGCAAGCCAGCCCCAGTGCAAGGACATTATCCCGACGAGTCAAGACAGTTCCCCCGAGTTTGCGAGTTCTGCGTCCTGCATGCAGCCTAAATCGTAGAAATCACTGTCATTGTCACTGGACGACAATTCACTCATCGTTGTTTATGGGCACCACGAGCAGATGGATTTGCCGCCAGTACGTCGCGAGTTTCTGTATCTCCGTGACGTCACACTGCTATGAAACGACACTGAGAAGCCACCCCCTCGATATCGAAACCGAAAGTGTCTTTTTAAGGTGGCGCTAATTAAAATATATACGATGCATTCCCAGGCACACGATATTCGTCTTAGGTTTCTCGACACCAGTATTTTTATTTAGAGCAACATTCCGAAACTTAAAATTCGTGTCAGTACTCCTTTAAGCTTCTTGTGCTTCGAAAGGTAGTCTCCACAATACAATCATTCAGAGCTATACTTTCTCGCCATGAGACGCACAGGAGGAGTAGAGTAAGAGCAAAGCACAAGAACTATCCGCGCCGAATGAAGTGTGAACAGCGCACCGAACGCGCGGCCAGTTCAGGCCGTCTGCTGCCGACATCTAAGATAGGCAAGCGCATCCGGTTACCGATAGTTTTGCTTTTCTTTCCTTTGACATTCCATATTTTGCTTTGCCACTGGAGCGCCACGTTCATGCTTTCCACTGATCGCAACTGGCGCAACGCAGTTTCTCTGGCAGCAGCGTGCGTGAAGCGAGCGCTCATAGCTCCCTTATATAGAGTTTTCATCTTGCTTCCATCTCCGCCGTATTATGAGCGCATAGCTGCGATGCGAACAGAGGGCGGATAGAATAGCGAAGCTCCAGTGCACGTGCGTTCAAGTCACCCGAGAGGTGTTGCTGTTTCAAACTCAATCGGTCTGAGGACGCGAAAACGAGCTGTCACTGCCAACAACAAACGTTGGTCATTGCGCCGTCTCTTACAACGAGCATCTCGGGAGCGCGCGCGCCTGCTTGGTAACCCCGCGCTCGTGGCCGCTGCAGTGACCAAATAATTCCAAATTAACGCCTTCAATGCCGGCGACACCTTTTTCGGTACCTGCTGGCCTTTTAATAAAGAGAAATTCAATCCTACCTGCATTTTATACACTTGCTGGGCAAGAAGTCAGAATTGCCAATCCTTGCCTAAGGGTCTCATTGGAGGGGCCGTAACTATTAGTCCAACAACATTATGCAACATGTTTTCAATGATTGTGAAACCTGATATGGAGGAGAATAAGTGGACAAAGTTTAAGAAATTTAAAAAATGGGTTTTTTTTTTTAATTGTCGTCAGAAGTTTCCATTGTTCGGTGTTTTCTTGAACTTAGCCCGATCATATCCCTTTACTGAAAAGGTATATAAATATAAGATTTGGCCGTGTGGTAGATAACGACGCGAAGAACGTAATGCGCAATTTTTGTCGCTCTGCTACAAGGATTTTTCGAGATAGAGACCTTCAAAATAAAGAAAATAACGTTTCCTGGGCCAATTTTGAGGTTTTTTATAAAAAAACTCTACAGTACACATCAAAACTAAAAATACCTGAACAGAAGCAAAAACATGCATATGTTTAGGTAAAAAAATTTCAGCTACATAACTTTAATATATTTTGTGCAATTCATAACGAAAGTTGGCCAAAACAGCAGAACAGATGAGCGCTCCACTCCACCTCTCCGTCATTATAGATTTCCTGTGCTTCGAAAAAATTTTTGGCGGCAAAACAAATTGCGGATCTCTTCTTTCCACTCATCAGGCAATAAAATATAAACTTTTGAAATAAATTTAAGAGGTTGACCAGCCATCGTTTGTTCGATCTTCCGTGGAATCACCCACGCGGTATATTCATCGCCTGACGTGCGCCACAGCTAGCTAGAAAGAAATATATGCGATGACGCCAATGGCGCCGCAGTAAAGGTTACCAAAAGTGCCCACTACTGGAGTTACCATCGAATCATTTCGGAACTATGCCAATCGCGGCACAGCGGACGGACGACTAATGCGGCGTTCGTCGATGCTTGCGCGTACGTTTGTACGGCGATCCGTTACCAGGGGCGTAGCCAGAAATTTTTTCGGGGGGGGGGGGGGATGTTCAACCATACTTTATGTATGTTCGTGCGTGCGTTTGTATGTGTGCGTGTATGCATACGCAAGCAAAATTGAAAAATTTGGGGGGGGGGGGGGTTGAAGCCCCCCCCCCCCCCCCCCCCCCCGGCTACGACCCTGTCCGTTACGGAGCGTTACGGAGCGCCTGCTAAGCTTACCCAGTTAAGTGCCGGGACGTTCGCTGTAACGCATGCGTGCGTTTGTCCGTGCGCAGCGTGATTTCTCCGCGCTCGGAAAGCACCGGACCGAGTAAAAGGGTGCCGACTACGTTCTCAGGCCAATGCGGCGACGGCGAGCTGCTTTCATTTCTGCAAGCGACACGCACTTAATTGAAGCGGTCCCACTCAAGGGCGCGGCAGCGAACGGCGTGTTTGGGTTGTCACCTGTTCTTAAAAGTGTGCAGTACACTTGCACCATGCAGCGGCAACAGCGCTAAGCCACACACACTGCCGAGCAGGCAGTTCATGATCAGCAATGCGGCAGTTCGGGCACGTTGGTATTCCACCTTGAAAAAACTAAGAGCGCACGGAAAACACGGACGACAAAAAGTCACACATATGCACACACGTAGGCGCTTACGTGTGTGCATGTGTGTGACTTTTTGTCGTCCGTGTTTTTGCGTGCGCTCTTAGTTTTTTCAAGTTCATGATCGTTGATAGGTTTGTTGGGTTCGTCGCGGAGAAGTGCCGCGGCGCGTTCCGTCGTCATGCCCCCGTGCATTTCCGATGCTTATCCATGTGGGCATATCACCGCACTCGCGCCGAAGTCGTAATAATCACTGGTCGACCGTTCATGCGCTTACCGTAAAGGCGCAAAATTGGAAGTTCTTTGCAGTAATATATACGACCGAATATTCGAAAAGGTCGAATATTCGGGTCCCTTTGAATATTCGAAACTTCTCGAATACACGGTTTTCGAATCGAATACGAATACTTCAAATGTAATATTCGACTGATATTCGAAACTTTCGAATATTCGCACACCTCTAATAAGCATTTGTGAACTGGGTGGGTAGAATCCTTCATTCCGGGACCCTGCCCAACCCTTTCAATAAAGGCCGTTTGGCCCTGAATGTCAAGAGTTTCTGTGCCTCCCACGTACCACTACTTGAAAGTGTGTATATATATATATATATATATATATATATATATATATATATATATATTATATATATATATATATATATATTGTTTGGGTCTGCTGTACACGAGTGTCAAGGGCACCCCCATGCATTATAGGGTTGGGGCAACAAAGCCTTAGAGAAAGTTTATTTCAAGGTCAGGGAGACTGCAAGGAGCCAAAAAAAAAAGTCCAACAGAATCTGAACAAACTTCTTAATAGTCCTTTTGCAATGCTGCCAAGTCTTCTCTGGCATCTGTGGGGGAAAAAAAAGAAAAGCCTTTGCACAAGGGTGCTGCAGGGCAGTGCATTAACTCCAGCGCCTTGTAGAGCATGTAAAACTGCTTAGTATTCTTCAACTTCCTCAGGAGCTCCAACAGAATCTGAACCAACTTCTTCGTAGTCCTTTTCCAATGCTGCCAAGTCTTCTCTGGCCTCTGCGAACTCTCCCTCCTCCATGCCCTCACCAACGTACCAGTGGACAAATGCTCGCTTAGCATACATAAGATCAAACTTATGATTCAAACGACCCCAAGCTTCAGCAATTGCAGTAGTGTTAGACAACATGCACACTGCACGTGGTACTTTGGCCAAATCTCCACCTGGAACCACTGTTGGTGGCTGATAGTTGATGCCGACCTAGAAAAAAAAAGCTACGTTGAGCAAAATTACCATGTATGCCACAGGGTTTGGAATAATAGGAGTAGAAGGTGTACTGTGAGCAAACCTTGAATCCAGTAGGGCACCAGTCGACAAACTGAATACTTCGCTTGGTCTTAATTGCAGCAATCGCTGCATTGACATCCTTGGGGACTACATCGCCCCGGTACAGCATGCAGCAAGCCATATATTTCCCACGACGAGGGTCGCACTTCACCAGTTGGTTGGATGGTTCAAAGCAAGCGCTTGTGATTTCCGCCACTGTAAGCTGTTCATGGTATGCCTTCTCCGATGAAATCACTGGGGCATAAGTTACTAACGGAAAGTGGATCCTGAAAAAAAAAATTTGGTGGACCCTAAGCATAGGTGGGAATTGACATAAAGCGAAGCTTTTAGTGAATTTTATGCAAAAAGTAATAACTGTGGGGGTTTTACATCCCAAAACCATGATGTGATTATAAGACGATGAGTGGAGGGCGCCGAAAATTTTGACCACCTGCGGTTCTTTAACGTGCACCTAAATCTAAGCAAACGGGCCTCTAGCATTTCACCTTCATCAAAATGCAGTTGCCGCAGCCGGGATTCGATCCCGCAGCCTTTGGGTCAGTGGTCAGCACCATGACCACTAGACTACCATGGCAGGTTATGCAAAATGTAACAAAATTACAGATATCTTTATGCAATTTATTGAAATGACAGAAATTTAACATGATGCACATATTTTGATGCATTTGGTATCCATGCCACATTAAAGACACAGCGCTTATCTTCTTACTGCATGCCAGTCCCGTCACTCACAAGATTTTTTTTAATGTTACACATTGTCATTAATGCTAGTGTTCTTAACTGTAGAATTGAAATCGACTTGCACCATATCAGATTAATTCACAGGAATCGTGGCATAGCTCGTTTGTAAGGAATTAGCATGTTGCATTTTTAAAAGTGTTGTGCTTGGCATAGATGTTGACTTTGTAGATCGGTGAAAAGTAACGAGAGACATCCAATGTCTCAATCCCCCTGGCGAACATGTGGGCAGTCGCACCACCAGTTCTTGACGTGGGCAGTGATCAGTGCGAAAGGTGACGGCTAACAATAATACACGTTACGCATCTTTCACAGAGGCCGATAATTTAAGTTTGCTGGTTTTCGAATGTCGTCTTGTACTGGCTGTTGTCGTAGCCAGGAATCGTAGCACCTGTTGTGGACTGAATGAAATGCAGGGCAAGGAATTTGCGTTTTTGTTGCTGCTGGACTGATGTAAAGAGTGGCCAGTGCAATGTACTTCCCTCCACTTGACTTGCACAACGCGTGCATCACCCACCCATTCAGTGAGGATTGGCCCGGCCTCTCTCATCACTGGGCCAACGAGGGCGGGGACCAAAGATGAAATAGGGTGGCCAGTGTGTCGCATTTCTTTTCTTTTTGCTGTCCCTGCACAACCGAAGAAAAGGACGTTTGTTCCTGAAACCCATTAGGGAGCATGGGGCAGGGTAGTTGCAGGGAGGTAGAAGCAGGGTGAAAGAAGGGATGAAGCCATCATTCTTTCCCCTTCAAAGCACTGCTGCCGCAAAAACCAGCTGCGGGCGCATGCCAGGCCACTTCTAAAGCTTCACTTTAGAAATTATTCTGAGGATTGCACATCTTTTGTGCAATTGAGTGCAAGCATAGGCGTGCGCAGGGTTCCCCATCAGGGGGGGGGGGGGCAAGGGTTCATCGCAACGCCCCCCCCCCCCACCCTACTAAGTCAATGTATGGGGCAGATTTTGCGCCCCCCCTCTGTGCGCACGCCTATGAGTGCAAGTGTAACAAAAGCCTGGTCCATGCATTTTGTCGCACTTTGGCCATCGGCACAGCTATAGTCGGATAGAACTTTAGAAGTCTGTGATATTTCCTCCTCAAATCCTCAAAGGCGGATGCACGCAAGCCTGCCCCAATGAGCGGGCACTCCAGGCTGACGTCGTGAGCCGGACGGCTGGTGACCCCGCCTTTAAAACAGGGGCGTAGGTCGAAATTTTATTTCGGGGAGGGGGGGGGGGGAGGGGGGAGGGGGCACCTCTGATCTGAAGCGGGGGCCGGGCAGGCATATGTGGTCGAGTGTCATTTTTTGCTCTGCATGCCATAGCAAAACACGCACACGCACACCGGGGCACGGGCCTGGTGTGCCACCCCCTGTCTACGCCACTGCTTCGAAGAACGCGCGTGAGCGGGACTATTTCTTTAGTCTCGGAGGCGATCGGCGGCCGCCGCACTTTGGTCATCTGGGCGGAGCCTCTCCGGACTGACTAGCGTTGGCACTGCCATTGTACAGCATGTAAAGGCTGAGCTTGAGGGGGGGAGACATACTTTGAGAGTGTAGATTTAAAGCTGCTGCACTGTAGTGCGATTGTGCCAATTCATCTAGTGTAGCAAATAACCCCTTCCCCACTCTGTGCAGGGCTCAAGGGTAAATATTAATGCAGGATGTACATGTAATGCTGGGTTTAGTGCATAATATGGCGATGCCTTTGTTCGAGGCTGTGTGACCTGTACAACTGTGTTGCGTGTGTGGCACCTTTGTCCTAGAGTGCAGTTGATAAGCACTGGTCATGTATTTCGGCAGCCATAAGAGAGCTAACGATTGGCACAGGGGAATATGAAAGAGCAAATGTGGACATTTACACCGATATATACTATCAGCGAGAGGAAGAAAGCGGAGGAGGAGAGTAGAGACTGGGAACGCAGTGCTACATGAGCGGAGCTAAGATGTGGCGCCACAGTAGCTTGCAGTTCTCAGTTTCATCGACCGGTAAGCTTTGTGGCGATCATGTATGCAAATACCATAATTAGAAAGTATTAGTAGAAAATCAGCCGGTGAACAAAAGAAGGCAAGGAGAATTGAGATTAATGCAGTGGCTTTGTGCCCCCCCCCTCCACCCCAATAGAAATACCCTACTGAAACAAAGCGGTGCATGGCCTTGTTACTTGCAGCATTCTCTTAATTATTGTACTAAATAGAGTCTGTCAGTTATTTCTGAACAATAAGTGATTCAACCAGTGGATACCACCGTATAATTGAAGCGCTGCGTCTGCCACTGCTGCTAACGAGCTGCCCAAGCAGAAGCTCAGCACCGCCGATTCCAGAAACCAGAGGTTTGCGCCGCTGAGACTTAAATTTCACGTTACGGAGTATTATGATCATAGGCGTGCGCAGAGGGGGGGGGGGGCGCCCCCCCCCCCCTTGTCACCTAAGAGGGGCGCAAAGTCTGCCCCATACATTGACTTAATAGGGGGGGGACGCTGCGATGAACCTTCGCCCCCCTGAAGGGGAACCCTGCGCACGCCTATGATTATGATCGTCTGTATTTGCTTTTTTTTATTGAGCATGCACCTAGCGTTCACAGGCCAGCCTCCTCCAAAAACTCCCCTTTCCTACTGGTTAGTCAGCACATTGTATACTTGGCGATAAGGATACAAAGTGCACGGTGCAGACACGCCCACCACACATCGCATGCCACTGCTTAAAGGGGCCCTGCAACACTTTTTGAGCATGGTCAGAAAACGCTGCGATCGGTAGTCGAGGCTCCTGAGAACACGCGAGCCAAATATTATAGCGCTGCATGCGGCCTGGAATTTACAATTAATTCTCAAAGTCAGCTAGGAATTGCTCCCTCTTTTCTCCACGAATGATGCCATAAAACCGAATTTCTGCACCACATACCCAAGTTCGCGGCCATTGGCTGATTTGTGCATCGCGGGCTGTGTAGTCACCGTGGCCGCCGCGGGATGCCGCCACGTGCCCGGCATCGCGATCACATTGAAAGTAAGCCGCGCGTTCAAAGAAAAAAAAAGTGCTCTAGGTCATGACCCGCGCTGACGAAGGGACGCATTTTCTTGTCCACTTGTCATCCACCTCTCTGCGTAGCTTTCAGCGCGCTCGCTTGTACGAGAGGAGAGGGAAAGCGCTTGGAGCATGCGAAAATCCCTGTAACTTCGCTCGTACTTGACGGATTCTAAAACTTTTTGCGGCATGCGATTCGTGAAGCGTCATGCGCTAATAGTGAGACTATTCCAGTATAACTCAGAAAAGTGTTGAAGGACCTCTTTAAAGCAATGTATGTGACATGCACGATTTCTGCGCGCAGTATTTCGGACCCATCAGGGCTGGGCAGTGGCGTAGGCAGAAATTTGTTTAGGGGGGGGGGGGGGGGGGAGGGGCACCTCCTTTATCCGACATTGGGTCTGGGCAGATAAATGGGTCGAGTGTCATCTTGTGCTCTGTTCCCATGGGAAAAAAATTTCCCATGGGATACACCGGAGGGGGGGGGGGGGGAAGGGCACACCGGGCACGGGCCCGGTGTGCCCTCCCTTATTTTAATAAGAGTCACTGTGGATTACATCCATTCTTTTTTATGCCGTCCTCAAAAGGAAAAAAAAAATGTGAAAAAACGGCAAACACGGCCGAAATAAAAAAAATTGCTAAGTTTGATGCGTCTTGGCGTTTTTCCTATTTCACACATAAACTTCAAAACAATGTCAAATATAGAAAAGAGCATTTGCAACATTTCTACGGAAGATCGTTTTCCTACGGGCAGCGCAAAAAAAGAAAATAGTTAAAGAAGCGACTATTTTCAAAAAGAGCTCGTTTTCAAAAAAATAAAAAAATAATTCCTGTCTCAATTTTGACGACAATTTTTGTCGAAGAGCGCTTATATCTGTGAAAACATGGTTTTAATATCATATGTCCTCATTTGCTTTGTTCACGAGATATAACGGGCCAAACTGACCCTTGCTGTGTGTGCTCACTTCAGTGCGATTGATGGTTAATTGTTATCAGCTTGCCTTGTGTGTAAATCTACAGTTTTAATTATTTTGCTGCAGCAAAAATTTGCTCTGCTGGTTTGTCGTCAAGAAAAATGTATTGTCAGATTTTATTTGTGTATAGCGTGTGCGGAGTGTGGGCTGCTGGCGCTCTCTAGAGGCTAACGCGTATGCAGTTTGCAGCCTACAACCTGAACTTACCCGACAATTATTAGCTAATCAGGAGCACGCGAGACACCGCGAGCACATGGTTTAGGTGACTTTACCAAAACTCGCGTTGCACACCGAACAAAGCATCTGTATGCAACGACAGGCCAGCTTAATCCAACTAAGTGCCACAGTCAGCAGGTGCGCTGTTATGGAGGTGCTTTCTCACTGACTGCTTGCTTCCCTTCAATTACGTGCATTGGACGCTCTAACCATCTTCCCTATTGACGCACACTGCGCCTAAACAAAATTTGTAAAAAGTTATCTCAGTCATTTCCGAGCCGTTAATTTCGCTTCCCGCTATCACATGTTTTCGGCGTCTCCAGATAACGTCTTCCTCTATCACCTCGGCCTTTACCTTTGCGTTTCAGCACCGAGAAGACGTGTGGTGCGGCATCGCCGAATTAAGCTGCCCAATTTATGTTTTGTAGGCACCTTGCTAAAGTGCTTTTACATGTCGAGAACCGCAGTGGTCCTTAATTATTATCCTTAATTATTAAGGATAATTATTATCCTTAATTATTAAGGATAAATATTATCCTTAATAATTATCCTTAACCATCTTCCTTAATATCATACTTAACATTATCCTTAATTCCAACGAATGTGGTCCACACGTTAATCATCACAGTACAAAGCCTTTGAACATCCTTGGTCATAAAACCGTGAGCAATTCTGGAAACTCATTCACGACAGCAGCGCAGAAGTGAGAGAATGAGTGCGGCGCTGTTCACTATAAACATTCCGACTTGGTCTAGCTCTTCACTGTATACACGCGGTGCGTGCGGCTTATGGCCAGATCCGAGTATTCTGTGCCGATTATTTACGCGTTCACAAAAAACAGATTGCTGAGAAAAACATTTTCATTGCGTAAATTCTTTTTCGTTGCCGTTTTTATTGTTGCCTCCCGCCAGAAGCTACTGCCATAGGCTGAGGATCTTCGCGACACCTGCGAAGTCTGCTTGCGTTGCTTTACGCGCCTCAAGGAAAACCTCTGTACATCTGCGAGAACCGCGATGAGGTGGACCAGGCATTTCTTCAGGAAGAAGGAGCGATTGATATCTTGAACAGGTGCGCCCACCTTTCCTCTGATGCTTGTAGGCGAGGTTGTAGGCTGCAAACTGTGCACGTTAGCCCTTTAGAGCAGCAGCCCACCCCCAGGGGCGTAGGCAAGGGGAGGGGGGTTGGGGGTTCAATTCCCCTCCCCACTCGAAAAATTTCAATTTTGCTTGCGTATATATACACGCACACATACAAACGCACGCACGAACGTACATAAAGTATGGTTGAACCCCCCTTTCCCCCGAAAAAACTTCTGGCTACGCCCCTGCCCACCCCCGCACACGCTAGACACAAATAAAATCTGAGAATACATTTTTCTTGACGTCAAGCCTCCAGAGCAAAGTTCTGCTGCAGCAAAATAATTAAAACTGTATAGATTTACGCACAATGCAAGCTGATAACAACCATCAATCGCACTGAAGTGAACACACACAGCAAGGGTCATTTTGGCCCGTTCGTTGTATCTCGTGAACAAAGCAAATGAGGACACATATTAAAACCATGTTTTCACAGACATAAGCGCTCTTCGATAAGAAATTGTCGAAATTGAGACCAGAGTTTTTTTTTTACGTTATTTTTGAAAATGAGCTTTTTTGAAAAAAAAAACTCTCTTCTTTAACTGTTTTTTTTTTCTTCTTTTGCGCTGCTTGTAGGAAAACGACCTACCGCAGAAATGTTACAAAGGCTCTTTTCTGTATTTTACACTGTTTTGAAGTTTCTGTGTGAAATAGGAAACGCGCCAAGGCGCACCAAACTTAGCAAGCTTTTTTTAGTTTGAGCTGTGTTCGGCATTTTTCCATGTTTTTTCCTTTTGGGGACGACATAAAGGAAGCATGGATGTGACTCACAGTAATGAGTACTAAAACCAGCAGAAAAATTTTCAACACAACGTGTATAGTTCGCGTTAAATTCGGCCGTGCAATCCGAAAAAAATTTGGTGAGCTAAAACAGGACGCCCGCGCGGCCACCTTCAAATATTTTTTTGGCGCACTGGGAGCGTTTCTTGTAAATAAAATTTTCGGTTCCGTGCGCTTTGAATGTGGCCACATAACATATAAAAAACCAGGCAAAACAAAGATATCAACCGGACAGGCATGTTCGATCTCTCGTGGAATCACCCTTCAGAATTATTGTACAGTGGCACAAAGCGCCACAGGACACCGCCGCTACTCAGACCGCTACTCAGACCCAGTTATAGCTCCGACTTACCTGGTGATCAGTAGCAGTAAAAGAATTTAGGGAAGCTTAAACAAATGACACGGATATATCTAAGTAAAATAGAAAAGTGGTTGCGTATCAGACACAGCAAATAATCATAGAAACACAGCAAAGGCAGCACCCCCAAGAGCTAATAATAATTGTTGCCTTTGACGCCCCAAAACCACGATATGATTACGAGAGACGCTGTAATGGAGGGCTCCGGAAATTTTGACCAGCTGGGGTTCTAAAACCTAAATATAAGCACACGGGCCTCTAGCATTTTCGCTCCATCGGAATGTGGGCGCCGCGACCTTCGGGTCAGCAGTCAAGCACCATAAACACTAGACCGCCACGACGGGTAGCCCTAAAGTCCCTAGATTTTTCCTTTTTGAAAGAGCAGGGAAAAATCTAGGGACTTTAGGTAATCCCTAACAGCTATGAGAATTAAATTCAGTGCCCATGGAAAATAGCGTAAAACGGCTCGTTGGGACGTTCATGAGAAAAACGGAGCATTTGGTATAACAATCTTTCTCGAATACGTTTGCTAACGTATTTAAAATGGCTCTTAATAATTTACGTTGTTATAATGGAAACTCAGCTTCGCGATTTTACTTAGTAGTAAGCAGAATTTTTGTTATTGGCATACACCAGGCGCGTTCGAATTATTATGTATTTGCTCTCAATATCGCGTTTACATAACAGTAAATTCAAGTAGACTATAGGTATGTAAAAAGTAGCAGAAATGACAGTTAAAAACAAGAATAAATCAGAGAGCTTACCTTGGCAGAACGTTAAGAGCTTATTGCAGTAAGCAGAACAGAAAAAAAAAAAAACAATATAGAGTCATAGGTAATGTAAGGGATGGAAAAGAAGGACAGCTAAGAAAGCACTTCTGCTAACAATCAAATTATGACTTTGAAAACTCTTTGAATAAAAGGAAAGAACGCCAAGATAGCGGCTATTATGTGAATGTTTGTTCTGTTAGATCCAGCATCGGCAAACGCATATAAGTTAATCTTAGTGCATGCAAGTCAAACTTGTATCCACGAGATCCTTCCAATCGCCGACGTGTGAAAGCCACTAGACGCAAAGCAACCCGCCATGCTTGCATTCTTCAGACTTCGTAACAAAGCACCACTCAAGAGAAACTTCGATGACACTACAGCGGCATCAGAATGTGTGCGAAAGATGCCGCACGCATTGTAGTACACGGCACAGGATGGTTGCTGCCAAGTGCCACTTAGTGTCACGGCACTGACACAACTAAAAAAAAAACGTCACAGATTCGCCGCAAGGGCGAAGCAATGAATGCGATAGCAAGAAAAGTGGCCCGGCCCGTGATGGACGCGCTGCTACGCTGCATAAACTGCTTAATCTGCCCACCGGCAGCAACTATACTCGCGGACAACTTTTCTTGGCAATGAAGCGAAGGCTACAGAGCCACAATGCACGTATCCTGCCACTTATGAATGCAGTCCCACAATTGCGTCCGTATTTTCTGCGTGAGATATATAAAATACTCCTTCATTTTCTACATGTAGCTTTTTCAGACGGAACGCAGCGCACACAAGCGAGATATTTGTATTTCCTTTACTTTATACGTTGTCACTTTGCGTTTTTGCGTGCGTGAAAAAGTCGCGCCTTTTACCTGTACCTTAGACGCTAAGCAGCGTTTGCGTCGAAATCCAACGCTAGCCATCACTTTCCGCGGCGTTACGAGACGCGCGCCAAACCGGACTACTTCTCGTAGCAGTACATGTGCAGACGCTCCGCCCCGTAGCTTTCCTTTCATTGCCAAGAAAAGTTGTCCGCGAGTATACCAGCGCGAGCAGACAGCGGAAGGGCAAGGTTCTCCCTGCGCAAAGATTAGAATAAGTGAGCGAGCTGGCCAACGACTTTTAAATGCGCCCGTTTAGGGAGCCTTCATGTGCGCGCCTCCGCGGCCTCCGTCGGAGCACGGAGGCGCGCTCCATGGCGCATATGATGGCTCCTTACGCCCGTTTGCGCTCCTCACGCCATCTCGCTGGTAATGAAGAAACGCTTATAAGCGCCAGCTGCCGCCTCTGAGTCCTGCCAGCGGTAAAGGGTGTGTGTATATAACGCTCGCCGTTAGCTACCTGAAGGATCTGCTCTTTGTGGCGTAATGGCTAGCGCCACGCGCTGCAGAGCGAGAGGTTGCTGGTTCGATTCCGCGCTTCAGAAGCCTTTGTCTGAATTATTTTTCTTTGGGACTTATATATATATATATATATATATATATATATATATATATATATATATATATATATACGGTGCATGACGGCGGCGACGGGGACGGCAAAAACCAGCCGAGACTGTCCATACAATTGCTATCGCAATAAAACGACAAAACAAAAGGTCGGCTGGGTGTACGTTTGCACACTTGTATGTCGAGACGACGCGAGCGCCGCCACATGACTCTGCTCCACCAATAGGGACGCTCAGATCTCATCGCGTATCCTAGCTGGAAAACTCTTGTGGAAAGATAAAATAATGTCACTGCCTTTAGCTTTATTCCGGTGTCTTAGGGGCAGCAGTATCAGCTTGAGAAGCGGCGTTCAGCCAACGTTTATTGTTTTGCATGCTGGTGGTGCGATCGCAGTATCTTGTATCTTAAGATACTCGATACATTTTTCAATGTATCGGAGATACTGATACACGTCTTGCGAGACGTATCGCGATACAGATACTAGATACCCAAAGAGTATCTAAGATAGTATCTAAGATACATATCTTCGATACTGCCCAGCACGTACTGGGGCCCATAGACCTCGCGAAACATTCCACCATTGTCAATTTTCTTCAAGGAGAATTTGGTTTGCTTTGTTATGACCCGTTTCATTATAACTAGGTGCCGGGTTCCCATTCATGCTTGCATGAACACTTACATATGTATGACATCAGGAGATAGAATAGAATCACAGTGGAACAGCTTTATATAGTACTCTATTGGGGACTGATGGTCATCTTCGCATAATTGTATTGTTATATTTCACTATATATGCACAGTAGTCTTTATATTCCACTGTTGTCATTACCAAGAGGTCGAGACACAAATTTGCAATTTGCAAAAACTGTCTTGTGAGTGGTGGGACCATGGCGTGCAGCAAAAAATACGGACACGCGATGTGTGTTTAATGTGGTATGGACGCCATTAAATTTAAGTAATTTCAATACATTTGCATGAAAATATCTAACTGCTGGTGTATCTCCCGAAACAGGGTTTGAAAAGGTGAAAGCTATTTCTTTTCCGTGTTTTACATGCATAACTTGAATTCGGTACAAAATTAAGTGCTCAGGAAACGGGGAAAAGAGAATGAATTCTCGAAGTGGCGAAGGCGGCAGCGGCGACGGCATGCTGGAGATGCAGAACAAATGTGAACATTTTCAGCGCACGCGAACACGGTTTTCCGGCCGCTTTGGCGCTTTCGCTTTAATTCTCTTCGCTTCTCAAGTGTGAATGCACCGTTATAGTGGATTTCAAGCCCAGAATAACGGGTTTTTGTATCCAGGATTTTCTGCGTGAGCCAGACTGGCAATTTGTTAGAGCCAGGGCTTAACGTCTCCCTTCGTAGGAAGGGGGGGGGGAGGCTCAAAAAGCGGCGACCTCTCATATATATATATATATATATATATATATATATATATATATATATATATATATATATATATATATATATATATATATATATATATATATATATATATTACGTGTTATACTGTGTGAAAGTCGGTTTCGTCGCAATCTGCACAAGCCACAGAATTTGTTTGGGACGATCAGTGTAGCAAAGCCAACTGTCTAGAATTGAACAAATGCTCACGAATTCTATACAAATAAATATATTGTTCCGAGTGTACTTCCAGCATTTATTAATGTGCCGGTCCAATCAAGCACTAAAAGTAAATTAGTATTCTGGATGCGATTTTTCAGAAATAACTCGGGATGTAAAAGATTAAAAATATGTGAGCTCAAAGCAAGTAACTCTAGCTGCAACAGAGAACATTCATTAGTTGACTCACTGCATTGAGGACGTCAGGCACGACAAGGCTAATTTTATTTTCATACCTACTTGCCCAATAAACCAGAATCGTAATGCACAACAAAACGAATGAACGTTGAGTGGCTTGTCTGAGCCACGAGAAGGTAGCTTCACGCTCAAGTGCCTCGTGAAACAGTATGCTGTGCCAAGAAGCTTAGTTGAACATGGTGGTGACCCATATGCTGTGCAGTTTCTCGGGGTATTGCATTCAGCTGTACACCGATACCTGTTGTTTTTTTTTATGTTTTGCTGACGCCCCATCAACCGAATAATCGCGATTAAGTCATTATTCGGTAAGTTGGAGTTATAATTTCTTCGCACAAAGCACTACTGGCAAAAAAATGAACTCCAGCGCCTGTCAAATGGGTGCCGCAGAGCTATAGTTGACCTCCCGAGGGGGAGCCGAGCCTCTCCTTAAAAAATGGAGCCCCCCCCCCCTGACTTTAAGCCCTGGTTAGAGCCGATTCCTGTCTGTGCTGTTACGACGAATATCATATATAATGAACTAATTTATGGTCCCAAAGCTTATTTATAATGAGGTTCGGCTGTAGTAGTTTCAGTCTTGGCCCGTGTTTGCACAGTATGGCCAAAATCCCACTTCCTAAAGCAGAGTGACATGCAACTCTGAATGTATTACAGCACGTGGGAGATATCGGAGCCATTTCCACGCGCTGCAATGATGGATTAAAGTTGTAGCAGGCAAGACAGAGGGCAGCTGAAGTCTTAACATACCTTGGGTAAGGCACCAGGTTTGTTTGGAATTCTGTGAGATCAACATTTAAGGCACCTTCAAAGCGCAGAGATGCCGTGATTGACGACACAATCTGGCTAATTAGGCGATTCAAATTGGAGTAGGTTGGCCGATCAATGTCCAGGTTGCGCCGACAGATATCGTAGATAGCCTCATTGTCCACCATGAATGAACAATCTGTATGTTCCAGTGTTGTGTGGGTCATCAAAATCGAGTTATATGGCTCTACAACTGCTGTAGCCACCTGTAAAAACGGGATGAAAGCATATTCAACTGCACAGCAAACATTGGAGGAATCCTACTACAGTCGAACCTCGTTATTACGAAGCAACACTGGGATCGAGAATTAGTTTGTTATATCCGATATTCGTTATAACAGTAGAGAAGAAATCGGCTCTAACAATTCGGCAATCTGGCTCACAGAAAAATATCAGGTATAAAAACGCGCGCACTGCACAGAACGAAGTTTTTTACAGTGTCCATGTACGAAAAGGCCTTTTCTACTTCAGCAGGGTCAGTCGTCCGGAGTTCTTCTGGCCTTGTCTGCAGCATCCGCACTGGTTTTCGCTACAACTTACCCAACTCCTTTTTAACCACATTAAACCAATTTTCTTAATTTCAAACGCACATTTTGAACAAAAATGTCGTTGTGAATTGTCTTTCAATATTTATTCTGCTTTTAAAGGGGTACTGACACCTTTTTTCGGGGCCGCGTTTACCCTGCCATATAAATCTCCTGTCTGCAGAGACGGCTCTGAGCAAGTGTGAAGTTAACAAATGCTGATAAGATATTTTATTTTTATATTAAAGGGACACTAAAGAAAAATAATGAATCAGTTTCAATTGATAAATTGTATTCTGAGAACTCTAATGCCGTTAATTGCGCTATAATTGGTTTATTAATAGAGAAAATCAATTTCAAACTTTTCATTTTTAAATTTCGCGCCGAAATCTCCCCGCGTGACGTAGCGGATTTTAAAGTGTTCTTATCGTATTCTGGCGCCATTGGCTCAACAAAATTACCCCAAACTTGGTATGTTAAGTCTATGGTCCCCTCAGAGGACAATGTACTTAATTTTTACCGATTAGGAACTACGTTAGTCCCTAGTAGGCGCCGTCAAAACATGTGACGGCTCGGCAAATGGTGCGGAAACTTGCAAGGTGGCGTCGCCACCCACATTTCGTTTTTGCGCGTTTTCTCGCTTACTAAGCGTCTTCTCGCAGCAAGCGTGGTGTTTTTGGTATCGTGAAAGAGTCCTTTACTAATATGAGAAAAATCGCTTTGCTCTTTAGTGTCCCTTTAAAGTCAATTTTTCCATGGTGCACCTACCGACATCGACACTAGCTTGACGTCAGGCTACAATACTAATTTTGATGACTTCACTAGGGGCCACCCTAACTTCACGCAGCAGTCTGGCTAGTTGTGATAACGTCAGGTACCAAAACTTACAAGATGGCCACTTGTGCATCATCAACGGAGCCACGATGCGGAACGGCCGTGAAAACGTCACTCTATATTGTGCGAGCATGTGACAAGAAGCTCATGCCGTGTTGTGACGTCATGGTACAGTGGGAACCGAAATTAGCTTATAAAAACATACAGCAATTACTTTTTCAGGGTGCACTCGCGCGCTTAACACTACCTTTTCTAGGCTCTTGAGGGCTGGCCTTTCATTTGACGCAAAAAAAAGACAACTGAAAATTTTCGTGTCAGTACCCTTTTAATGCTCACTTTAGAGTTTTGAGCCTTTCGCGAACCAAATGTTTCTTCTTTATAGCCGATATTATGTAGGCTCTTACGTTTTCAGTTTCGTTATAAAAGAATGAATGTCAATGAAATCAAGTGTGATCAACTGAAGTTTGTATTTAGTTGCTATAAGCGATAATTTGTTATATCAGTGTTCATTATACGAGGTTCGACTCTATCACGAAATATTCAGATTTCAGCACTGCATGCTATTTTCAAACCTGAGGTGCAGGGTAGACTGAGAACTGCAACTTTGACTTCTTGCCGTATTCAACGGACAAACGCTCCATAAGCAGGGATGTGAACCCTGAACCTGTGCCTCCACCAAAGCTGTGGAAAACAAGGAAGCCCTGGAGTCCAGTGCACTGGTCCGCCAATTTGCGGATTCTGTCAAGAACAAGGTCCACAATTTCTTTTCCGATTGTGTAGTGGCCTCTGGCATAATTGTTTGCAGCGTCTTCTTTGCCTACAAAGATAAGTGAAGAGAGGGTGCAGACAACAAGCTCTGCATAAAATGAGAGTAAAATGCAAAGCAACTTCAGCAACACACAGGCACTGTCAGCCTCTGAGGAAGGCATTGCACCAATGGCCAAGCTGCACGGAGGCTATAGAAACTGCAACGTGAAACGACCACCGCACCTACATGCACTACCAACAGCTCCCCAACAGCTGTAAGCCAATCAATTTTGTGCTGTAGCTTTCGGTAGATTTGTAATGTGTGCGAAATTTCAGAGACATGTCCTGTAGGATAAACGATGAGAAATCCTGCGGGATACAGATGTACTATGAAGTGACGCGTGCAAAGCAGAAATTTTCCAGTTGTCAACGATTATTCAGGAGGGGAAGCACCCTTGCTGCCCCTCCCCCCTTACTTAAAGGAAATCCCGGCTGCACACCTGTAATTCGCATTTTAACGCCATCGCGTTAAAGAGCTCGTTTCGCTGAAATTTCGGTGTCGGTGTCTACTTCTATGATTGTGAGTGAAAAATCATCATTGTCCGTGAGGGATAATTCGAGGTAGATGCAAATAAAGAGATAATAAAAAAAACCTACGGTTCGAGTGGGACCGGGAATTCCAACCTGCGACCCCTCGCTCCGTGGCGCGATGCGTTTAGCCGCTCGGCCACCACGCATACATCTTCTAGCATACTAACGGCGAGCTATTTATATACACCATTTAGCATTGGTGGTACGCAAATCTCGGAGGTTCTTCAGCGGCTTAACTATCACCCGCCAGATGGCGTAAAGGGCCCACGGGCGCTAGAGTTGCTGTATATGCTACCTTTAGGTAGCATACACAGTAACTAACGGGTGCGCTTTTAAACGGCATCGCCCCGCCGTGTGGCTGTGTTTTGTCACGCCGCATGCATGGATATTGGAGCCGGAGGGCATCAGCACTTTGGCTTTCCTAGCAGCACAGTTTAGGTCTCCACCGAGAAGCGAAGCCAGGCTAGCGATTGGGAAGGCGTACGAACACGGCCCGATTAGGCTATCGCGTTCTACCCTTGAAAGCGAAGCTCAAGCGTCCTCCAAGTTTTTCATGCAGGGATTTACATACCTCCAAATTACTTTCTGCTACAAATTACAACCCTCCACCCCCACAATGTGGCAATACGACTCCCGTCCCACGAAACGAATGGCTAAACACATCTTTATGATGATTATACGAGTCGAAATTGAAACTGCATATAATGCAACAGTGATGTAGTAAACATAGTGCTCGGCGTGGTCTCAGTAGTGTGTCATCCCGCCAGACTTAATAGTCACATAATGCATCTTGTATGGTATTACAAGTGCACATGATAATTGCCGAGGTTTTATATGCGAAGACCGCGATAAGATTGCGTGGCTCACCGTGGTACAGGACTCCGGACTAATTTTGGCCACCTGGAGCTCAATGTGCAACTAAATCTAAGTATATGTTCTTGCATTTTGTCTCCATGGAAATGCAGCCGCCGCGGCTGGGAATCGAACCCGCATCTCCAAGCTTAGCAGCACGACACCTTAACTGTTATATAGTGACCGCGGTGGGTGCCCACTCTTAAAGGGGCCCTCTAACACTCTTCAACCCCCCATTCTTTACTCGTGGATTGCGTAGACTGAAGTACGGACGAACTAGTGCAGCAAGAACGGTAGCGATAGCGGCACGCAGTACGTAGTTATTCAATTTAGAAAATTCGAAATACAAAAAAAAAATGCCTACCCTCAACTCGATTTTCGCGGGGTCACGTGACTACAATTCGCTCTCTACTGTGACGTCGGATGGCGCTCCAATGAAACGGGCTGAAAGCTCTTACGTAGGGGAAGCTCGCACACCATTGTTGCTTCTCCTTTCCAACGTATTGTTGACGGCGTTGCCATAGTAACAAATGTGGTTCCTGAAACCTGACTTGTGAGAACTTGAGCGGGCGCTACTGCTTCGAAGCGAGGCTGGCGAGGCTTTGTCTGCTGTTCCTTACAACGACATTCCATGTCATTCCCTCCTCTCATTCTGAGAAGGGAATTTGTGGAGCGGCATGGGCGGTTAAACACTGTCGCCCCTACGCGGGCTGTTCGGTGAGCAGCCCGACGAGTTACAAGTGTGCAGCCAACGTTTATAGAACCAAAAGTTGTGTGCAGCGACAACAATTCAACGAAGAGGAATACTTGCACCGTTTGAACAACAATCATGAGTCTACCGCACATGCGGAAAGAGGCAGCTCGCAAACGTACAGACGCAAAAAGAAGGAAGAGGGACAAGCGTTTCGTATGGATATAGTATGGACATCCGACCGGCGCAGGCAAAAAAAAAAAAAAAAATCCAAAGGCGAAATGGCGACCAGCGCCTCTGTCGTACTTTGTGGTTGTAGTGATATTTTTTGTTGCGACGGCGGCTATTTGGAATTCATTGAAAAAGCACAGAAAAGAAAAACGAAACACAATAGTAATCTCAACTTTGATGCAACGCCGTTATTACTTCTAACGTTACATTTATCCAATCAAAGGCCACCGCTCATCTTCGTCATTTCCGCCCGCAATAGTTCTGGCAAGCGCCACTACGCGCTGATGCGGTCAGCAGCGATGTAGCGACTTCAACGCGTGATTAAAATACTAAATAATTTGATATCGGTGCTTAGACTTATGCTAAAATTATCCCCAGCCATCAGTCTACGCAACCCGCAAGTAAAAAATGAGGGGTTGAATAGTGTTGGAGGGCCCCTTTAATTCCATGTGCATACCTGTTGAGGTGTGCTCCACAAGAGCACACCCTAGTCAAAGTATTGGGGTGGGGTGCGGGGGGGGGGTATAAATATACCCCACACAGACACACACACACCACATTATTAGACTGTAGTGATTAAGGGAAAGCCTTAGATGCCTCGTGAAACACGAAAAGTAACCGTCGGCGTCAACACGAGTGATGCAAAAAATCATTTGGTGACGTCACATATTACCAAAACTTGTGATGTCATCATGACGTCACTATGCAGCTTGATGCCATGTGATGACATCACGCATGACATTGTCGATTGGTCATAGTTGGACTGATTTCGCCTAAGAATTATCTTAGGCGAATGCATAAGAGACCCTTGGAGATTTTGTGTGCGTCCTCTTCCACTACATAAAGTCCCACCGCTGTGTCTTGCACCACCACTGCCATAGCCTCCTTTCGTGACGTGGACTATCGTAGTGCTTACTGCACCAACTGTTTCACCACCTGCATGCTGTCGCATAGAGTCACTTGGATCCACCAAGCCCCAGTGCCTGCGGCAGTGTGGTGCCCACAAACAGGGTACAGTGGAGCATAGAGTTTCTTCTATGAAGTGGAGTACAAGGTGGTCGACTGCCTCTTCCGGGCAGCTTCGTCTGTCGCCAAGAACTCGCAGCACCGCAGGAGGGATACACAACGGAGCGTGTGCTACCGGCATAAAAAAATTCTGCTTCCGATGAGAAAAAAAAAGCCTACGATAGATTAAAGGAGCTCTGCACCACTTTTCCAAGTGATCATCGAATGGCTTCATTGAAGGAGTTTATTGCCTCACGAATCGACTCGATCGTTTGGGTTTATGGCATCATTTGTCGAGAGAGGAGTGAGCGATTTCTAGCTGACTTTGAGTGTTTGGCTCACATGTTCTCAGGAACATCAGCTACTGATCGACAACGTTTTCTGACCATGCTGAAAAAGTGTTGCAGGGCCCCTTTAGTCACAACTAACACACGATGGGGCCTTGCTGGTGCCATATTGACAAAATTCAGAGCGGCGACAGTGCCACACGCTTTTTCAGTGTCAGTTTCGCTTTCAGAGGACCTTTGAATGCATGTCTTCGCGCAGCTCGTACGGGAGCTGTTGTAATAAGAATTACTTCGCTTGGCTGCATCATTTCCAAACTGGGTTCTAAATTACTCATTTGCTTTAGCCACCAAAGATGCACTAGTTACAGGGACCTCCTCATCCTCGCTTTCCTTTCCCATCCTCTTGCTATACTACTATACAAGGTTATGCTATGCTCTGCTAGCATACTTGATAGCCGTGTGGTTACAACGCTCACCTTCTGATCGTGGCATACTCGGCAAAACAGCGCGAACATGACGGAGACACAAGACGAGAAGGACACAGTATAGTGGGTACGCATTGGCGTGCGCAGGGTTCGTCATAAAGGGGGGGGGGGGGCGGGGCGAAGGTTCATCGTAGCGCCCCCCTCCTTATTAAGTATGCGGCAGACTTTGCGCCCCCCTTCTTAGGTGACTAGGGGTGCGGCCGCCCCCCTGTCCCCCTGCCCCGTGCGCACGCCTATGGGTAAGCTGGTTCGAATCCCGCCTCGCCAAGAATTTCTATCTTTCTGTTTCTTTCTCTCTTTCTTCGGGGAGCGAGCACGTGTTCGGGGAGCGAGCGGAAGATGAAGTCTGATCATGATGATGATAGTTTTTTGGCGCCGTATACTGAGTGACAGCAAAATTATAAATGTCATAGCAATAGTCACGTCTGTTTGCAGTTTAATGAGGCATGTGCCTCCAGCACTCACCAGAGATGAGCTGTTCTGGGTGGTAAAGCTGACGGTGAGTGCCGGTGCGCACCTCATCAACAACTGTAGGCTCAAGGTCAACAAAGACTGCGCGGGGAATATGCTTGCCAGCGCCAGTTTCAGCGAAGAAAGTGTTAAAGGAGTCATCGGTTCCTGCAGAAACCTTGTTGCATGGCATCTTCCCGTCTGGCTCAATTCCGTGTTCCAAGCAGTACAGGGCCCAGCAGGCATTGCCCATCTGGATGCCTGCCTGTCCAATGTGAATGCTTAGGCATTCCCTCTGCAAAGGCAAGCGATGTTCATTTTAAAATCCACTTGCGTAGCATGAGAAGCAGGTTGCGGAAGCGATTGCAACGTACAACTGATAACTAAACCGCTAAAATGATATCGCAGTGTCCGCACCTGATGCACCGACTATAGTATCATATGTAAGAACACCTGTGCTGTCCGAGTATATATACCCTGGTCAGATTTACACACATGTCACACGCATAAGCATGCACGCACATGCATCATTTGCTGCAAACGTTCACACCACACCAGATTCCAGATTTTGTCAGACTTTCCTCTGCATGCATGCAGTCAAGGGGGGAGGTGGGGGAGTTATGCACTACCCTCCACACCGCTCCCTCCAGTAAATACGCCTATGCAAGTGGCACGAGCTCAACCTGAGATCTGCGTAGCAGTAACCACCTTTACAATGCTCGCGTGCACCAATGGAACCTATAGACCAGAATTTTCATCGCTTGCGGGGAGCAGCCATCTTTGGTGGGGGCTGCTGATGACGTGGAAGAACGGACGACCACGATAATGGCCGGCCTGTCCTCATCGCATGCTGGCTGCAAGTGTTGGCTCGCCATCAGTTATGAAGTAACCAAACCCGCAGCCATAGGCATGCGCACGGGGAGGGGGGGGGGGGGGGGAGCGCAAAATCTGCCCCATACATTGACTTCCTAGTCACCTAAGAGGGGGGGGGGGAGGCGCAAAATCTGCCTCGTACATTGACTTAGTTGGAGGGGGGGGGGGGCGCTGCGATGAACCTTCGCCCCCCCTGATTGGGAACCCCGCGCACGCCTATGCCCGCAGCCCCTAGCGCTGGCCGTGCCGACTGATGATAGCTGGGTTCAAGGTTATGTATGCTTGCTCTAAAAGAGGGTGCGTAGTAGAAATAGTTTGGTCTGTACCGTGCGATGTGGTGGGGCACGAAAGAGTTTGTTGCAGTTCAAGCACTGCATACGCAATAATAAGCTATTCATTACTTAGGTGCACATATGCAGAAATCTTAGCACAAAGAAACACGAGGACGAAAGAAGACAAGAGGACACAGTGCTACTAACAACTCAAGTTGTTAGTAGTGCTGTCTCCTCGTGTCTTCTTTCGAGTCCTCATGTTTCTGGGCGATAAAGCTGAAGATATGCAGCACCAACTAGCCCACCAGTCAGTTTCATTGAACAGCGCAGAAAGACAAAAACAAAGGATCGACGAGGACCGGCGCTATTAATTACGTGAGTGCTATGCTGAAAGAAAACTTCGCCTCCGTAGTTGCATTGGCCACTTGCTGCCCACAGTGACCGCTATCAAAAGCTAAGCACCCCCCCCCCTCCCCGCGCCCTCCCGGTAACTGCGCTTATAGTATGCTATTAGCAGAAGCGTAGCCAGACATTTTTTTTTTTTGGGGGGGGGGGGGGGTTCAACCATCCTTTTTTATGTTCGTGCGTGCGTTTGTATGTGTGCTTGTATATATACACATGCAAAATCGAAAAATTTCGGGGGGGTTCAACCCCCCCCCCCCCACTGGCTACGCCCCTGGCTGTTAGACAAGACAGCTCGCAATACAGCTGATCGCTAGGTTTAAAAACGAGTCAGCTGTAGTGCTATAGTCATGCTCTACAGGCTGTTCCACGTAACTTGTGCTGGGACTTTAAATATGAAAGGTGCGTCCGAAGCGAATTGAACCAAACGCGCTACCATTCGCACTAGCCTATAGATACTCAGTCAGACTAAAGTCCTAGATTACACTAGGCGACGCTCGTTTCCAGTAGTCATGTTCTTCCTAATGCTGTTTTAGCTGTTCGCCCCGCAGAGTCGCAGATGCAACCTGTTGAGAAAGCAAGGGATGCGCACTGCGTCCCCTGCTCACTCATGGCAGGGAGATAAACAGGGAGGCGTGTGCGTCGCATCTCCTCCTGCATATGTGAAGGTGTTCTACAACCCTGCGTACCGTATTTGGGTCTTCACTCAATATTGAAAAAACTTCGGTAATTAGTCAGTTCAGGGGAAATTAAGAAATTACTATTCGCACTGTAGGCTAGTGCCAATAGTATGCATTCAGTTCAAATGGCTTCGATGCGCCTTTCGGTCCCTGCCGGCGGCAAGTTATCTTTTCGTCCACTTTACATTCTTCACATTTATATGGATTTGGGCTTTATACGGAACATGACGGCGACGGTTAAAACCTTCCCAAAGTGTCTATATAATTTCTATCGCAATAAAAATATATAGAAAAAATCCGGCAGATCCCACGCACTGTGGGAATCGATGTAATGCGAAGCAGCCAGCAATGAGTTGCTTACATCGCCTTGTTTGTCTTTGAATCAAATGAAATCATTCATGCCATGGCATCCAGTTCACCATATATTGCATGTTTGCCATGCGCGCATGCATGCTCAATCTGATATATACCATGCTAATGAAACGTATATTCTGGTATATACAATGCATGACCTGTCATTTATGTTCATCACGGACTCGTGTCATGCTATACCAATTTCGGTATATTCCAGTTAACAAAACGGCTGGAAGCGCACCATGACAATGTCATGTAAATCATACCGTACATGACATGCATAACATGATCCGCATGCTATAGGACCTGTGATTTATGTTCGTCATACAGTCACATCGCGCAAGAGCGAAATGGTCGCGAGTGCACCATGAGCGTGACATGTAAATCATGACATACATGACATGCATGTCATGGTTTTCATGTTACCACGGATTTTCTAGCCAGGGAATTAATCACACACTCTGAGCACCGGTTCCTGACGCCTAAAAACAAGCAAGCAGGCCGCTTCTACCTTCTTCCGAAGATCCATAAGGTGTCCATAGATGAACTGCTTATCGCGCAAATCCCGGGCAGGCCTATAGTATCTAACAATAATACACCTACTGAGTCGCTATCAACATTTCTAAATCATCATTTATCTAAAATACCATCTAACCTACCGTTTTTTGTTCAAGATACACCTCATTTCCTTCGAATAATAGATTCTATTAACGAAACACAAACACTCTCGGATCAGGCCATTCTGGTAACATTAGATGTCTGCTCCTTGTATACGAATATACCTATCGCTGAAGGGATTGAAGCGGTCTCAAAATCACTCATAGAAAGCAAGCAAGGACATACTGCTGAAGTTTACCTATCGTTACTTAAACTAGCCCTGACGCTAAATTATTTTGAATTTGATTCGTCCTACTACCTGCAAACTTTCGGCACTAGTATGGGAACCCCTTTTGCGCCAACATACGCCAACATTTTTATGGGACAGTTAGAATCGGAGCTGTTGGAGTCATGTCCAGTGAAGCCTTCCACCTATCTCTGTTACATAGACGACATATTTATCATATGGGAACATGGCGTAAGTACACTAAACGCATTCATTGACCACTGTAACAAGTTTCACTCTAGTATTAAATTCACCATGCACCATTCTTCCAGTGAAATTAACTTCCTAGACACGACGGTACCTATTGAAGCAGGAAAATTAAAGACGACGCTTTACAGAAAACCAACAGACAGCCAGCAATACCTAGATTACACTAGTCATCACCCGCGACACTGCAAACAAGGGATATTTGTAGGACAGGCGAGGCGTATAAGAAGGATCTGTAGCGATGACAGTGACTACGTTCACCACTTAAAGGGGTCATGAACCACTTTTCCAAGTAATGATCTGATGACCTTAGTGTCGGAGTTTACTGCCTCCCGAATCGATTGCCGCAAAAATTTCTCGAATCCGTCAAGAATCAGCGGAGTTACGGGGGTTTGGCGCACGATCTCGGCGCTTTCTCTCTTTTCTCGTGCCGACGAGCGCACTAGAAGCTAGACAGGGAGGGATGGCACGGGGGTAAGAAGTTACGTCAGCGCGCGTCATGAAACGCGATCGCTCTCCCGCTGTGATTCGCACGCGCGAGTGCGGCTACCGTGTAAAGTTAGCAGACTGAGGAGTGCGGCGTGGGCAAGTGGCGGCACCCCGTGGCATGAAGCGCATCTCATCCGGCTATCGGCCAATAAGCATGCTATGTCTCCGCGACGTCAGCGTGCAGATGCCGCGCCCACCGACGAGAGTGAGAACCGGCCTCTGTTTGAAAAGAGGGCGCCTGAGGAAACGGCAACTTCGCGCTCCGCTTGTGGCCTTTACGCGGCGCGCACGACTGTAATATTTTGCAGAGCAGTTCATAGCCGTGTCAGCTTTCCGCAGGTTGTGTTTTTTCAACAAACCCAAGGGGTGCTTCATGACCCCTTTAAGTAACCTAAAGGAAACATTAGTTAAAAGAAATTACCCGCATGATGCTCTAAACAAGGTCTTCAACGAAGCATGTAAACTAGATAGGAAAGCATCACTAGCTCAAAGGGCCCCCGTAGCACAGCCTAACCAGCCGCCAGCATTTATAACCAAATATTCAAATGCGCTACCAAACATAAATAATATCCTCCGTAAGTATTACCCAATACTGGCAAGCAACGAGTGCCTTAGGAAAGCGTTTCCCGGAGTACCAAAGGTCGTGTATCGCCGCAATAGGAATTTTAAGGACATGTTAGTGCATGCAAAAGTAAACCCTCATTCTACTGCCCACATAACACCTTGTTCTCGTCCAAGATGTAAGACTTGTAAGCACCTTCAAGATGACGTTATAGTTAAAAGCACCGGAAGTGATTACGTCCATCATATAAAATCTAGTTTTACCTGCACTAGTTCAAACGTTATCTACATGATGGAATGTTCATATTGTCAGAAACGGTACATTGGCGAAACGGGACAACCTGTTAATGTTAGATTAAACGGGCATCTCGCGGACACAGCGAAAAAGTTACCCAAAGCAGTGGCACAGCATTTTAATGTAGCATGTCACAACTTCGAAGATCTCAAACTTTACATCAACTTCCGGTCCCCAAGAGACAGAAAATATACAGAGTCATACCTTATACACAAGTTCAATACGCTCCAGCCAGCAGGCATTAACGTTTCAAGGGGGCTCTTGAATCTATTCGGTATGGCACATACACAACGATAACGAATGAGAGTTAATCCCTTCTTCTAGGCATTTCGAACCTACTATTGTTAAAATGCTACGTGCTTCCATTGACAATCATTCAGCGACTCACCCAGTCGTCGCGGTGGCCTCTCCCCCCTCTCCCTTCTTTTGGAGAGGGCACGAAGCATATACACACGATAGCTAAGGAAATAAGTTCCAGCCTTGAAGAAGACAAGTCCACTTGTCGAAACGTTGGCTCGAGCACCCACCCCCTGTTTACGGATTTTTTTCATCGCAGCTTCCATCTTCCACTTCCTGCCGTTTTTTGGCATATATGAAATTATCGGCACGGCCGCAAGAGCCCCATGGCCGTGGAATGTAAATCATGGTGTTCATGACATGCATGTCATGATTTTCATGTTATGACCTGTCATTTATGTTTGTAATACGGTCATGTTATGCCATACCAATTTTGGTGCACATCCGATTAACGAAACGGCCAGGAGAGCACGAAGTCGTAGGCGGCTAGATAGATAGATACGCTCAAAGTCGCAGAAGTTCGCTCAGAAATGCTTCGCATTTAAAACTGTGGATGCGGGCACGCTTTTTTTTTTTTCTGGAGAGCTGCATTGCCTTCCCTATAAAAAGTTCGTCCGATTGGAAGAACCAAATAATCCGGCGCCTTTTTCATTAGTTTCGTTCTCGCCTTCACTACCCTTCTTACAGGCGATATCTCCTCGCCACTTATTCCTTTATAAAACACGCGTACAATGTCACCACTAAGCACTGAGCCTATGAAGATTTTGCGCTTGTCCACTACACCCTGTTATATCCGCTTGCGCAGTCGGAAACGCACAGAATGGAGCGAAAGCAGTTGATCGCGCACAATGGTCATGCGAGACAAGGAAGAACGGGTCGGCGACTGCATGGCAACGTAGGGTGGCAGACAATTCACAAGTGATATATCTCGTATGTGGACCTATCGAGAGTATGTGCCCGAATGATGTCAGGTGAATCACCGTTCTGGCGTCACTAAGTGCGCCACAAAGACGAGAAACGCCAAGAGAGAATAAGGCGCTCGTTTTTTAACAGCGAAGCAGTTCTAGCTCGGCGTAAAGAGTTTGACCGTGCCCAAAAACCATCATCATCATGAACGGGTATGTTCCACAGAATTTGGGCAGACCCAATACGGCGGGGCCTGTAATAACCCTAATGGGGAAGTGAACGAGTTAGAGAGAGAGGGAGAGAAATAAAGAAAGAAACAAACAGAGAGACGGAAAGAAAGATATAAAGAAAGAGAAAGGGAAAAAATTCATCATGAGGCCAGATTCGAACCCGCCTACCCTCGATCCCACGGCGCTCGAGCGTCCTACCACTCGGCTATTCAGGCACGCTAGGAGAGCATAGCATAACCTTCAAGGTGGTTGGAATAGGAAGTGAGCATGTGGAGGAGATATTTGACGGTGAGGAGGAGGGAAAGGAGGAAGGGAGAGAGTAAAGCGTGGCACAGAAATAATGAGAAAGGGGGAAATAGAGCGAAAGAACGGCAGAACGAAAAGGAAGAGAGACAGAGAGAGCATCAACGAAAGAGAGAGAAAGAAGAAGAGAGAGAGAGAAAAGATAGAAAGATAGTGGAAGTAAACATCGCGTCGTCTAGCTACCAGATACTGCACCACTTGGCGAAGCTGCCACGCCCACCGACGGAGACATCGCCTGCGCCTGGCTGCGCCCGATCGTGTCCAGAGTCATGGGGCGTCCGAAGAAAGTGCGCAGGGCCGTACCTAGGAATTTTTTTCGGTGGGTGCTTGTGTGTATAACGGCTAACTTTGGCAACTAGTGGTCGTTGTGAATGCGTGAATGTATTTTATTGCCACCCGAAAACTTAAAGCGTGAAAAAATTTCGGGGGGTGTCTTTACTCTCGAAGAGGAAGCCGCGGATCTCAAAGCTAGACGTGTCGGTAGACGGAGAGTACGAGCGGCGACGGGCCCGTGCTTCACTGTGCCAAGCTTTGCGCGACCTAGAGCAAACTGCCCGTATATTTTGTATTT
Organism: Rhipicephalus sanguineus; assembly: GCF_013339695.2. Lineage (NCBI taxonomy): Eukaryota > Metazoa > Arthropoda > Arachnida > Ixodida > Ixodidae > Rhipicephalus > Rhipicephalus sanguineus. The sequence continues at coordinate 174,125,219 of NC_051176.1, forward strand.
TCAGAGCCTGTTTTGGGGCCCTTTAAAAAGACAGGGCGACAAACACGGACCCAAGAGAGTAGTCAAAGCACTGCAAGCGCCGCTAACAAGCGAAAAATCCTGCAGCGGCGGAAAAAGGAGGTAGACGCAAACACTTATCTGCACATTCCCAGGCAAGAGGCGATACCTATCAGTCGGGTGCACGTGGCGGTCTACGTGAGAAATAACTGTTCATTTTCTTGACTTCTCTCTTGTGTTCGCGTTGGCACGCCCTGTCTTTTTAACATCTATATACCTAACAACTACCTCCGCTACCTGCTGTTTTTCTTTCTCCGTGGTTGAAGCACATTCCGTCCCTCTCATGTTTGTCGACAGTTGTGAGAAAGTTTCGAGACTTCAAAATGACGTTGCAGAAGGAAACCGGAAACAGAGAGCGCGCTGTTTGCCGAGCTCCGGCCAATCAGCGGCGGCTGAAATGGGCAGTCCCTTACATAGACACATCAAGACACATTCCCCGGTGCAGTGATGTATTTTATGTCCCGACTGCCCGTTCGGGTTAAAAGAAAAGACTAACGGCGGCGCGCCGCAGTTATTGCGCGGCGGCGGCGGCGTGATCTCTCTCCGGACTTCGGCGGCGGCGTGAGCAAACACAGGCGGCGGGGGCGGCGCGGTGCGGCGGCGCACATCTGTACAGGGCGCGCAGCTTCGTGCAACACCCTCTAGACTAGAGCACTGCACGGGCCGGATTTTACGGCCCGGGCCCGGCCCGGGCCCGCTTTATGAAGCCCGAGCCCAGCCCGGACCCGTGGTTCCAAGCGCGGGCCCGGCCCGAGCCCGGGCATACATGACCGAACCCAGACCGAGCCCGTCCCCGGCCCGTGGTTCCAAGCCCGGGCCCGGCCCGGGCCCGGGCGTACTTGACCATACCCAGCCCGAGCCCGGCCCGGGCCCGGGCCCGGGCGTTCATTACTAAACTAATCCAGGGTGCGCTTGTTCATGACCAGACCCGACCCGGGCCCGCTAGAGGATATTAGTTGTTGATGATTATTATTAATGATGCCGTGCACTTTGTAGCGGGCGATCGGACGGAAAATCCGGTGTGTACATGCATCCAAATGTTGCTTTGCCTGCGGTGAAGGAAAGAAGTGTTAATTTCAAGGGCTCGTTTTCTTTGTTATACACAATATTATTGAGCACTAACAGACCATAATGCCAAGGAAAGTATAGGGGATGTTTTTACTAGTAAATGTAAGGTAAATGTGAAGAAAGAAAAGTGGACGAAAAGATAGCTTGCCGCGGGCAGGGACCGAACCTGCGACCTTCGAATAACGCGTCCGATGCTCTACCAACCGAGCTACCGCGGCGGCCATCCCCCCGTCCACTTTATAGGGTATATATGTACATTTAAACGTGGGAGCGTCAGTCAGCGCCGCCAGTAGCCATGACGGCGAGTGTGGAACACCCTTTTTTTCCCTGCTGGCGTCACGTAGCACGTGAACTTATTACGAGCTGGCAGCTGACCAATAATCCCTCGCATACTACCTGAGAGCATCAAGTCTGCCAGAACGAGACCCTCTCTAGGAATGAAGGAAAGAAGTGTTAATTTCAAGGGCTCGTTTTCTTTGTTATACACAATATTAATGAGCACTAACAGACCATAATGCCAAGGAAAGTATAGGGGATGTCTTTACTAGTAAATGTAAGGTAAATGTGGTAGCTCAGCAGTTAATCTGTTTCGCTGTTAAGTCCTAGGACGCGGGTGCGATTCCCGCGGCCACGGCGGCCGCAATTTGATGGGGGCGAAATGCAAGAACACCCGTCTATATACTTATCTTTAGGTGCACGTTAGAGAACTCAAGGTGGTCGAAATTAATCCGGTGCCACTACGGCGTGCCTCGTAATGATATCGTGGTTTTGGCACGTAATACCAAGGAATATAAATGAAATGTACCGTATGTGTCAACCTAGAATAAAAGACCGAAATCTTTATTCCTCCCATGGGAACAACCTTGATCTGGCCCATTGTTAGTGCCGTTAATATATATATATATATATATATATATATAAATGCTCTGTATATACTCTGTATTTTATGCTCTGTATTCCTAGACGAAGGCCGATCCCACGGCCGAAACGTCGAAATAAACTGTGCTCCGTACGTCGTGTCTCAAATACCTTCCTATATATATATATATATATATATATATATATATATATATATATATATATATATATATATATATATACACGTGATCTGGCGTGTTTATAAGGAAACCCACCACGATGTACTTGTTACTTTGACAAAGTCTGGTCCAGCAGACGAAACGTTAGTGAAAATATACAGTGCCAATCTATATGTATACTGGGGAAAAAAAATAGCACTTCAACTGTTTTTCTATTTTTATTGCTAAGCTTTACTAAGAGCCAGCTCTTTGCACGTGTCACTTCAGCTTGGCACAGTATACCTTAGACCGTGTAATGCATAACGTTCGCGTGTGCTCGAAGGCCCGACTTACCGAGTCCGGCCCTGCCCGCAGCCTCAAGCCCGGCCCAGGCCCGCGGCTTCAAGCCCGGGCCCGGCCCGGACCCGCACTATCACGCCCGGGCCCGCCGAAAAACGCTTCGGACGGCCCGTGCAGTGCTCTACTCTAGACCTCTAGAGTGTAGAAGGTGTTGCTTCGCGTAGCCGCGCGGGCACGGCGCCGCGTCAAAAAGGTCACGCGCTGACACGCTGCAACGCGTACGTGTGTTCAGGCCTTAACCGGACCAGACGACGGCAGTGACGCAATAACGGATAAGTGCAGGAATGGTGACGTTACTTCCGAGCTGCAAGTCACCATCAACGACTTCGAGACTAGCTACTGAGTAATAATTAACATACTCGCAAAGAAGATGAAAAAAGTGGTCACTCATTGGACCGGACCTCAGATACGTACCGTCGGAGGGCACTTAGCCCGGTAGGACATGTGCACAGCGAGAATAGGAATAAGAGGCCTCGTGTACGTCAGTAGCTTTATTGTTCTCCCCGAATGTTCCCGTGAGCTGATTCTATGGACTTCTTGCAAGCAAACAGTGCAATCGTCGACTTGAAAGAATCTCAAGTTTCTTTTTCTACAAAGAAAAAAGAATGCTGTCGCCGTCATACGGAGCAACCAATCGTTTCACCTCTCCCTATTGTGGACGAAGGTGGGTCATTCCATGCGAAACGTCCCAGCCATTTTGGCGACCATCTCAAATGTGATCGAAAAAAAAAAAACGTGCTGATTTCTTCCATGGAAAACAGTAAATTGCTGGAATATTTTAGAGAGAAAAAATTTGGCCTTCCGAATCTCGCAGAATGTCGTGTGAGTGACGTTTGTTAAAAAAGTAACACTGAGAGCATCGTATCTTGTTTCAATGCCAAAATTGGTGTGCATATAAAACAAAAGCGTTTGCGTAAGGTGTTCGAATCTTAGTAATATTACCGCGATTTTTCTGTCATATACGCCTCCACAAACTTTGCCAAAATATTCCATGTTTGCATTTTTTCCCTTCTAATACCGCGTTATGTATGAATATTTTGGAAGTCTTGTATTTTTCGACTTTTCAGTTTCGTTCAAATCAGATGAAATCGATCTGGGACCATTTTCGGCCTAAATAGTAAGCCTATAAGCCTTTGGAAGTCTTGTATTTTTTGATTTTTCAGTTTCGTCGAAATCAGATGAAATCGATGTGGGACCATTTTCGACCTAAATAGTAAGCCAAAACTTGAAGGGAGACGACAGCTGCCCAGGAATGCTCATAGCGCGCATGCGCGTATTCTCGTTCATTTCACCGCTGCGTTTCATTGTACGGCGCTTATCAACTCGGCGGTCGTCGCTCGCGCGTTCAGGTTAAAAAATGGGCGGCTGTGCGTTGCCACAAAAAATCGAATCGGCCATTTTGGAAAGTAACGAAATGCACCTTGACCCTAAAGTAAATATTAAAAGTGTTTGTCGCACTTTTCGCCAATGAACGTCTCTTATAGAGTCACCCATGAAAATTTGTTCAAAAGGGATTTGCTTCGTGAATTCATGGGGTACAATTCGTAAAGTGCAGTTGATGCCGTAAAGAAGAAAAAAAAAGAGCTTGTGTATTTGGATTTCTCCCGGTTGGTGTAATCTAGCGCAACTACAGCTATGCTGTCTGTCGCAGGCGACAATTCAACAGTCAGTGTTAAAAAGAAAGAAAGAAAGAAAGAAAGAAAGAAAGAAAGAAAGAAAGAAAGAAAGAAAGAAAGAAAGAAAGAAAGAAAGAAAGAAAGAAAGAAAGAAAGAAAGAAAGAAACGGGATAGTTGGCCCTACTATGCATATAAAGAATTAAAGCGGCGCACACTATAGAGTCCCAGAATGCATACGAAAAGAAATACCAACAATAAAACAAACTGCCGCGATGATTGACTGGCAAGCGTTGTTGCGAGAGAGAGCGCTACAGAAGCTACGGCTACCATACTAATGAAAGTGACAGTATACTATATAACAGCTAGTCAACTGCGTCCTGCTGCAGCACATTGCGACTCGGAGTTTGTTGACCTGATGCAACTTGCTGACACGTAACACTGGCGTAGCCAGAGCGGAGGAGGGTAGAACCCCCCCCCCCTTCCGAAAATTTTCGTTTTTGCATGCGTACAATATACACGCACACATACAAACGCACGCACGAACATACATAAAGTGTGGTTACACCCCCCCCCCCCCTTGCCCCGGAAAAAATTTCTGGCTACGCTACTGACACGTAATACCATGCACCTCAAAAATAATTAAGGCAGTTAAAAGCTTAGAAATTGCACAAGGATTGGCAAGAAGTCAGCAGTAATATTACTGAAGATTTGTGACCATTCGGGAAGTCAACGGACAAAACGCACCCATCGTTGCAAAGAAAAGCTGCCAGTGGTTCTGTAAATAGATCCAGAAGCGGCGCGGCCAACGCCCAGAGGATGTACAAGGGAGGAACGAACTGGGGGCGACGCACGACTCGAGCTCTCCGCGGCGGAAAAACAAAAAGACCGAAGATGGCGAAGTCCATTTAAGGCGCCTCGCTTTGCTCTACGGATGGTACGACTCCAAATGGAGCGCTCGCCTCGCGCAGCGATGGTACCGCGGACGAAACGACGAAACTTCCCGCCAGACGCGCGCCGCTCGTGACGTCACCAGGGCAATTCCCTCTTTGTATAAGAAAAAAAAAAGCAAGAGGAAATGATGAACTAATGGAGCAGCATACACTGAGTCACCGGTCGGACCCGCCGTCGCCGGCGAAACAGCGGTCAATAAAGTGCACAGCCCGTCGGTGCGCACGCCAGGCATTCGAATTGGCTGTACGCACTTTTCGGGCGCGCTGACTGAATGAGCTTGCTCGCACATAAACGCTTGTGTCAACTAGAAGGCCACCTAGAAATCGGCCGTAAAGAGACGCTAGGAGAGCTATACTTCTGCGTCGTATGGCTTACGACGCAAATGCAAAAGAGTTGAGAGTACTCGCATAGGCGTGCGTACGAGGAGGGCAGAGGGGGCGGCCGCCCCCCCCCCCCCCCTAATCATATGAAGGGGGCGCCAAGTCTGGCCCATATCTCTACTTAATCGGACCTGTCCCGTCATTGTTTAAAGTGCGAGGTTATGGCCATGCAGGTCTTTGACGATAATAGCGACCGTTGACGTTGCTTTCCAAGAGAAGAGGTTCTTGATGGAAAAAGGAAAATAGAAAGGTGGGGGAGTGACACAGTAACTGTCTCTCAGTCGAGGACACCAGCTGTTTACTTGCCATCCTTATACCCCGGAAAGCGCGGGACCAAAGGCAGGCCGTTGTGGGCAGCACGTCATCGCTTCATTTTCATTTTTGCATACACTGCGAAGGTTCGAATTCGAACTCGATCAACGGGAGGGGGGAGGGGGGGGGGGGTATGCGGTGAGACTTCGCCCTCCCCCCCCCCCCCCCTAATGGGGAACCCTTCGCACGCCAATAGAGACGAGATCGCGCATACGGTCAGATTCGCTTCAGAGCGCGGCCGGCTGTGGATTAGGGACAGTCCGTACCTTTTCTTTTTTGTGAAAAAGTCTACAACCGAGTCGTTCGATTGGTCGCAAGTGCGATTGAGACTGCATAGATACGTAGAAGACATTGTAAATGCAGCATTATATGAGTTTGACAGGTGTATGAAATATCATTGCAGCAGTGGCAAAATACAGCTGATAGCAAAATAACCATTTACTTAGCATATCACATGCACGTCTGACACAAAAAATATCAAGGCCGAATGCATAGCGCCTTTAGCTGATAGATAATCAAGAAAAACGACTCACCATGATGCACTAATTCACGTGGCAGACCCACGATATGCTTCTGCAAACCGTCTACCTCGTTCGAATTCAGCCGGCGTTCTTACAGTTAGAAGGCACAGCAGGCACAGGGGAGTGGAATGAACGAAGAGGCAGCGCCGTATCTCGCATGCCGCGCCGACGGGCGGTCGTGGGATCGTGGTGGTGGCGCTGTCCTCGCTCGCGTCATCATCATCATCATCAACTGAAGATGTCGAGAGCGTCTGCTTTTGGCGCACGTACCGTAAAGGCCGAGACAGACGGTCCGATTTTCCATGCGATCCGACGGCCGACGCCGCGGTGGGAGAGAGGGAATGGTGGCTGTACGATGCTATGAAAGGTCACCAATCCGGTTTCCCCTACGCCGTGTCGGACGTCGAATCGCATGAAAAATCGTACCGTCTGTCTCGCCCTTAAGCCGTTGGAAGCGCGTGATTTTGCGTTCTTGGCACGTTTAACGCTTTCATAAGCTCTAGTCAGCGCCTCAGCTACTGCTACGCTCCAGGGTGCATGACTGCATATGCACGGGGCAAAAATTACCGACGATTATTTGAGCGCAGCTGTGTTTTCCGGGTTGCCAGACAACATAAATTCCAACGGCATTAACTGTGTGCGTTTCCGCACGGCTAATTACGAAACACAGCAATAAAATTGATTAACAGTTGTGTAATCGTTGAATGTTGCTTTTTTCATTCTGAACGATATACAGTGAGTCAGAGTTCTTCAATCATTGATGGATTGAAGAACTCTGGCAGCGAGTGACAGTGAGAAAGGTGGGCACGATGCCCGAACCACGGTGTAGGAAGAAGAGGTGATCCAATGCGGCAAGCGAGCGTGGCGAAATTTTGTTCGGGTTCACATACGCGCTCGTATTCTTGCGCTGCTTCGTGAAAGGCGCGGTGTTGCCGTGCCTCTCAGCCAGCCTCTTTCGTTTTTTGCTCGCTTTCGACAGATAGATTGGACAGTCTGGAAATATAGTCGGCACCAAGGCTTACACGACACAGCAATACTTCTGACTCCGCTTCCGCTTCCCGGGGTTCTGCCAACGCGCAAATGCAGCGTCGCACAGCAAGCCTCTCGGTTCAGCGTGCCAAGCTGTCGGCACGGCTCATCAGTTCCCCGCACCGACTGAGCAACGCCCGTGCGCGCGTGTTCCCGCTGCCGATAAACAGGCTGAGTCGGCTTAATATCTCCCTTCATTAGAGAGGAGGGGGGTCATAGGGTGAGCACGCTCACACAAGCTGATATTATGTATGTATGTATGTATGTATGTATGTATGTATGTATGTATGTATGTATGTATGTATGTATGTATGTATGTATGTATGTATGTATGTATGTATGTATGTATGTATGTATGTATGTATGTATGTATGTATGTTAAATTGATTAAAGTGCGAGGTTATGGCCATGCAGGTCTTTGACGATAGTAGCAACCATTGATGTTACTTTCCATATATATATATATATATATATATATATATATATATATATATATAAGTATGAGAGGTGGCACTTCAAGAAAACTTCATTTATTACGTCGACGTCGACGTTTCGGTCAGAGCCTGACCTTTCTCAAGAAGAAAGGTCAGGCTCTGACCGAAACGTCGACGTAATAAATGAAGTTTTCTTGAAGTGCCACCTCTCATACTTATACGGCAACCACTCCTTCAACTACATATATATATATATATATATATATATATATATATATATATATATATATATATATATATATATATATATATATATATATATATAACTGATAGTGTGTGTGCACATATATATATATATATATGTGCACACACACTATCAGTTATGTTATTCTGTGTGCGAAAGTCAGTTTCGTCACAACTTTCACAGGCCACAGAAGTTGTGTTTGGCACGATCACAGTGTACTGAAGCCAGCCTCTCTATAAATTAACACATGCTTACGAATGTTCTACAAATATATTACTCCGAGTGTGTTTCAGGCATTTATTTAATGTGCCGATTCAATCAAGCAATAAAAAAGAATTGGCATTTCGGAAACGATTTTTCAAAAACGACTAGAGATGTGAACGGTTAAAGATATCTGAGCTCGAAGCAAATTACTCTAGCTGCAATACAGAACATTCATTTACTCACTACGTTGAGAACCACAGGCACGACAACGCTACATTTTATTTTCACGTCTACTTACCTAAAAAAGTAGGCAAACAGCATGCGTCTTTGGTATTAAACCAGACTCGTAATGCGCAACTAAACGAATGACACTTTACTGTTAACGCAAAGAGACTAAGGTGAACCTTCACTAATTCATGAGCAGGTAGTTTTAGCCGTCATGTGTGGTGTCTCGAGAAAAGGCACGCAGCAGTACCTGTTTTAAATGCGGAGCATTTCTTAGTCGCACCTGCGGCGTCGGCGGCGCCGTCCACACCCCCACTGCGCATGCTCGGCTCGTCTCATGCCGGCAGCAAGCCTCTCCTCTCCCTCCCTCCCTCCCTCCCTCCCTCCCTCCTCTCCCTCGAACGCGGGCGGTGTGTATATAAGCGGCGGAGCGCGCGTTCGGAATTCAGTCAAGGGCGTCTTTACTTGGCTTTCGCTTGACTTGACGCTTTGCTTGACTCGAGTAGATGCGATGGAAGCAACAGTACCTTCAATCAGCTGTCGTCGGCGTCAACAACAGCAAGCAACGCAGAAGACAAGGCTGCGAAGAGACGAGCATACGACGCTGAACGCAAGCGTTTCAAGCGAGCTGCGGACCCGGAACTTCGTGCACGCTGGAGCCGTTCAAGTCGTACTTGGTGTGCGCATCGTGTAACAATTAAGCATTCCCAAACCGTACCCATTTACGCAACATTCACGCGATACCCCCACCACTCTGCGACGCATTTACTCGAATTCGCCCCGTGGGAAGATGCGGGCGACTTTTTTCCTATTTTGCTCGCGCCACATCAACCGAATAATCACGATTAAATTGTTATTCGGAAAATTTCACAATTATAATTTCCCCGCACAAGACATTACTGCCAAAAAAAATAATAAACTCCAGCGCTTGTCAAATGGGTGGTGCAGTGTTACATTTGACATGCTGAGGGAGGCCGAGCCTCTCCTCAAAAAATGAAGGGGGCCGCGCCCCCCTGGCCCCTCCTGGCTTTAAACCCTGCTACGCACTGCATCTTTCGAGAGGAACGCTTACAGGGGCGTGGGAACCAAGACATAACCGTTGTAGACAGCTTCTCAGCTTTTGGTCACCAGATGTGGCTCAAAGTGCATTTCGCAGAGGTGGTCTGTAGACTGCAACATCCGATCTTTGCGAGATATGGCATTCCTCCATACCCGAAGGCGCTCTTCTTCTTTCGGCGCGGAAAAGAGTGAGAGTTTCTCAGTACACGACTTGTCGTGCAACGTGGGGCGAAATACTTCTTGCCCATTGCTCCCTGGGCGCACGCACCATTTCTATTTCGTTTATGTGGTTCCTTTCAGCTCGTGCTTTTTCCAAGCATAGCGCGCGTTTCGTTGGCGTTTCACCTGCAGTGGTGTCCTCTGCCCTTGCCCTCACAAGCGCACCTCGATAACGCTGTTCATACAGTTGCTCTGTATCTTTTGTTTTACTTTTCTAATATTTTCCATCCATTTTCCCGGGGCTCGGCATTCCCGTTTGAGTAGCCTATCAAGAAGTGCTTAAACTCCGTCTCTTTCCTTTTCTCACCGTGCCGAATACACGTGGTCCTGTCATTTGCTTTTAATTTTAAAATCTCCTTACACAGTTCCCGCTGTCGCCAAATGCAAAGGTTTTTACTGCGGTCTAATTTGCTGATTTCCTCCTTTACTGCCAGGTTAAAACCTCCAGCAGAAGCTTACTATTTAATTTGCACATTTCCCACGAGAATGAGTTCCTTCGCCTTGAAATTCCAATAGAGCATTGAACTAAGCAGTGGTCTGACAACGACACCGGGAGTTTGGTAACTACTACATTCCGGAAGGATGTCGACAAATACATAAATACGGTCGAGCCTTGGATGGCCAGGGCCATCGAATCGCGTGTACTTTACTGTACACGTACTTTCGAGACATTCTGCCACATCCTCAAGGTCCCAGTAGCATGATTGATATATGACCGATGACGGGGGGAAGGGGGGGGGGCTGTTTTACGACGCTATTTCTATCTACCAATGTGATTATAGCTCGATCTCGCCAAGCTACAGTTAACGGCATTCAGCGCTTAATTCTTAGCACGATAAACGTCCTAGGTGCATATGGCTACAGTTTGTTGTTCTCCGTTTTCTTTTTTTTTCCAGACAATTTAATATTATTTGAAACCAGTGTAAATAATTATCTCAGACATCTTTGAACTTTGATACGGCAAAATGAGCCAGCCTTGAAAGCAAAAAAAATATAATAATAATAACCTGTATGACGATTCCAATGGCAAAATTTTAAAAATCCGGGGGGGGGGGGGTTGAACCCCTAACCCTCCCCCCCGGATTTTTTAAATTTTGCACATACAAACTGACGGACAAACATACATAAAGTATGGTGGGACCCCCCCCCCCCCCATGAAAAAAATTTCTGGCTACGCCCCTGTTGTATAAACAATTATGATCTATAAACAAGCCTATAATTAACATAAGTCTGAATTTGAAGGAACTTGTATTGCACACGTCAGGGAACAAACATTTCTTGGTGTGTGGTTCCAGGGCGAATTAAACTAGAACACACGTGTTAATCACCTGACTACCGCATTAGCGCGAATAGTTGGTTATTTGTTTCATGATAGTACACTTAATCCCACTAAGGTTAAAAACATTAGAAAGTGCACAACAATGTTTGAGGATAATGGGCTTTGTCGTACATGTGGAAAGGTGGTGGTTCCGGCACCTGGATCCAGCGTCTTCTCTTACCATGTGGCGCTGATACGGAGCCCAACGCAGCTGGCCGTTTATTACTGCCATGCTTTCCGTCCTACAGAATTAAAGGATACAAGCGACATGTGTGGTGCATGGGTTGTCTGTCCCTGTTATGTGGAGGCCTGATACGACAACGCGGCGGGTCCCTGAGATTCGCTATTCATTACCTGCCCTACTCACGCGCCAACTTCTCCATGGTCGATAGCGCTCTCTCCCGAAAGAGCGTATAGAAAAGGGGACCGGAAAAGAGTGGCTTGGCTTCTGCGCATGCGCCCTGGTACAGTGTACTAGTGTAGCCCTGGCAGCTCGCAAATTTCTTGGGCCCCAAGCTCCTTGGGGCCCCAGTTCTCAAACTCTCTATTGTATATCTTACAGTTTAGTCGAACTGAAGAAATTGGGGAGGGGCGAAGCATGTAGGGAAGGGTGTTTCAGCTCCACTGTGTGAAACCTGTGGAGGGGCGGAGCATGCAGTGTGCGCCGGTGTTTCCCACAGCGAAATCACTGCTAATGGGCAATGAGAGACCAAAGAAAGATTAGGCACAGAGACCCGCAGTCCGCTTTTAGTTAACGTGCACGTTGCGAATCTTTATTGTTCAACTACACACAAGAAAAATCTCCCAGCGGCATTACACTGCAGGTCAAGATCCAGTGCCTATATATACGGGGTGGCCGGTGAACGGTTGTGCAGAGCGAGCAGTCGGTTTTTTTCAAGAAACTCGCTAGCGACGCTGCCTGCGTCGGCGTTGTCTCTCGCGGGCGAGGGCGCGTTCTCTTTCCTCGCGAGTTGGTAGTTCAGCGTTCACCGCAGAAAGAGCGTTTCCATAGTCAACGCGCGCCGTTCGCTCTCTCTCGCCACACAGCGAGCGCTGAGGTGGTGGCGCTCTCTCTTGAGCTCAAGCAAATGGACAGGACACGGCGATGCAAGCAAGCAAATGGGTCACGACGATGCACGCGGCGACAGCATACGACGATGCACAGTCGACAAGCCGAGACCCTAAGGTGCTTCGCCCCTAAAACAAGCACCTACTGTGCACTCTTCCATTCTGATGTAACTTATAAGATATTAGTCTGGGGAACGACATCGCAAAGAAATTACCATAGACTTATTACTGTGCAAAAGAAAATATTGCGCTGTTTCTAAAAGTAAAGGGGAAAATTACAGGCCTTGCCCACTGCTCCATTGTTCCTAAAACATTCCATGCTCAGGGTGGATCGAATGCACTATTTTAAGTTGTTGCACCGGAAGATAACACTACTGTTTACGGGAACAAAAGAAACGAGCGACTGAAATAAGAGCTAATTAATTATGGAAAACTCAGTGCTGCGTGCCAGATACCTCACGTTTTCAATATCGTTGCATGTAAATTGAACTTTAAAGCTAATAGTGCTGCCTTTAAGAAATAAGCAAAGAAGTCATTATTAACCACCGGTATACAGTATCAACATTAACTAGTGAATTTTCATGTCTCAAGCAGTGCTTAAGTATTTCACGAATTTGTATTGTTTATTTCCACGTACAAAGTACTTTGAATACATCCTCATGCATTATGCGGTTTTTAATTTTTTTTCTAATTTTTTGTTCGTATGTATGTATGTATGTATGTATGTATGTATGTATGTATGTATGTATGTATGTATGTATGTATGTATGTATGTATGTATGTATGTATGTATGTATGTATGTATAGAATCGCGCTGTTTCCTTCATTGTCGTTTAGGCAGACGCAAGTCCTGAGCCAAGGATGAACTGCCGCTTCAGTTATTCTCGTTGGTGCCCAGATAAATAGCAGCATGCTTCTTAGCACAGGCGATAAGCGAGACAGCGAGCGTATCTTTACAACCGATTAGGAAAAACAGCCGCTGGTCACGTTGTTCGCAGTATGGCGATACTGCGTCGTCTCGGTCACAGCGACCCTGCACGATTCTGCACATCAGCCGGAGCTAGCAACATGGAAGCTGTTCTGCGCTCTTTGCGATTTCCCTTGTTCACGGTCGACGCCTTTACAAGGACTCCATTTTCGGGCAACCCGGCGGCCGTGGTGTTTCTAGAAGAAGACAGCGTACGTGCACTCTTTTTCGATTAGTGCTTTCTCGATACGCGAAAATTTACATATTTTTATTCTACTTACAAACTACCTCTCTATACGTTTTATTTTTCGTAAATTAGAAACAGTGGTTTGATTCAGCAATATAATTGCAGACATTGCATAGTGAATAAAGACAGGAAGCATAATACCTTTAAATATTTAGTGGCTACTCTCCGCAAGAAAAGAGGGAAAATACTGATCAAGGAAGGGCACAGGCAAGAGGGCGCAATTTCTCCAATGTTAATCCCTGCATGCTTAGGAGAAGTATGTTCAAGATATTAGGGCCGGGAAAAGTGGTAAAAGCGTGGACCAATGTCGAATATCTAGGCAAACTACTGTTTGCAGATGACATTACTTTTGGGGAAGCAATGTCTAGTAACAAACAGATTAGGGTTGCAGATTAATATGCAGGAGGTAACGTTAAATAGCAAATGCAAGAGGACTGCATTCATGGTTACTAGTCGGCGCCTAAAATATTTTCAAGAGCAGATCTATCTAGGTCAATCATCCCGAGAGCTCTATCTAGGTCATTCAACCCGAGAGCCAAATATGAGGGAGAATAAAAATAGGCTGCAGCGCATACGGCAGGTATATATCGCCAAGTCACGACCAGCAGCTTACTGCAATCCCTGAAAAGAAAGTAGAACGACCTTAGCAACGAGCGATGACAGGAGCGTTGGTTTCACATTCCTCCAGCCCTCCTCCACCTCCCTTGAGAAAACGGGAAACGTACGCTTCTGCTAGGTGGTGCTATGAAATTAGGAAAATTGCACGCACATGATGGCGTCAGCTCACACGAGACTGGTAGCTAGAAGAGGCATTCGTCTATCTGTGGACGTAAATAGAGTAGAATTATGAGGCGAAGTAATAATGAAAATGAGCTACAGACTTTTCTGTGGTGGCGTTGAATTAAGGGCTTGAAGGCTACAGCGCACAAAGACGGGGACAACAGAAGAAAGCACAAGACGAAGCACCGATCGGCTCTTCGTCTTGTGCTTTCTTCTGTTGTCCCCGTCTTTGTGCGCTGTAGCCTTCAAGATGCAATACCAACTAGCCCACCAAGCCATCCTTGTGAATTAAGGGCATTTGCCCTTCGTCATTTATTCCTCGTTGAATTGTATGGATAACAATAAAAAGCTGCGAATTATACCGGGCGTCTGGTAATGTGTGCCTTCTGTTCCGAATTCTGTGGCTACGACTAACCCGTTGTATTATCGCGTTCGATTTGAGCTGCAACGGAAGGAGGAGGAGGAGGAGAGGTTGAGGAGAGGAAAAGACTCCACGTGGTGACACTCTCGAGCGGTGGCGCATTTTGCCTGTGGAGCTTAGAGTTACTGTATATGCTACTAAAGGTAGCATATACAGTAACTCTAGTGGAGCTGATCTCGCTCCATCGCGGAAGGGGGGAAAAAGAAAAAAAAAAACATTTCGCCGCAAGGACGAAGTCATGAATGCGATAGCAACAAATTGGAATGTCATACCAGAGTCATTATTTTTAAGAAGCATTGAATGATTCTGGTCATACGCAGAAAGGCTAGCAGCTCGACACTTGCAGCGCCCTGCTCAAACACAAAGAAGGACGCACGAAAAGAACATACAGGTATAAACAGGGAGCGCAACTGTGACAGTTGTTAGCTCGCGCTCGCAGCAGTTTTTAGCCAGAAAGATATATGTTATATTTATTTTTGGCTCAGAACTGATTTTGTGAGTTCACGTCCCATTTTGATTACAAATGTTTTAAAGGTGAAATACGCTTAGGCGTGCTTTACGTTCCCGTGAAATTTAGCCGAGTTTCGGTTTCTGGATTTGACTCTTTTAGAAAAAAAAACTGTGTATGACTTCATGTGCAATGCATATAATTGATCATGGTGCGACTACAATGTTCATGATTAACTGCTCGTGAGGAGGATCACGAGAACTTACTTGTCAGCAAACGTGTTATTGTGCCCTTATTTATTGAGGCCGAAGCCTTAGAAGCCTCATCAAGTGACCGTCGGCGTCAACATGAGGGATGCAAAAAAATCATGTTATGACGTCATCGCATGACATATTCATGACGTCACAGGTCACCAATATTTGTGACGCCATCGTGACGTCATCATCATCATCACATGACATCGTCGCTTGGTCAAAGGTGGGCCGATCCCGGAGGCACTGCAAAAGCACGTGAGGTGCAGAATGCTTCTAATGCATCCGATACCAGAGGCAGTGCAAAACCATGTTAGGTGCCGAAAGCCTTCAAACGAGGGGGCGAGGCAGTACCACCGACTGAGAAGAAAAAGACGACAGCTTTCGCTTTCCAGTATCTTAGGCAAAAATGCATCGGGGACCGTGTGACTTATTTGCTCTATTTATTTGCCGCCTCAATTTTAACTGTGTGCAATCGACTGATAACGTCAAATTAATTTAATGAGTGTCTTATGAGAGCGTACGCCTTCGCCTGTGCTCTCCTTAGCGTTGCAGGGACTGTAGATTTTTTCCTGGTTTCTTGCTTGCTGTCTTTGTAAAACTCCATAGATACTTTGTTTCCACTTTTTTTGGGGACGTTAAACCCCAGATATTATTATTATATTTGTTTCCACTTTTGCATTCAATCTAACGAATGCCTATTTCACAATTTGCTTACTTGATGACTGCGGGCTACCCATTTCCCATTAACCGGGTTTGGTCCCCAGCTTCCTTGGCATATTCATTTTGTGTTCATGCTCTTGAGGTAAAGATGTGCTCAAGCCACCACTTATTTTCATTAATGTTCCCTGCTTTGCCTTCAACACGAGCCGAACACACGTTTCTCTACAGTACGTCATCACAATGAGCAAAGGCCGGCCACTTTTTATTTATTCATTTATTTTGAATACCTCAAAGGCCCCAGCTGGGGTATTACATGAGGGATGGGTATTAATTACAGAAAAGAAGTGATTCGAGGGCAATCTTGAATTGATGTGGGTCGGAGTGGTGCACGGTAGTTGCAGGCAGACGGTTCCAGTCCCGTGCGGTTGTCACAAAAAAGGAGCGAAGATGGGCGGTGGTTTGTGCTGGCGGAGGATATACTGCTCTTGAATGGTTTGTGCGGCTTGATGAGCGATGGACTGGCAGTATGGCTGGAACTTCGATAGGAGCATGATTAAATTTGTAAAAAAAAAGGCATAGTCGAGATATGTGACGTCGTAATTCTAGATCAGAAAGGTGAGCACGAGTTTTAAGTTTGGAAACACTGGAATTGTAGGTATATTCAAAGTAGATAAAACGTGCAGCACGGTTTTGAATCGATTGGAGAATGTTGTGCGATTCGCGGAGTTGACTATGTTAGTCGCGTGGGCTAACCAGGAAATGTTACTTGAAAATTTGACGCCAAGATATTTGTAGGATTCAGCGGATGAGACTGCAGAGCCGGAAATGGTATATTCTGCTGACTGGTGATGGGGCCTGCGATGAAAAGATACCAATGAAGTTTTCTTTATGTTTAAAGACATTAGCCACTTATCACACCAGGGTACAATGAGACTGAGGTCGTTTTGAAGAGTATTAATATCTGCGCTGTTTGCTATGGGACGGTATACGACGCAGTCGTCTGCAAAGAGGCGAATGCTAGAAGAGATGTTTGATGGAAGGTCGTTGATGTAAATGAGAAAAAGTAATGGTCCGAGCACTGTGCCTTGCGGCACACCAGAGATTACAGAGGAACGGTTGGATGAGTTAGCATACACAAATTGTTGGCGATTGGTAAGAAAGCTGCAAATCCAATTATTTATTTATTTATTTATTTATTTATTTATTTATTTATTTATTTATTTATTTATTTATTTATTTATTTATTTATAAATACTGCTGTCTCGATTTCGAGACATAGCAGGAGTGGGTACATATATTAGTACAAACAGCAAATTAAAGAAACGCGAAGATTATACAAACAGATAAAGATACGATATGCTTACTTAGCTGTACAACAAAATCTTTCATCAGGTGCGAGTACAAACGTTGATGGGAATACAGAAAAAGACAACTGCTAAGACTATGCAAACAGATTAAAACTAGATGTGTATTCGTAGTTTCTCAACGAACTCATCGTGAGTCAATGCGCGAAGCGAACCATCCAAGTTGTTCCAGATTTCAACAGTGAATGGAAAAAACTAAAATTTAAAACAGTCAATGTGTGTCCTGAAAGGAATAATGTTTAGTCTGTAGGTTTGCCTAGTGGCACGTGTATTAGCGGGTACAAAAGAGAAGGGTGCGTGAATACCGGATGGCGTGTGGACGATCTTGTGCAGTAAAATTACGCGTTCGCGCCTATGCTCCAAAGTCTGCAACGATAAGATGTGAGCATGTGATGAAGGTGAGAAGCTGCGATCATAGCGACCGAAGATGAATCTGATAGCTTTTTTCTGGATTGATTCTAGCTGCGTTATGTCACACGTGAGGTGAGGAGACCATACAGTTGAAGCGTAATCTAGTATCGGACGAACTAGTGATTTGTAGGCAGTCAGCTTACATTCCAACGTTGCATTTTTTAAAGTTCGCTTTAAGTAACCGAGTTTTCGAAGCGCTTTTGCAGAGATATGATTGATATGGGCGTGCCATTTGAGGTTATGTGAAAAAATGACACCCAGATATTTGTACTCACTAACTTGCGACAAGTAACTACCATTGGCATTGTAAGAGTAATTCAGCGGCTTCTTTTTGTTAACGAAGGTCATGGCGACTGTTTTTGTAAAATTCATTTTCATTTGCCACCTATCACTCCATTCGCAGAACATTGAAAATACCTTGTTTAATTCTTGTTGATCACTAGCATCAGTAACAGTGCGGTAGAGGACACAGTCGTCTGCATATAGACGCAACTTAACGTTGGTGTTATTAATAACACTTACTACATCATTAATGAAAATACATTTGTATTAATGTTTAAACGGGCGCGTGAAATTTCTGCCATTTTCGAGTAACCACACAATATTAGAGCGCGAAAGAACTACTTGTAATTCGACAAGCCACATGCGTGCACCCTTTATTATACTGGACCTGCATTCAGTTGAAGTTAGTGACCTCTGCCTGGGTGGTCAGTCGATGTCTATTCACAACGTTTGGTTGCTTACACAACGAAACGTTGTCCCTCAGATGTACGCGAAGCGTATAGTGCCATAAAATGATTAAATGAAGCAAGCACGTTCATAGGTCGGCAAAAAAGTGGAGCTCACTCAGACTCACTCAAGAAATATATTTTGCTCTTAGGGCTCACTCGGACTTATACTCGCCAAAGATTTCCTCAACCGGACTCACTCGGACTCCGACTCGCTAAACTTCTTCTCAACCGGAATCACTCGGACTCAAACTCACCAACGTATTACTCAGCCGGATTCACTCAGACTCGGGCTCACAGCTTGACCTGAGTCTTAGTGAGCCTAAGTGAGTCGACTCATGAGTCCGTTAGCGTAAAACTAGCTTTTTCGATCATGGTGTCAATGCTCTTTAACGCCAATATCTCACTCACATAATCGGTGCTCTACGATACTCATTGTGGTCTTGTACCTTCAAATACGTGTTAACAGTGGTTTCAATCCAGTAAGGACATTTTTTGTGAAATACGCGACTCACATGAGATATTTTTATCTAGAACTTCACGTGAAAGAGTTTGCGGGGGGGGGGGGGTCATGCCCCCCCCCCCCCCCCAACTCACGCCTCTGATCAGTAAATATTGAGGTGGCGCATGAACGCTAGTGCGTTGAGATATATGTGAATAGACTTGAGTATAAACGTAAGCCGATATAAGGCTGATAGTAATGCTGAAAATAGTAGATACTATATTTTGCGCTTAGGGCTCACTCGCACTCAGACGCACCAATATTTTCCTCAACCGGACTCACCCTGACTTAGACTCATTAAAATTTTCCTCAGCCGGACTCACTCGGACTCAAACTCACCAAAATATTACTCACCCGGACTCACTCAGACACAAACTCACGGCCCGATCTGAGTCTGAGTGAATCTGAGTGACTCGACTCATAGTGAGTTTGCCGACCTTTGAGCACGTTACCCAGCTTTGTTCAGTCCATGTGCGGCAATGAAGACAGTCCATACCTGTGTAACTGGCGTGGGTTTCATGATGTCTTTTTCTGTTTTTAGTTTCTTCTGTCGGCTTTCGTGTGAAATCTGTACCAATGTGAACTATATATAGCTGTCCGATAGGCACACATTGAACAATAACAACGCCCTGCATTGTATCGCAGTGTGGTTGAATGGCAGCAAGGTATTACTGAAAGGTATCGATATGAGCACAAATCTCTTAAGTACAAAAGATTTCACTTATGTGCGTGAGCTTCGATTACCGGCCGGCGGAAGGGAGCGTAATGAAAGGAAGGGAAAAAAATTCGGCAGATACCACGCATTGTGGGAATCGCTTTCATGCGAAGCAGTCAGCGCTGCATTTTTTGGCTTGGAGTCGAAAGTTACGAGGTGGATCGACGGGTTTTTGTAAATGGAGTAGTGTGCATATCGCGGGCTTACCAGGCACGTCGACTACACTGGCGTTTGAAGGGTAACTTATGATTTGACGTAACGTCAGCACTCATGTTAGAGCAGACGGCAGTTTTATTGAAACGAAATGCATACTACTTTGCGATGATGGGAATATCATACGTAGCATTCGTTAGCGTATTCCTGCGGGGTCGAGTAACGCTTGAATATATATATAGATTGCTGAGTCATATGAGTATATATGTAATGTTTATCAGACTTATATATAAAAGCGGAGCCAACACATATAATAGAAGTACATATGCAGGGTTTATTACCTTGTTATAAAATTAGATAGTCAGGACTGCAACCACAATTGACGTTGCACCGACATGACGCCTGGATCTTTTTCCAAAGCATTTTCAAGACTTGGAGTGGCTCTGTGGTAGAATACTTGATTGTCACGCAGAATGCCTGTGTTCGACTGCCGCTGGGATCCCGATTTTTATTTTTTGAATTAGTCGGGTCAACGCGACCGATGCCGCATTTTCTTAACGTCCTCGCGTTTAAATTACCAATGCCTGTTCTCGACGTTCCTGGGTAGATAAGCTGTGAGTCACCTGTGGCGCATACCGCGGCCCGTGGTATACGGGTATATGTGCCACACGTGACTGAAGGAAAGGGTTTCATGACGTACGCGACAGGATTTTCGCGTTATTCATGCCATGACCAGACATTCATGTTCGTCATACCCTCATGCCCTGCTATGCCAATTTTGGTCTATACCAAGTGAAGAAGGCGACCACGAGAGCATTCAGACGTAGATAGATAGATAGATAGATAGATAGATAGATAGATAGGCGCGTGCCTTTGGTTCAAAGTGCCGCTCAAAGTGCCTTTGGTTCGCTAAGAAATGCTTCGCATTTAAAAGACATCCTGTATACTGGTTGCGATTTCGGTTGTTCGAATTACGTAACTAGTAATGATTCGTTATGGCATCTTTCATAGCCAGCTTGTATCTTTGGGACGTAAAGCCTCACAACGGAAACTAATCTTCGCGCAGGCAATCGACGACCATCGTAAGCAGTTGATCGCTGCGGAGATGAGACACTCTGAGACAGCCTTTGTGTCCAAGCGAAATGCCCTGGATGAGTTTGAGAAATGTAAGTAAAAGAAGCGCTTTTTAGGGGCGAAGCTCCTTAAGGCGGCACCCGTTCGTCCCTCGTAGTCGTCGTGGTCGTAGTAGTGAGTAACAAGTCTTACGCTTTGACCTCCAAGGTGGTGCCGGTGGGAGATTTCTCCTGTGCGTTGTTGAACAATAAAACATTCGCAGCGTGCGCGTTAACTAAAAGCCGAATTCTTCTGTCTCTCATTCCCCATTAGCAGCCATTGGCATGTTCCAGTAGGAAACGTTAGTAGAAGTAGAAGTGTAAGTGTTAGCTAAAAGCCGACATCTTCTGTCTCTCATTGCCATTAGCAGCCATTGTTTACCTCCAAGGTAGTGCCTGGTGAGATTTCTCCTGTGCGTGATTAAACAATAAAAATTTTGTTCAAAACGCCGTTGATTGATGAAATAAACCAACGAAAGACGCCAGATGTTTTGTAAAAGCAGAACGAAAGAACGCCAGATGTTTTTCTTAAAGTGTAGTAGTAGTAGTTGTATTTAGCCACCTCGCCCGATCGTCAACGGGCGAGGTGGACCGGCAACGGCGCGAGGACCCTGCCGTACGAGAGTTAAATCACACTAAAAGACATACTTTGCGGGCGATACACTCTAGTGAGCTTTCAACTTTTCGTCTTAATGTACATGATAAAGAAATTATTTCTACGAAAAACGCAAGGCACACCTTGAGCAATATGTTTGGTTTTGGGACGCTAAATGGAACCATGAGGCGATGCGAAGCCGGAGCACTTGCACGATCGCGTTCCGTTGGCTTTCGTTGGGCATGCTACCGACCTCGCGTCGTGGAACGCGCGTCCTGTCTTCCCTCTAGCCTTGCCTTTAATTCGCACAGGGCGAGCGGGGAATGCGGTCGCTCTTGGCGCTCTTTCGCTCGGGAGCGGACTTCTTCCTTGCATTTCACCGATCACAAGTGATAATGAAGGGACCACGTAAACCAACAGTACAATAAAAGTTTGATGTTTAATATATACACGATGTTTCACACTCTTTATATTATGTACTGGGCGCATTTCACGGAAGAGTTTCACGGTTTACAGATGATTCCCTCCGTAGCTTCGCCCCACTCATCATCATTCACCCCGTGGATATGCTGTGATTTTTTATTTCTCGGAGCAAATTTAAGTACAGGACGAGTTGTCCCGTCAGCTGATGAACTAATAGAAAAACGAGAGAAAAAAATGCAACACACAAGGGGCACACCGTATACAAACTGCTAGGCATGGCAATAAATTCCAGTTGTTAGCCCAACAATGCTGTGTGTTTTAAACGTGTATTCTGTTATACACATGCGTCATCTGTTCTTTTTCAGCCTCTTGCTTCAACCTCCGGTGGTTTACACCCCAGAACGAAGTGCCACTGTGCGGCCACGCAACACTAGCGACGGCAGCCGCCATCTTTGCTGAGTGGGGTTCGTTCATTCATTATATATGTTCACCGAACATAAATGTGAAGCAGTCATTCTATTCTATGCCGTGTTGTCAAATCTAGCTAGGAAAAAGAAAGAAGAGAAGGGAACCCGATTTGTTTCCAGTTTCAACACGTGGCTCATTATGTCGACTACGAAGAAAAACACGGAGAATACTACTGCACAAATTTCGATGCGGTTGTCACTCTTTGCTGTGTCTCTGTGTAAAAAAAGAGCAGGTAACTCAAACCGCTAAACGTCAGCAGCTAATCACAAGGTTCTAAATTCGTCTCCGCATACCACACCTGAAACGTGCTCGAAAAAAAAAAAAAATGTCTGTCTATACGGCCACCTTACGGTTGCGCTAGGGCTAATTAACACGTATAAGAATGAAGGATAAGATCGCATTGTCATAAAGTCGATGCGAAATATTCTATATGACACCCTCGAGAAACTGTATGTCGTTTATATAGGAAAGCCTGTGTTTTATAAGTGCAACAGTTACATCAACGGCCCTCGAGAACGCCTGTACATAAACACGACTTAAATAAAGCGCAGAATAATAGTTAATAGTCACTGATGATTCATACTGAAAAACTACTACAGCACCATACAAGGAAATCAAAAGTTTAACAAAACTTGAAATTCGGCAAGATGGCGCGAAGCTTTTGGGAACATTAGAGCGCAAAACCAGACATTCACAAGAACTGTCGCGTGTCCCTCGTTCTTGTGATGTCTGGTTTTGCTGTCTAATGTTCCCGCAGGCAATCAAAACGAAGCCTTCGTTCATAGCGTATTCGCAATTCATTTGGTTGCGACCGTTAAAAAACACCGTTGAATATCCCGCATGTCCATACGTATTGCACTTATTTGACCTATAAATGATGTAGGAATATTAGAAACGTGAGCGCTTTGTAGTCTTGCAAATGTTGCTTACGAAATGATCCTTTGCAGGAAATGAGTCTCGGGAACTCCAGTTCTACACCAAGAGTGGTGTGCTGAAAGCGTCAAGGGAGACAAATGGTACCGTCGTCCTTGATTTGCCAGCAAGGTCTTCGGTAGCAGTGGTCGGTGTCTCAACAAATGCACATTTCTGAAAGCGCTCATGGCTTCTCGCTGTTTTATATTTGCTTGCTTGATTACTTCCTTTGTTCGCGAAAGAATAGAAGAGCCCTCGCAGTAACGTCACATGGATTAGACAAATAAGTGCATTGCTAATGATGCTCGCAGTGAAATGTTTTCTTTTCTGTGCCAGTAAAAATTACAACAGCGAGTAAATTATTGTAGAGAATGACACACAAAAACTTCATCGAATAACAATTTTAGCAAATGCAGTCAGCGCGGGGATGGAGATCTAAGGCGTTAGCAATGTGAGAGGTGTATGACTTAATTTATTAGCATGCAATAGGGAGGTACGGACACAGAATGCATTGGAAGTGATTACATACAGTGTTGATAAAATTGCTCTGACCTTACTACTGATAGCGTACATCGTAACGAATAATATGCGTACGTGCATCAACTGTACATCTGCATGCGTGCACATCTCCTTGAAATGCCATTTTTCGGTACATCTGGAACGCCTTCGCGCGGTTTTTTTAACAGAGTTGATATTCGAGTGGCACGTTCAAGGCAGTAAAAGTTACCTTTTTGCTTTCTTATTCCGCATGTCGCCGCAACTCACTCCACCGTTCATGTGCTGATAGCAAGAGGAAGATTACCGGGACCTTCTGGATGTGAGTATAACCAATTGGACATTGTCAGATTGTCGCCAGGGGTTACACTTTTATGCATATATGTACAATATTCGGGCATGTACAGGTATAGCCGCTAAGTTAAAGTAGTCACAGTTGTATGTGAATGAAGCCAGGTGTGTTGTTAGAAGATTAGGTGCTTGACTATCTGTGATCGTTGTCGCACTAAAATACTGCCACTAGAAAGATTGTAGCAAGTATAAATAAAGGTCGTGCTCTGCCTGACTAGATAATCTGCCGTATACTTACCGTATATAACCTACATGCCCGCGGGGCAAATATCTATTTTCTCTTGTTTATTAAATAATGAAAATGCAACCGCATGCAAGCAGGTACCTTGGGCCAGAAAATTCGGAAAGCCATGGACTATCATTATGGAGCTGTTTCTCTTTGCTGTTCATTGTAAAAGAGGGAGTTGAGTCGATATTGGAATGTCGCTGTTCCTTTCAAATGGTGCAGGCTTCGCGCTTTACGACTGAATAGAATGCCCTGCACTTTCAGGGGAACAACGGGAGAGAGAGAAAAAAAAAACATGGCTGATCCCTCTGTCATAGGAATCGGTATAACACGAAAGTGAAACGTGTCTTCACAGACGTAGTTGAGCGTTTGTTGTGCATTTTTTCGCCCCGAGGGCGAAGGAATGAATGCTATAGCAACAAGTAATGTCACGCGCAGAACGGCAAGCAGCTCGAAACTTGCAACGCGCTGCTCAAGCAGAAAGGACGCACGGAACGAACATACACAGGATGAGCGAGAACTAACAACTGTCACAGCTCGACAGTTAAAGCACCCTGGTCAAATACAAAGGAGGACGCACGAAACGAACGCACAAGTATACACAGGATGAGCGCGAACTGTCACAGTTGTAACTTATTTGTGAGCAGCGCGCTCCTTTCGCAAAAGCGGCCGCTGCGCGAGCGAAGCGACCTTCGTGCTCTCTGTAACTTCAACGCGAACTTGCGGTGATAGCGCAAGACGTACAAGATAAGCGCGCGCGATGGAGCGACCACGCCCTGTAGAGGCGCACGCTCATCTCAACGCGTGGGGCGACGACCTTTAAAGCGCGCCTTTCGAGCCCTTCGCGCCATCTCGCCAGTGATAACGAAAACACGCTTATGTACCCTGATTTCTGAGTACCGCCACCGGCAAATGGTGTATATAAATAGCATGCTGTTAGTAAGACGAAGAACGTGCCGTCTGTGGCGGAGTCGTTTCGCGCTGCGCGCTGATCGAGGGGTCATAAGTTCGACTCCCAGTGACGGAACTTTTCCTTCTAGTTTTCCTTTGTCATATGTTAGTCTTTATATTTTACAACGTCATATCCGTGACGAAAATGCGTCAGTGGAGCCGTGGTGGACCCCGGCATAAAACACTTTCGTGTTAAAAAAAAAGTTTCGTCTGAAAGGTGTCGGCCTCGTTCTTTGCATGCGCGGAAATAGAGTGTGTCATACGCCCCGAAGGAGAGCGATATTTTTCTTGCCTTACAAGGCCCCTAAACCACCTAGAAGTTGAAATTTAGTTGTGGTGTTGCAGTTGTGCGCGAGTCTTCAACAAGCACGTAGCCGCGAAAAATTTTCAGAACGGTGCTGTAATAGCAGAGTTACACGCGTTTAATGATCCAAAAGAGGCCCTCGTTCTTTCACTCTTCCTTTCCCTATGCTCCCTTCGTCGGCTCGTCTCTCCCCCTGGCCGAGTGCTCCTTCTCACCGTGCGAGGAGGAAAAGCGACGAGCGCGCGTACCTGCGAGCAGACAAAAAAAAAAACAGGTTATTTTTGTGGATGACATAACCAGACGCGAATGCTGACGTCACGGTCAACGCTAGGGATTACCGAAAGGCCTGAAGAGGAGCACGGGATTGTACGTAGAATTTATAGCGCGCCCGCGGCTTGTAGCGCTGCCGCGTTTGGCATTGTTCATCGTGACGGCATTCTGAATTCGATGCGCGCGTTTACTTAAAATGTTAAAAAATTATCGTTGGTGGTTTAGGGGCACCTTAAGCACATTTGGATTGGTCTATCTATTCATTTGCCCTACTATACCAAATCGGCACAGGGGCTGTGTGAGCAATACCGTTGGTTCGATATAAAATTTAACACCTTGTGTCTTACGTGCTCCAAGTGCGGTATACACGAGCGTTTTTTAACACGAAAGTGTTTTATGCCGGGGTCCACCAAGGCTTCACTGACATCATTTCCGTCACGGATGTGTCACCGGTAAAATGCACACGAACAGCTAGATGACAAAAAAAAAAAAAAACCAGAAGTTTCGTTGATTTGGATGACCTGGGAGTCGAACCCACGACGTCTCGGTCCGCGACGATAGGTACCGGGCACTCTACGCACTCCGCTATACCGATTTTTTTTTTTTATTACCTGGCTTTGGTAAAAACTCATTACACAGACAACACTGCTATACATTTACCATATATGTACACTCTACATGAGGTGGCAGATATCAACCAACAACATGCTGGTATCGTCAGTTTAAAATTCAGGCAATGTTACAAGTGGCTCTACTCTTGAGAGCCAGTCGGGTGGTTCCGGTGCCGCTTTATGAATATCAAGGAACCAGTCCACACACTCTCTGAAATAAGCTCGGGCAGGCCTCGCATCCTTGTCGAAATGCTGACCTGCCATTCTCGAACGCCACAAAGAGTGGAGGCCCATGAGCATGATTGCGTCAAATGGAACGCCATCTTCGTTCTGTACACTCAGGAATCGAATGCCGTACGGGTGCAAGGGAAGTTCTTTCTTAATTGCTCTCTGCAACACATCCCAAAAATAAACCCCCTCCCAACAATGTAAAAAAACATGATCTATTGTTTCCGGTAACTTGCATATTATACAATGCGTACCCCAAGGCAAAAAACACCCCTTCCTATCCAAAAACGTTTTCACTGGCAATGTTCCCGAATGCAGCTTAAAGAAAAATGTTTTCGTTCCAGGCTGCAGGTGCATTTTTTTTTACCCTCTTTAAAACATTGCTGCCTGGGCCTCCCTCGTACAATGACCTGTACAAAGGCACTGGGAAGACAACTTCACATAGTGCAAAGTAAAGTTCCTTCCGTTTCACAACGGCCAGGTACTCCCTGGAAAATCGTACAGAAAGGAATCTTACACTCGAGACAATTTCTCTGTAAAAGCCACCGATCCCTCCTACACAGTCTTCGGTAGACACAACATACTCAGGCAGAAGTCTACCCAATCTTAATTGACATAGCGTGCGCAGGAAAGGATCGGTGACATCTCTAAAAAACAAAAACCGGTTGACCAGCTGCCGTAAAAACAAGTGACCGAGCCCCAGTCCCCCGTCCTTAACCCGTCGAAACAAGTTGGTACGGCTGCATCGCTCCCACTCAGAAGCCCAGACAAATATGGCAAATATTCTGTGAAACTTCTGCACATTTGTCCGGGAGCAATGCAGCACCTGCATTACGTACCACAACTTGCTGATAAAAAACAAGTTACAAACAGTGGCTCTGGCAAAGATCGATAAGGCGGCTCCTTTCCACTTATCGGCCTTCTCCCGTATATCTTTCGCCTGACCTTTCCAATAATGATCGCTGTCGCGATAACCATCGAGCGGGACGCCCAAATACTTGCCCGGGGTCGTCACCCAAGGCACGTTAGCGAAGTGGTCAGGTTTGCTTGGCCACGATCCGTGCCAGAGCCCTAGGGACTTCGACCAGTTGACTCCGCTGCCTGTAGCTTGGCTGAAATCGCGCACGGTTTCGACAGCCTGTTCGATACTACGTTTGTCCCTTGAAAAAATAGCCACATCGTCCGCATATGCAAGCAGCTTAACTTGTGCTGCGTGTAACTCAAAACCATTGATGCTCTGTTCATTGACAATTTTCATGCAGAGAGTTTCAATATACATGCAAAATAACAAAGGGCTGAGGGGGCAACCCTGACGAACCGAACGTTGCACACTAATGGGGGCCCCCAGACTCTTATTCACGATCAACTTCGTAGTGCAGTTTCGGTACGCCAGGGTCACTCCCTCGCAAATAACAGAACCGAGGTTAACATAATTTAACAGAGCAAACAAAATTCTATGGTCAACACAATCGAATGCCTTTTGAAAATCAATCTGTAAGATGGCAACTCGCTCATCTGAATAATCACAACATTCAAGTATGCTGCGCGCTATGTGAATATTGGTCACAATCGATCGCCCTTTGATACCGCACGTTTGATGAGGCCCGACGATGTCCTTAATCACAGTCTGTAGTCTGCGAGCCAAAACCTTCATATAAATTTTGTATTCTACGTTAGTGAGGGCTATTGGTCTATACCCTGAAAGAAATTTTAGCTTATCTGGGTCCTCTGTTTTGGGTATAAGTACTGTGTGGGAAGACCGGTATGACGGTGGCAATGTGTTTAATTTGTACGCTTCATTAAATATGACTGTGAGGATAGGGCTTACTTCGTGTTTAAACTGTTTATAAAAAGCGGCGGTTAATCCGTCAGGTCCGGGTGATTTTCCAGGATTTAACTTATCTATTGCTACTTCAACTTCGGCTGAGGTTATTGGCCTTTGCAACTTCTCCTTTCTTTCATCGGCCACGCGGGGCAAAACAGGCAGATACTCGTTTTTGAATTTTGCCAGGTCTACGTCGTGCGCGGCGAATAATGCCCGATAATGCTCAGTGAAAGCCATTTTAATGTCCTCTGTATCGGTTGTTAGCGACCCGCCCCATTCTATCTCGTGGATGTGGTTTCTTTCGGCACGTGCTTTTTCCAAACACAGCGCGCGCTTCGATGGCATTTCACCCGCGGCTGTGTCCTCTGCCCTTGCCCTCACCAACGCACCGCGATAACGTTCTTCATCCAGTTGCTCAATCCTTTGTTTTACTTTTCTGATGTCTTCTGACCATTTACCGGGGGCTCGGCATTCCTGCTCGAGTAGCTTACTAAGCAGCAGTTTTAAATCCTTCTCTTTCCTTTTCTCTTCGTGCCGAATACACGTTGCCCTTTCAATTGCTTTTAATTTTAAAGATTCCTTACATAATTCCCACTGCTGCCAAATACAAAGGTTTTCACTAGGGTCTAATTTGGAGATGCATTCATTTACAGTTAAATTAAACTCCTCGTCCTGCAATAATTTACTGTTTAATTTCCATGTTTCCCGCGAGAACGAGGTGGTTCGCTTGGTGATTCCGATAGAGCACTGTACTAGGCAGTGGTCCGAAAACGATACCGGGACTACGTCGTAGCTGGTACATTGCGGAAGGATGTCGGCAGCTACGTAAACGCGGTCGAGTCTTGCATGGCTAGGGCCTTCGAAACGCGTGAACTTTACTGCACTCGTACCTTGAATACATTCAGCTACGTCCTCAAGGTCCCAGCTTTCGACAATACGCGTCAAAATGTCTCTGCTCTTGTCTCTGAAACCCCGAGTGCTCGTTTTGTCGTGCGCACTAAGGACACAGTTAAAATCGCCCAACACTATTAACTGCTTTCCTGCACTGAGCCGTTGTTCAAGGCTGTGAAAATACAGGGCCCTTTCTTCGACCTTGTTGGGCGCGTACACGCACACGACACGCCACTCGGTGTTGTTCAGAGAAAAGTCAAGTACAGCAGATCGGCCAGCCTCACACGAAAAATGGGCGTTCACCTGCAGCCCCGGCAACTTCTTAACAAATACACTCTTAAAAAAAAAGGTTGTAGTACTTACTAACTTCGGTTTACTAACTACTTGTCACATATGTTACTACCCTGTTAGTAAGTGCGGTTAGTAACGGGGAGGTTAGTAACCGTTACAACCCTCGCCGTTACAAACGCACTTAGTATCGGTTACTACCCTTCTCGTTGCTGACTTCTAAAATAGGTAGTAACGGTTACTACCAAAAAAAATTAAGTAGCCGTGATCCTTTCGCCTCTTTTTTTTTTATAACGGTCAAATTTGTGAGCATCAACATTGCGATATATCATTAGGTAATTATGCACAGCACGTCATGAATCAGAACAGCACACATACACAACAACAAGGCTACGCGACACGTATAATTCGTAAGCGTTTCCAGGAGTATATATAGCCCTACCTCTGGGGTACGCAGCTGGTGCCGGTGGGCAGCTAGGCTTTAGGATAAATAGCTTAAGTTATGCGCCTATACTTATATAGCGTACGATTGTATTAGGTGCGCGAGGTGACATAGCGTAGGTCTTTTAATCAAGCATATTAAGACAATCAATATGCTATGTATATTTTGCATAATATCGTCTCAACATGGCCTAATATACAAGACCCAAGACGGGGTAGTAAGCTTACTAATATCGCCTCAATGAACTTGAATCGATTCCCGTGCTAGTGAATAGGTTGTAAAAAGCTCGTAATAATAATTCTAAGATTGGTTTAACAAACTCGTTTAACAGGTGCATGGCAAAATGTTAGTAACGGTACGCAAGAGGTAGTAACCGTTGCAACTTTTAAGTGTCTGCTAACGTAGGTAGTAAAAGGTAGCAAAAAGTTAGTAATGGTCCAAGAAAGCTAGTAACAGCTGCTGTTACTATTTGCTCGTGGTTACAAGCTTTTTCCTAACTTTTTTTTTTAAGAGTGTGCAATCAGACTCAAATATCAATTCCTCTAAAAATGTTGGCCGTACAAATTATATGTCTTCAAGCCATGATCAAAAAAAGTGAATACGAGAAGGGTTTGAGAAAATATATTAAAATATATTAAAAACTTTCACTCAGTGAGTGAATGCA
This sequence comes from Rhipicephalus sanguineus, assembly GCF_013339695.2. Classification (NCBI taxonomy): domain Eukaryota; kingdom Metazoa; phylum Arthropoda; class Arachnida; order Ixodida; family Ixodidae; genus Rhipicephalus; species Rhipicephalus sanguineus. Next base: position 174,156,007 of record NC_051176.1, read on the forward strand.
TGTTTTTGCAGCACTGTGAAGGGTTATAAGCAAAGTAGCTTTTTGTTACTAACTCGAGTTAGTAACTTGGCTGTTTGGGTAGTAACAACACGCCTGTTGCTTTCGAGTTTGTAAATGGTTAGTAACTGTCTCAGAGAGTTAGTACCAGTGGCTGTTACTAACATTTTCCTTCCAGTTACTACCTTTTTACGAACTTTTTTTTAAGAGTGTAGGATGCAGCCGGCCGATGTGCCCACTGCATGGCTAACTACAGCAAAAAAGCGAGACGTGAAACGCTGCACCATGCTGCCGGTCTCCTCTTCGCCATCGACTTTAGTTTCCTGCACCGCTAGGACGTCTACGTCGTGTTCCGTTAAAAGTCGATATAGCTGGCTTTGCTTCCTTTTGCTTGCCAGTCCTCTAACGTTAAGGGTGGCCACTTTTAACGAACAAGCAGGTGCCATTTTAACGAACGGAAAGGAGACCAGCAGCACTGTGCTTACCTCTCACGTCTAGCACGGGGCTAGACGGTGCCATCGCCGGCAGTGCCATCCGGCGCAACCGCTGGAGCTTGTCCAACGGGCTCGGCGTTGGCGCCGCGCTTGTCGAAAGTCACGTTCGGGCGCGGCCGCAGGGACGACCGCCGTACTTGGGCTGTCTTGGCAGGGGGCTCCTCGACGCCAGGGGCAGTCGCTTGGCTCCCGTCGTTGCTGGACTGCGGGTGGGGGCGCTTCGACGCCGCGGCGGCATTGGTAGGCGTGGGAACGCCACATTTCTCCGCCAGTGGTTCCTTGGGGGTCTTAACGTCGCCGACCTTGGCAGCTGGCTCACTGTCCGTCGCTGTCCCATTCGTCTCGGTTGACGCAGCAGAGTCAACCGCCGCCCTTTGCAGCGCTGGGACAACACCTTTCCCGGTGCCTCCTCCTGACGACGCTGCAGGCATGTCCTGTGTCAGCGGATTGTTCGCCGGTGACCCTGACGAGTCATTTACGGCTTCTAGACCGACGGGCACAACCCCTTTCGGGGCGTCACCGCCGGTAAGCGCCGACGTGTCCAGTGGCCCCGTCTGCCTTCTCGCGTCTTCCGTGCCCCTCGCCGCCTCTTCTGCCTCGGCGACGTCCATCAGCGCCTCGTTGTCATCCGCCTTTGGCAGCCCGGTAGCCGACGCGTACGTACGGACGCAGTCCGCGTCCGCGTGTCCATAGCGCCGGCACTTTGAACACCGAGGCACCCTGCAGTCACGGCGTACGTGCCCCGTTCCATGGCAGCGCAGGCACTGCATTGCTCGCCCGGGAACCACGACGAGGGCCAACTCGCCGGCGACTCTGACCTGATGTGGCAGGTCGTCCACCTTTAGTCCCGGCTTCAACTTCAGGAGCACGCTCCTCGTGGTTGAGCCCTTTTCACGCATGCCTTGGACACGCCAACGCTCTCGCGTCACTTCGGTTACATTCCCGAACGCCGCGAAAGCTGTCCGAATGTCTTCGTCCAGCACGCCGTATAGCAGCCAATGCAGGCGAAGTTTGACCTGCTGGTCTTCGGGGTCGAAAATGACACACCGACGCCCTTTCACCTTCAACTCCTTCATGGCGGCGAGTTTCTTTGTGGCTTCTCCGGTGTTCAGGGTGACCGCCCAGACATGGTTAATCTGGTACGCCCCCAGCGCCAGAACGTCGGAGAGCACACCAGCAGTGACAAGGGCGTCTCGGAAGTCTTCGACCCTGTAGGGCCTCTCACGCACGTCTCCGTGCAAGAACAAGGTGTTGTTAACAACACGACCGGTGGGCAAAGTAGGCAGTACAATCTCGTAATCCTTATCGTCGTCGACGGTGATCCTGTTGCCGCGGCCGGCACGGGCCGCTATCGCCGCTCCATCGGAGCCGTTCATTCTTCGTCCGCTCGCTAGCGCGGCCGGAAGTAGAATGCGACTCCGCTATACCGACGCTCAAGCATGAGGCTTCACAAACGCACCTTACATTTCTCAGACCTTCTCTCTTTCACAGGGACCGTGGTTGGCGGGGGGCAGAGTTGCCGTCTGGGATCGGTGAAGTGATGTACTGCATCATGACACTAACGAGCGCTGAGAGGGAGCGCTTCGGTAGTTTCAGCTTTTGGTGCAGCGAGAGACAAGCTATAGCGGGAAGCGGAACCCTTCCTGCGTTCACGGCTCAAGCTGCGAACTCTGCCTCTTGCGTTCCTGAAGCGCTGTGCGGTATATGCATGAGCACAGGCGTAGGTTGCCCTATTACTGGGGAGCGCACACCTTGGAGTTTCTCTCCTCAAATGACGACGCTTTGAATGGGTGCATATGGAGTACCAGTGTTATGTGCTTGTTGATGCTATATTTTCGCGAGATTCAGCATATGCTGTGTCCAGGTGTATGTTAACTACTTCAGCTATACCACCAGGGTTAAATCATGATCTTTGGCGTTAGTGATCGTGATGGAGATGTGTCATTTAGCGTTAACGTGGGTGCAGCCACGTAAAACGGTGCTATATAGCTGCCAAAGACATTGTGCAAGCTCTCATACATCAGTGTGCAATAAACAATCGTACTCCTGTGAAGACACGGTTCACTTTGGAGTTATACCGATTCCTGTGACGGATCAATCATGTTTTTTTGCCTACGCCCCCCCCCTCCCCAATCGGAATGAATCGAAATCGTATTCAGCAGCCAGTGGCGGGTCTTGTGTCCTTCAGTCTTCTTCCGCCAATACATATGCTACCAGGGGCGTAGCCAGAAATTTTTTCGGGGGGTGGGGGGGTGTACTATACTTTATGTATGTTCGTGCGTGCGTTTGTATGTGTATATATACACAAGCGAAATTGAAAAATTTCGGGGGAGAGGCTTGAAACCCCCCAAACCATCCCTCCACCCCCGCCGCTACGCCAACGTATGCTACCCCTTCGGAGATGACAAAACTGAGCGCACAGCAAGTCCTTTTCGAATGGCCTGTATAGCCCCTATGTATTGAAGCAGCAGAATGCCGTACTGAGCCATCGTGGCAGGCGGGCACGTGGTGAAATTAAGTTTATGCAGTATATATCGATTATATTCATTCCTTTTTTCTTATCGCGATGTGTTCTTACGTAAACTGAAGTATACAGAGATAGCAGGAGAGCTGAGTTGAATATTTATAAATTTTTGCAGGAAGAGGAATGTTAAAGGGGCCCTGCAACACTTTTCCAAGTAATCGTCGAATGGCTTCATTAAAAGAGCTCATTGCCTCACGAATCGACTACCGAAAAATTTTTAGAATCCGTCAAGTACAAGCGGATTTGCAGGTATTTGTCGCACGCTTCAACGCTTTCTCTCTCCTTTCGTAATAGCGAGCGCGCTGATCGAAAGCTACGCAGGGAGGGAAGGGGGCAAGAAGATGCGTCCCTTCAGCGCGCGTCATGAGCTTGCGCGTTTTCATTTCTTTTTTTCTTCGAACGCGCGGCTTACTTTCAGTGTGATCGCGCGGGCACGTGGCAGCATCCCGCGGCGGCCACGGTAACTATGCAGCTCACGATGCTCAATCAGCCAATGGCCGTGAACATTATGTTTATGGCGCGTCGTTAGGGTTTATGACATCATTTGTCGAGAGAAGAGGGAACGATTTCTAGCTGACTTTGAGGATTAAGTGTAAATTCCAGGCCGCGTGCAGCGTAATAATATTTGGCTTGCGTGTTCTCAGTAGCCTCGACTACCGATCGGCAACGTTTTCTGACCATGCTGAAAAAGTGTTGCAGGGCCCATTTAAGCTCAGCCTGGCATACCCGATGCAACAGCCTTCCACTTTGGAGGCGTTATAATATATGTACCGACGCTTCTAGTCCGTTTTCTTACGGGACAAGCAATTCATGCTAGACTGCATGGGGACCATAACCTCGTTAATTTTGTAACAGCGAAAAAAAAATATCACAGTGCCACTGCAAGGGCGCAGCACTGAATGCGATAGCAACAAACTGTAATGTTATACGAAGTATGGCTCGCAGCTAACTCTTTTGGATCCGATCTCGCGTAACTCTACGTAACGCTGGTGCAAGAGAATACGGCCGCTCCAGGGAGAGAAGCCGTTTTCGTGCAGTCTCTTCGCGTTCACAGCACAGCACGTAGAAGGGTATATGAGCCGTTTGCTGATGCCTGCCGAGATAGCACGCGCGCCAGCGATCACGACCGCGCCCTTATAATCAAGGTTCACAGTTGCTGTTCGAGCTACAGAGCCCCTACCCCCCCTCCTCCAACATCCCTTCATGCTCCTTCAAAACGGACGGGGCGTTTTCTCTCTGCCTGAGCAGCAATCGAGCGGCGGAGATGGGCCGGCTCGTTTCATCTCTGCTTCAGCCGCGTTCGTCGCCCCCGCTCGCGCGCTTTTACCCGCGGGTACGATGCGCAGGGGCATGTTACCGATTTGGACTTTATGCGAAACATGACAGCGACGGTGACACCGACGGCAAAAACCCGTTAAGAGTGTCCATATAATTGCTATCGCAATAAAAACTGTGTGATGACGCACGTCTGGCTCCATATATACAGTGCGTTCAAAGAAACTTTCGTGACAATTGTGGTTAACACAGGTGAAAATAGGCAGGATTACTGTGTTGTTTATTGCATGCATATGCATACGTTATTCGCAGGGACAATATCAAATCATACAACAATGGAAACGTAGTTCCCTGTACCCGAATGCTGTTTATCCTGAGTACCCATTACCTCGCAGGCCGTGGTCGGTGACACTCCTGTGGCCGAAGTGCTCTACTCAGCCGATGCTAAGAAGCTCGTTGTGCGGCTGAAAGACTCCTGCACCAGGTAAATACAACCGTCTGCTAGCCATCCGCCGCCGTGGTCTAGTGGTCGTGGTGTTCGGCGGTATGCTGACCCGAACGTCGCAGAATCTAATGCCGGCCGCATTTCCATGGAGGCAAAATGCTGGAGGCCCGCGTGCTTAGATTTAGGTACACGTTAAAGAACCACAGGTGGTCGAAAATTCCGGAGTCCTCCACTACGGTGCCCCTCATAGTTTTGGGGCGTAAGACCCCCAAGAATTCTTCTTCTTCTTCTTCTTCTTCTTCTTCTTCTTCTTCTTCTTCTTCTTCTTCTTCTTCTTCTTATTATTATTATTATTATTATTATTATTATTATTATTATTGTTATTATTATTATTATTATTATAGCGTGCTGCTATGCGGGCCCCTCGTTCTCTCGGATGTGTTTGTAGAATATCTCGAGAATTCAGGTCTCCCATGGCCCTACACAAATTGTACACGGCAATATGTCTTCCGCAACTTGAGTATGCGTCCGTGATATGGAATGGCATTGCTCAATCCAGCGGTAACACCATTGAACGAGTCCAGAAAAAATTCTTCAGCATATATAACCATCGCTTTGCTAAAAATGACTCTGGATCTCGTTCAAATACTGCTGAATCATTATCACTACCATCACTTCACTGCCGACGAAATCGTTCTGATCTCTTATTTCTTTACAGGCTAGTCCACGGTATCATATCCTGCCCTGTACTTCTCAATCGTGTTAACTTTCGAATTCAGCGTAAGTTAACCAGAGAGAACAGACCGTTTCATGTACCCGCCTGCTTCTTCCCACACTCTACCGTTCACAGGATACAAAGTCTCTATAATATTAATTTTCTTGATCTTGACGTTTTTCATAGTCCACAATCATTGTTTTTATCCGAGCTTTGCACTGTTTTGACATAGTATGGCACAATGTACAAAGTCTTCCCTTCTCCGTCTTTCCGCATAGTTGTATATGTGCAATCCAATTTTTTATTCCCCTTCAATATTTCTCATATTGTCTTATTTTACTCCTCCCCTTTTGTGTTCATTTCTCTTTGTCTACGTGTTTTTGCTCTATTTATTTCCGAAGACTGTCTGCATTGTATTGTTTATTTTTATTGTTTTTTTTTGCGTGCGCCTGCACAAAGACCTCACGGTTGTTCCTGGGCACGTTAAATAAATGATGATTATTATTATTATTATTATTATTATTATTATTATTATTATTATTATTATTATTATTATTATTATTATTATTATTATTATTATTATTATTATTATTATTACTACTACTACTACTACTACTACTACTACTACTACTTCGCCCCCTCCCCTCTTCCAAGCTGATAGATGTGTCACAGCGCACTCGCTTCCCTTCTGCGTGATTAATTAAGAAAAAAAGAAAATCTTCCATGAGCTCACGCCTGCAGTCACCCTGCTCCTGGCTAATGTTCTCTTAGCTTCTTTTAAATGATTGCATGTACAGTGCCGTCCACTCTTAGGGTGAACACGGCTCAGCGTGGCCGCGCTCTGCGGAGCGCCAGTGCATCCAGCCAACGCCGGTGCTGGCACGCCCGTGATCGCTTCCCTGTAGTACAGCAAGAGGAGCACGTTCCCAAGCGTCTGCGCCGTTTCGTTTCGATGCGCAGAGCGCGGCAATGCTGATCCGTGTTCACCCTAAGAGTGGACGACACTGTACTTACTCGTTCGTATGGCAGCGCGAAGAAACACGGTACACACAAAGCCAGGACCTGTCTGTATGTCCTGGTTTTGTGTGTACCTGTCTGTATCTGCACCAATCTCTAGAGCTATCTGTTTGCATACTTTACCCAATCTTCTCGCAAATAAATCTTATTGGTACCACTTTCTAATACGAAACCATTATGCACCGTATATTTCTGATGGAACGCCCGGTGCAAAGGCGGCCAAGATTAACTGGTAAGTAGACAAAACGCAGTGCTGACCACCAGATGATAAATAAGCTTGATTAGTTTGTCCCGAACGAAGCTGATCCTTGCGTGTAACTCTGCTGGACGCTACTTGACTCTTCTCCGTTTTCTTCTGCAATAAAGCGGACAAATTTCGCGGGCGAGGTTCTTCCAGATATGACAAATATAGCCAGTAAGAAAAAATTCAGCCCAAAATGCCCATTTCATTACATCACCATTTTCAAAAGAGTTCGATCTATAAGCGCGCCATGTAAATAAGAAGTTTATAACCTCTGGAGTAGATGTTACTCGACCAGTTAAGTAGATGAAGCGCTAAACGTACGAGGAAAATAAGGGACTCGCAAGTGCACAATAGAACGTTGCCACGCTTAAGTTCGTGCATTAATTTATATGATGAGATTTTTATATTTACAGTAATAAATGTATGTATCCTGATTGGTTTGCTGACGCGTGGAATTGTGTTCAACAAAAAATGAACTACGTAAATGTATACGTAAAGCATACGTGTTCGAAAGTGGTAATCAAATGCCGATTGCGGTGCGAAATTAATCTTGGAGCAACAAATGCTTGAGATGTACTGCCGGTAAGGAAAATCATGAAAACTTTCTTATTAGCAAATGTGCGATGTAGCAACACCGAGTGACTGTAGAACAAGAAGCGAAATGTAAAATTGCCGCTGCACTAGAATGCTGCTTGTAGACGATACTTAAGTTTTGTGAATGAGCCCCTAAGATTATACTTCGCTTACAGAGTTGCATATATACTTTCGTTCATTCGCTGGGGCTGCTCTACGTAAACGACTCTGGTTTATTGTCCCCCGCATTGGTAAGTGGGTACATTTCACGGGAAAGGATGCCGAGCACGTCATGTACGTAACTACGCGCTCGTATTCGTAAGTAATAAGGATGAGAAGTATAACACGCATCACAAAAGGCAATTATGTATTTCATTAGATCACCGAGTTACCCTATAAGCACGGCATACTGAAAACACACACACACACACACACAAATATATATATATATATATATATATATATATATATGCAGTCACCCTGCTCCTGGCTAATGTTCTCTTAGCTTCTTTTAAATGATTGCATGTACTTACTCGTTCAACAATATATATATATATATATATATTGTTGCGCGTCGTGGCGACCGCAGTCCGGTCGCCGTCGCTCCGTCGAGTCAGGACTAGGGGAGAGCTTAGAGCAAACTCAACGGGTTTATTTACATTTTGACAGTGAGTTGTCGAGATGAAGACAGAAGACCGCTCTGGGCGAGGCGCCGCACGCCCTTTTTGTTGACCCCCGTTCCCTAGGTCCCTAGGTTGGGGACCACTACACAAAACAATGCGGACCAATGGTGATGTGGAAGTTCCTCTCAGTGAAGCACCTTCCTCGGAAAGGGACACGCCCTTCATGTATGTTCATAGAGGCACAACACTGGCCCGCACATACACACACACCTTTTGCCACTAGTCGCAGCGCCGCCGTAGAACGGGGAGGGGGAGAACGGAAGACGCACGTGCGCATCTACCCCTTTGGTGCCGGCCGCGCGCTGCGTTCCCACGGGAAAGTTTTAGCACGCACTTTCGAGAAGTGCCAGGTTCGTGGAATCACTCCGGGAAGAGTTAATCCCTTGACCAGCGCCGTCGTCGTCAATCCGTGGGCGCCGTCTCGTGTAGTCGGCCCCTGTCGTCTCCTCCGTCAAGCCGTGGCGAGACAATCCTTTTGGCGCTGGTCCGGCGGGACGAATGACCCGCTGGGTCAAGGCATAGCGTGATCGCTACAGCTCCTCCGCCGATGGGAAGATCTCGGACGTCGGGTGGTATCAGCTGCTCGACGGGAGAGATCACAGTAGCCGCATTCTTCCAACACCATTGAAACCACAAAGACCAACCTCTCGAACCAGCAAGCGCCGACAATGAGTTTTCGGCAACCAGGCCGGTCTTTCAAATGTGCCACAATGCACCTACGCTTTCTTTTTTTTTTTTTTTTCATATGGCAACCACACTAATACTCTTGCTCATAGCTAAAAACTTCGATTACTCAAAAGACCACTCAAAACCATTACGGAAAAACGTTCCTCAACTGAACACAAAAGAAAGCCAAAGCAAAAGAAAAGGTAAAAAGCTCTGCTTAATGTGTAAACATTGGCGTTCGCGGAACCCTTCTTATACTTCACAGTGAAGTTAAGCTCTTGAAGCGCAAGGCTCCAACGTAGTAGTCGTGGATTCTTTCCCGACATTTGCGATAGCCATGTCAGTGGGCAGTGGTCAGTGACGAAGACAAAAGAAGTTCCGTAGAGGTAGCAGGCTAATTTTTGGGTAGCCCACACAATGCAGGCACATTCTTTTTCCGACGCACTGTAGGCCTCCTCCCGAACCGAGAGTTTCCTGCTTGCGTACAACACAGGGTGCTCGAGCATTCGATCTACTTTTTTTAAGATCTCCTGCTTTCGCGGGGCTAGCCTATACGGCCTCGACTTCACAGTGGTGTCAGAAGTTAGCTCAATGTCATGAGTGATAACCTCAGTTCGCCATGGCCTTTCCGAGAAAACAGTGATGTGTTCGGACGACAAGTTGCGTAAGTCGACTTTCTGCATCTCAGTCAAGCCCTCGGCAGGTGCCACGGCTTTTATGACATCGGTAACCTTCATCGATCTTCCAACCTCCACCAAGCCTGGAATTTCAGGCGTTAGCTCCTCCGTGCTGTTAAGAGCCAAGTTTACTTTCTGCACTTCTCCCACATAACTCTTCATTAAATTGTGGTGGTAAATGATAACCTGTCGGCGTCTTCCTTTCCGTTCCAGTGCGTAATTTGTGTCCGAGAGCTTTTTCACAACCCGAAAGGGCCCCTCCCATTGAATATCCAGCTTATTTGCTCTCGAGGGGCGCAAGACCATTACCTGATCGCCTTCCTGATAAGCTCTCAGTTTCGCGTTTCGATCGTAGTAGCTCTTGGCTCTACTTTGCGCCTCTCTCATGTTCGCCTCAGCAATGTCGCGAGCACGCCGCAGCCTTTCCAGCAATTCAAGAATGTACTCGACCACCGTAGGGTCGGTACTTTTCGACTCCCAGGTTTCGCGCAAAAGTCGCAGTGGAGACCTGAGCGTCCTTCCGTAAACCAGCTTTGCGGGGCTGAAACCCGTCGCTTCATGAGTGACCGATCTCAGCGCAAACAGCATTGCCGGAAGACAAGCATCCCACTGACACTTCTTTTCAAAGATAAGGGCTCGCAGAACTCGTTTCATCACGGAATGACACCGTTCTACACTATTGGACTGCGGGTGGTATACTGAACTGTGGATTATTTTCATTCCACACTTCTCCAGGAATCCCGTAGTGAGAACGCTGGTGAATACTGAGCTCTGGTCGCACTGTATCTCCTGAGGAAAGCCCACTCTCGAAAAAATAGACAGTAGTGCGTTGACTATACTTCTACGGAGCTTTGCTCCTTCATTGGGATCGCCTCTGGAAATTTGGTTGCTGGACAAACGGCGGTAAGCAAATACCGGTAGCCTGACTTGGTCACTGGGAGTGGTCCCACAACGTCTATTACCAGCCGGCGAAATGGCTCCGAAATGAGCGGAACAAGCTTAAGTGGTGCCTTTCCCTTCTCGTGCGGTTTTCCCACTATCTGGCAGGTGTCACACGCTCTTACGTGGTTCTCAACTTCTTTGAAGCATCCTCGCCAATAAAACTCCGTTAGGAGCCTATCTTTGGTCTTCCGAGCTCCTAAATGCCCCGACCAACCAACTCCATGACAGAGAACCACAATGTCAGGCCGATACTTAGCCGGCACTACGATCTGGTCGAACGTGCGACGTTTTTCAGTCCGGTAGTGGCGGTACAAGATGCCCTTTTTGACGGGAAAACTGACATTCTTCCTCGCCACGTCTCTTGTCACTTTCCCCAGTACATTGCTTACTGCTTTTGATACCGGCAACACGAGCAGCCCCTCCTCCGATTCCCTTTCAGTTGTATCAGCGCTAGTCTGCTCCTCTGACCCCTCTCTTTCTTTTTGAGTAGGCGACGGGGTAGCAGGCTCCGCTGTGCTGACTCCAGCTGGTGTTGCTGTACTTCCGGTGAAACTCGCTTCTTGCCGCTCTAGTTCGGCTGCTAACGCGCGTGCTTTAGCTCTAGTCAAGGCTTGTACTGTTCCCTCGTGAAAACTTTTCCCTTGTTCTCTAAGCAGACGGTCAGTCCGATTCGAGAACAAATAGGGGTACTGCGGGGGCAGCTTGTCTGACACCGCCGCTTCCGTCTCCACTTCTCCGAACGGCCCAGTGATGATTACTCGAGCTACCGGAAGACAAATGCTTCCATCTTCCAAAACTGGTTTAATCCATGCGCACTTGCCGTTGTAGTCCTCTTGTGCCACATAGTCCGGGTGCACCAGATCCACGGTTGCCCCACTGTCTCGTAAGACGCGGCACGGCTTTCCGTTCACTGTTTGGTTAAAAAGGTACGGACTAAGAAGTTCCTCGCTAGTGGCTGAGTCAGAAGTATACGAAAGTACTGGCCTGGGCCTACGACAGCCTATGGCAATATGACCTTCCTCCTGGCATTTGTAGCAAGTAGGTGGTTTTCGAGCCTCAAAAGGACTCTTTTTGGAAGAATCCCCCGAAACCTTTCCCTCCTGCTTGTTTTGTGATCCTTAACCACTTGCAGCGAAGTCTGTCTTTTTCTGTGCAGTCATACCTGCGCCAGCTCCCTGCTTCGCCGTCCAAGGTTTCCCTTTATCTCCCGCTTTTGCTGGAGGAACCTCGTCCCTTTCTCGACGCGTACTCGTCAGCCAAGTCGGCAGCTGCCTGTACAGTTTCTACGCCGGCTCTATCCTGGATCCAGAGCTTCATTGGCTCGGAAAGTTTTGAAAAAAAAAACTGTTCGAGAGCCACAACTTCAAGAGCCTTTTCGAAGTTCCCAAAAGCGTTGGCTCCTTTCATCCATTCTCTAAGTTGACCTTCAACTCGTAGGCAAACTCAGAATACGTGCTAACCTGCTTCTTTGTCAGATTGCGAAACCGCTGGCGGAACGCGTCTGACGAAAGTCGGAACCTCTTTAGAAGGCTATCCTTCGCTTTGTCATAGTTGTCCGCATCTTCCACCGGAAGCCGCGCGATCACATCCGCTGCTTCACATGGCAGCAAACTTAACAAATTTCGAGCCCATGTGCTACGACCAAGCTTCGCTTTTTCACAGGTTCTCTCAAAGTTCACAAGAAAGAGGCCCACATCTTGCCCTACCTTGAAGGGTTGCATTAGCTTAGATAAATCACAAAGATTTTGTCTGCCTGCTACCTCCACTCCTTGAACCCCAGCCATCTTCCTCATTTCCACTTCGAGTCGCAACTGTTCTACCTCCAGTTCTTTTTGCTTTAGCTGGAACTCCTGTTGCTCTCGTTTCTCTTGGCGTTCCTGTTGCTCTCGCATTTCCTGACGTTCCTGTTCCTCACGCTTTTTCTCGCGCTCCTGTTCCTGTTGCTTTTGAATCTCGTTCCACGTTTCTTTAATATCTTCACTGCTCAGATACAAGCCCTCGATAGCGCTAACAATTGCGTCTTTCTTCATCCCCGCATCTACTTCTGCTCCCAGCTCCTCCCCGAGAATCAGGAGCTGATTCTTCAACAAACGCTTCCAATCCATGACAGAGAACTAGTGTGGTGCGGCTCACTCTCTACCCAGAAGTTCCGTAAACAACTGCTTCTGTGGTAGCCTCTACCAGCGAAAAGATTGCACTTCTATCTTATCAGCCTGGCAACCAAAAAACCAAAGCCAGCACTCACCAGTCCACAGCTGTCAGTCTCTATGATCTCGGCGTGTTGTTCATTCTCCGTCCTCCAGGCTCACATCCAACCGCTTGCCATCCAGTTGTTGCGCGTCGTGGCGACCGCAGTCTGCGGGTAGCGGGGCCGGTCGCCGTCGCTCCGTCGAGTCAGGACTGGGGAGAGCTTAGAGCTGTTGTGTCTTAAATGTCAGGAGACGAGAAAGGCCGTGGACGCCGCCATAAGCTTCCAAAACAACTCTGCTTTTATTTTTCCTTTTCGTCCTTGGCTTGGCTAGCCATTGGATTTTGGGCCGTCTTAGCTCGGCTACACTACATTCCCCCCTGTCTTAAAGACAGACTCAGAACACATGAAAAAAAAAATTGCGATAACATGGAGGAGTGTTTTGGGGAAAACAAGAAAAAAAAAACACTGCTGTTTTTCTCAAAGTCTGTAACGCAACGGCTTGATGCCTCTCGATGCTCTGATGGGATGCCGTGGTAGTGGTTCTTGTCTGTTACTGCCATCTTGTGATGTAGTGTTCCCTGGTCGTGCTTGGTCTCCTTGCCTTTCACTGTTGCCTGTTTGAGATATGGTGTCCTCTGGAGGCAACAAAACTGCATTCCATGGGGGCAAGAAATCCTCTTCATCATCTGATTCGGGAGGTTTTTGTCCACAGTGGACCTTCTTGAAGAAGCTTGCGTTGCGTGTTATTTCCTTCCCCTTTTTGACTGCAGTGACTTTGGAACCATGCACCTGAGTCACAATGTATGGGTCAGGGTCAAAGTGCGGTGAGAGCTTGTTCCGCCTGACCTGCTTGCATAGTGCTGAATCTCCTTGCTTAAGTATGTGTGGCTTGGTGCGGCGCCTTTTGTCTGCATATGCTTTTGATTTAAGTTTTGCAGTGAGGTCTTCTTGGCGCACTTCCTTGTCGTCATGGGCTTCAGGCTCTGGTGCAGGTCGTGGTAGGGCTGTCTGCATCTGTCTACCAAACAGAAGCTCATATGGAGACTTTCGTGTTGTTGCGTGCGGAGTTGCTCTGTAGCACATCAGGAAATCATCGATGCCTTTGACCCAATCTCTTCCTTGGACATTTAGTGCTTTAATTGCTTTAGTCAAGGTTCTCACGAAGCGTTCTGCTTCGCCATTTGCCTCAGGCCAAAGTGGTGTAATTCTGTGGTGTTTGAATCCATACTCCTCGGCAAACAGTCTGAAGTCAGTTGACGTGAAGGGTGGTCCATTATCACTCTTGACTTGGTGAGGGACACCAATTTGTGCAAATATTCGGCGCAGCACATCAGTTGTTGAGTTCGCATTTGTTGAAGGCACAACTTCTACCATGGGGAAGCGGGAATAGTCATCAAGAAGTATAAGTAGGTACTTGCCGTTGGGGAATGGTCCAGCAAAATCAATGCTTAGGTTTTCCCAAGGTCCTTTGGGAAGGGGAGTTGGTACCACAGGATCACGCTGAGAGCTTGGCGTCGAGGACTGGCATGGGATGCAGTCTCGTACAGTCAGCTCGACTAATTTGTCCATGTGGGGGAACCAAACGCAAGTGCGTAGCAGTTGCTTGGTTTTTACAATGCCCATGTGTCCCCTGTGGGCAATCTCCACTGCACGTTGTTGTAGGCTGGCTGGTAGTACTAGTTTTCTGCACCTAAGGATGAGACCATCCGGTGACAATGCGAGTTCTGACTCAACGTTCTTGTATGTTTTTAGCGCAGATTCACTCCACAAGGCATGTCTCTTGGTACCCTCTGCTTGGATGGCTTCTCTCAGTTGACAGTACGTTGTGTCACTATCGGCTGCTTCAATTACTTCCTGTGTCGTCAGCGCTTTTGGCACTGTCATCTGGGAGAGGAACAGGAGGTATTCATCAGGCACCTTGTGCGTTCTGTACCCATTATGAGTGGACTTGAGAGGATGACGTGACATGTAGTCCGATGGGTTGTCTGTGCCTTTCTGATGCTGTACAGAGAAGCTATAGAGTTGGATTCTAAGACACAAGCGCTCTATTCGAGCAGAGGGCCGAGCAGCAGGGTTGGCCAGGATGCTGACCAAGGGTTTGTGGTCAGTGTGGAGCACGAAATGGGTCCCATACAAGTAGATATTGAAGTGCTCAATTCCCCACACAAGAGCTAGAGTCTCCTTTTCAATGTGGGAATAGTTGCGCTCTGCACTGGTGAGGGCGCGGCTTGCATAGGCCACGATTTGAATATCACCATCATCCCCTTGTGCCAGTATGGCTCCTAGACCTTCTGGGCCCGCATCAACAGTGAGATGAGTTGTCTTCTTGCTGTCAAAATAGGCCAGAGCACGGCTACCTGTGAGGGCTTCCTTCAGCTTGTTGATAGCTGTTTGGTGTGCATCTGTCCATTTCCATTCCACATCTTTTCTTGTGAGTTTGCGAAGAGGTGCTGTCAAGTTTGCGAGGTTGGGTATGAATCTGCCACAATACGTGATCATGCCCAGGAGGCTCCTCACTTCTGATGGGTTGTTTGGTGATGACATTTCCACCACGGCCTGGACCTTTGTAGGGTCGGGCCTGATGCCTGTTGATGAAAAGATGTGTCCGAAGAATGTCAATTCGGACTGGGAGAAGCAACATTTCTTAGGGTTGAGCGTCAGTCCACAGCTGTCAAGGCGTTGTAGTACCATCTTCAGGCAGTCATTGTGTTCATTTTCAGTTTTGCCGTATACAAGAATGTCGTCACTGATGTTGATGACTCCTGGGATGCCTGCGATAACCTGTCTAATGGTGTTTTGGAATAATTCTGCTGCGGCATTGATTCCAAAGTTCAGGCGCTTGTAACGGTATAATCCGACAGGTGTTGTGAATGTTGTGATATACCTTGATTCTTCATGTAGCACCAGTTGGTGATAGCCATCGTTCAGGTCGAGTTTTGAGAAGACTGATGCACCAGTCAGGCTAGTGACAAGATCTTCTAATGTTGGAGACGCATGCCGTTCTCGTGTTATGGCTTGATTGGCACGACGCATGTCTACACACAGTCGAACAACACCAGGTGAGTGTGGTTTGGGTACCACAACAATCGGAGACACCCATGTGGTGGGGCCAGTTGCTTTCTCGATTACGTCAAGTCCTTCAAGCCGTTCAACCTCCTTTATGACCGCATCTCGAATGCTGAATGGGATGGGTCTCAGCTTTTGCGCTATCGGAGGGGCACTCTTGTCAATGTGTAGCTTCACTTCAATTCCTTGAAGCTTCCCTAGTCCTTCAAACAATCTGGGATGCTCGTCCTGAATGCTTTGAAGGGATGAGATTTTGTACACAATGGATACAAGTCCAAGGGCTTCAGCTGATTTGAAACATAGGAGGGGCTCACTTGATGCGCTTGTGACCAACACTGTGTCTTGTAGCTTGGTGCACTTGTATGACATTTGGCACGTGAATTTGCCTAGTAAGGGGAGCTCAGTTTTCGATCCATAGGCAAACACTTTTGGCAGTGAGCCACTCAAGGTTGGTTTACTTGGCATGGCATCGTATGTCTCTTGGCTGATGATATTCACTGTCGCCCCTGTGTCCACGATGAATTCCACGTTGTGATCGTTGAGGGACACTGTTACTCTTGGAGCTTTGCCATTGACCCGTTGTATTGCAAAGGCCTGGTCGTCCGAATCCGAGTCCGAGCTTTGGTCCACCAGTCTGTGTGCAGTGTCTCGGCGTTGGCTCTTTCCCCTGCAGACTGCAGCAAAATGACCGCGCTTTTTGCATGCCTGGCAGGTTTTGTTCGCTGCGGGACACGACGACCGGCCGCGTTCGTGGGGCCATGGTCCGCCGCAGTTGTAGCACTTCCTTTCTCGCTCTGTGGATGTGCTCTGCAATGGCTTGTGTTCCGATGCGGATCTCGAATGTTTCTGCCGGCGTCCAATTTGGTTAACCTCGGCGGTCGCTGACGTTTGCATCTCCTTTAGCTGCCTTGATGTCACTTCGTAAGTGCGCCCCTGAGTTAGGAGTTGTTCCAGTGTTGCATCGGTTTGGAGTGCAAAGCGTCGAAGTTTCGTGGACGTAGTGCCCAGCACGATTTGCGACTTGATTTCCGAGTCGACGTCGGGAAATGAACAATATCTTGCCATGGAGCGCAGGCGCGTATAGAAGTCGTCTATTGTCTCGCCATCTTGCTGGGACGATTTTCTGAAGTTGAATATTTCGTACTCACGGTTCACTTTTGGCGTGAAATGATCGTGGAGCCGTTTCTTAACCTGCTCGTACTCGTCTGGCTGGTTGGAGTCAACTGTAGCGGCGTTGCTGCTGGAGGCTGTTGAGCTCGCTGGAACAGCCGGTGTCAGTGAGGCGTAGACGTCGTAAGTTTCCTCGCCGATGTAGTGAAGGAGCAGGGCTTTCTTCTGAGCGGCATTGTTGACCTGCAGTGCCACCAGCAGGTTTTCGAAACGGTCTATCCACCGTCGCCACCGATCGCCAATGGCCGCTGGAGCCGTACCCCGGTCGAAAGGCGGGAAAAACGGCAAAGATGGAGCGAGCGCCATGTCAGCCATGTGGTCTCTCTCGCTACTTGCAATGTGGGGCGCCAAGAGTGCGTTTGACGCGTCGAGGCTTGTGCCGTATTCAGGGCGTTAGCCTGGGTACAACGCAGTTCGTCGCGCGAACGGAGGGCATGGTCCGAACATCTTCGTCGCCATTTGTTGTGTCTTAAATGTCAGGAGACGAGAAAGGCCGTGGACGCCGCCATAAGCTTCCAAAACAACTCTGCTTTTATTTTTCCTTTTCGTCCTTGGCTTGGCTAGCCATTGGATTTTGGGCCGTCTTAGCTCGGCTACACTACAAGAGCAAACTCAACGGGTTTATTTACATCTTGACAGTGAGTTGTCGAGATGAAGACAGAAGACCGCTCTGGGCGAGGCGCCGCACGCCCTTTTTGTTGACCCCCGTTCCCTAGGTCCCTAGGTTGGGGACCACTGCACAAAGCAATGCGGACCAATGGTGATGTGGAAGTTCCTCTCAGTGAAGCACCTTCCTCGGAAAGGGACACGCCCTTCATGTATGTTCATAGAGGCACAACACTGGCCCGCACATACACACACACCTTTTGCCACTAGTCGCAGCGCCGCCGTAGAACGGGGAGGGGGAGAACGGAAGACGCATGTGCGCATCTACCCCTTTGGTGCCGGCCGCGCGCTGCGTTCACACGGGAAAGTTTTAGCACGCACTTTCGAGAAGTGCCAGGTTCGTGGAATGACTCCGGGGAGAGTTAATCCCTTGACCAGCGCCGTCGTCGTCAACCCGTGGGCGCCGTCTCGTGTAGTCGGCCCCTGTCGTCTCCTCCGTCAAGCCGTGGCGAGACAATACTTTTGGCGCTGGTCCGGCGGGACGAATGACCAAGGCATAGCGTGATCGCTACAATATATATATATATATATATATATATATATATATATATATATATATATATATATATATATATATATATATATATATATATATGGTTTTTTTTAGGCAGTACGGATTTTCTATAAAAATCCTATGTTCTGCCGTTTTCGCACACGACCTCCACGCCGAGGCGGAAGTACTTTGCCGCAGTGCAGTTCAATTGACACTATTGCGACTAATTAACAAAAACTCGTTAATTATCTTTTAAATTATTGACTTGAGGATAGGTGTTTACATTACAAAGTTAAAGTACATGCCAATTTATGACATACCTATTTTTTTAGAAATCACAAAAGTTGCACATAGTTCGAGATATTCGTCATCGAATTTCAAGTGCGAAATCGAAACTGATCGCGCAAAGCGTGCACGAAGCGCGACCGTTCTGCTACGTCAGACCGCAACTACCCGTCACATGGGAGTGACGAAATTTGAATGACGGCGCGCCGCGGCTGTATGTTTTCGTGAAAGGCTGCAAGTCATCTCACTTGTGCCCGCGCATCGCCTTACTTTTGCGCGTAGTGTTTCGTGCTTATCTGTTTCTTTCGAACTGTGGACAAGCAAACCGCAATATCAACCTTTTCCTTGTCTGGGAAGCATAAAACTCAGGGGCGGCCACTGCGCCGCGCTTCTTCTTGCAGACAGGCGAAATAGTTTTTCGCGCCTCTATAGTTTAAGAAAGAAACAGACAACTACTATACATCGCACGCAAACATTAAGCTGTCTACTAGTGTATTTCAGAATGCTTGCCAATTTTTCTGGCCAAATCCTGCTTTGGCGCGCCTTCACTCAAATTTCATCACTTCCCTGCCACGTGTCATTCCGGTGTTCCGCCGCGCTTTGTGCGCGCCAGGCGCGATCAGTTTCGATTTCACCCTGAAATTCGATGATGAATATCTCGAACTACGTGCAACTTTTGTGATTTCTAAAAAAAAAGGCATGCCATAAATTGGCACGCGCTACAACTTTGTAATATAAACACCTGCACAAACACACAAACACACACACGCGCGGGCGCGCGCAATCTCGGAGGTGCGGGCTCAATCCATCCCGGCCATGGCGGCCGCTTTCCGATGGGCGCGAAATGCAAAAAGGACACGTGTACTTAGAGTTAGGTGCATGTTAAGAAATCCCAGGCGGTCATAAATAATGTGGAGTCCCCCAAAAAGCGTGCCTCATAATCACATCGTGGTTTTGGTACGTAAAACCCCAAAATCTTTTTTTTCTACAAAAAAAAAAAACCTCACATGCGCATCTACCCACACACTGCAAAAGCTGTAACTGCGTGCGTTTGTTTGAAATGATGTAACTGTAAGGGAATTTTAGCCGAAATTGGAGTAAAAAGACTTGTCCTCTAGTGCATTCCCCGATGGAAAAAGGGTAGTCCACTACTTGACGGAGCTTTTGGATGGGCTGATGGGAGTACTTGTTTACCTCTATCGGGGAACTTTTGCAGGTAGGTATGGAAATAAACGGTCTATCCATCGAAAAATAATAAAGGCTTTATTGATACTGCACCATGACCCAGCTAACGTCCAATTAAACTGGCATCGAAGGACACAACATCGACCACACATACGAACTACTTTTGCAAAGCATACCATACTCCGGCTACCCGGTTCATATCCATATTTCGACCTGCCATGTAGTGCCAGTGGCACACTTGCGTTGTTTGTATTACACGTATACGTGTAAATTCACGGTGGGCTCATAGACAGCCCTGAATCACACCAATCTGTTAATATAAATCCGCCTAACATTCAACATCTTTTTAATGATCGAATTCCAATTATCAGCTGGCACTCTGTCGTATGGGCCGAATCCGCGTTAACAGTACTGTGCGCGAGTCCTTCAAACGCACCTAATCGTACACAAACCACGAGCGGCCGTGCACAAACACTTCAGCGCGGCACACATTCAGCAACGCCGGCGACGAACAGCGGCGCCCCGCCGCTACCGAATTCTTCCTGACGGCGTCTAGAGTCTGTTCTAGTAACGTTGGTCTAGCCTCTCCCAGGAGCATGAACGACCACCGGCGATCGCAAAATGCATGCTGCTGTGCAGATTTCGTGGCCGTATTTTACAAAAATGTATATCCAGCCAAAATAAACGATCACAGGAAACGGTGAACAAGACAGGAAAGCGGCTGGACTGATGGGAGTGACAGTGCTGTGGCATTACGCAGAAAGGAGCAAACTTTTATGCAATCGTTTTTTCTTAACCTCAAACATGTAATAAGAACGGCTAAGGTAAAAGAAGAGAAAAAAAGAAAAAAACCAGCCGCTTTCCTGTCTTCTTCACCGTTTCCTGTGATTGTGATCGTTTATTTTGGCTGGATAATGCACCAACTAGCCCAACAACGTGTTGTACTAGAATTATGTTATTTTACACACAAATAAAAATAGGTGTCCGCAATCCGCGGTGTCTAGTCTTCGGAGTGATGCACTTACAACGAACGAGACGGCTCGCAGTCGCGGTTCCTGTTGCTCGCAGTCCATCGGCGCCCACATGTTGGTTCAGTCTGCCTCGCATCGGCGCTCGCCTTTGCGCTAGACGTTTGAGAGCGGTTGTCACATAGCGCAAAAGAGACAATTTAAACTGTTCTTTATTCCAGTAGCCTTTATTTTCGGTGAAATACATTCTTCCGGCCGACTTGATGCTAACGACGTAGCGAAGCCTTCTTCGTAGTTGTAGCAGATGTTCTCTGGTTGTAGCCGGTGACAACCGCTGACGATCACAACAACTTGCTTTTGTTACCGCCGAAAGTATTCTTCGCATTTTTTCGTAATTCGGCACGTTGAAGCGAGGTATCTGCGGCGTGTTGGAGGCTTGCACTCGCGTGCATGGGCACGAATAAACACGAGTGTGCCAGCTCGATGTGTTCGCGGTCAGACGCTGACGCGACTAGAACTTGCCCCTGTCCAGTGCGGTTCAGCGGTGCAAATAATCCTACACGTTCACACAAAACACTAATCGGTCGTTCGTTGCAAAAGCTCGATGCACTGTAGCTTCACACGGGCACGCTAAACACACGCGGGCGCGCGCACACACACGCACGCACGTCGCTACCAAAAGTGTTTTTTGGAAATCCCATGGGGATCGTTTGTAATCATGTAACCAGAAACCCCGTGGGTAGTATAATAAGGTCATACCGTTTATATACTTCATCACTAGCAAAGAGAGCATAATGACGACATATGCCGCGTTCACTCCGCTATGACGGAGTTAATGATTCGGGCATGGGAGTTTTTGGAGCTGATATGCTGATAAAACTCCCATCTCGGCTAATTTTTGCTTACAGTGACACTGTGGCACGTGCTCTGCATTGGGAGGCTTTCTTTCTTAAGCGAGTGTGTTAGTGACGCATCTATCATCTTGAGGTAGAGGAATAGTTTGTCGGAACGATTAAAATGACAATGGCGTTACCTCTGATAAACGTCCGGCCAAGCTATTATTGTTTTGTATACCCTTCGTGGGGGTCTTTTGCGCCCGAGCGCTTTTTCAGCTATAGAATTTCAACATTTTCCTAAATGTTCAGTTGTCATGCAGTGAGCGCTTGCGCCTTACTCTCCTTGTCCGCTTAGTTATTTGCACTCTCACAGTACACATTGAAAAGCAAGTCAAATGCATGCGGTCACGTAGGTCAGCCCTCGAAGCCCTGAGCCCGAACCCCGAGAGAATGCTGCGCTCCGAGAGTGGCGACAGAGTGCTCGGCGTCGCAGTCACTGTCCGGGGCGGCAGTCATGACGATTACGACTTCATCTCTCGCTACTTCAGTCCCTGGAACGGTATCCCTGAGGACCCCGTTACCGGTGAGTGCCTTACTTGTATACATTGCGTGCCTGGCCGCTTCCGCGAAGTTCACTCATCTTGTCCGTGCCATCTTTTTCGTGCCGTGCACGTTGTCAACACAGGTACGGCCGGTCTGGAGGCGCACGCTCGCTCCCTTCTTTTAAGGAGCGAGCGCGCGCCTCCAGACCGGCCGTGGCACAGGTTAGCCGAAAGCACGAGGTTGACAGCTCGAAATGCTTTGACGAGGAAAGGGGGATAAAAAATCACAGCATATCCACGGAGTGAATGATGATGAGTGGGCGAAGCTGCGGAGGTTCATCGGTAAACCGTGAATCTTCCGTGAATTCTGCCCAGTACATCATCACCGACGTGAGATCGGGCGCGTTTATAAACTAAAGGTTCGATGAGAGTTATGACGACTTGCAGCTCACTTTAATTTTACATGTACGCTGTGAATTTTCATTGTTTAGAAAACCATTGCTTTAGAAAACATCTGGCGTCTTTTCGTTTTGCTTTAGAAACATCTGGCGTTCTTTCGTTTTGCTTTTAGAAAACATCTGGCGTCTTTCGTTGGTTTATTTCATCAATCAACGGCGTTTTGAACAAAATTTTTATTGTTTAATCACGCACAGGAGAAATCTCACCAGGCACTACCTTGGAGGTAAACAATGGCTGCTAATGGGAATGAGAGACAGAAGAAGTCGGCTTTTAGCTAACACTTACACTTCTACTTCTACTAACGTTTCCTACTGTAACATGCCAATGGCTGCTAATGGGGAATGAGAGACAGAAGAATTCGGCTTTTAGTTAACGCGCACGCTGCGAATTTTTTATTGTTCAACAACGCACAGGAAAAATCTCCCACCGGCACCACCTTGGAGGTCAAGATCTGGTACTAGCGTTACGACTGGTTACGCACTACGACCACTACGACTACGAGGGACGAGCTTCGGCCCTAAAAAACAACAATAAAACAGCTGAAGATCAACAAAATTTCAACCATCCATAGGAAATGGTTTTGGACAGTTTATGTTCACACCGAAATATCCTAATGTTCTCAGGCTATGAGAGACGCCATAGTTGAAGGCTCCGCGGTACACGGGCCACTAGCATTTCGTCTACACCGAAATGCGATCGTCATGGCCGGGATCGTCTTTCGGGTCAGCAGCAGAGCACCGTACATATCGCTAATCCACCGCGGCCCCAAAGAAATATAACGTCGAGATAGAAACGCTCTTAAGTATTCCTTTGATGTGACATCGAACTGCTGAGTCAGTCCGGCCGAATGAGTTTAAAAGTGTGAGCCTATGTGAGCCTGGCTTGGTTTCATTTTGGTGAGTGTGAATCCATTTTGTATACCTATAGGACTCGTGTTTGCAACGTCTAGTGTGTGTGTGTATACAAAAAGACCCTGCTGTAAAGACCACTGCATATTTTGTTCTGTAATGAAGCAATGTTGGAAACAATGTGAACATTGAGCAACACATTAATACTCGAAATACAAGATATATCCATAAGCTACCGTTAGAAATGAAGGTCACTCTGCTATATTCCTTTCGTATACACATACCATTATGAAACTTGCCCTTGATACAGGGGCGGATCCAGGTGCCTACTTGAGGGGGTGTTCCTTCATTCGATCACGGGGAGGTGGGGGTTGAGGAGAGAGGTAGAGGGCGGGGACAAGATATTCTCCTCCCTTTTAGGAAGTCCATGGTAGCCGGAGCAAGCAACCTGACAAAAGAGGTGGACGACAGGTACTGAAGGGAGGGGGGAGATGACACAGGCTTTTAGGGAGGGGGGAGGGGGCCCTCTGGATCTACCCCCCCCCCCCTCTGGATCCGCCACTACCTTGATGTACACACGCGCTTTTGCCCCGTATCAGTATTCCAAAAACATTATGGAATATGGATTCATGAAAAGACAAGTACGCCTGCGCCAGTGGCGTAGCTAAATATTTTCTATTGTTATCTGCTAATTAACTGGGCGCCGATTAACGCCGAAGGTTATACCGGTTGCCTGTCATATTTTGGCCCTTCGGGCCCGATTGCTGTGCAATGCCGCTGCCGACGCTCCTCATCACGCCTGCATCCTGACATGCACGGAAGCTGCCAGCTAAGCAGGAGTTGTCTTTTAATTAATTGTGCGCTACGTCGCACCAACGTATACATGACTCATCCACGTAGAACACCACCGTACGAGTCTTTCTACAAACGCTTTCAAGTTACCTACAAACGTTTTCAGGTCAACGCAGTTGTTGACCTTACACGGCCTCCGCTTCAGAGATATCAAACTATATACTATCTGCATGAGGTGCTGTGACAACTTGTCAGAAATATATCTTGTACATGAAAGACTCGGCACATTTTGTCAACATTCTGGAGAAAGTTTTCTTGGACGACGAAGACCGGTTGGTTTCCTTTGACATAAGTTTTGACGTGCACATCGGTACGAATACATTTCGCCGTGGAATGCTACAAATAAGTGCTTAGCAACGATCCTCAAGAATCCATTTCGAGGCTGAAGATACCTACCCTTTCCTGCACTTCGATTAGCAACCTTAGCAACCAGAGCCGTAGCCATCAGGGGGGGGGGGGTCAAACTCCCCCGAAATTTTTCGATTTTGCATGAGTACATATATATACACGCACACATACAAACGCACGCACGAACATACAAAAAGTATGGTTGAACCAACACCCTCTAGACTAGAGGGTGTTGGCTGAACCCATACCCACCCCTTCCACCAAAAAAAATTTCTGGATATGCTACTATTAGCAACACTCCGCGTTAATGGGAATAGTATTTGGCACTGCCATGCATGCCTCTGTTTCTGTGACCTGTGCAAACCTGTCCTTGGAAACCACCATAAGGAAAAGCTTTAGCTACCTGAGCAACGTCCAAAAGCTTTTCTTCGCTACGTAGAACATTTCTGCGTGATCCACCGCTCCGAAATGCAATATAGTTTATAGTTGGACAATCTGAATACAATATATATATATATATATATATATATATATATATATATATATATATAAACAAATGCGTGCGAAAAGGAGATGCCCCCCCCCCCAAAAAAAAGAAATAATAAAGAAGGTATGATGATCAGCATACTAGGTTTATCTGTTTTATCGTCCTTTTTCTCGCGAAGGCAAGGCGCTAACATGCAGGTTTTTTTTTTTTTTGCGAATTATTGGATGAGCGCATAAATAGTTCCAGCTACATTTAATTATAAAATACAAAAAAATAATCGCGTAGTAAGCTGGGCAAGATGGTATGAATCCATCGCACACAACAGAAAAGAAAAAACATGGCTGATCCCTCCGTCATAGGAATCGGTATAACACGAAAGTGAAACGTGTCTTCACAATGTCTATTCGTGTTTGGCAGCTATAGCACCGTTTGACGTGGATGCACCCATGTTGACAGCATGTCTCTATCGCGACGACTAACGCCCATGATCATGATTAAACCGCTGAGGTAGCTGACGGTGTGAACATATATTTGGACACAGCGAATCGTGAATCGCGCGTAAGGATGATATCAACAAGCTCATAATCAACACTGGTACCCGGTATGCACTTCTTCAAAGCGTCGTCAGTTAAGGAGAGAAACGGCACGGTGTGCGCTTTCTAGTAATGGGTAGCCGACGCCTGTGCTCATGCATACAAATACACACTGCACTTCAGCAACGCTGGAGGTAGAGGTTCGTAGGCTGAGCCGCAAACGCGTGCGTCCCGCTGGCCTCTGTCTCGCAGACGCTGCTCTCGCTCCACCAAGGCACGACATTCGCCCGTCGAAATCGCGTCCTTTCTGCAACGCATATTGCAGCAGTTTTGTTAGTCGGTGCTCTCGCAATTGAAGCAGTCGGCGGCAGAGAAATCCCGTTCGTGCACGTGGAAGCTGCACTACTCCGATGAGCCGACGCACGCTAACACGAATCCAAAGGCAAAGAACGTAACTGCGTCAAGGGTGCCTCGGCGACGCCAGCGCGGCCAGTTTACCTCTCTGGTATCGAGACGCTTTAACCATGACCTCCGATATCACGTGCAATCTCGGAGTAAGCGCTAGTAAGTGTCGGTCATGAAGCATTACTTCTTTTCACCTCTCACAGACGGCGGCACCGCCCCGCTCCGCCCGCCGCGAAAGAGAATCTGTGAAAGATATAAGGCGCGTTCGCGCCGTGCATAGCATCTCCCGTCTTGGCTTAGTCGTTAGAGCGTCGGGCGCTTGCCGTCGCGGCCGCAACGTCGTGGGTTCGATTCCCAGCGGGGTATCATTTTCTTGGTTTTTTCTTTCTCACCCGTTGGCGTCCATTTTATCAACGTCATATCCGTGACGGATGTACTTGGTGGATACCGGCATAAAACACTTTCGTGTTAAAAAAGAAAAGATCGAGACACAGACTTCTTGCCCTTGGTACTCTATGTCTGCGTCTCGGTTTTCTTCGCGCGGTTCTTTGCGATGGAAACAATGAACATATATGTTGAGCGGCCGTGGCTGCACCCACGGTTGAATGCGCAGAAGGTTTTCGCGCCCTCGTAAGTGTCCAGTAGATTGGAAGGCAGTATCTTGTTTTGGCAGCTTTAAGTAGTGCTATTTCGTCACGGCGTGGGAAATCATGTGACCCGCTAGGAGATCGAGACGCGGTTCAGCGTTGGATGTATCCAAGGAGGATATGTATCCTCCTACGAGGATATGTATCCTCCTTGGATGTAACGAATGCGCCGGTTAACGGGACTTTAGTGCGCTAGCTCATACAATGCTGCGGCGCCGGTTAACGGGACTTTAGTGCGCTAGCTCATACAATGCTGCGCTTTTGCATGGAATTTTCAGGTGTAATTGTTATGGCTGTTCGAGTCAGTTTTTTGTATAGGAAGCACAAATTTTCAGAAACAAGCGCTTGTGGCTGGTTCTTTGTGTTGTGTAGTTGTTGAAAATTTGCGCTACCATGATACGCCATTATCGATTGGTACCAGCTATAATCTTATCAAATTGCCTATTATGCAGTTTACCGCTGGAATTAAACTCGCTGCAGTGAAGTTTTCTTCACAGCGGTGATACATTTCGCGTGCCTGCCGCAACCTCCTCCTCCCTCCGGAAAATGGAAAAGCTACGCTCAGGCTGTTCGATATACATTATACTTTAATTGGTTATGTCCGGGTTTGATATATCCTAGAATGACTGTGTTACTTATGCTTTCTGCTTAATTTCCCAACATTCCAATTTTTTTTTTCAATTAGCGGCCGGGCGTGTTGTGTTGTTCTCATCCAAACTGCCCGATCCAGACATGTAAAACCGCATCTATTTCCGCTTATTCCAGGGTCTGCTCATGCTGTTCTGGGGCCCTACTGGGCAGCTGTTCTGGGAAAAGAAACGTTGAATGGTACGTTCACCTATATACATATCCACGCTCACGCCCAACTCATGTGTTCCATCGTGCATTGTGAATCAAAAGATCCTGCCCTGAATATGACGCTAAAATTTCAATCATGTTGCATAAGTTAAACCACATTGAAGCCGTAAAAACTTTTCCGCTAGTAATTAGCCCTCTCTGCTGCCTTTCATGACCTTCTAGCGATTGATAAGCTTTAGGTGTTAAGAACAAGAGTGCATAATGTCAGAACATTACTTTCAGTTATAACATTGTAAAAAATAACGACATTAGGGGGCATGTTGTTATTGCAAAATTCAAAGCATACTAAGCACCGCTTTCTGATATGGTAGCGAAGACCGCTACAGCAGTGTACGATATTTCATCTATTGATTAAATATCGTACACTATGAGTGGCTCAACGTATTCGGTGCACTAAAAGATCAGTGAAATAATTATGATTTAATTAACGGTGATAACAATTAAACTCGGCCTTGCGCAGTTCTGACGTCAGAGCACGTGACGTATGCGCCATCACCTGTAGCGGCACCTTCATAAGGGGTTCTCACAGGGCGGCGACCAATATAAAGCGGGCATGCACACACACGCATATTATATATATATATATATATATATATATATATATATATATATATATATATATATATATATATATATATATATATATATATATATATATATATATATAATGTGCGTGAGTGTGCATGCATTACATACACACGTTTTAAGCTTATTCCGCCTTAACGTTAACGTG
Organism: Rhipicephalus sanguineus; assembly: GCF_013339695.2. Lineage (NCBI taxonomy): Eukaryota > Metazoa > Arthropoda > Arachnida > Ixodida > Ixodidae > Rhipicephalus > Rhipicephalus sanguineus. The sequence goes on from NC_051176.1 coordinate 174,183,831, forward strand.
AGGGGGCCCAACGTGAGATCTGTTTCAAGGTCGTGTGAGATACAGAAAATATCACGTTAGTGAGTGAGTGAATAATTAAACTTTTACTGGGTCCAGCAAAACGCGATAAAACGCGCACCCGGCTAATTCCACGAGGGGACCGACAGGTCTAGCCTGCCGGCCCGATCACGGGCGCGCTGGACGGCACATTAACTCCTTCCCAAATCCCGAATAGTCCTTGCGCGGCCTGTGGCGAAGCTGCAATACTTTGTCTCACATGCACATGAGTGCGCGCCCACTTTGTCTTTGCGGCGTTCGCATGAGTAAAAAAAAGTCACAGTTTCACCGCAAGGGCGAAGCAATGAATGCGATAGCAACAAATTGTAGTGTTACAGTGCGAAGTGAGGCTGGCAGCTAACTGTTTTGTACCCGATCTCGCGTAACTACAAAACGCTGGTGTAGAAAATACGGCCGATACGGCCGCAGCACCGCTGTGATGGCTTTCGAGATAGCGCGCGCGCCAGCGATCGCGACCGCGCCCTTAGATCCAAAGTTCAAAGTAGTGGCTGCTCGCGCGACAAAAGTTCGACAAGAAAGTTCGACAAAATGCCGCATGCACGTGATGTTGCCGGATGCCCGAATGGTGCACGCCGCCAGTGCTGCAGCAAGGAAACCGATGTATCTTTTCACATGGGTGCCGTGGAATGAACCCTTACGGTCGAAGGAGCCCAGCGTCGCGAGCGAATGTCTCGTTGTCAAGTTCCCCGTCCACATCCATTGCGGCGATTGCGGCAAGCTTCGATGGCCGTTGTTGCTGCTGTGGGTCCCGCTACTTTTGCTCTGCTGCTACTAGTGTCGGCGGCCGTGCAGTAAAGGCGGGCAACGTTGGGCACGGCAGCAGTGACGTATGGAAGTCTGATTTCAGGCGGGTGATTTGAAGTGCGCTAACGCGATGCGGACCACTAAAACGTGATTTTATTTCAAAATAAGCACTTCCTTGGCATAAAATTAGCACTAAGAGGTTTGGGGACCGCTATTTCAACAATCAACGTGGACTTAATATTTGCCTTTAGTGTCCCTTTAAAGACGGGCGGGGCGTTTCCAGTCTGCTTCGACGGCAGGCCTCCCGAGCGGGGGTGATATCGTACGCAGCCCAAGGTCGATTCAAATAGATCGCGAAGCTTCGAGCGAAAAACGGTTCGGAACCTATTGCCAACGACACCAGCAAGGGGAGTTATGGGTGCTGCGATTGAAGCGCGACTATGTTTGGAGGGAACAAACACCAATAGCGAAAAACCAAGTTTTATTGAAACGTAAAGCAATGTTTATGTTTTACAAATTACATTTATTTCCCGAACAATATTATGTAGGTGCAATGTGCGAAGAATGTACGACAGTGTTTAATTCTTACGAAAAACCTTTTTCTTAGCGCCCCCTGAAGAGATGCGCACGTCATTGTTATTCAGTGCAGCCCTTGCGGTGCATGGAAAGGCGCGCTCGTTAGTTCGTATGCGGCGACACGCCCCCTCAGGTGTTCTGGTGTTTCGCACTTGCATGCGTTCTGTGAATTATTGTGGTGAGAATTTGATTTTGGTGTGTGCGAAGTTGCGAGGTGCGTTTCATCGTTGGTGAACGTGTTGGCTACAGTGTTCAACGGACAACGGCACGACGCTGCTAACATTTCACGCCGAACGCTTTCCTCGGTACTCGCGGAAACAATGTGATGTTCCAAGGATACAATAACAACACGCGTACGCCTGGCGAGCCCTCTCTTCTAGATAAGACACCGGGGCAACGGTTTTGAGTAGTGTGCTCTCTGGATTTTCGTGCATCAGTATTCCTGCTGCCCGGTTTTCTTCGTGAACACGCGGTGCCTACTATATTTCCTGTTATCGGTGAGCAGATCGCTTAGTTATCTGTCGCACTACAATCACTACAATTCGCATGTCTTGATACGTTACACGTAATGTTAATTTATCGGAACATAAGGCAAAGCATAATGCACATAGTGTCCGCACTTTTTGTACTTCTTACGACATTTGTTGCTCATTCTGTATGGTGTGTTAAATTGCGTTATTGTGACCATTGAATAAAACTGAAATATCATTATTTTGGCGTGACCAGGCGTCATTTCTTCTCGTTAGAACTGAGCACACATGCAATGCGCTCTTTAAGTCCCCTGCGCACGTGCGAAGCAAATAAGCAACGCTGCAAACATGAGAGGTACGCTGTTGCCTATTTTATTCACGCTGTGAAAGATGGCACGAACGCAGAATAAAAGCTCAAAGAATAAAGTTTCCTGGTAAAACCAAGGCGAATTGCACGACGGTACACTTAAACACCGCTGTTTAGTCACGGGTCGATATTAGTTTAGCTATAGCGTTGGCTTCAAGCGCATTCGCCAAGGGCTTGCCGGCTCGCCGTAGCGCGAGTCCTTAGCGATAAGGGGCCTAAGAAGAATATTTTGAGATCAAATTTCGCGCTAGTGCCAACAAAATGACGTCACTCTTTTACCGGATATTGCGTCACATCCGCTTTATTTTTTGTTCCGCCGGAAGTGTTCCCTCCTCACAGAGATGGCGCTAAGCACCATGAGCAGCTAGAGTCACTGGAAAAATTTCAGAGTATCGCATCTGTTTTCCGCGCGCCGCCGCTGACGCGATTGGCTTACTCGCATCACGTGACCTCTCGCCGCCATATCCCTTCCAAGCGCTTTGGGTGCAGGCGCGTTGAACGTAGAGCGTGGCCGGAAATTTAGCGGTACCACGGTCCCTATAAGTACTTCGTCGCTTTTTTAAACGCGTCCTGCAGAGGCCAGAGAGTAGCTCACCAACAACCGAACGTAATCTGGGAATCTCGTTCATTTCTGCATTCCGTGTGGGAAAAATTAACGTCAAAGAGCGTCGTTCTACGGGGCTGCATAGTTGGCCGGAATGAGTTCGCCCCCCTCGAAGAACACACTCCTTTCTGCAGTGAACTACAAAACTTTGCTGGAAAAGCTCTCATGCGACAGGATACTTTTCCTTTTCGGTTCGCTATGTTCAGCGATATTGAAAACTACATACTACATACCTTTCTATTTGCTCGGCTGTTTATATCTCGATCTCCTGAACAGATTGTGCATGCATTTCGAGTTTTAAGCGTGTCACGCACGCGAGCGAAATCGAAGATTTATTAAAATAATAACTGTTTACTGGTATACCTCGACGGCAATTGTGACATGATCATTTGCCATTGCGCAAAAAAGGAGCGTGTGACTTTGTTGATTAAGATGGTATAACGCAATGTTATTTAGGCGTATTTTTAAAATTTCTTGCAAAAAAATGTTGCTAATGCTGCAATGCGCCCAGCGTACCCTTACAAAACTGTTAAGTGGGTGAAAAATGGTCGCAGCAAAAACACACAAACAAACAAAAAACAAACGGCAGATTCCACACATTGAGCGAATCAATTTCATTCGAGCCCTAGGTCTATATACTTACTGATGCAGTAGCATGCGCTTTAAAAGTGTCCGGTATGGGCTGTTACTGATCAAAAGAACATAAAGCACTGTGTCGAGTAAGATTTAATAAGAGTGCATTATAAAAAAAAAAGTTGAAATTAAAAGCAGAGCAGAAGCCGAACCCCAGCCCCAGCTGTTCACGGGCTGGTAACGTCAACAACAACAAAAAAAAACTGTTTGTCGGAACACAGAAAAATATTTGCAAATCCACTGCAACGTTGGGAGTATTAAGGAGACAAGAGATAGAAAATGAAACACTTAATTAGTGATGCCAGCCATTTTTGATGGCCTAGTTTCTACGTATCTGTTAGGAAATGACAACGTATTCGCAACATAAGATGCACCTTACCTACCGCACGCCGATTTGCCTGTGCGTTCGGTTGCTGGCGTTCCGAACCGAGACATAAATACGTCGCGCACAACTTCCAATTACCGTACACACACCATTTTTATTAGTACACGTAACACCCAGTTGAACAGCAAGCGTGGTGCGCAAGCAAGGTATGCGTCAGCGATCAGCCGAAGGACGCAGTGTTGAATCTTCTCGATGTTGTTCGATAATGTTCTCGAGTGCGCTATGAAGTGAACCTGAACACTGACTGCAAAGCTAGCGCAAACAGACAAGATTCACCGGGTGTCGAAGTAAATGGCATCTAGCACGAAGTCACTGCGCTAATGCAACTATGTTTACAGCTCCGGACCTAGCGAACGCACCCGGCCGTGATACGAACAGACACCGATGAAGCCATGAAGGGAGCATTCGCCGCACGTTTCATTAGTTACACCGCTTACCGCGCAGTCTATTCATAATTGTCGATGACTCGAGATCACTTCTAATATCTTGAAGAAACACACACATAATGCAGTTCCGCCGAGCGTAACAAGGCTCCGAGGCTAAAAGATCGGTGACTTCTCAACACACGCTAGCAACGCGCCGGACGGTCCGGAAGGGAAATGGCCGCCGCCTCCCAATGTTGCCCGCGTGCAGCCTACCTTTGCGGTACTCTGATTTTCCAGTGACTCTATGAGCAGCTGATGAGCAGCCATTTTCTGAACGTATGGGCTTCTATGGAAGCTTCGCTACCATTTACATTTACCTTGCGCAGCCTCCGAGCGACGGAAACAGGCCGGCTCGTTTGATCTCTGAAGACACGGGACAAACAGATCAACGAAGACGAGCGCTTGTCCCATGTCTTCCCTTGCGCTGCAATCACTTTTGAAAATGGAATACCAACTAGCCCGCACTCAGACTTTACTCCTCTCCCAGGCCAAAATTCTTACATTTTGCATGTGTATACCATGTTTACACTCACACATACAAACACATGCAAGAACATACATAAAAGGGTCGGATACCCCCCCCCCCCCTTTCCCCCGAAAAAAATTTCCATTCAGACAAAGATTGGATCATTGCTTGGAAAATGGCGATGTAAGTTTCCAGCTGAGAACAGATACTATGCAGATGTTACCAGCTCTGCAGGGCCTCTGTAAGTGTGTAATATGGAATCGCCAACATCACATGGCGACTGTTCATGATGCGACTTATGGTGCATTGCAAATCAACGTGAATGCAGGATAGAGCTAAATAACGGTTGCGCTCTCTCTCTCATCTGGCAAATAACAAGCGGGGCACATCTACGATTCGATGTTTCTGCCTCGGAGTGTGAAATAAGCCACATTGAGTGATGAAATTCAAGATCATTATCTTGGAGGATGAGCCTTGCAAAAAGAAAAAAACTCTGCATTGTGGCATGGCTGTTTTTAAGTTTTTGACAAGATTGTAGATTGCAAACAAATTTTTGTTAAATTAAGAAAGTTAGTTAATTAGTTAAGCACGTCGTTCTGTCTTCACTTTCTTCATTCGTGTCCGTCTTTATGCGCTTTAAGTTTCACCATTAATTACCAGTTTCTCAAATATACAGCATCTCCACCAAGGAGCTTTATAAAACATCTGTGCAGCAATTAAACGTAGCACTTTAAATGAAGCAAGGTTTTAACATGGTTAATGGGAAAAATGAAGAAAACTGAGATACTGATGAAAGGAGAGTTCGCATGGTGGCTTTGAAGAACATTTTTAGACAAGATGGACATTAGCACAACTCTCTGAAGAATTAAGAGTTTCTGCTCCACTCTCACGGTGAAGATTCCTTTGCTTTCACGAGCCCATGCTAAGGCTTGTTGTACAATATGCCAATTCTGCAGCTGTTGTCCACGGTACCTGTGTGCCACATGAAAAATAAACATACGTGGTGACGTGCATGCCCATATTCTCGTTGAATTTAATTGGACTAAATGTCAATGTAAATTCAAAAGCCCTTATGTTTTATTTTGGACAGATTGTAACTTCCCAAGTATTATGCCAGGTCATGCTAGTAGTAATGTTAGCTGGATTAGCAGCAGTACATAGCTACACCCCGTCAGCCAACACGAGGCCAATATGTCAACCTCCAAGCTCAACACACGTTACTCTGGCAGGCCTTACACAACCAACCCTTAGTTAGCCATGATAAACATGGCTAAGGTTCAGCCAAACAACCAAGCTTTCTCCCCATTGGGGATGGCATTGTTCCAGTGAGAGTCCACTGCTCTCACAGTAAACGAGTTGAGAACCAAAATAATTGCTTAAGTCTACTGTAGTAAAATTTTGAATTCGTTTCCTGAAACACACAGTATATAGTAAACTGGCCACAATTAGGCCAAAGCACTGCAGCCCTTAGTGAATCTGAGGCTGAAAATCTGAGTTTTCGTTAAACCTGACAAATGTTTTCTATGTTTGGACTTGTTTGCTTGTTTCACGTATTGTTTGAGAAAGAAGTATAGCGGGCATAAGACATGATGCCAACCTCTCCAGCACATTTAATTAAAAAAAATATCACACCCTTATAATGTTGACCAAATGGATTATCCAGCAACTCAAGCAAGGTAGATCTATAGACAAACCAAGCTTTCTTCTAGCACACACAAACCACATTTATTTGCCATTTTTCTTCGTTTCAGTCAACAGCAATTTATCACAGATGCATCTTTTCCACCAAGGTGCATGTGTTTGAATCAGGGAGACGAAAGCCACAGCTGGCAGGTTTTGTTGAGCTGGTGAGAACAGTCTGTTTACGAACACCTAGGCAAGAAACGACACATTAAAAACGTCATGTCACTGTCCTTGAATGGCAAATGAGGACCTGCAGGGTTGACTGGAGCTGCTGGAAAGGCTTAGGGAAGATGAAAAGTGAAGAAACAACCAGTCTTTGGCAAGAGCTATATTGCAAGACAATCTTACCAGCCTTTTTCAGTGCGTAATGAGTTGTGGTTACGTGTGACTGTTGTCCACATGATGGCACTAATTCTCTATCTCACAGCACGCCAAGCTTCGGCACGTGGTGGCGACCTCTATCTACGCATCCCAGCTGGTGGACACCGACTTCAAGTAGCAGGACATGCTGCAGTGGTTCTCCGAGGGGAACTACTCTTGTGAGCCATCTATACAGCCTTGGAAGAGAGACACAAATGTGGTGCATTCTTTCTTAGGTTGCCTATTCTGTTGCAGGGATGGTGCCAGAGGTGGGCCAGCTGCCTTCTGAAACTTTGAAAGACCCCTTAAACATTATAGTAATTAAAGTTCTTTTATGCACACAAAGAAGGGCAGCATCAGATTATTACTCACCTCCATAAAGCCTCATTCTAACTATCTAGAATAGGTGTGTGTGCGTGTGTGCAGATACACACATGCACTGAATGCAGCCGCTCTACTGGAAATTAACCGTCAGCCTTACGTTCAGCACCAGAATGCCAGAGTCATTAAAAGGCAAGATGGGTACAGGTTTGAAGCAACTCATGCTGCACTACGCAAAATACGGAATAAGAAATGCTTGTGTTTTAATTAGCTTGCTCATGATTTCCCAAACTGTTTATCTCACCAGCTTTCTAAAAGGTCTTAGGAAGTGGACCATCGTATATTTTCCCCTAAATTGCATATGCTGCACTACGCAAAATACGGAATAAGAAATGCTTGTGTTTTAATTAGCTTGCTCATGATTTCCCAAACTGTTTATCTCACCAGCTTTCTAAAAGTTCTTAGGAATTGGACCATCGTATATTTTCCCCTAAATGGCATATGCAAGAAAAGTACACATGTGTGGCCTTTTATCAAATGTCCATCCACACTCAATAAAATGATTAGGCAAAGCTTATTTTGAAGATATAGTATACACATTTAGCATAGTGGAAAAACGAAGAAAGTTAGCTATGTAATGGTGAGAAAAAAACTGAATATGACATGCATCACTTTGAATGCACCAAATCACCTCTTCTCCCAAATATTACCAAAAGAAAATTGTAGAGAAAAAAAAAATACTGCCAACAATATACTCGATTTCCTCGGAACCTAGCTGGGAAATACTAAATCACTGGCAATAATTTACAGCAACCAGATGAGGTGTCATCGAACTCTTGCACATAACACAAGATTTCTGGTAACATGATGCCTACAATCTTGAATATGTATCTAATAAATACTCTTTATTGCAGCCTTTTACTACACTGTAATAATGGATAGTGATGAATGTGAAACACACAAGGCTTGACATAAACGTTGGCAGACTGATTACTGGTGAACAAAACATCTGATGAATAACTACAAAAAGTAGTTTGTTCAAATAGCATTACTCAAATGACAAGCAAATTGCATAACACATGAGCAGCACACTTGTGCAATACCACTGTTTAGGATATCCATGGTGATCTACAGGCAACTGCTCGTACAAGACATACCAGAAGACTAGAATAAAGCATCACATCAACCCTGCCTCCAACAACAGCCTTCTAAAATTGAATAATGCATCCATCATTCATTCATGCTGCAAGAAAAAGTGCTTTTATATGTATGTGGAGGGGAACAAATCAGCAGGAATCAGTAGGCAAATTATTGATTCTAATAAATACTGGTACTGACATAAAAGATCTTGAAGGCTACAGCTATAGATTTTGAGATTAGGAATATTGCAAACCTTACACATGGGTAATTAAGCTTCTATGGAGATTATGGTTAAGTAATTTACTTCATGAGAAATGCTTTTTGTAAGGTAGTGTACGAAACAACAAAAGCGAGATGAAACTGAACAAAAGTGATGACATGACAAAAATGCATAGCAGCAAGAAGTCCAAATACCACTGAAAAATGAAGGTACTCATTCGTATAAATTCCCAAGAGAAGGAAAAGAGTACATGTTCTCTACATATGTTTACACAGTACCTACAAGAAAAGTGGAAGTACTACTGCAGCTTTATCGCAGGAAATGTTTGTTATGAGAACAGTGGTATAGATGTTGAAATTCTTCAGTGCTTAATTAAAACAGCATTTATAAAGTTTAACATCATGCCATAGACAAACTGCATTCTTTAGTTACACAGGGGCAATGCATTTATTACAAAAACTTCATGAAACCTTAGTGTGTGCCTGCAATGTGCTCCAATTCACAGCACCTAATGTATACACATATAGTCTGAACTTCTTGCAGGAGGTCCGACAATCTAAATTCGTGAGCTCCACAAGAGCAGAAAGATATTTACTTCGGCCAGTTCCACTCGGCTTTCATCATGCTTACAAGGTTGAACAGCAGCAATGCACCACAGAACAAATATCTGAATCCAGGTGCAGACCTTAGTCTGTGTAAACACTAGATGCTAGTCGCTGTACACTAGTTAGCTGTAGCAGTGTTTCACTGAAGCAGTATTACTTACTTTTACCTACAGCATCTTTCTGAAGCAACACTGCAGTTGTGTCACCAGGGGCAGGCTTTGTGATGCATCAAAAAATGAGAAGTGGTATGTGTTGCACCATTACTTCATGCTAAGCAAAACCTAAAAGGATTTTAAGAATTATGAAAAAAGGCAAGACAACAAATGCAATATATACATGAAATTACTTTACTTCTACCTGTCAGACCAAATATCCAACACCTCAGGGCCTTGGGCCTTGACGGAAAGAGTGCTCAGAATTAGAGCGATTCCAGGCACATTGTGCACACAAAAGAAGGCGTCCTAAGTGGGGTGAACCAGCAATTGCACGATTCCCCAGACTAGACGTTTAATGAACCCATATGCTGGATACAATAATTGGCCAAAAGGTGAACATATCTTTTAACAATTTCTTTCACAGGCCTTTAAAGAGGTCCATAAAATGCAATAGTAATCGCAGCGAAAATAAAATACATATTTTGTTCAGCGTGAAATGAGCTTAAAAGGCATGCAAAGTAAAAGTTGGCATAAGTTTCAATTCCGCACATTCTTAGGATATTAGGCCATTGTAAATGCTATTTTTCATGGATTCAAAATGTGATCTTTGCATAGGGAGAGAAGGTATTGTAGTTGACACACATGCAATTTAAGAGTCCTAAGCAGTCTGGAAGGTAGCACATTTGTACCATAAGAAAACGGCTCTCAAATTTCATTTACTGCACATACTCTACACATGGTCTACATGCTCATTTATTTATAGACAACTGCTTGGCTATTCTGCTTTAGTAGTATGACTGATGCCAGCTTCATGTGTGTCTGCAATGCTGGGCTAGGTTGCGCTGACTAAGGTCATTGTTGCATTAGGTTTTACTTCCCTGGACTGCCCAAGTGGGACTGGGTGCAAAGAACGTGAAGCCAGGCCAGAACAGGAAAAAAGTACAAGAGTAGGGTTCATCTGTCTTCATCTAGTCTTCATCTGTCTGGACAATTTCGTGTTACAAGACAATCCCTTGCTGCACTTGTCAGCAAGTATAGATGAAGTGTGTAGCTGTCATACGCACGAGTGACTAGCAAAATTTCATGTTTTTAGCTGCTCAATGAAAGCAAGAGTTAATGAACAAGAGTTGTTCATTATAATGAGAAATATTAATTATACATCTATTGGCTACAATGAAAGATTCTATGTTTACTACAATTGTGGAGGAATGCAAGAAAAGTTTCTGAAGCCTCATGTGACGGCTCTGTGAGCTTGGCAAGCCTTCTTCCTTCTCCTACTGTTTTCGCCCTCTCTATTAGCCCCTCCCTCATGGGTCCACCAGTAAATTCTCACAGGCTACCCACTTGCCTCATTTCTTCCATGTTGGCATGACACGCTATCAACGTTAAGCTAGTGTTGTGCCAAACTTCTGGTGCTACAAGATATGATGTCAAAGCAAAAGTTTAGCTAATGTGGGCTGCACATTGCCAGTGTCACACAGATTGAATACTTAGTGGGCATGGTGCAAGCATAGATGCCCTGACACCCATGTGCACTGGCCTCACAAAGATAAATGAGGTGAGAGAGGTGTCTTGCTATGATGACACATGTTTGGCCCATTGGTCCAAGCACTCTTATGCAAAAAATACACGACAAGCAACTTCTGCGACACTCTTTTTCAATGCAGTTGAGTTGGCTGACGCACCTACAAAGGTTTCCTTAGTTCATGACCACACAGCAATGTCAATGGTCTAAGCGATAGTGCAGAGTTCTATAAACTTTTGGCACACATAAAGTACAGAAAATCATTACTGCTAACAAAATGAAAAAGTGTTTGGAAAGATGCTTTTACCCACAATGGAACGCTGTATCAGACACTCAGCTTGTACACTGGCTACAGAACACCATAAAATCCAGTCAAGGTGGACAAAGCCTATGTCAATCTAATTAATCAATCACTACTGCAGCTAGCATGATAAAATAATGTCTGGCAAAAAGTGCAAACCTGCTGGGGAGGCATTCTGATTAATTGTAGAACAGTAGGCAAAGGCATGCTGGCAACATTTTAAAGAAGAAAAGCAGGAAAGACAAGACACACTAGGCAGACAAAGCATTAACAGTTGTGTAAATCTTGCTTGTTTTGTCCTGAACATTGCTCCTTTTAGGTAAACCAAAAATAGACTAGTCCCTTTCTCCTTCTTAAGCTAAGCCATAGCGCTATATTGCTTACACTTGAAAACAGCATCGCACATGCACACAAATGTACAGAACTTGCATATGACATTTTAATTAGCAGTTTTCCCTTACAGCAGCCTCAAATTCGCCTCAGCTAGCGGCCCGCAGTCACGAAATTCAGTCCTGCAAGGGCCGAGACCGTGAATGTTGCAGTGAAAAAAGAGGGGGGGGGGTGAACAGAATGTTAGCTAATGTTGCCATTTGAAAGAAGGCATTTCCAGTATCTCTGTATGGGTCATTTCTAAAGGAGATTTGGCGTCACCACTATGAAATCATCTCTTGAGCCAAAAACGTTTAAAGAGAAACCCGTCCGTTGGCCTTGCCCGTCAAGTTCCTTTCTGGTGTGGACAGCTGTCCATAGCGGGTTGAAGGATTATGAACATACTTCTTAAAAATTTTTTTTTTTAAATATGGGATGAAAACAGTCACGTGCAGGTCAGGCTGCTAGAGAAAGGTCCGTAGGCTGCGTGTTTGAGACCCCTGCCTTACAGCATGTCACATGCACACAAAAGCAGCAATGTTATGAAAGAAGTAAATATAAATAATGAAAGTTCATTTCTTTACCTGCAACTATGACAAGGGTAATAAATATTAATATTGTCTGCAAACAAGTGACAAGAAAAAGAGCGTTGACACTTGCAGAATTGATGCAAGAGTTTCCAGAACTTATTATAGTATATATATAACCATACTCAGGCGTGCAAGTAGCACAAAAATTTAAAAAATATTATGCCTTAATTAGTCAGATGAACAGGTCATGATTTATGTAGCTCAATGGTTCAAACGAAAACAGGGATTATGAGAGATCCTGTGTAGCAGTGCTCCAGGTTAGTTTTAACTACAAGAGGTTCTTCAAGGTGTACCCAAAGCCTTGCACATGAATGTTCCTGCATTATTCCCCTCCCCATGGACTTGTGTTAGAAAGCAGAATGGTAATGCCGCTGAGGTACTGCAGCATGCGAGCAGTTGAAGTGACATCACTCAAAATGTGATCTTATGCCAACCTATCCAACGAGGTTACTCTTTAGTTAATACCATGTCTTGAATAAGTTTGAATAAGTTACCTGGTTTATCAAGCACACTGTTGCCAATATATATGTATAAGAAAAGCAGACTGCCATTCCTTGAGAAAAATTGCAGTCTGCTGTTTTTTGCTAATTTGCTGCTATAAAGAGGCACCTTATCGTGATTAGTCGATAGGTGTACAAAGTATGGGCTAGTATCATAAATGCTGTGGTTTGTTGGAGCCTTCTACTGTGCTTGTAGATATGTCCAGAACAGCACCCCATGGAGCATATATTGTGTTGCAGTTATGACACAATATAGAAGTACGGGGCATGTAACGAGGCAAGAATGTTTACAGTCTCAAACATGACTAAAATAAAAATATTTGCCTAATATATTACAACAACACTTTTTTCTATAGAGTATAAGTGCTTACTAATCTTGAAGTCCCATCCAACCACTCAGTGAGCTTACCAGTGAACAGAAACATTGGACTACACCTTACATTATAGAGAATATGACGAATAAACTCTGCTGTCTAAAACTGACCTGCATTGACACCTACTAAGCATTTTCCCCCTTGTCAGTGTGTGTGTGTGTGTGTGTGCGCGCGCGTGTGTGTGTGTGTGTGTGTGTGTGTGTGTGTGTGCGTGCGTGCGTGCGTGTGTGTGTGTGTGTGTGTGTGTGTGTGTGTGTGTGTGTGTGTGTGTGTGTGTGTGTGTGTGTGTGTGTGTGTGTGTGTGTGTGTGTGTGTGTGTGTGTCAATTTTTTGCCTGCTTTATAAATAAGACTCTGAGCTAGATGCAGCATGATGTAAGAGAAGCACAAATGTGTCGTGCATACTTCAAATTTTTTTTCTTCGTATTCTGAGGCCCCAAGAAGGGGGTGCACAAGCTATGTGAAAGCTTCCAAAACATGTCCTCAGTAATGTCTATGAAGGTCATGGCAAACAATATATTGTTTTCTAACCACATTCCATTGATTCTAATTGAGAAATCTGCCGATTATAACTTAAATACTGGCTCATCGAAAAAGGCAGCAAATCAAAATAAGCGCCGATAAGTTATCGAAGTGCCTAGATGGTTAAATCAGATGGAATGGTAACTATCAATAAAAAGCTCTGCCAAGATAGAACAGGTTACTGCAGGAACCAACTTATTCAGGCTGAGCTGTTTTTCCCAGCGAAGCCTATCAAACATTTATTAGACTTAGCCATGTTGCTGTCGATTATTGTAGTAGAAGTTATGTTGAGTAAAGCACGGTTAAGAAAGCACACACCACACTGACAAAGCCACTATTAACAATGAATGTGCTGCCTCACTGCTGCTTCTATTTATGCCCTGCAAAGGTCTGAGCACACTCACCTCTCTGATGCAGGAAATAGTGCTAAGTAAAGGTGTGTACACATAGTATTAAAACCACTGTGCTGGGCATGGGACTGACACACCCTCTGTTGTGGGAGTTGGCTTGCACGTCAAGACGCAGGTGATGCACTTTCAGCAGAGGCTCACCAGGTAAAGGCCATTCGGCAGCATGAGTGCTAGAAACACAACCGCTGGTTTTTTCTACACACACCTAGCACGTGTCTCTCCAAGGCTGCCCTGCACGTGGCGCTGCAGTTATCTCTCATTACGACGCTGTTCTTGTGTCCGTATGGGCAGACGCTGGTGTGGCGATTGCGGGCGACATCATGTTAGCCCCGATCTCCCTAAGCCTGCCTTGGGCGTGTGCGCAGCTGCTCCAGTGGGGCAGCACACGATGCGCAAAATATGCGATGGTGAAAATGATGTAAGTATGGTAACTTAGTGTGTTCTGCTGTACAGGTTAAAAAAAATTAAAGGCAAACGTAGCCTACAGCACTGATAAATGAAGGACATCTTGCGTAGTTCAAATGAAGCTCACCATATCAATGCAAACAAATGAACACTTTCTAATTAGCTCCAACATGATTAGGACAACCATCTTTTTTTTTATATCCAAGGAACAATAAAGATGGCCATGGTAGTCTCAATTTTTACCAGTGAATGGGTATTATCACTTTCTGAGTGTTTAGCGCAACTCAAACAGAGCAAAAGAAAAAGGTAGGGGTAGAAGGGAGGACAAGACGACAGTTTAAGCACATATTCATCAGCCTGTCTAAAACATGTAAAGTTTGATCATAGTAGCATCAACATGACCAAAACATGTTGCAAACATACTTCATAAAACAAAAATGTACCTAATGGGCGTTCATGTTATCAGTAGCATATAAGGAACGTGCTGTGGGCAATTTCATTGGCTGGCACTATAATAGCAAATGGCATGGCTACACCACGTTGCATCCAATGACTATATGAAATATTTTCGGTAATGACCTGCATCTTGCACGAGTTCATGCTGTAGAAACTGGTTTGAAACAGAGTATGGTTGTTATGACTTATGTTGTGACATTTAACCAATCGAGGCTCATTACTAATAATAATTGCTGGGGTTTAACATGCCAAAACCATGATATGATTATAAGGGATGTCGTAGTGGAGGGGTTAGGAAATTTCAACCCCCCTGCAGTTCTTTAACGTGCACCTAAATCTAAGTACACGGGCCTCAAGCACTTTCGCCTCCATAAAAAATGAGACCACGGTGGCCGCATTTCATATGGAGGCGAAAATGCTTCAGGCCCGTGTACTTTAGTTCCATGGCCGGGATTCGATCTCGCGACCTTCAGGTCAGGAGTTGAGCACCATAACCACTAGACCACTATGGCGGGGTGACGCTCATTACTGAAGTGCTATACTGATTTTAATCTCATTTTGGAAATAGCAGCACATCAGGTCTAAAATAGAATGAAAAGTAACTGTAGATAGGTAGGTAATGGAAGGAAGGCATAGGGTTACCGTATTTATTTGCTTATAGGGCTGCCTTGATTTAAAGCCATCCCCCACTGCCCCCAGCCCCCAATCTTTGGAAAACAAAACATGCACGCACGTGCGCACACGCACACACACACACATGCTTCCTTGAATGTACGGTAGTTCCATAAGCATTAAGCTTTGCAAATCAGCTGAAATGTAAAAGTATGCAGCAGTCTTGTCCCACTGGATAGCATTGTAAGGATCATATACATGACAAGTCTGACGTGTCTTGTCATTTTCGAAAGGAAGGACAATTCCACCATAGCAATGATGGCAGTATGTGGATGATTGAGAACAAACACTGGTTCGTCCCAGTGTGCATGTACTAAAAGACAGTTATTTGTGCATTCTGATGCCCAGCATATAGTCCATGACACTGCATATATGTTAAAACAAAATAAAAGCCTCAGTATGCATGCCTAAAGGCAGGTGGCATGGAAAAGTATGGTAGCCTAGAGTGACAATTTTGGGGGATGTAATAATTTTTGTGTCATTTTGTATGACTCAGCATCAAAATGTCAGTGTATATGGCAGACAATGTTACTGGTGGTATGCCAAGCTTACTATTTCCCCATAGTACCAGCAACACTGTTTGCCATATGCACCAACATATTTGGCACCTGGTCACGCAAAATCTTTCGCTGTGTCCCTGAATGTGAACACTGCAGAACACCACCCCAGTGAATCAGCATCAATGCAACGACATACAGCTTTGAGTGCTTTAATTTTCTTTTTGATGGTCTTAGTCTTGCTGTATTATCATGAACTGAAACACATAAAAGTTAAATATAACACAAACTAGCCGAGGTTTTAGTGCTGTTGGTTTGTAAAATTCAGAAAGTATGTGCCACAGTATACATACTTGGCCCATACTTGCACGCCAACAAAATGCCGGTAAAAAGTGCCTAAATACTGCAGCAAATGTACTGCCTTGACCAGCCCCAGATGCGATTGTCATCATCATGCCATTCACATCCGATGCCATATGCAATGGTTCACTCTCACTGCCCAATTGTGGATGGAAGGCAAGAGCATAATATGATTCACATAAGCTATTTCGATCCAATGATTGTCACATCATTGGCAATTCACTATAGAATATGGGATCTCCTTTTACTGCATTCAGGACTAGAAAACAAGGTGCCTACATTAGTGAACCGACTTTTCTTCTTACAGCTGCCCTAAGAGCAGCACTAATACACGAAATTCTGCTGCCAGATAATGAGTGCAGTCGAATGATGATACAACACACCTTCACTTTTGAAAATCTGCAATGTAATGAAAGTTTTGATTTCTGCGCTCTCCATATTGGGTAAACTGCGCTAGCCTTTCATATACATGAGACAGATGATCCCCTGGATTACTTGAAGAGGTAGTCATGATTTGCATGATAAAAAGCCAGGTGATGTTACATAAATAACAGTTTCACTAATTAAATTTGTAATTATTATTCACTTTGGAAGAATTGAAGCCAAACTATTAAATTCACATCCATCTAGCAGAAATCCTGTGCTGAGCTTGAGTTATGAGAAATATGTCCCAAAAATCTGTGGTGAAATGTGTTAATGTTCCACTGAACACCTGCCACTGATACATTTTTGCACAGCCAATGTGCCACATTTTTGCCACTGATATGATATGCATATTTCTTGTGAATGGTACTAAACACAAAATTTCTGCTAGATGAATATTAGTTCACAGTTAGCTTAAAGTTTGAGATTGAGACATGTGCTCTAAGTGAATAATTGTAATACAATTAGTGAAGCTTGGTCAATAAGCGACCATTATAGTGAAATTTTCAGTACAAGTGATGTCTGCCTCTTCACATAATTCAGCCAATGTTAGAGATACGCATTATAGCATGCAATCATTAACTAAAAAAATGCGCGCTATGAACGAAAATGCATCGTCGATGTACAGGAACTGTAAGCGAGGTGCACTGTAACTTTACAAGTTAGTCTGGCCTTTGTCAAAGACAGTTCTAGGTGCACTATTTTTGAGCTTAAAGAGAAGTTACAGATTGCTTCATAAAAAAGCAAGCACAAGAATTCTTAAAGGGGTCATGAACCACTTTTCCAAGTAATGATCTAATGACCTTAGTGTTAGAGTTTACTGCCTCCCGAATCGATTGCCGCAAAAATTTCTCGAATCCGTCAAGAATCAGCGGAGTTACGGGGGTTTGGCGCACGATCTCGGTGCTTTCTCTCTTTTCTCGTGCCGACGAGCGCACTGGAAGCTAGACAGGGAGGGATGGCACGGGGGTAAGAAGTTACGTCAGCGCGCGTCATGAAACGCGATCGCTCTCCCGCTGTGATTCGCACGCGCGAGTGCGGCTACCGTGTAAAGTTAGCAGACTGAGGAGTGCGGCGCGGGCAAGTGGCGGCACCCCGTGGCATGAAGCGCATCTCATCCGGCTATCGGCCAATAAGCATGCCATGTCTCCGCGACGTCAGCGTGCAGACGCCCCGCCCACCGACGAGAGTGAGAACCGGCCTCTGTTTGAAAAGAGGGCGCCTGAGGAAACGGTAACTTCGCGCTCCGCTTGTGGCCTTTACGCGGCGCGCACGACTGTAATATTTTGAAGAGCAGTTCATAGCCATGTCAGCTTTCCGCAGGTTGTGTTTTTTCAACAAACCCAAGGGGTGCTTCATGACCCCTTTAAGTTTTGGTAATCCTGCAATTCTGTAATTGGTTTTGAGGTTCGCTCTAAAGGACTGAACACGTGTGGCTTGACGAGGAGAGCACAGTTAGGGAGTAGGGGGATTGCTTTTGAAACTGTGCAAAGCCACAGTTGCAGGACATAAATTGTTCAAATGGTACATCTTATTCTTACTCATAAAATGTTATGAAAATATGAAAAAATAGTTTGTTCTACTACAGAGGAACTACCTAATCAATTTCAAACTTTGAGAAAGTTTCTATTAAAAAAAAGGTTTAATTATACAGTCGGACCAGACTATACTGAACTCGGGTAAACGGAATTACCCTTTATATCGAACTACTTTCGATCATGGCAATGCTTTAATGTCAAGGCATAGGAAAATCTATGGCTACATCGAACAAAAGTAGGCGGAACGCTTGATATATTGAACATCAGGGAGCGGGAAAGTCCCAAGAAGTTTGCTTTCCCTCGCAACTTTTGGCTTCTCCTCACAGAAGGGGGCTTTCACAAGTGCATTTGGGAGACCGAATGGTGCGATTAGGAGGACGCCACGCAGAGCGAGTAGAAACCACCACTAGCCATCACGTGCTTTCCCTCATAATTTGTCATCGTTGCGCCGCCAGCCCGTCATGCGAGATCGCCATTCGCTTCTCTGCTCGTTTTGTTAATAATGATAATGAGATGGATGCCGTAAAAGAGAAGAACCTGCTGTTGAACGCGATGTTCACGATAATCAGTACAGTCAAACTTGGGAAAACAAGCCTTACGTCGCCGCTGCGTACAGCATCCCAAGAAGCACGCTGTGTATGATATTGAAAAACAAGGCCGACAATAAGGCCAGGGCAGACTAGAAGTCTGGTGGCTGACGAATACGCACAGCTGCATGTGAAGATTTTGAGGCATTATATGCATTGATACCATATTTTCTAGCACCCCTTCATATAACCTTGCATCGCCATCTACAGACCGCAGAAAAATGCAAAATTAAAAGTAAAAACACTGCGTATTGCCGTGAAGCAAATTTGTGCACCGAAATTCATATTGCAAATAGTACAATAATTTTGTTAAAAGTTGTATATAGAATTAACTGATATAACGAACTAATTCCCATTTTTTTGCGAGTTCAACGTATGTGGGTTCAACTGTACTGATGTTTAACTGAAGAAGCTACTGCTAACTCTCAACTACTTCCACAATTTTTATGTAGTCACAGAATAAATGGCTGATGTTGCTAATGACAGGAATGCTTAACTGCAGTTACTCCATAAAAGTCATAACGGTTTCCTATTTTATAATATTATTACATTTTTAGACCTAAAGTTATGATTTCTGCACTAAACATATTTGTGAAGTGACTTATAATTCTTGAATTCAGCCCCCCAAGATATGCATATCTATCTCAAGCAATGGATCCATCTTTTGACGCTTAAAAATATACTACTGCAAGCAATACCACGATGAATCAAATCCCATAAATGATGAAAGTAAATTAGAACTTGTATTTAAAATGCTTAATAGCGGTAAACATAGAGTAATGTATAATCAACTGTCTCATAGTGAATGAATGGATGTCTGTCCTGCCGTAACATAATGGCAATTCAATGTTGAATAGTCTATTTGTACTCCAGTTTGCCAGTGTAAGTATAGCACTCATGTGTGTGCAACCATAAGTTTCTTTTCCAATTTTTTAGGAAAACATGAGGTACAAACATTACACGGTAGAAATAGTTACTTACAAGTGGTATTTTGACAGAGCCTATCAGGTCTCCTACAGCTGCTGTTACGTATGGCTAAGCACCATCTTATATTTTGCTGTTGAGAGATACAGCAACTGAAGCTTCAAATTCAGTGGCTTTGTATGCACATAGTCACTACTAGGTAACATAAATACTATTTTTCAGGATCTTTAAGTTAACAGTATGAGTGCACTAATTTGGTCACTACTGACACACATATGATGCACATATGATGCACATATGATGCACAAATGAACACAAAGAGAAAAAAAATGCACACAATGACAAAAAAAAATTAACAAGAAGAAAAGCTGATGGACAGATAAAGCAATATCTACAATATCACACTGCAACATATTCTAATATAAGTTATTCTTTGTCACACATAGGAGATAAAGCTACACAATACCTCATACCACTTTCATGACTTGTCTTCTCTGACCAAGGCCTACGTATGGGACCACCAAGTGGTCTCTAAGAGCAGGTATGAATACTACGTTGGGCGAGTTGGTGCATAGCTTAACGAAAGCATTATGGCGCAAACCGAGAATCAATGAAAAAAAAGCAAGAAGACAGCTGGCATCCTATCCTGTCTTGTTTTTTCCTTGATTCTCAGTTTGCACCAAAATTCTTTGTTAAGCAAGATGAGGCATGGCCATCACGCAAGAGACTTGCTTAAGAGTATTGTACCAGATGAAAGTAGGCTAGTTAAACAATGAACATGCCATAGAGCAAACACACAAAGCCTGCCACACACTACACCTTCATGAAAGAAAAAAGGAATAAACTGAAGGCACAGAAGTTGCAGCGGCAGCATTATCATGCACTGCACAATTTTCTCACAATTTTTTGGCGTAGTTCACTCACTGAAAGAAGACATCCCCACATCAAATTCTCTGGAAAAAAAAAGCATAAATAAATAGGAAGGAAATTGGGGAAGGGACAGACAGGGCAGGATTAAGACAAAGCTTGGTCCCAGAAAAAAAAAAACTGTAAAAGCAACGAAGTTGTAGAAAAAGAAATTAAGTAAAAGTTCTGGTACAAACAGTCATTGACTGCATGCAATGCATAAGAAAGCACATGAAGGACAATCCAACCATGGTAAAACAAACAAAAATTGGGGGTCCATCAAACTGCAGCCCCATCAATTGGCTTGCCAAAAGTCTTGGAAGATGTCATGCAAAATGGTTGCCGGCTCAGTCTGTACGAAACCACTGAGGCCAGTTCATCTGAATGCGACGCACAATCTCCTTTTCCTCAGCTGACGACTCATCGTGTGTGAGTGCACCCTCAAAGCAGCGATGAAGCTCTGCTTGACGATGACCTTCATATTGCGTAGAACCAAGTAAGTGCTCCACCAAGGAAAGATACAGAAGTCTTCGCTGCAAGTGAAAACGGCATGTTTACAACCAGATTAACTTTCCATGGCTAAACAAAATAATGTCATGTCTATATTATAGCTATATTTTCATAAAAGTGCTGGAAAAAGAAAATATCTTAAAAAAGCAAATATGAAGGCACAGCTCCCACTAGTGCCAAGTTGCTTTTTTTTTCATCCTCTTTCATTTACATTTACCATATTGACATGTGCACTTTTTCCCAGTGAACGAAAGAAGGGGAGCTGCTCTAGACTTCGTTTCCTTGTTAAACAGAACCAAATGAATCCAACAGACAATAAAGCCAAGGAAAGCAAAGGAGAATCATCACCTTTTTTTTAAACTGTAGTGTAGTAATTACGACGTAAATTGAAATGAATTAAAGTGGACAAAAGGAAAACACTCTGTCAATGTGGCTCGAGCCTACAACCTTAACCCCTTAACTGTTTTATTATTTTTTTTCAGAGATTTTTGTCTAAAAATGTTTAATTTATTTTCAATTTTGATAGCAAATTTTTTGCTTCTAAAAGCATGTTTGGATTGACGAAAAAAAATTCCAGCATATATTAACTCAAATTAGCATAACGAAGTTTATTGTCCCATGGCTTATTAGTGTCTTTCACGATTTGTGAAATGCCATCGTCAAGAAACTGGTGAATATAACACATCAAGTCATCAAAGTAAACTTCGATATCTGAATAATTAGTGCCTGAAGAGCTGTATGATGACGAAAGGCTTCTTTTCTGCGATGATGCATGAGCAACGCATGCGTCACCTTCACTGGACAACTTTTTCTAAACACAAGTCACAAAAAAATGTGAAATGGTGGTTAAAATAAAAGAAATTGCCAAGCAAATGCGGCCATTTGTGAAGTGACACATGAAGAAGCCTGGAAATGAGCTAGTCTCGTTCAAAACGCTCATAGGGAGATATTATCTCAAGTGGACGAGCCACACTCATCCAAAACGGTTTGGGCACAGTTTGGCAAGGACAAGCTGTGCTCGTCCAATACTGTTAAGGGATTAAAATTATGCATCTGATGCTCACACAAGTGAGATATGCCAGAGAGCGTTCCCCTATTCACCTTGTAGGCTATTTACGTGCATTTAATCCCTGGGGGTGTTTTCCAGCGCCACTCATAGCCAAGGCGGTAAGTGTGGAACACTCTTTTTGCCAGAGGGCATCACACGTTGTACGTGATCTTTGCACAAGGTGGCAGGTGGCCAATAAACCCTCACATGCTACCTAAAGGTACCAAGTCTGCTGGGACAAAGCCCTCGCTATGAAAGAACGAAACAAGTGGAATTGTTCATGGGGTTTTTTCTTTGTTCAACACAACCACATGAATCCAACGGACAACTCTCGACTGAGACCGGAAATGGGAATATTAGATAATTTTTTAACGATTTTCAAAGTAGAGACATATGAGTAGAGACATATGCATGTTTTTTATTTATTGAACTTCTAATGAACAATACAGGTATTACTGAGAATGTTCTTGCAATGATGAAATCAGCCAATGGCGGTGTCTGTACCATCGACTACATAGTTTGCCAAGGGTAGAGCAAGTGATTTTTGGCTGTCTTTGAAATGAAATTTCTAATTCCCTGCTACGTCTATTGCTAAATTATTTGGTTTGTGTCACAGGAGCCTTGAGAGTACTGATCGGCAGTATTTTCGGACAATGTTCAAAAAGTGTTGTAAGGCACCTTTAACCTCTGCAGCTAATATTTATAACATTAACACAAGAGTAGTCAAAATACAAAGCCTCTATCAAACAGAATTCTATCATCTTTTCTAAAAGCCTTTTTCACGAGGAGTGTTACTGGTAGGCTAGCAAATAGGCAAAACCATTATGGCTCTAAAAAAAAGTGCCGGCATTTACAGATAAATAATACTGGCTAATTGGCAGCGAGGACATGTGGTGTCGCCATGTTCATGGCTGATGCAGTGAGGGATATTGTGGTGCACTCCCTATTGATGTGGCTGCCGGCACATCACCCCATGGGCACCCTCTTGAAGTGTTTTATAGGTGCTTTCAAAACAAATAAAGTTTGTTTTGAAACTCATCCTGGGCAAAC
This sequence comes from Rhipicephalus sanguineus, assembly GCF_013339695.2. Taxonomy (NCBI): domain Eukaryota; kingdom Metazoa; phylum Arthropoda; class Arachnida; order Ixodida; family Ixodidae; genus Rhipicephalus; species Rhipicephalus sanguineus. The sequence goes on from NC_051176.1 coordinate 174,207,008, forward strand.
AAGTGCTTTAAACATGCTGTATATCTTTGTAATGCATGTCCACTGCAATAGGTTGTCGATAAGAAGTTCGCTAAGCCAGTTTTTTGCATGAAGGAAGCAATTGCATTCATCCATGTCATACACTACAAAGCCTCAGCCACTGTCATCTCACTGCAGTGACTGTATAACTTCTCAGTGAGTAGTTGCTTGTGTGCACATATGATATGGAGTAATATATATTTCTATTTTGCTGTAAGCAGTACCGCCTGTGTGCCTTGTTTCTTTCGGCAAGGACGGGTCTTTTTCAAGGTCGCCCGTGAAGCACAATGCACTTAAGTCTTACTGAATGGACTACATGAAAAACGCGGACATCCTTTGCACAACAATGACCCTTTAGATAAGTGAAATTATGCAGTAACAAATCTCAACTGGTGAATACTTATTGAAATGGTTTGCAGCGCAAGCACGGTAGTGCAGAAGGAAAGGAGTAAAAGCGAGGAACGAAAAGCAAAGAGGGACGACACCCTCTTTCCGTTCCTTGCTTTTACGCCTTTCCTTCAGCACTACCGTGCTTGCGCTGCAAACCCTTTCAATATGCACTTTAACCAACTAGCCCAAATAGCCGTTCTTCTTTGGTGAATACTTGTTGGAACTGCACAATTGCAACCATGTCATACTGAAGTCCTATTTGTCTAGCAGCATCTATTTCAAGGTATCCATCCCCAAAATGTGCTAGACTATGTACTAGCATTCCTGTTAACATTCCAAGCTCTTAGTGCTGCTAAACTCCTTTGAAGCTGTTCACAGGAACTCCAATATATTTCATACCATGATTCAGAAATGGAGGTGTCAATACTGGTGCTACTCATAGGATTTATACTAAGGAGATGTCACTTGACAACAGCTCAATCTCACAATTTCAACACAAAGCGAACAATTAGGAAGTTCGTTTGTGAATCTTTTCAATTATACTTACCTGGACATTAGCATCTGTTGTGTAAATAATATATGTAAATGACTCTTCAGAAAAACCCTGTTGCACTATATATAAAGGAGATTAGATATTCCCTATAATTAATAATAATATCATAGCATACTGAAAACACATCTGTATTGGTACTTTGTATACTGGTTAACGCCCCAAAAATGAGGAAAGTGGTACAATAAAGAACAGTAAGGACAAGGTGGGATTTCTGTCTGCCCTTATCCAGTTTTTTCATGATGTCCCTTTTTGAATTACTGAACACAACCTAGATTTATTACAGGAAAGGCCGGCATGTTGGCCTGAGATATACTAGAATATCTTGGCTTCCCAGGCTGTATTGTGAAAGGATTAAAGGGGCAAAAAAAAAAAGAATGATGAGAAGGCCAGAAAGTAGGGATGAATACCGATCTACAGCCTACCTTATCACCAGGTGACAGGTCACTTAGCTGCCTGGCTACAATGTCCACCAAGACAGCAACATCGTTCAAGTAGAAAAGTTCTGCTGTTGTGCTGTCAGAGAAGAGCTCAGCAAGCATCTTCAACACTGAGTTAGGAACTCCAGTAACTTCATGGGTGAGCACTCGAGCAGGGTCATCTGCAGGCATAAAGAAAACAAAAGAAGCATGCTATCCTCCTTGTGCGGGTAATATGACATCAGAAAGCTTAAACAGCTTAAACGAACAGTGGTGGTAAGGGGCCCTGTCATGCAAACTGAGAATTTCATTTAAACTGTTATGGTAGGATAGGTACTAGAGTCTTCCAAGATGTTTCATCTCCAATGACAATGCTTACAACAGCTGAGTATTTAATATGTGTGAATATTGTGTGGTGTTAAATGCCACACAACATTCCTAAAATTTTGTATAATTGTATTTTTAAAAGTAGAAAAAATAAAACTGCCCTATATAATAATTTCAAGCCATATAATACTAGAGGAGGGGAAATAAAAGCAGGCAAGTTGTTGATGATAATGATGTATGGTGTTTTATGGTGCATGGGCCAGTGATGGCCAAAGAGCACCAGGACATGATATCGGATGTGAACCATGACTGCGTTAAGTGGCTGTATGAGGGCCTACAATTCTGTGCACTAAATGTGTGTAAAACATGATAAGTATTAAAATCATGAGAGTGACATGAAATGTGTGTGGTGAGAGTGAATGGCAGGTGGCCATGGTAATAAAACTATGGGAATATGGTATTGGTACAAAGGCCTCATCAATGCGCTCGAGTACAGGGGCCGCGAGGCAAGTGCTTTCTGTAATGTAGCTACCACAGCAGCAACCTCTGTTAAGAGGTCATGCTACGGATTGCTTGGGAATACGATGTGAAAACTACTAACATCTTTTAAAAATGTGAACAATGACTCATATTTAAAAAGCGGTTCCCTACCTATGAACATCAAGGGATGCAGCGGAATTTACTGTCACATGCTTACACATGGGTGTATTTGCTTACACATGAGTGGATCACCACTGGACAGAAGGTATGCATGTGTGCTGTGTGTGTGTGTCCTATTCTTAGCCTGCTAAGTGTTACCTCTGTGCAGCATGTGGAGATAGGTTTACACAAGGCTTACAGTACGGGCGCGACCGGGACGGGACGAAACGCTCCACCACCACCATAGTGCACAGACGTTACGGCCCGGTTCGTCTACTCTTCGACATGGTGCATAAAAGGCACTCGAGGCAGGTTGTCAACAAACACAGGTTTATTAACCCCAGATGCAGCACAGTGTGACAATCACCGGATTGTGGGCCGTACAGGGTAACTCCGCAAGACCGATCGATCGAGTATGCTTGCCTGCAGCACTATGGCTACCACACAAAGGGGTACCATTGAATGCTCCAACGAGAAGTTGCCAATAAAGGCAGCGTGTGACTTCGTCGTTGCAGGTATGCGAGCATCTCCCGCAGTGACCAAGTGCCAGAAGTGAGCTCAAGCGGAGAGAGGGCCTAGGGGCTGTCACTGGCGTGGCCAATGAGGACAGGCGTGGCACAGTGACATATGCTAGCATGCCATGCGACAAGCGGCACCCAGACGTCTCCAAGTTGGCGAGGGAGACTTATGGCTTGCGCCTGACAAGCAGGCCTAGCGCCGTGGCTACGACCGCCATGTTGCCGTTTGACAGCGGTTCACGGTGATCAAGCCACATGGGGCCGGCACCGCATGCTAGCTGGGAACGAGGCGCAAGGGGTAGGCGCTCTCGATGAGGCTTGATAAAATGTAGTTTATTCTGAGTTTCACTGTCCCGTAAGCACTGCCAGTAAGCCCGGAGTGTTTTTCTTAGAAGGGGCTTTAGGTCTATTACAGGGACAGCTGTAGATGAATCGGCAGCATTTTGGAGGACGGATGCAGCTAGCTGGTCAGCCAACACATTTCCTTTGATCTTGTGGTGCCCTGGCACCCAGTATACTAAAACATGCTGCTTGGATGCATAAATGGTGTATAGTAGTGAGTAGAGACAATGACAGGACTTTTGTTCTTTTTGAGAGTTTTCAAAGCTTTTAAAACGCTTAAAGGAGTACTGACACGATTTTGAAGTGCAGCAAAACGGACGTTTTTGGGTTCCTTGGCATGTAGTGTTAACGCTCTCCCCACACCGCATCCGGGAAACACGTATAAATATTTAAGTTTGATTTTAAAGTTTTCATCTCCCAGCATCTGCAAGGCAGCTTCACCGCATGGACAGCCCTATGACGTTTCAAGTCAGCTCACTTGGTTTGCAAAATCTGGCTTCTGCATGCGGCCTAAATCACAGAAATTGCTGTCGGAGGCACTGGACGACAGTTCACTCATCATGAACCATGTTCGACTGACAGCAAAGGACAGCAGGTGCATATTTCGTGGGTTGCAGTCTGCCCGTGACGTCACGGGCCGACTTGACACGTCACTATGAAGCTGCCCTCTCGAAACCGAAACCGAAACTGCTGGTTGAAAGAAGCGATATTAAAAATATATGCAATGCATCCCCAGGCACCACGACACTCTTTTTCGGGTTCTCGATACCCGTGCTTTCATTTAGAGCAACAACCCGAAAAATTTTAAAATTCATGTCAGTACTCCTTTAAGGAATCCATGTACTATATATAACTGCCGGTTGTAATTTCAATTTCTTTATTGTGTTTAACAGTCGCAGTATAGCATAAGCCTCCACTGTGAAAATGCTTGAATTGGGGTGGAGAACTCTGGCATCCGAAAAAGATAGACTGACCGCTGCATGGGACACACTGAGACTTTGAAGCATCTGCAAAAAAATTCTGGGTAGGAGTATTTGTGCTGCTGTTCAAGGAAGCACATGTGGATATGAGTAACAGGTGCGTGCTTCGTAACTTCAATGAAAGATACACCGCAGTCTATAAGCTGCCACTGCCATGGTGGCACCTGTACAGCAGGAGCCATCACGCGGTGTTCAAAGAGTCGGACTTGTATACACAGACTACTGTCGGACTTGCACACAAGACCTTGTACACACAGTGAGTAGGGCTCTCTCAATGCAGGACGGTTATGAAACAGACGAGAACTGGATAAATCATATATAGCACTGCCTGTGGGATGTTCATTGTTTGCATTGATTTATAGAAAATATACGAAGGAAATGTAGCATCTCTGCAAATGAAGTGACCACTCATTTGATTCCATGTAAAGGCTTTCTACGGGGCTCATTCAAAAGGCACCCGCAGAAATGTGAATGCCTAGATGGTGGACAGGGTCCAGCATCTTCAATGTGCTCGATGTGGCAGACTGGTAAACTATGACCCTGTAGTCTAGGCATGTGCATATGAAACCCTTGTACAGATTTATGAGGCATTTGCTGTCACTATCCTACGCTGTACGTGAGAAAACCTTTAGAATATTCATAGTTTTCATGCACTTGTTTTTCACGTATTTTAGTGTGGTACAAAGGATAGTTTCGTGTCCAGAATTGCACCCAAGAACTTGTGCTCTGTTTTTACAGGCAGCAGATGGTCCTGCAGATAAATATCTGGTTTGAGGTGCAGGCCTCTCTTCCTAGAGAAAAGGACACAGGTGCTCTTTTGTGGATTGAGGCTGAAGCGATTCTCGTTGGCCCATTTAGACACCATACCAAGACCAAGCTGAACCTGCTGTTTGCATATTGCGAGATTGCAGGATTTAAGTCCTATCTGCACATTATCAACGTAAGTTGAATAGAACATATTGCATTGGATACACAGACACAAGGAATTCATTTTTATAATGTGTACAAATGAGCACACCATCCTGTGGTACTAAGTAGGGGTGTGCGAATATTCGAAATTTCAAATATTTTTCGAATAGTGTTTGCTATTTGATTCGATTCGCACTGGAATTTTACTATTCGAACTTCCCAAAAACAAATACAGTCATTGTCCGATTGAAAGTGACACCTTCAGTTTTTCAATATGCTTCACCTCATTACACTCTCGTATTGCGGCAAAGCTGCCTTTCAGGCTCCGTTACGGTCGAACTTTGTCAAGACACAGTCAACGTCCGATTGGAAGTGGTCCCTAGATTTTCAATATGCTTCACCTCATCACACCCCGGAATTTCGGCAAAGCTGCCTTTCAAGCTCCGTTACGGTCGAACTTTGCCAAGACATAGTCAACGTCCGATTGAAAGTGGTCCCTAGATTTTCAATATGCTTCACCTCATCACACACGGGTATTGCGGCAAACTTTGCCAAGACACAGTCAGCGTCCGATTGAAAGTGGTCCCTAGATTTTCAATATGCTTCACCTCATCACACCCCGATATTGCGGCAAAGCTGCCTTTCAAGCTCTGCTACGGTCACAAATGTATTAACTCAAGAAAACGCCCGTTCCAACATGGAGATGAAAGATGTGGCAGAGGTGGGGGCTCAATTAACGCTGTTTTGGACCTGAAATTTGGGCAGGAAGTCTGAAAAATCGGAAGCCGAAGCTTTTTAGCATCCAAAATTTCAGATGTTCTTATATATCGACGTCTATGAGGCAGATTTGGAACTCCGGACTTGAAGGGAGCACACCCTTGCCCGCCACATCAGTTAGGCTTACACAGAAGTTGAAAGAGGAGGAGAGGCTGAAGAAATGGCATCTTTGCCCATCACGTGTAAAGTGTTGTCGGCAACACTTTGCTTGCACCAAATCATAAACATAAATAGAATTCAGCCTTTACATTGCCTCATTCTTGATAAGACAACTATGAAACACCACCCCGCCAGCGCTTCATCAACCTAGCGAAAAGAAACACTTTCATGTTGCTATTTCATAAGAATATGCTTAGGAATCCTCTCTAACTTTTCTTTCTGCAATTTCGCTTCCAAGTATTCGAAAAATATTCTAGAAATATTCGAGAAATATTCTAAAAATATTCGATTCGATTCGCACTCACACTTCAATATTCGAATTCGCTTTGCACCCAAAATTTTACTATTCGCACAGCTCTAGTACTAAGGTCTCCTGGATGTGATAGAACGTATACGTATCTGAGAGGTCTCATAACTAATATTCCGAACTGCCATGTAGCATCGAATGCTTTTTCCATGTCAAGAAAAACAAAGAGGAAGAACTGCTTGTGTATAAAAGCGTCACGAATGTGTGTCTCAATGCGTATGAGATGGTCAGTTGTGGATTGACCCTCTCGAAAACCACACTGATGTGGGTCAAGCAATCTCTTTGATTGCAGGAAATGTAGCAGCCGGCAGTCGATCATTTTTTTTTAAAGTTTACAGAGGCAAATTGTTAGGGCTATAGGCCTCTAACTCAAAACAAAAGATGGGTCCTTTCCCTGTTTCAGGAGAGGAATAACAATGGCCTCTTTCCAAAAATAGGGATCTCACTGGAAAACCATATATCATTGTACAGGGAAAGGAGGGTCTTTTGTGTTTCAAGAGGTAGGTGCTTCAACATTTTATATACTATATGGTCAGAACCTGGGACAGATTTGTTGCAGCAATTCACTGATGCCCGCAGTTCAGCTAAGCAGAAAAGTTCATTGTAGGGCCTCGTATTCTGCACATTTTCTTTCTAGCTTCTGCCCTTCTATTCTTGTTTTGTACCACTGAGAAGTTTCATAGTAGTGTGACGAGCTGGACACATGTTCAAAGTGTGCAACCAGGTAGTTCACTTGGTCTTCCAAGGTGTTGCCCTCCTGTTTACCAAAGGGAGTGAGTATGCTTCTCACCCTCTATCTTTATTAAACCCATTCCAGACTTTACCTTCGTCTGTGTACAAGTCAATACCAGACAAAAACTTCTGCCAACTCTCTTTCTGAGTCTGCCGGCGTGTCTTCCTTCCTTGGGACTTTACATGTTTAAAATTCTTTAAATTCTCCACTCTTGGAAAGTTGCGGAGCAACCTCCACGCTTTGTTTTGCATTTTGCGCGCACTCCTGCATTCATCGTTCCACCAGGGAACACGCTGTTTGGAACCTGTGCTGCTTGTTTTGGGAATACATTCAGTGGCAGCATAAAGATAAAAGCTGTAAAATACTTAAGAGGGCTCACCAGCTCCAAAGCAACTTAGATTTGAACTTTTTGTGTCCATAGATGGCAGCACTTACACACCACAAAAAGGAGGTAACTTGGAGTACACTCTAGGCGTGTAAATCTCACCAGGTCATGAAAGCGTGCGAAAAGTTTATTCCGCGAGCGAAAAGTAGTGCTGTTTGAAACTTGCACGGGAATGCCTCAAAAAAGGGTGAACGCTCCTATGTTTTCCGCCAGCATAGCCGTAGCAAATGCGATGGAGGGGTTTTGCCGCTTTGTCCTCCTCGTACCGTTGCGGTGTAAGCCATTCCCTCCAACTTCTCCGTATCCCCAAACCGCTCCCGCAGTAACCCAAACAATGGGTAGTGACCTCTCTTCACAGTTCTCTGCCGCTTATTGTCAGAGGCTATAAAATACATAGCTTGCATTGACGTCACCGTGGCCACCATCTTTGTGAACAAACTGGTTGAGACGCAGGGTGAACTTTTGCTCAAACGCGCGGAGCAAGAAATGGTGACACCTGATTAGTTCTGGTGCCCCCTCCAACTTCCTGAATGAAATGTAGTTAATTGGTATTTACAAAGTACTAGATTTATTATTTTTACGCAGAACCCTCTTATCGCGATTCACAACTGACTATGCCGTAAAAAGCAACTTTCGTAAAAAAATTCTTTTCTTCGGGCACGGCTTACATTGTTTTCTCTCGGGGACACTCTTATCTGCTTCTGTGCCATCTAGACAACTTTGGTGATTAGATGGAATGGCTACTTAGAGAACATTACCGTTGTAAGAAAATTCAAAATAAAAGATTTGTACGCTTCTACTGTTTTTATTATATTTGTTATATTGTGCGCTTCTCCCAGATTTATATATTACATACAGCACGCTTTAGGCTAGCGTTTGGAAATTTAAGATGGCAAACGGAAAAAATTTCGCTACATACGAGCGTGGATAATGTTTAAAAATTACATCGAAGGTGGTCGAACGCGAAGACGGGGTCAGTTGCCGAGGAATGTCCCAGCACTATCACCCCAAGTTGTTACGTTGTGAAAAGAGCACGTGTGGAGTCATACACTTGTCAGTGAATGTTTTCTTTCCAAAAAACAAAGCTTGTCTTGATCTCCGCATGTGCAGTTGGTGCCTGGAAGGACCAGTTGGCGGTAGCCGATCGCACTTTTTTATCCATTTGCCTGCTCAAGGCAGCAAAAGCATTCAAGTCTCTGCTGCAGGTGCCGCCGCTGTTAGTTTTGCCACCACATCGGATCCCTGCGGGTGCCGAATAGGACGATTAGCTACGGGTAGGGAAAAATCTCTGAGCACCGAGGATCTCTCGCCAACTGCTTAGAGAAAGAGCTGGAAGCCGAAACGCTGTCGAGACGCCGTAGAAACACTGCATTGTGTTTGGGAGACACGCCTAAATTAGCCACGCATACCACAACACTGTCGTGTGGAACACGCACGAGAGATGGCATCAATAATGCATATTGCTGCGCAAAGGAAACACTGACAAGGAAGTGAACAAGGAAGGAAGTGAGACTCGCGACTGGATTTTATTGAACATAAAACGCATATTTATACGACACAAACCACAAATTCATTTACGCGCATGAGAGGAACCAGCTTTCATTATCGTACAATCTTATGGAAGTATCACTGACGCAAATGTCTCTTCTTTTCGTGATGAAGAAAGCCTCAGCCAGCTCACGTGCCAATTGGTTCTGACTACGCCTCATGATTCGCGTTGTCGCCAGCAGAGGCTGACACGGTTTGCCACAGGCAGCCGACGGCGTGCGTTGCAGTGAAGAGGCAAATTAGATCCTTGTCCGTTCTTTATCGACTGCTGGTGTTCCCTTAGGCGTTCATTTATACACCGGCTCCTTGTTTTAGAATTCAAGAAAACAAATTAATTTAAACTCTGTGTGTACTAAAACCTAATGTTCGGTGGCACAAAAAAGATTCGTAGTAATGCGTGGAATGAATATGTATGTGTATATATATATATACAGTCGATCCCGGGTATATCGAACTCGGATATATCGAATTATTGGCTATATCGAACAGTTGAGAAATCCCCTTGAATTTCCCATGCAAAAGTATGGGGTTGGTGTGCACGTATATCGAACTCCCGCACAGCGAAACATCCGCTATATCGAACGCTGCCCCGCGCCGAAGCCCAGAAAGTGCATTTTTCCTAACAACTATTGATCATTTTTCGGCCGCGTTCTTATAAGTTCCAGTCCCTCGTCGCGCGCACGTGACGAAATTGCGTTGCTCTAGTTCGTTGCGCAACGCTTGTCAGTTCACCGGTATATTTGACGCGCGGTCCGCAGGTTTTAACGCATGGGCTAGTGTTTTTCAAAGAGGCTGATTCCCGAGGGCACCAAAATGAGAATTCGAAGTGACTTCGCAGTCTTGTTGTAATGTTTGCATTCCCTTCATTGTCTCATCGCGCACGATGGCATGCGGGCCCGCAAAGCATGGCCTTTGAGATCCGCAACCTCGTGACGTATTTTTAGTGTTTTCGGTTTTAAAACGCTGATCTCAGAGGCTATGCTTTTTTTCGCATTTCTCGCCAAAGTAGCAGCTGCCTTCTGCAAAGGCACAAGTGCCATCGGTATCGCTATTATGTCGACGGTGGAGAAATGTTTCTTCGACATCTTCGTGCAGCGGTGCAGCGTTGTCTCTTGCAGAATGTGTACTGTGTGTACTTCGCGCTTTGTTCTTGATAAATCGTCATTCGGAAGTCGAACTAAACATTGTCCCGCTCGTAGCGATAAAAATGATGACCGGTGCTTGAAACGACGTCAAGTAAAGCACCGCCATGCAATGTTTCCTTACGGGCCTTGGTACCAGGTGACGACTTCGGGCGCGTCATGACCGCCGACTACGGCGTACGGTGCGTCAGTGAATTTTGCGACTTAGCGTTTCCGGGCGCCGTATCGGACGGGAGCACAGCGAGTGACTTCATCGGTGCAGATAACGACATAGCTGTTTCTTACTGCATCGATGCCGAGATCATAGCTGACGTTGCCGGTGCTAGGGTGCTGCGGAAATGGACCCGTGCGGTTTGAAGATGCCAGCCGCCGCTGCCACCGCTAAACCCTTTACCGCGCTACAGAGCTCGCATCAGCGTTCAGCGTCGATCACCGCTGTTGTGGCAGAAGGTGCTGAATTTACTTATTTGGAAAGCTTATATAATATCGCAAGAAGCAAGACAAGTTGACGGACTTTTTTCATGCGAAATAAAGTGCGCTAACTTGCAAAAGAAGTTCTCGCCTTGTTCTTTAGCATATGTGAGCGAATCGTCATGTTCGAGCTTTTTACGATTTCAAAAAACTGTGTCGAGGCCTGCAGTGCTTTAATTAAAGCCTTAAATACGCATATTTCGTATTTCGAATTATCGATATATCGAACTATTTCGCGATCCCCTTCGAGTTCGATATATCCGGGATCGACTGTATATATATATATATATATATATATATATATATATATATATATATATATATATATATATATATACACACACACAGCATGTCTGGCCAAAAAGAAAAACGCGAGGATAATGTTTATCAAGGATACAACATGAAGTATAAAACTGTTTAGAAATTACATTTAAGGTAGTCGAGCATGAAGACCGGGTAACTTGGCGAGGCGTGAGCCAGCACCATCTCCCCGAGCTGCCACGTTGTGAAAGGCATGTGTCCAGTCATACACTTGACAGTGGCCGCTCAACATCAAATAATGTTTTCTTTCCAATGAACAAAGCTTGTTCTGATCTACGCATGTGTATTTAGCGCCTTGAAGAAGCAGTTCGCGGCAGCCGATCTCGCTGCCGCGAGATTTGCCTGCTTGCCTATGACGTTTCTAAACAGCCACGATGTCTCGGTTCTACGTATTCCTGACCGACAGAACTGAGCGAAAGCACATGAGCCTCTTGGCTAGTCTCTGCTGCAGATGCCGCCACTGTCCCCCTTGCAACCGCAGTAAATTCCTGCGAGCGCTCAATAGGACGATTAGCTATGGACATGGGGCAGCTTCCTGAGCACCAAGGACCTCTCGGCACCCTGCTTATATGAAGTGCTGGTAGCCAAAACGCTGTCGCGATGCCGACGCCGAAGAAACGCTGCCTTGTGTTTGGGTCACACACCTGCATTAGCCTCCCATTACACTTCATCGTCGCGGGGCACACGCTCGGGAGGAAAAGAGGCAGCACAGCCCCCCTCCCCCCACAAAAAAACGATACAAAAAAAAAATACCGAAGCCTGTTTCAAGCTCACTCAGCAAGTCCCTTACTTTTCTACGCAGCGCACGAATACAGCCATATGAGAGGCTGGTGGTAGAGTGTAGGATCGCGGAATATAGCTGATACCAGGTGGAGCCACGTCGCGCCTCTTAAATTTGGCGCGAATTTTAAATCCAGACTGAGAATGCACACATCACTTTCAACGCCTGTAAAATGGAAACCAGGGGCTTGACATGCATGACAATTATACCAAAACAATAAGGAAATAAAGAGGGAGGAAATGTTGTGGAGGAAATTTAGATAACTAAGCTATTTTCTTCAGGAGGCAACAAGAAAGAGCGAGACGTTAAAATGTACAATTTTTATGGATATTTGCCTCTGGTTTGTAAAAAAATGAAAGCCCGAGGAAAATATCTGTCCGCAACATTACCTCGATATACTAAAAATGAATGCAGTGCCGAAAACCCCGTTTAAATCTGACCAAATTTGGGCACGCTAGGGCTTCTCAAAATACGCATGTATTCTCTATGGGAGCTCGCGCTGGTGAACCCTCTTAACAGCATAATCTATAGTTAGAGCAGACATCTCAGCCCATGTCACATGAGTAAGAGTTCGGTACTGTTCTCAATTGGCTGAGTCGACCTTCCATTGAGGGACTTGTGGAAAAAGCTGATTTTGGTTCGGCATACTCAGGATTGCTGGAAGGTGGTCACTCCCATATGTGTTTTTAAGAACATTTCATTTAAAATAAGGTAAAAGTGTCAGCATTGAAATACTAAGATCTATGGCAGAGTATTTTGTTCACAAGGTTAAAATATGTGGGCTCCTTCATATTCAGGAGACATGCTCAAGAGGAAAAGAGAAGCTGTTGAATAAGGTGACCTCGCGCATCGCAGCGAGAATTGCTGTACAGGCTGCTGTGTGCGTTGTAATCTTCAAGAACCAAAAATGGTTCAGGAAGTTCCGCTATTAATGATTCTAAATTGCGTTTGTGGAGCTGATAATGTGGTGGTATGTAAAAAGAACAGATGGTAGTGAGTTTATTGAAAAATACAGTGGTTCGGACTGTTTTGGTTTCATGTTTACTGCGTCCAGTGTGGAACTTGGGAAAAGCCTGCTTTTTTTTTTTTTACAAAAAGTGTTGGTGTTTCTTCAGTGCACCAACATTTTAGGGAGCAATCAGAGGGTGAGGGGAAAGCGTTTGCCATATGAAGCTTGTAAATTTGGCGGTGATTGTGGCCACCCACCATCAAGCCTACCCTACAAGGTAGAACACCTGAAGTCGCCAGCCATACATTGCCGCTATAACCTAATATAACTACCCAAGGTTGGGTAGCTACACAAGGTTAACCCTTGCCACCAGGAAGAGTGGAAGTAAGTGGAAGGGAGACGGAGACAGGGAAGATAAAAAAAGTGACAGATGAAGACGAAGATCAAGTGGGAGAGAGACAGGAAAAATCGACTGCCAATTCTCCCAGGGTGGGTCAGCCCAGGGGTGCCGTCTACGTGAAGCCGGGGCCAAAGGGGTATGTTGCCCCTACACAGGGGCCTTAAGGGTCCAATCACCCGGCATTGGCTCAACCCCCAGGATCACCTTTTCCCGGACACAGCAAAGCCACGCATGGCAAGGTGTGGGAGGGGGTTCAACCCCCCTTGTTAGCTCGGGTCTGTGGTGATGCTACTCACCAAATGCCTGCCGAAGCAGACACCCCTGTGGAGCGTAGGTTGTTAAGAAGCACATAAAAAGACAAATGAAGATAATTACATTGTTCAAGAAACTCAAAAATGCATTCTGATGTTTAAAAAAATGGTAACATTCGCCTGAAAAACATGAACACAGAAACATGCTGGCAAACAGGAATCGCACACATGGCAGACTAACAAACATGGCCGAAGCTGGAGTTGTGAGATTAATGTTTTTTTTTAATGGCAAAAAGAAAGGAAAGAAAATATCTGGTGTTTCATGTCAAAAACCATAATATAATTATGAGGTACACCGTAGTGGGAGACTCTAGCTTAATTTTGACCAGCTGAGGTTCTTTAACATGCACCTAAATCTACACACAAAGGTGTTTCTACATTTTGCCCCCTTCAATATTCAGCAACTGCGACTGGAGATTAAACCTGTATCCTCAAGCTTAGCAGCACAACACCATATTAAGCTACCATGGTGGTTAATCAACAAATACGGCTATGCAGCATGTTCACTTAAAAAGCAAGCAAGAAATAAAATGTCAAGAGGGGCCAAATGTTACTTAGCTGGCACTACCTGCCACTTCGAACTTGAAGCTTACTTCCCATTATTCGATCTTCCACCCTCACTTGCATATTTTGTAAGCTTCTATGAAAAAGCCACCCACCAATCTCCATTTTCTGAGAGCCACCAGTTCTTTATTCCACACTAATGGCTAGTTCTGGAAGTGCTGCTCGGCTTTTGCCTAATCTGCCAATGGTGTTGACAGGAGCACCTGAAACGATGCTGCTAGAAAGAAAGTGTGGCTGCCAATTGCATTGACCATGAAAGTGCTGCTCCCATTCGTAGCAGCTTACATCAACAATAGGATAATGAAATATAAAAAAGAAGATTCTTGTTTTGGTTCCCATCAACTTACAATTTTGTAAAAACTTTCCTTTGCATGCAACAACTTCTCTACTTATATTTGCACCCAAGGGCTAGAAGCAAGAAAAATGATATGAAGCCAAGTGTTCCAGGGCAACATCAAAGAAGGAAACAATCCATAACTTTTCAAGAGCCTAACACCAGAAAACTTGAAGGAGTCAGGAAGAGTCAGAGGGGGAGCTAGCACAGCCCTCTAGCTAGTTGCCCTAGCTAGAGGGGAAATGAGCTGTCCAAGCTTTGTGCAACCTTGCTATAAAAATAGGATTTTCGTGACACTTGAATTCAGTTACAAGTGGGTTCAACTCTGTCCCATTTTGATATAATAATGTTCAAGTGTATCAGAACAACGCCTTACAATGTGCAACACAATTACAACTTACAATCATAATTTCATGCTGATGGTAAGAATTGTTATTCATTAGTTGAAAACTACTTCATTCACTTGTGGCACTACTATTTCATTTGCATTTCCCTTGGTCGTGACAAATATTCACACTCTACAAATATATTCGTCACATGCGTCATCAAATGCTGGTATCAATGAGAAAATTTTTAGATTTCTTTAGCCATACCAATGATTTCCTAATACTCAGTTTGTTATGTAAAAGGTTAAATGTACTATAAGAATGTCCAATGCACATTACTTTTCAGATATTAAAGTTCAATGCCCTTGTCATAATACATGCAAATATACTTCACTTATTTTTACATGCCATATGAGCTACAAACATGCTAGAAGTTACTGCATGAAAATGCAAGGGCACAGACACTACCCTTTTCACTTGTGTCAGCTGCGTTGTGGTAATGGAGGCTGTGGCATTGCAGAGCACAAAGGACCCACCTTCTCTGTTGACAAGTAGCATGAGCCGTTCGGTAAGTGCCCGGGCATCTTTGCGGGTTGCTAGCGTCCGAAGAACAAAATTATCCGCTTCAGACTGAAGATGCAGGTTGAGAGAGAGTAGTGTGCCCAGTGAAAGCTCTGCTACTTCTTCCTCTACTTCAACAGATTCGATTGTGTCCAGCAGAAACGTCACAAACCGTTCACCCACGTGCTCTGCATGAAAAGTCAGGAACATTATAAACAGGATAAATAACAGTAGATGTCTAAACATTAAGGCACTAAACTTTATAAACTTAAACTCATCAGCAAGTGGCCAGTGCTGCACACTTCTTGCAGGACCTTCATAGTGTCTCAAGTTTTGTTGCCACGCTAGTGACCTCAATACTTTCTCGGTGAACAGTCCTTTTGCTGCTCACTGGGAAACTGCATTAAAATATACTTCTAGGAATGGTTTGCAATGTGCCTTTCTTCAAAGGTTGTCACCTCCACAAATTTTTTGAACAAAGCTTTTTAATGTGCTTTGAGAAAGTTATCAGTTATTAAATGTTACCCCTGCCCTGCTTTATCAGTCTTCTTTTTGGGAATACCACTGCACTGAAAACTGAAGCCACGAAGCCTCACAGAGCAATGTCCATAATGTTTGGCCTATCAACGGCTGCTTAGCAGCTCCATGGCATAGTCATACAAGTGGACAAGGTTTAAAGGGGGATATGGGCTGAACAGACAAAAAAGTTCCGAAATAAAAACATTGTTTCAATAGATTATTAAAATCTGCAGGTACTCTTTCACATGTAAAGTAGAACTTATTCCTTATAAGATCAGTATTTCATTTGCAGTGTAGTTTTATGCAACATGTACAATCTGAATTTCAAATGTTTTTTGGTCACTTATTCAGCTTTTCAGAGTGATACCTCAGGATCTAGAACAGCTACAGCTGTTTTTTAGCGTGAAGTCCAACCTGTGTATCACAAAGTACTGAGAGTAGAATTCCAATTTTCTGCATATATATATATTTTTAAATTTGATTTTCTTTTTTCTTTATGGCAGCCATGGCACAAACATTGAGTTTTGATCATCTGCAGAATGATTTCATTTGAGAAGTGTCTGCAGCACTGCATTTATTGCATACCACAGTATCAGCTATCCAATACTGATCACTTTCTTCTCAGCAGCATTTCTCCTACTGTCTCCGGAAACAATAGAGTGGCAGCTTTGTCTTTTTCCTGAATTTGTTGAACTACAAGGAAAATCGTTACATACTTAAAATCAACAAAAAACTAAACAAGTTTATTTAGTATCATCAGGTTTGGCCTTAAATACAGGAAATTTCTCCACAACCCACGGAGACTAACGATCGGTCCTCACTTGAACACTATGGTAGTTTGTGCCCCTATAAACACTTTGTGCCCCTATAAACAGGAAAGGGGTGGCACAGGTTATCAATGACATGGTAAATCTTGTAATACTCCAGCCTTTTACATGCGCGAGTCATGACGTTCAAAGATGTAAACCTCAACAATGAAACATATAGAAGTGATTGTGATGGGCATGCATTGTGTGAGGTTTCCAGCGACATAGGCATATAGTGCGCGTATGTTTTGGGTAAGCGGGAGCACGATGGTGAGTACCAAGATAACCTGCAGAATAGAGTTGTAAAGCTCCGGAGCCATGGAGCTAGCTAATTCTCTTTTGCACTCTTTACTTGATGGTGTAACACAGTTGCCCATTTTACAATCATTTTCATGTTTACATAATTTCAACTGCAAAAATAAATTTATATTTTCTGATGCCACCATGACCTGCAAGCATATAGCTAGGATATCTTTTTTTTTTTTTTTTCCACTGATCCCAAAGCTCCAGCAGTACAAACAAAGGATTTTCAAACACTACTCACCCGTCCACCTACCCACACTTACAAAAACACATATTGTTAGGTTGTGTGAGTGGAAAGCTTAATTATGTATAGCCATTAACAAATGCTTTCATTTTCTATGCTCAGTGCACTTTGACTTATTGCAGAAATGCAGTGTAGATGGTTAGCTAGACAAATGCGAAAGGTCAAACAGCCCGGTAAGTTATGCAAACACTGAGACAAGCAACAAGGTCAAACAACAGCCGCTGATAAGGGCTAAAGCTCAACTATGAGTTTTCTGTTCAACGATGGTACAAGTTACAACCCATGCGGTTACAGATGTAAAGAATAAAAAATTATGCAGTGAGAATACAGCATTGCAATTCCAATACACCAAGCAGTCTCCTATACCTACGTGCTTCTGACAGTACGACACTTGATAAATTGTGTGGTTTTACAGGCCATGTTAACGATGAGGCATGCTGTAGTGGGGGACACCAGATTTAATTCTGTCAACACAGGTTCTACAATGTGCTGCTATATCTACGTAAGCGAGTGTTTTTGTATCTTGACCTCATAGAAACATAGTCACCTTGTTCAGTATTGAACCTGCGCCCTCGCACTCAGCTGTGCAATGCCAAAGCCACTGATATACCATAATGGGTGCTGCATGGCAGTAATAAATACACATGCATAATTATTACACCAAACCTATGTACTTAGACATAGGTGCAGATTCAATTGCCCCAGGGAGTCAAAATCCGGAATCCCCCTGTGTGCCTAATGCTAATCGCATCCTAGATTTGGCGCATAAAATACCAGAACTTAACCACATCAAACAGCAACTATTTATGGCCCAGTAAAAGATAAATTTGTTAACTGAAATGAAATGACATGAAAAAAAAAATGTTTGAGTAATCAGCAAACTAAGCATCGGCAGAGGATAGAATAAATTATTATGCAAGTTGTTTCTTAATTTTGTGCATCGTACATGTTTTTATAACAAGTGGTAGCATGTTAAAAAAAGTGAGGGATGAGGAATGGACAGTGCATGCCGTAGTTAGTAGTATGTACTTTGGGTAAATTGAAATGCTTATTTAATGCAACACTGGTAACACTCATACTTACTAGAGCACATCGTGGCGTTGAGTTATCACACCGTGAATGGCTGCTTAACAAATTTTTAGGCAATCCCAGGGGCGCAACAGCCGAAATAGGATTTGGAGCAATTTTTGGAGCAGCGAAATGTTGCTTTTGGAGCACAAACATCCAAATTTGGAGCAGTATAACAAAGAAGGTTTACTTTTAGAAAAGAAAACAAAAATACTTACACGCCAATCAACATCAGCTAACTCGTACCCAATGCACGTGAACACTGCTATGTCAATAAAAGCAGTATGTTGAGCCACCCTACAGTGTGAACAATGACCAAGTCCACATTAGCATTTGCAGGTCCTGTCAAATAATTCGACAGGCACTGCAAATGTTAATGTGGACCTGCGAACCTGGCAACCTTGAAATTCAGGAGAATCATAAAGCAGGAGCAAGTGGGGGTGGAGAAAAAAGAAAACTGGTGTACTTTTTTGTCTACTGTTTCTCAAGGCCACAAAAACACCATACACAGTAGCTCCAAATGATTGCCAATGATTTTTCAGATGTCAGCGATCATACTACTACTCGTAATTACACGGCGCGTGCACGAATGAGTAATTAAGGAACAAAATGTGCTGTATCCCTGACAGCTAGGACACCAGTGTACTGCGGCAAAAGGGGCTTAAAAAGCGTTCTGCACGCAATAAAACAAGCATCAGGAAATTTGAGAAGCGCCGCCCTTTTTTAATGTGATAGCAATTATATGGACACTCTCGACGGGTTCTTGCCGTCATGTCCCATGTAAAGTCCAAACTGATAACATCCCTCCGCACATCGTATGTTCTACCGTGGGTAAAAGTGCGCGAGTGCAGGCGACAAACACAGATGAAGCAGAGATCAAACGAGCCAGCCCATCTCCGTCGCTCGGAAGGCGCATGCAATAACACCACTCCACTCACTCAGGAGGCCTGCCTTCGAAGCAGAGAGGAAACGCCCCGCCCGTCTTGAATGAGCATGAAAAGATGCGAGGGGGGGGGGGGGGTGTCGCTCGAGCACTAACCTTGAACTTTGAATTGAAGGGTGCGGTCACGCACGCTATCTCGGCAGCCATCAGCGGGTGGCTCGTATACCCTTCTACGTGCTTCACTTTCAATGCAAAGACACTGTGCAGAAAGAGCATCTTTCCCTGGAGTGGCCGTATTCTCTTACACCAACGTTTTGTAGAGTTGCGTGAGATCGGATACAAAAGAGTTAGCTGCCAGCCTCACTTCGTATAACATTACAATTTGTTGCTATCGCATTTACCGCTTTGTCCTTGCGGTGAAACTGACTTTTTCTTATCTTTCGCGGGGAGGTTAGGGTTAGGGTCTGCGCGTCTGTATTGAATTATGATGATGCCCACACTGCAGATGACCAACACGGTCTCCATTTCTCGCTAAAATTTGCATAACTGGGAAAATTTTGAAGCTGGTCGGGCATTTTGGGGCAGCGTGGCGCAATTTCAACAAATTTCACACTTTTGGCTCAGCTTGGCGCAAAAATAAGGAATTTTATCAAATT
The DNA here is from genome assembly GCF_013339695.2 of Rhipicephalus sanguineus. NCBI lineage: Eukaryota > Metazoa > Arthropoda > Arachnida > Ixodida > Ixodidae > Rhipicephalus > Rhipicephalus sanguineus. The sequence continues at coordinate 174,226,648 of NC_051176.1, forward strand.
GGCACAATTGGCGCAGCTGTTGCACCCCTGCAATCCAGAAAAGTAAAATTACAATGCAATACTTTTCTTCTTTTGGGAAATGCAATGAGATGGAGGAGTAGCACACTACTGCACTTCTTCGCTAGTACACAATCTGATATGGCACACCTGCCAGTGGTACTATTTCTGCTTAGGCTGCGACAATGCCTTTATGAATTTCATATGCTTAAGTGTGCAGGCATTATGGCATTATACTACACTTATGCAGAAGCCAGAATTATTGGTAGATCAGCCCTTGCACATTTTGCAAAGGTGGAAGATTTCTTGCAGCATGGTGCCGGCCACACTGCAAGTTCGTAGAAGGTGTAGTTAACCTTGACATTACAAAAAGTGATTCTGGTTTGTGTTACCCAATGGGCATACAACAAACCACTACGGTTTGACAAGCAGTGAGCCAATATGGCAAGTTTCTATGGAAACCGGGCTGGGGATTTGTCGCAACAATGCTTTAGTGATCATGTAGTACACTTGAAGTGGATACACATAGCCGAAGCTTCACTGTATGCTTTGGTGTGTTCCAAATTCCTTGTGAAATCTAATGTCCTTGATGAATGTACATACAGTACAGGATTATAAAAAAAAGAACATAAGATAAAACAGGACATACCATAGACACTATTTGGTGGTTTTTCTCCAGTAGAAAAGATGACAGTCAGGAGAAGTGCTGTATACTTCATTCTCTCTATGTCTGCAACAGAGAAACCAGAAGTTGCAAAAGTGTGATAAATGAAAAACTGAAGCACAGATTCACTTAATTTCAAGACTAACTGAGGACAGTGAACTAGGGGGTTCTCTAACTGCATGTAAATGTACAATCATTTCACAATCACAGTAAAAGAGATGCCACTAAACAGTTTATTACAATTTATGGAAGCTCAGACTTACAATGCAAATCCTTTTTAGCATCTACCTTTGAAAAGCACTGCACCCTCTTCAAGAATTGATTCAACACACTAAAGTGCATTTCTGAAACTTCCGTCACAAAAAGTCACAATCTTAATAAAAACCAGCAGATAATGAAGCCAAGGAAGGTAAGGGGACATAAATTGTGCCGTTCTAAGTGTATTGTAGTAATTGTGATATAGATGGGAAGAAAGTAAAGTGGACGAAAAGACAACTTGCCGCTGGCAGGGACTGAACGTGCAACCGTTGGATAACGCGCCTGATGCTCTTACCAACTAAGCTACAGCGGCGGTCGTCCTCTCATCCACTTTATTGGGTGTTAATGTGCATGCAAACCTGGGGGTGTGGAACACTCTTTTTTTGCCAGCTGGTGTCACGTAGCACATGATCTTTTAACGAGCAGACAGCTGACCAATAAGCCCTCACCTGAAGGCCTCAAGTCTGCCGGAATGAGACCTTCGCTATGAATTAATGAAAGACAGGGTAATTTTGCTGGTTTTCATTAAGGTTGTGTCAAACAAAGAAATGAGCCCTCAAAATTTCCCCCTTCTTTCTTTCATTCATTCATAGCGGAGTCTCGTTCCGGCAGACTTGATGCCTTCAGGTAGTATGCGAGGGCTTACTGGTCAGCTGTCCACTCGTTTGAGGATCCCGTGCTACATGACGCCAGCTGGCAAAGAAAGAGTATTCTACACTCCCAAGTTTGCATGCGCATTAACACCCAATAAAGTGGACGAGAGGACGACCACCGCCATAGCTCAGTTGGTAAGAGCATTTTTAGAATGAATACTTAACAGCTAGCTCAGCTCTCTGTTATTTTAACCTTCATTTCTAGTACTCTGAGCCCTTTTCCGTGTTCTCCTACTTATCTAAAGAAAGAGTGTTCCACACTCGCCGTTATGGCTACGAACAGTGCTGGCTAACACTCCCAGGTTTGCATGCACATAAATACCCGATAAAGTGGATGAGAGGACGACCACCGCGGTAGCTCAATTGGTAAAGCATCGGGCGCATTATCCGAAGGTTGCAGGTTCGGTCTCTGCTGGCGGCAAGTTGTCTTTTCGCCCACTTTACTTTCTTCCCATCTATATCACAATAACTACAATACACTTAGAATAGCACAATTTATGTCCCCTATACCTTCCTTGGCTTCATTATTTGCTGGTTTTCATTATGGTTGTGTCAAACAAAAGAAACGAGCCCTCAAAATTCCCCCCTTCTTTCAGTCACACAATGTCTGTCACCCTGTCTAAGAAAGCATTCTGAAGTATGGAACATACTGCTCAAACAGTGGTGTCATACTATAAACTTGTACTGTTAAAACACGACATAAGAAACTTCGACATAATGAAGTCCTCGATGTAACGCATTGTCTTGCTTTTCATTACTTGGTGCCTATAGAATTCTATGCACCTTTAATGTCAATGTAAGGAAGTGTGCGTACCCATGATTTCAATTTTAAAAATCTCATCACTGCTGTGACAGTATATTGAGGCACTAAGTGGAATTTAGGGTCTGCAAATAGTTGAAGGCTTCAGATAACTAAAATAATATCCTATTCAATTCAATTTTTGAATCTTGTCACTATTCACAAATGTGGAATTAACGATCAAACATCTATTTGTTATTTGAAAAGTATTCAACATTTGAATTCATTTGATTCTGATACTTCCATTCATACTTCACTTGGTCTAAAAGATTCTATGTATTTGTATACCCCTGAATTGAAATGGTTCTGTGGGTGCAGTGATCAATTGACTGAATTCAATGTGGCGTTTTACTGACTTGCAATCTAAGGAATATTCTGAGGAAACAGTACACATTTAAAATGCAAACTAAAGAAGAAAGCTGAAAGTGACCTATGCCATTCAAAGGTAAGTAAGAATTCAAGCTTAAGTGATGAATACTATTACCTACTGTGGTTTCTTACAGCTGCATGTAAGCAGGAGTTGCCCCAAATTTTTAATTTTTTTTTCATGGTGACTACATTAGCTGCCACTCTGCCACACTTTCAGCTGAGTTTGGGTGCATGCGCAAATGAATGGGAGCTGGGACCAGTTGGCCATGGACTACTACATTTTTACCAAGTTTCTGTAAGTGGTCACAAAGTGGAACATAGAAATGTAATACTATAGTGGGGAGGCAGATGCTACGAAAGATCCACAGTGCGACCTAGACTGCAAGTACCGTGCTTTGTGCAATCTTATGCAATTCACCTACAGGGTGTTTTTTTTAGACAATACAGATTTTTTATAAAAATGCTATGACAGTCAGGCCCCTGTTGTCCTTGCAAATGAACTCTACGCCAAGGAGGAAAAACTCTGCTGCACCTAAAGCTTCAATGAAATGAGTAGTTAACAAGAACTCATCAATTAACTTTTTAATTATTAACTTGAGGGCAGTTGTTTACATAGTAAAGTTTTAGGACGTAACAATTTATGGCACACCCATTTTTAAAAAATCCCCCCAAAATACACATAATTTGATATATTAATCATCACAATTCACGGCCCCGATCCCGGCGATATCAAAACTGAATGCATTATCGGATATACTGTAATGAAATAAATACAAGATGTTTCATAAGTGTGAAACTGCAGGTAAGCTGTTAAAAAATAAAATGTTTATTACCAATATTTGCATGTAATAAATATAAGCCTATACATTGAACACAGGATACAAACTTCATTGAACAATGCTTGCCACATCACCACGTATAGCAAGGCAAGATTCTGTTCTTCATGTCCTCAAGCCTGACATTGTGTTTGAAGTATTGTGCACTTCTGTAAGATGCAAGTGGCAAATAGGGATCAAAGAAGCTGTTTTCTGACCGTCAGTGTTTGATTGAAGGTCACGTGCCAGCTCCATAGGTAGCACTGAGTGCAACAGCAGTGAGACCACCTGCAGGTCCAGCTCACACAGGGTTAGGAACACTCTCAGCATCCACACACGCAATGAGGCTCGTGGTTCCTGCAAACACCTACCTGTCAGTCTAGCACAGAAGGACTAAGTCTCATATGTAGCGTTCATACATATATCACAAAGGCCCTGTGCAAGCACAGAGCCATAAATCACTAGCCAGCCAAATCTCACTGCTATTTGAAACTGCTATTTGAAAGTGAAGCAGCCATGCATGGATTTTACACAACAGTGACAAGCACTAAGTCTGCCAGTTGGATGAAGGCTGTCACATGGCATTACATTGATTGGATTGATTTGATTTGATTGGATTTCTTTCTGTGCATACAACAGCCAACATAAGGACCTAGAAGTACACTTGCCATTTGATAGTAGAGGGCTAGAGCTGAGACATAGTCATATTCATCAGCTTGCACAATTGATCGGGAGACTCTAGGATCAGCATCAACCTGCAAACAATGATATGAGAAGCATTAGAATCAGCAGCATCTTTACAAGAGCTAGTTGGTTGACACCAGTACAAAAACAGTACGAAATTTGTGCTGCACTGGCAAGGCCTACAGAAAGGATAGATAGAAAATCCCAGCTGTCATAAAAAATGAATGCATGCTTTTTTACTTCCCTCAAGTGGTCAAAGTGTCACAGCGATATCCGAAGTAGCTCTGAAGTTCTGCCAGTGCATTTATCAGGCATCTCGGTGCTCGCACAGTAAACCCTCAGGAATAGTACATAGGACACCTGCCACGAACACCAATTAACTACACACTACTCCAATGGAAATTTGCATTTCCTTGCAAGAGCCACTGATATAAACAAAGAAAAAAACAGGATGCTTTATATTAAGTGTTGCCTAAAATGCCGACAAGACGGCGTTTACTTTCTTTTTACGAAAGCATGGAAAAAATTATGTCTCTCCCGCATGACAGTGCAATAGCAAGGGACATCTCTAACGTGTGCCACTGTTCACAGTGACTCTGATGACAGGGTATACAACTTGTTTGGCTTTCCTCAATGTAGATATGCCTGTTTATACAACGATACGCAATTCAATGAAAACCTCCACTGCTTCACTGAAACGTCGTATTTGCTGATGCATGGAGTTGACTGTCCCCAGCCAGCATGTGTGGCAATGTTTGCCGCCTACCAAGGTCACGTCATCACTGCCGGGGTGCTTGCTAAACAGTACCTACCCATATGTTGTGTGATCTGTACCCCCTCTGCTCCCGTCTGTATGTGGATGTGGTATCTTGTTGGGTAAATGTGGCAGCGGCAAGCTGCTTTTGTTCCTGCAAGCAATGTGCACTTTGCGCCCGCCTGAGCACTTAGTGCTCCGGTACAAGAAGGCGACAGCAAACAGCAGTGCGACACATTTGGATTGTCGCCTATTAAAAGCATTCAGTGCGCTCACAACAGTGCTATACTCCACGCACTACTGAGCAGGCAGTTGAAGATCCTTAATGCTTACTGTAACAGGTTTGTCAGCGACCACCATCATGGCTTTGTACATTTCTCGTGCTAATCCATATGACCATCGCCGCACTCCAGTTGAAGTCTGAATCATTAGACGACCACACAGAGTTTATGACAATATGAATGACCTGTCCCTGCAATTATCGAAAAGGCGCACAATCTTTTTGTGGCACTTTGTAGCATTGGCCACAACACGAGTTATGGGACGCAGTTAACCTTTATGCCGCAACAAGTGATCGCGGTATGCACTAGCCAATAGGCAGCATATGACGAGACACTAATACGGTCAGTGAATACAGTAGACTCGCGATAATTCAAACTTTCGGTTAATTCAAACAAATCTTAAATTTTTGGTTGGCCCACTATGTTTTCAATATATTTTAAAGCTGCTTAATTCAAACTGCCTCACTGCACAAATTTGGTTAATTCAAACTTTTTGCTTGTCCATGTTGTGGGAATTCAGGCGTCCGCGCCAGTAGCTCGACGCCATCTTCCCTTGGAGAATTCTCGTGTCCCTCTCCTCTCGACCGGACGGGTGGCAGCTAGTCATAAATCGCCGTCACTTTGCTGCCACCCCGCCCTCGAAGGTTAAACACGGTGTCCCATTGGCCCAGTTTTGGCGGGATTCGGACCTGGCTCGCGCTCGCCTAGAAGCGGCGGGCGCGCGCTGAGGTTCGGGGGAGACCACTTGGGGACCTCGAAGGGTGCGTACGCGTTTTGGCCGCTCCGGCCGGCGGCGATCCTTTGTTCTTTGTTCTTCGCCGCCGGCCGGCGGTTACGTCGTTTTGTCGAGGCTCCGGCCTCAGCGGGCGCGCGCTACCCTCCGTGGTCTCGAAGTCCCGAGGCAGCGCCTCGCGATCGTGCACCGTATGTTCCTTTTAAGTGTTGCTATGTCTGTTCTGTTTTCTTCTGCTCTGGGGTGTGAGATCGCGGGAGCGCTGGCCGAAGGGTAGGTCGGCTCTCCGAACCTGGTTCTTTCTTTGTTCGTTTTGTGGGTGTGCCATTCGCGGCCACATTGGGTAACAATGGTATTAGCTAATTGGTGTCCTGTGTAACTATCTCACGTGCGATTGGTTGTAACGAATTATTGATCTCTTGTACTAAAGTCCCGGCAATAAACCACTAATTTGGAGAGTGTCGCCTAGGGTCTCCCTCGCTGCGCGCGACGGCTCGCCGTCCCTTCGCGGTGACAGGCCGAGTTCTCGCGCGCAGCAGTTCGAACGGTACACGGGCGCGGGACGAATGAGGACGCGGCAGCCTGCATGAAGCTCCCAGTGCTCGAACCTGCGGTGGTGCTTGGCACGACACCACAATGTGTGGAAATATCTGCTGCCTTTGTTGCTTCTAGTAGCTGAACATTCACGTTTTTCTCTAACTAACAGGCGCAAATAAAGCCTGCCTACAAAACAGCCAAACTAGCCAAACCTTGCGCACCAATAATCTCCTGCTGACCGATGAAAAAAAAAAAAAAAAATGTACGGTCTGGCCTTGATGTATCGCATGCTAAACATTTCTTAAAGTCACTTCCTCTGCGGTATGCCATGCGAGAAAGCGTCCTAAGAATTAGAAGGGGCTAGCAACTGTCGTGGGATGCAACACATTTCGTCCCTTAATTACACACCCGTGCATGCCTTGTATAACAAAAACCAGTATTATCGCTGATGTATAAAAATTTTACTGGCAATCATGCAGAGCTGTTTATGATGTTGCTGCTGCGCTCTGAGAAACAATAAACATCGCAGTGTTGGTGTGTTGCCCTGAGTCATAATTATGAGAACTTCTGATAATTCAAATAAAATCCTGAGGTCCCCTCAAGTTTGAATTATCGAGAGTCTACTGTACATCAGGCTCTATGAAAACTGGGTCGGAGATTCATCGCAACTGTGTTTTAACAATTAATATGCTTAAAAGAGGCACATATTAATGAAATTTTACTGAGCAGAGACTGTCGGTGTGCGAATGTATACTTAAGGGGGGACACTGGTCTTAGAGATGAAAAATCATGGAAAAAATCAATTTTCTGAATATAGTATTTTTGTAACATACAGGCATTGCCAAAAGTGCTGACCAAGTTTCTTACATCTTGGATTCATATATCAGTCCCGACAGCAGTTTATATCGCCAAAACGAGCTGTATTTCGATTGAGAAAAAGCACAAAAATTGGGCTCTTTTGTTGACATGCTGCTTCTGAATGACGTGTGCTGCAGCAGTAGGCATGCAGGTTATGTCCCTGGTGGCAACTAATGATCCAACAAAAATATTTCAATATCTTCTATTAAATGTGGTTCAAAATGAGCTTTATCTGTTTTCTTGCATTTTCTCAAAACAAGCTTTTACTCACCCTGCTTGTTTGGTGCAACAATTGCTCAAGCTCTAGAATAGCTACAGCTGTAACGTTTTTTGCTGTATGAAGCTAAATGCATAAAGCTTGAAATGCTGCAAGCAAATTCTTTCTCTTCTTCTTCTAGAATTTTTTTTTTTAACCTGCCTTTGTTCTTGATCATTAGTAGCTATATTGTAAACGATAAATTTCAATGGGCTGCTAAATTGCTAATTGTTGTTGGATTTAAAAACTGCTTGCAGCAGTTTGATTCTTATTGATTCTGCTTTCCACTCATGCATTAAACATAACGTTCTCCCCGGTTTATTATTATGTATTGTCTCACCAAATAATAGTAATTAACATTTAATTATCTCAATAATTATTTAAGCCAAGGAAAAAATTACTGCACTTTTAAAATCAGCACAAAGAAATACATATTAGGGTGATTCCACGTAAGATCGAACAAACGATGGCTGGTCAACCTCTCAAATTTATTTCAAAATTTTATATATTCTTGCCTGATGAGTGGAAAGAAGAGATCTGCAATTTGTTTTGCCACCAAAAATTTTTTCGAAGCACAGGAAATCAATAATGACGAAGAGGTGGAGTGGAGCGCTCATCCACTCTGCTGTTTTGGCCAACTTTCATTATGAATTGCCCAAAATGTATTAAGGTTAGGTAGCTGAAATTTCTTTAACTAAACATATGCATGTTTTTGCTTCTGCTCAGGTATTTTTAGTTTTTATGTGTAGTGTAGATGTTTTTATAGAAAACCTTAAAATTGGTCCAGGGAACGTTATTTTCTTTACTTTGAACATCCTTATCTCAAAAAAGCCTTGTGCCAGAGTGACTAAAATTCCGCATTACATTCTTCGCATGCTTACCTACCAAACTGCCGAATCTTATAATTATATAATGTTTCAGTAAAGAGATATGATTGGGCTAACTTCAAGAAAACACCGAACGATGGAAACTTCTGAAGACAAAAAAAAACCATTTTTTACATTTCTTAAACTTTGTCCACTTATTCTCCTCCACATCAGCTTTCACAATCATTAAAAACATGTTGCATAATGTCGTTGCACTAATAGTTACGGCCCCTCCAATAAGACCCTTAGGCAAGCAGTGGCAATTACGACTTCTTGCCCAGCAAGTGTATAAAATGCAGGCAGTACTGAATTTCTTTTTATTAAAAGGCCAGCAGTACCAAAAAAAGTGTCGACAGCACTGAAGACGTTAATTTTGAAATTATTTGGTCACTGCAGCGGCCATGAGTGCGGGCGCGCGCACACCCGAGATGCTCGTTGTAAGAGACGGCGCAGTGAGAGCTCGTTTTCGCGTCCTCAGACCGATTGAGTTCGAAACAGCAACACCTCTCGGGTGACTTGAACGCATGTGCACTGGAGCTTCGCTATTCTATCCACCCTCTGTTCGCATCGCAGCTAGGCGCTGATAACACGGCGGAGGTGGAAGCAAGATGAAAACTCTATAAGGGAGCTATGAGCGCTCGCTTCACACATGCTGCTGCCTGAGAAACTGCACTGCGCCAGTTGCGATCAGTGAAAAGCATGAACGTGGTGCTCCAGTGGCAAAGAAAAAAATATGGAATGTCAAAGGTAGCCGGATGTCATCGGTAGCCGGATGCGCTTGCCTATCTTAGATGTCGGTAGCAGACGGCCTGAACTGGCCGCGCGTTCGGTGCACTGTTCACGCTTCATTCAGTGTGGATAGGTCTTGTGCTTTGCTCTTGCTCTACTCCTCCTGTGCGTTTCATGGCGAGAAAGTATAGCTCTGAATGAGTGTATTGTGGAGACTACCTTTTGAAGCACAAGAAGCTTAAAGGAGTACTGACACGAATTTTTAAAAAATTCGGATTGTTGCTCTAAATAAAAATACTGGTGTCAAGAAACCTAAAACGACTATTGTGGTGCCTGGGAATGCGTCGTATATATTTTAATTATCGCCACCTTAAAAAGACACTTTCGGTTTCGATATCGAGGGGGTGGCTTCTCAGTGTCGTTCCATAGCAGTGTGACGTCACGGAGATACAGAAACTCGCGACATACTAGCGGCAAATCCGTCATCTGCTCGTGGTGCACATAAACAACGATGAGTGAATTGTCGTCCAGTGATCCTGACAGTGATTTCTACGATTTAGGCTGCATGCAGGACGCAGAACTTGCAAACTCGGGGGAACTGTCTTGACTCGTCGGGATAATGTCCTTGCAGTGGGGCTGGCTTGCAGATGCTCAGCGACGAAAACTTCAAAGTTAAATTAACATATTTTATACGTGTTCTCCGACTCCAGTGTGTGGACAGCGTTGACACTACATACAAACGAAGCAAAAAACGTCCCTTTTCCGATGTCTCAAAATCGTGGCACAACTCCTTTATTTATTGCAAAGAAGCCAAAATTTCGCAGAGTTACCGACCTAGACATAAATGCTTTGAAGGAATGTTTAACGCCCGAAAGATCAGTGACTGTCAGTGATACTGACTACTTGTGCTACGCGTGCTTTTGCTACCACTGCAATGAAAGATCTTCACGGAATGCACAGTCGATGACCTTCTTATTACCCTGAAAAAGAAATCGACGTCATTAACCAGATCACTGCGACTACCGGTGCACGTGCGTTCAAGTCACCCGAGAGGTGTTGCTGTTTCGAACTCAATCGGTCTGAGGACGCGAAAACGAGCTCTCACTGCGCCGTCTCCTACAACGAGCATCTCGGGTGCGCGCGCGCCTGCTCGGTAGCCCCGCACTTGTGGCCGCTGCAGTGACCAAATAATTTCAATATTAACGTCTTCAGTGTCGGCGACACCTTTTTCGGTACCTGCTGGCCTTTTAATAAAAAGAAATTCAATCCGGCCTGCATTTTATACACTTGCTGGGCAAGAAGTCAGAATTGCCAATCCTTGCTTAAGGGTCTCATTGGAGGGGCCGTAACTATTAGTGCAACAACATTATGCGACATGTTTTCAATGATTGTGAAAGCTGATGTGGAGGAGAATAAGTGGACAAAGTTTAAGAAATATAAAAAATGGGGCTTTTTTTTAATTGTTGTCGGAAGTTTGCATTGTTCGGTGTTTTCTTGAACTTAGCCCGATCATATCTTTTACTGAAATGTTATATAATTATAAGATTCGGCAGTTTGGTAGATAAGCATGCGAAGAAGGTAATGCGGAATTTTTGTCGCTCTTGTACAAGGCTTTTTTGAGATAAGGACGTTCAAAGTCAAGAAAATAACGTTCCCTGGGCCAATTTTGAGGTTTTTTATAAAAACATCTACACTACACATAAAAACTAAAAATACCTGAGCAGAAGCAAAAACATGCATATGTTTAGTTAAAGAAATTTCAGCTACCTAACTTTAATACATTTTGGGCAATTCATAATGAAAGTTGGCCAAAACAGCAGAGTGGATGAGCGCTCCACTCCACCTCTTCGTCATTATTGATTTCCTGTGCTTCGAAAAAATTTTTGGTGGCAAAACCAATTGCGGATCTCTTCTTTCCACTCATCAGGCAATAATATATAAAAATTTTAAAATAAATTTGAGAGGTCGACCAGCCATCGTTTGTTCGATCTTACGTGGAATCACCCTATATATCTGTGCTTTTTAATTGGATCTAGTTGGAAAATGAGCAAGATAGCCCCAGGTACCATGTCCCCCCTTAAAGGCCAACTCCGGCGATTCTATGACCATGTTAAAGTTATGGTGTTTTTATGTTCCCGAGACGCTCCTGTCATGGGCCCAATAGTGGAAATACTCAGCAAATTTGAAAATCATTTTCAATAAGCAAAAATGCGCAACACAAAAACCGAACTCCAACTGAGCAGTACTATCTTCACGTGAAGTATTAGATGGTAGAAATCAGAATTCGTGCAAGAAATACCGGTCCTGCCAGCGTGAAGTATGAATGCTGTGAAAGCCGCAAAGAGCAGACACTCAGCGGAAAGGTGGCCACGCCGCACCGGCCGTACCACGCCTGTGACTCACCGTGCCACGTGCACAAGCTTCTCGGAGCTGTCTGACAATGACAGCTGAGATATGGACGCATTTGAAGGCCAACTACAATCGCCATTCCCCTTTGATGAAGTAGAACACACATGCTTATGTATCTGCTTGCCTGGTTGTGCCCTACAGCACCAGATGGCACAATCTGTCCAGGCCGCTCAAGCTCTAGTTTGTGGCTGCCGGGATCGTGTAAAATGCTAACGCTAAGAAGTTTGCAGACAAACTAAAACTTTTTTAATATTGCTACAGGCAGCGTGCATGGGTTTATGGATAGCGGCGTTTGACAATGCGTCAAAAGGATCGTCAAAATTTAATGCAAGCCAAGTACGAGCCACCTTTCGTATGAAGTACAGCTTACTGTATACGGATAGACCCGGTCATGGTAGACCCGGTATACGTTACGGAAAGTGTTTCCATACGGTAAAGTTCCCGCACGTACATTCTTCAGCTGGTACGGTATTACCGTACTTTTCATGCGGTAAACTGGCACTTTTAGCGAAAACTCTAATATCGAAACGAAGGGTAATCATTGGCTGAGAGTTTTTTCGTGACTGTTATCGTAATTACACGGGAATCGTGTGCAGCCCACAAAGCAACACCACTTGCCACCCATTGCATGCCTGCCTACAGGGAACTGATATTTGCATGCCCAACCAACAAAGCACTGGCCAAACACACACAATCGCTGCCTCGTGGACAACAGACGCTCTAGTGGCACCTCGGTTCCGTCACTTCCGTCAATTTGCCATAAATGATGTCATGCACACGATGTTTCCAATAATTGTGGGAAGCCAGGTGGGCAATTCAAGGCAATCAATAAAATTCATTTGTAAACAATCTGTGCATCTCTTCTGCTTGTAATTTGGCACATGACGGAAACGCGCAAAGCAATGTACCGAGCGAATTTTATTGAGATCCATCGACCTCGAAAAATCGCCGGAGCTGGCCTTTAAGAAACGTACACCATGTCTTGTGACAATGGCCCCTTACGATTCTCGCTACACTTCATCATAATACTTATGCATGCTTCACTGCATAACACGTTTGCATTGCAGCAAAGCTGACTTTTGGAATCTGTTATGGCCGCAGACTGATCAGTGCCCAAGAGCGCTGGTTTGAGGCTGTGAGATAATTTACATGGTGGCAGTGGCGGCTTCAAATAATACTGCTTCAGATTTTCAATCAGAGCAGAAAGTTCTGAAAGTCGGAAGCCGTTTCGGCATTTGAAATTTCAGATGTCTGCACATAGGCTCTACGGGCCATGCGGCAGTGCCATGAAGGTACACGAATCATCAGGCATGTCCGAAAAATCGCTTGGTGACTGTATAAAGAAACGGCGGCTGCTTTTTAAATAGAATGATTGTAGCTGATTTTTGTGTCCGTCGCTTAAATGAAACTTTGGAAAAACGGAACTCATTCTCTCTGCCTCCTCGAGTTCCATTAAAGCGAAACTGAAAAGCTTTTAGATTTCTAAAAAACGACGTTTTTCGGAATCACACACAGTTAAAATCACAGTTCCCAGGATTTGTTTTGCGATCATGCAAGTGGTGGCGCCATCATTGTGGCGCCGTAATTGCGAATTAAAATCGCACCTATGCTCCACCCACTGCGGCTCACGGCATCAGCTAGCAGAGGTGGTGGAAGGAAAAATCTAGTGGAAGTGACGTCAATATTGGGTGCGTCGACACCTGCGCCAACGTTGCCTGCATGTATTCGGCATCAATCGCATTGTATTCGTGGACATTATCATAAATAATCAGCATCCCCACTATGTTTCCAGCTTACACTTTAAAAAAAAAAGCTGCTGCATGGATAATTCTGTCTAAAAGAAGCATTAGCGTCAGCTTGCTGCCCTTTCACATACGTACAGTGCTCGTACAGCCTACGTATCAGGGCTCGTACAGCCCTGTACGAGCACTGACAGCCGAAACAATGTTGCCTTGTACAGCTTCCCACAACACAAAAAACTTTACCACTCGGTGGTTTTCTGTGGTGAAAGGAAGTAATCCAAGCTTTGGAGAACCACTTTAATCACTTCGAAACACTTTTGGGATTTCTCACATCAAAACAAATGGGAATCCATGGCAATTGAGAACAAAACAGAACTGCAGTATTAAATCGCATAGATGTGCATTACAAAACACATTTTCAGGTTTTCTGTATTAGGTGAAACTTTCTTTTTACTTTGGAAGCAGCCCAGGTACGTCATCGGGGCAGCCATCTCCATATTCCTTTAGCACTTTGTCTCCCAAAATGGCAGTGATAGAAAAACTGAGCTGCCGAACAGCATATATATATATATATTTTTCGCCATTTTTTGCTTCCTTTCTTTCTTTCCTGCCCACTTTGAAACAGCAAGGTTTACTGAATGCACAACACATCTCCGCAATCATTGCGACAAAAAGAACCTCACGTATTGCATGTACTGTGTGGTGGTCCAACATAACACAGTGTGCCAATAGTCCCACTTGAAAGTGGTCCAACTTGTAACTGATCTGCAAGTGAAGTTGCCCCAGTTGATACCGATAACAAAACTTCCACTTACGTAAACTTTAAGATTTAACATCTCCAATAAATTTATTTATATTGCAAATATAATCATTTGTGAGTGACATGTATTTTCCAAACTAGCAGCCGTGAAACGCACTGTGTATGAAATGAATCTCTCTCTCCACATAAAATACACCTGCATGGGACTCTAACTTCGGCCGTGGCTAAACACATTGTACAATCTGGCTTCTGATCAGGCATGTGACAGCGAGCGTATGTTTTGGCATTATAAATATGCACCCACTCAGGACACATGGAATGGAGATGGAGTATCCGAACAAGCAAGCAGCATGCAGGCTCTGCCTAGACCATGCAATCCAGTGTAGAGTAAACTCTCAGTAAAGGGAAATCTCTTAAACGGAACTGTTGCTTGAATGGAACAAATGCTTCCATTGTGATCGGTTTCCTGCTTGAATTCCACACCCCAGTTCCTCTCAGTAAATGGAGCTTCCTATTAAACGAACATATTTTCCTGGTCCCTTCAGGTTCCGTTTATCAAGAGTCTACTGTATATGCTAGGAAGACTTCGAATCCTCGTTAAAAACAAACACAAACCTGCCACCACAGATGCTTCAGCTGACAGCAACCGACATGGACGTTGTGCCCAATGCCATTTGCGATCTAATGTGAGCTTGGCATAGAGAACTTAGTTCCATCATTACAGTTGGGATATTTATATTTGTACCGTGCTGTTAAAATATACACAATTAAATTTTACGATGCCCTTTGTGCATGCCAAAAGCAAACGTGTAAGTGAAGCAAGTGTTGCTCCACTGAGACAATTGGGGTTGCTACCGGTGAAATGCCCTTGCATCACGGCTCCCGATGCTGCAAGTGGTTTGACGCTGGGTTCTGCCTTGAACTGTTAGACTTGAAACATATTTTTATTGTCTTACTAACAATTTTGTGTACAAAATTGAAGCTATTGTTATAAAGCACCATCCACATCGTTCCTATGTTCCTTTTTGCCCCCGTTTATTCTGAATGCACAAACTTACTGTTTAACTACCTATATACATACTCCTACTTTTGTTTGCATGCGAGCACTCTCTTCCTCAATAAAATTCTTAGCAACACCACTGATCACAGCGACTGAACTCTCCGAAAGCGTCGGGGAGGTCGTTGCAGTGTCTGTTCGTCAGCCGTTGTTGCCATTGCTCTTGCGGCAGGCGCCAATAATGGCGTCATTGTGCACTCCACCAATCACGGATGCCAGCTGGGTTCACAGCACACCAGCAGGAGTGGCTCAGTGTTTTTTTGCTAAGAACACATTTCTTTGATGGAGCAATGTCAAATTTGGTGTCGATTTTTGTGTTCATGGTATTTGAAAGTATAAAAGGGTGCTTATAACTAGAATTTTTTTTGCAAACCTCTTCAGCCTCCCTTTAAAGTGTGTGGAGATTGGTTTGCACAAGGCTTACCCTACGAGTGCAGCCAAGAAGGGACGCAACACTCCTGCACCACTGCAACACACAAAAACGCTACGGCTGGGTTTGTCGACTCTCCGACACAGCACAGAAAAGGCACCCAAGGAAAAAAAGTCAACAAATGTGGGTTTAGTAACCCAAGATGCAGCACACTGTGACAGTCACGGAATTGCAGGTCATACAGCGTAACTCCACAGGACCGATCGAGTACGCTTGCCTGTGGCACTATCGGCTACTAGAGCACTGCACGGGCCCGGGCCGGCCCGAAAGCCCGGGCCGGGCCGTCCGAAGCGTTTTCCGGCGGGCCCTGGCTGGGCTCGGGCTTGAAAGTGCGGGCCCGGGCCGGGCCCGGGCTTGAAGCCGCGGGCCTGGGCCGAGCCCGGGCTTGAGGCTGCGGGCCGGGCCGGACTCGGACCAGCTCATTAAAAGGCGTAAGTCGGGCCTTCGAGCACACGCGAACGTTATGCATTGCATGGTCTAAGGTATACTGTGCCAAGCTGAAGTGACACGTACAAAGAGCTGGCTCTTAGTAAAGATTAGCAATAAAAATTGAAAAACAGTTGAAGTGCTATTTTTTTTTCACCAGTATAGATATAGATTGGCACTGTATATTTTCACTAATGTTTCGTCTGCTGGACCAGACTATGTCAAAGTAACAAGTACATCATTGTGGGTTTCCTTATAAACACGCCAGATCACGTATATATATATATATATATATATATATATATATATATATATATATATATATATATATATATATATATATATATTAACAGTTCTAACAATGGGCCAGATCACGGTTGTTCCCATGGGAGGAATAAAGATTTCGGTCTTTTATTCTAGGTTGACACATACGGTACATTTCATTTATATTCCTTGGTATTACGTGCCAAAACCACGATATGATCACGAGGCACGCCGTAGTGCCACCGGATCAATTTCGACCACCTCGAGTTCTCTAACGTGCGCCTAAAGATAAGTATCTACACGGGTGCTCTTGCATTTCGCCCCCATCAAATTGCGGCCGCCGTGGCCGCGGGAATCGCACCCGTGTCCTAGGACTTAACAGCGAAACAGCTTAACCGCTGAGCTACCACCGCGGGCAAAGCAACATTTCGATGCATGTACACACCAGATTTTCCGTCCAATCGCCTGCTACAAAGCGCACGGCATCATTAATAATCATCAACAACTAATATCCTCTAGCGGGCCCGGGTCGGGCCTGGTCATGAACAAGTGCGCCCTGGATAAGTTTAGTAATGAACGCCCGGGCCCGGGCCGGGCCCGGGCTTGGAACGACGGGCCCGGGCTCGGGCTGGGTACGGTCAAGTACGCCCGGGCCGGGCCCGGGCCGTAAAATCCGGCCCGTGCAGTGCTCTATCGGCTACCACACAAAGGGGACCACCGAGCGCGCAAACAAGAAGTCGCCTGCTAAAACAGCGCATGACCCTCTCGTAGCAGGCCTGAGAGCATCTCCTCCACCGCAACTAAGCACTAGACGGAAGCAAGCTCAGGTGGAGAGGGGGGCATGGGGGCAGTAAGTGGCGGCCATTGAGAAAGGGCGTACACAGTGGCGTATCCTAGTGTGACATGTGACGTGCGGCGCCAGGATGTCTCGACGCCGGGGAGGGAGAAGTATGGTTTGAGTGGGTAACAAAGCCCAGCACCGTGGCCATGGCCGCCATGCAGCCGTTTAATGGCGGTTCCCAGTGAACGAGGCGCGTGGGGCTGGCACAATGCACTATCTGGGGGATGACGCACAATGGGAAGGTGCTCTCGATCCCCACAGGTGGTGCCTAAAGTATGTACAACCTTGCCTTATATACGCAACACCTTAGAAGAAAGTAAACATAACATTAAGGGCCCCTACACCACCCCCAATATTTCTGCACACATTATCAGTTAACATGCATGCTGTGTTCAGAATGCCGTCATGATTGCCTCTGTCAAATGCAGCAGCATTATGCGCTACATGATGACAAAACAGTCCTGTGCTCCTCTCTGGGCCTTTCTGGTGTACACCACTCATCATGATGCCTTTACGGAGAACTTGGTGATTTAACCATGGGCAAACGCTGTAGATTGGTTGAACGAGAATATGAATTCTGGTTAGGCTGCTAGCAAATCTCCATACAGTCGCTTGCATTCTTGCTCTTCCTCGTTGCATTGCTTGCTTGTCATGCACACAAGTGCTGCATGCTTTGGTATGCGATTCCTAGTGACACATCATTTGTGTTTCAGTTTCAAGTACTTTTGTTTGCTCGAATTTCTTCATGCTTGGTGGTGTTATTAAGGAGAGGAGACACATAACAGCTGCACATGCACAGCAGCAGCATGGTGACTTACTGCACAGCAATTGCCGTTCATTGGGCGACAGCAGTTTTGCTTGCAAATGACAAGATTTCCCTGCCTGACAAAGAATGGAGACAGATTAATTTTTTGCAGCTGCCACACAATGATGTAGCAAATCTGCTGCAGCGGGATCATTGCTTTGACTAGGCTACAGTGTCTCCACCAATCTTGCTGCCACTGATCGCCCGAGTGTTGGTACTGTTACTAGGCCTTTATTTGGTACCCTTTGAAGCAGTATTTGACAGCATTTGAGAATGAATCAGCGACGCTCACAGTTAAGACATCGCTGTTTCCACTTCAAACTCTCCTCACAAAAATTCAATGCAGAAGAAATGCGCTGATGTTTGCAATGCTGCCAGCTACGATTCAAGCACAGCCCAGCTGGTTCACAGTGCCCCATCACTAGCTGTGCATTGGCAGCTGAACTAAAGCTGCGTCAGAACACATATTGGTGCTAGACATTTGATGGTAGATATTAGTTTTCATAAAATATACAGTTTTTGCATCGCTTTATTCTAGCGGAAATTATAGTGTTTGCAATAGTAATTGTGGCCAATGTTTCTGCCGCCAGTGGCATTGGAGTTGACCAGCCAGGGGATGAGCTCATGCAGTCCTCGCCAGGAGTTGACAGCCAGTGCTGGGCAAAGATACTTTGAAATTGTATCGCGACACGATACAAGATACTCCGGCAAGAAGTATTTGAGCTACAGATACAAGATGCTTCCGGAATTATTGTATCCAATACGATACTTCCCAATTGTATTTAAGATACTTCGATACATTTGCAAATTTGCTATCATAGATCGACATAATGTACGAAAATGTTTACTCTAAAATTTCTTAACTGCGACCACCTTTGTTTAATTTTAACGAAATACGTTTTATCCCAGGATTCCTCTCTTTCTTGCTCAAAGTACATTAGTTTCATTCCGAAACAACTTCCTGGAATTTGTTTGGCAGCTTAACATGACAGCTGCTTGACCGCTGACCCGAAGGTCACAAGATTGAATCCCAGCCGCTGCAACTGCATTTTTGATGGGGCCGAAAACGCTTGAGGCTCATGTACTTAAGATTTAGTTGCACGATGAAATGACCAGGTGGTCGAAATTTCCAGAGTCCTGCACAACGGCGTTCCTCATAATTATATCGTGGTTTTGGCATGTAAGACCCCAGCAATTATTATTAACATGAAAGCTCTCTATACGCTGCGCTGTCAATGGTTTTTACTTGCCACTTTTGTAATTGATGGGTGTCGCTGCTCTACTCGCCGACCAGCTAGCGCTTTGCCACTATACTTCCAAGAAATTGGATCAGTCGCTTTGAAGTACTGTCTACAGTGTAACGAAATGCACTTGGCCCTAAAGTGAATATTAAAAATGTTGCATAACTGAACTTAGTTAATCAACAAATTCAATGCTATATAAAAATATCCTAACGAGCGCCACATGACAGCAAACCATGTCGTTGGTTTGATTCAATTGAGGTTAACCACTTATTTGTGAATATTTGGTTGTAGCTACGTGGAACACCCTGTATAAACACGACACAGGTGCCACCCCTAAAAGCAATGACCAGTGAGCATGACGTATAGTCAACTTGGATGTTAAGGTCAGACAATAGAAACCTCGGTGCCTGTGGAAAATAGCATAAAATGGCTCATGGGGATGCTCATGAAAAAAACAGAGTACGTACTTGGTATTATGTTTCTTGAATCCCCTTCCAAACATCTTTGAGATGTCTTATTGTTATTTCTATTATTATTCTATTATTATTATGTAATCTTAATTTTGCAATTGTATCAAGTAGCAAGGAGAATTTTTGTTACTGTATGCTCTAGGCACGCCCAGATTATTTTACCTTTGTCCTCAACATCGCCTTGACATAAGAGTAAACTCAAATGGAATGTAGATAGTAGGAATAAGGCAGATAAAAATTAAGAATAAAGCAGAGAACTTAT
Source organism: Rhipicephalus sanguineus (assembly GCF_013339695.2). Taxonomy (NCBI): domain Eukaryota; kingdom Metazoa; phylum Arthropoda; class Arachnida; order Ixodida; family Ixodidae; genus Rhipicephalus; species Rhipicephalus sanguineus. Next base: position 174,246,611 of record NC_051176.1, read on the forward strand.
TTTAGCGCACATTACAAAATACATATTGAAGTGAACAAACGGGCAAAAAATTATGCCGAGGCCTGAATAATGCATGGTATGCAAGTGGGGGACAGCAAAAAGAGCGCTTGTGCTAACAATCAAATTATGATTTAAAAGAACTCCTTCAATAATTTGGCAGGAAGAACAAAAATACCGTAGGCCTAGATATCTTCTCTTACGTAAGTGATTGTTCTATTGCACCTAGCATTGGCACCGGAGGTGCGACGGTTCTTAGAATCTCATTTCCACATAAGTCAATCTCATCATATGGAAGTCAAACTTACAGTTGCATCCATGATATCTTTCAAATTGCTGTTGCGTGAAAGCCGCGAGACGCAAAGCAACTCCATTTTTGTGTTCTTCAGACATCGTAACGAAGCACCACGCAAGAGAAACTTCGATAATGACAATATAGCGACATAAGAATTTGTGCCAAAGACACTGCACACATTAGAGTACGCAGAACAGTACAGTGGTTACGAGGAAGTGTCATGGCACCGACACAAGTAAAAAGAAAGAAAATATCGAGAAAACAAAGGTCGGCTGCGCGTAGGCATTTGCGCTCTTGTTTTTGTCGAGATCACGTGAGCACCGCCAAGTTATTCTGCTCAACCAATAGGGAGGTGCAGACCTTATCGTTTGCCCTGAATGTAGGCCTGTGGCGGAAAGATAAAAGAATGTCACTGTTGTTTATTCAAGTGGATTAGTGGCAGCATTATCAGGTTGAGAAGCGGAGTTCAGCCACCGTTTATTGTTTCGCAAAGTGGTGCTGCTATAGCAGTATCTTGTATCTTAAGATACACGATACATTATTGAATGTATCGGAAATACAGATAGTCGTCTTGCTAAACGTATCGCGATACAGATACAAGATACCCAAAGAGTATCTAAGATAGTATCTAAAATACATGTATCTTCGATACAGCCCAGCACTGTTGACAGCCAGCAGTTGACCAGCAGGCGGCGTGGTGGGAGACCTACCTTGCACTTTAGACACCTCAGGCACAGACCTTCCACAACATCAAAGGTTGGTACGGCACAATGTCATTTTTAAAGCACGAAGCAGGTTGTTAAGGCAACAACAGCAGGCAACTCAAAAGTGCCGAGCCATTGTAACTGGAAGTGGACGGTGTTTTAACAGGCCTCAGGCCTGGGCGACCACCCGACCTTGACCGCTGGATTAGTGGACCTCACCACCGCTCGTTACTGGACTTCATACACGAAGCAAATTTATATGTGTATTTCTGAATAAATATTATGCCTAAGGGCAGACTTTCGAAAAAAAAAAAAAAAAAAGAAACGAGAAAAAAGAAATAACGTGATGCTGGTAGTGATGTAGTGTCCATGTGACATTTAGAGAAGAGTATGGTATGGCGAGGAGGAGAGACCAGCTGAGGTAAGAGTAGTGAGGGAAATCGAGAAAAACAAACAGCGGCCATGTTGCCAACCATCAAATGCCTGTAAATCTGATATTATATAGGATCGCTTTGAAAAATTCTTGCCCCTTCATGATCAATGTAGAATTGTATACAAGTGCTGCTTATAACAAATTTTCGACCTTGGTGTGGTTTAGGGGCCCTTTAACAAAAAAGTGGGTTGTTGCTAATCTGCAAAGCTTACCAAGATGGTGTACAGCTCTTCTAGAAGACCCAGGATGAGTGCTTCATCCTCATGAATTGGCCAACTGCGTTGCTGGTCATCATTTTTGCAGTTCCATAGCCTCCGAAAAATCAGCTGGAGCCGGTCCCCATCCTGGCTGGCCACCAAGGGTTTCTCACACTCCTGTGAGAGTATGGCAGTAGCATCAATAAGTCAAAACTAATAACTAAGTCACATTGTACACAAAAATTCCTTCTTTATATCAAATATTTGTTTATAAGCATAGATGAAGACATTAGTGAGAAAAAAAAATGCAATCAGGGGCCTATTCTCAGATGATCACTTTAGGTGACAGTGTCGCTTTGCATGACAGAGTCTGACGTGTTCAATAACTGAATTAACTACTTGCTAGTGATGTCGTTGTACTGGCCTTTGGTGTTTTCAAACGTCTGACAACACACGAGCGAATGCACTGTACGAGCGCAGAGTGGCCTGAGTGTGGCATATTTGAGCGTACCAGCTTTTATGCCACAGCTAGGCTTGGCTCTGGATACTTGAGATATAAAAAGTGTTTAAAAAGCCTTCAATGCTTCTTGCTTTATTGTGTAAGGTGCAGTATAATTTTTAAAGAACACATGCTTGCGTGAAATGTATTTTCTAGAGCTGTGCGAATAGCAAAATTTTGGATGTGAAGCAAATTCGAATATTGAAGTGTGAGTGCGAATCGAATCAAACATTTTTCGAATATTTCTCGAATACAGTCGAGTCCACTTATAACAATACTGAGGGGCCATGAAAATATCGTTGTTATAACTGATTATTGTTATAAGTGGGTTATGCCGAAAATAACAAAGAAAACGTGACAAACAAGAGCATTTAATGAGGGGAACATGATAAACAAGAGCACTTAATGAGGGGGAAGTTGCTTACACTTTTCACTTTTTAGCAGGTAGAAAACCGTAAGCAGTCAGCTTTGACTGCTTACTGGCCATCTTATTGACATCTTTTTGCAAAGCATCCAAGTGCTGCGCGTGGCTGAGCAGAAGGTTTTTAGCAAACACAAAATCGCGCATGGAGTCGATCATTTGCAACGCTTCCTGATGCGACACAATCTGCATGGGTTCCGGTTCCTCCTCGTCGTCACTGCTGTCGTCTTCCGCGCTGGTGACCGCAGCGACGATCGCCTCATCGGTGAGGTCCTCATTTGTTGCTACTGCATCGTCGGCGTGCAAAAACTCCTGAAGTCCCGACGCGTCTCCATTACCAATGTTCACCGACGACCAAAGTTCGGTCATTTCTGCGTCGGCAGGAGCGTCGCGGCCTTCCACTTCTGCCTCACTGAAATCCCCAGCAAAGCCCACCTTACAGAAGCAATTCGCGATGGTGGAGAAGCAGACTTCTGCCCATGCCGCAAAAATGAACTGCACAGCCACCAGGAGCGAAACCTTGAAGTCCGGTGCAGGTCGGCGTTCACGTATAGAGATGTCCAGGTTCAGCGCCAGCCTGCTCAAAACACGACGTTGATACAGCGCCTTGAAGCAAGCAATCACTCCTGCGTCCATGGGTTGCAAGCCCACAGTGGTGTTGGGAGGGAGGAAAAAAAATCTCCACGTTCGACAGCTTCTGGGCGGTATGATGGGCGGTGCAGTTGTCGAGCACCAGCACCACTTTCCTGCCTTTGCTCTGCATCCTCTCGTCGAACTTGACCAGCCACTCACAGAAAAGTTCACGCATCATCCACGCTTTCTTGTTGTGGCGGTAGCGAACAGGTATCCTCGCGGCATCACGAAAACAGCGAGGATTCCTCGACTTGCCTATCACAAAGGTGGGACATTTGTCGCTGCCGTCCATGTTAGCACAGAAAAAAACTGTCACTCGCACTTTGCCCTGTTTGCCGCCCTTACAGGCATCGCGTTTGAGCGTGTGCATCTTTGAGAATAGCATCTGAAAAAACAGCCCAGTTTCGTCACCATTGTACAGGTCTCGGTCCGCGTAGGCTTCACGGATGCAGGGCAGTGCTTCCTCCAACCACTTCTTTCCAACATTTACATCCAGCGAGCCTGCCTCTCAGACGACTGCCTTGTACACAATGCCATGCCTCTCCTTAAAACGCTGAAGCCAGCCACCCCCAGGCTGGAAATCAGTGTTGCGAAGGAAATACGCGAACCTCTTCGCCTTCTCTGCCAAAATGGGACCACTGACTGGGAAATTGATAGCGCGAGCGCTAAGGAACCACTTGTACAGTGCATCTTTCACGTCTTTGTAGGCCCCGTGCCTAACCCTTTTCCGGCCGTCAACCATTGCGTGGCTAGCACCGCTAGCACTGGCATGGCTGTCACTTTCGGCTTGCTTGAGTGCATTGCGAATGATGCAGGATACTGTCGGCTGCGGCAGGCCGTACTTGCGCACCAAGCTGCTCACTTTCTCGCCGGCGTTGTGCTCTCTCACAATGCTACGCTTAACTTCCAACAGTATTGCCATTCGCTCCTCTTCACTGGGGTGTCGCTTTCTGGAGGATGGTCTGCCATCGTTGTGCGCGCAACGATGTCCGCGCGTGCGGGGACAGGAGGATCGAGGCGACAGTGACCACAGAACAGGAACAGTGACAACAGGCAAGGAAAACGACGCTGGTAAGCACAAGACTCGGAACACGTGCAAACAGCGGAGCTGGAGACGTGGCCAAATTAGCGAAGAATAGGGGAGGTCGGCACAGTGCACACAGCGCTGCTGCTGCGGCGGCTTAGGCGCCCCGGTGCTTTTTCTACAGGCGGCACACCTTCAGAAAGGACTGCCCCACTGGCCGTAGAGGCGCCCATCCGGTCCTCCTCCCCCTCCTCCGCGTCACCGCGGCAGGTGAAAGCAGCGGTGGCATGTAAGCCGCTTTGGCGCGCACTCGCCGCGTGCGAGGCCAAGTGCGCTATCGCCTGGCCGCAGCGCGTATACTCTCATGCCCTTTTGCGTAATAGGCGGGGTTGGGGTGGCATTGTCACAGCGTTTTTTCATTTTTGTTTCATTCAGGGTTGGTTTTAGTGCCCACATTTAATTGTTATAACCGATATTGCATCATGACAGCATTGTTATAAGCGGTTTATTTTGCCATAGAATACAATGAAAAGCTGACGGTGCCGCGGCTGTCCATTGTTATATCCGATATATCGTTAAAACTGGTATTGTTATAAGTGGACTCGACTGTATTTCTAGAATATTTTTCGAATACTTCGAAGCGAAATTGCAGAAAAAAATGTTAGAGAGGATTTCTAAGCATATTCTTATGAGATAGCAACATGAAAGTTTCTTTTCGCTAGGTTGATGAACCCATACTCACAAAACAACAATAACTGAAAACATAACAAGGTAAGCTCACAGAAAGCTTGAGCAAAAAAATACTGCACACTTTTGCCACGGAAGAATACTAGATGTTATTGCCTCAGTCACTGAAATGCTAGACTTTACCACCAGTCAATGGTCAAAAGGTGTGTTTGTTTTTTACACACATGTCAAGAGCACCGTACGTAAAGCTGACATTTCATAAAGCACCGTATGGCACCATAAATTTTCCGGTTTTACTCACCAGCCAATCAGCGCGCAATGAAGTGAGTCTCCAAAAGTGATTGTCTCAGAATACAGCCCCAGATATATGCAAAAGAAACACACGCAAAGTGCCCCCGACAGAGAAGGCAGCTTAAAAACAACAACAACAACAACAAAAAACACAGCAGCCGTGGATTTCGATGATCGTTTGACATCTCGCAGCGCTGATACAAAGCATCGGAACAATAATGAGCATGCTTTTTACTGTCGCTAATCTCAACCATACGATCAGTGCTTTCAAGTCCAAGTGGGATAAGCATGTTGGCTTGCAAACTGTTGTCCCACAAAGCCAGGCTACCGTCTAAAACGTGCACTGCACTGACCAGTGATGCCAAATCTAGCCATTTATCCCAAGATATAGGGCTTCTGGAACCAACAGAGAAACCTGGTGTATTTGTGGCAATACGTAGGTATTTTTAAAAGTTGCTAGGGAGTGGTTTTAAAAGACATATCCATAACCTTTGAGTCATATTTTGTAATTATCCGTTTCAATTGCTACTATTATGCCCTTTATCGTTAACTGGAATGCTACGTTACCGTTAGGTTCAGTCTGTAAGTGCATGAAAAATATTTGTGTATAGGCTATCCAAAGAAACAAGAATGGATATTCTAAGCCCATTTGAACAAAAGTTATGGTAAGTTGAAATTTTGTGAGTGAAATGCTTGTATGACATTTGCTAAAAATCAAATCACAGCACTTCTAAATTATATTTTAGAACTGTAGCATGCTCCCACGTTGATGATCACATGAAAAAAAAGGCAAGCACAAAGCACCCTCACGGAAAGTGAAATTTATTCTGCTGGCAGTTCCTTTCCTTGAGTGATCCAGTTTTGACGTCTTCAAAATCACTTCTGGATACGCCTTGATCGCATGCTGCTCCAAGGGCTGTCGCCTTGACGAGCTCGGTCTACAGGGAGCTGTTCGAGAACGTCGGTAAACTTCTCACCGAGGTCCCGATACTTTCCCATTTTCAGCCCGTAGAAATTTTTCCTTGTCGATGCGCAGCTAATGACCTCCTTCCTTAGATTACATTGCTCACGGGCACGGATTTCAGGTACGCAAATTAGACGCAAAGCAGCTGTCCTTAGCGTGCAAAATACTAACTTTCCTTTGATATGAGCTTCCATAATGAGAGAGGTCCATCACCATTTTACATTTTGACATTTCGCTGGGAACAAATTTGACGCAGGCAGACCGTAGTGGAGCACGAAACAAGCAAGTGCGGAGTAACTGTAAAATGCATTCTGTCACCATTTTATGATGGCAATATCACTACATCTGCTACTGGCAGTTGGCTGTTGCTAATGCCGTGGTTTCATACTTGATCGACTCATTTTGTGAAACGTGCTTTCCGAATGATGTCTTGGCGCCACAAAATCAGCCTGCGATGTAAAATTTGGTAGTATCGCCCTAGAAACTGTGAAACATCAAGTTATCCAGGTTCGTGCCAATGCTGCACATTACGTCACCCATGTCACTACACAACAGCTATCAGCACAGTTTCGGTTCCACGTGGTGGACAGCGCACTGCCGCCAGGTATACGGGTTATCGTGCGAAAAGAAAACTGCTTTGTTTAAGGCCATGTTTTGCACTACATTTTAATGCGAAAACATTAATTGGCCAGGTTTGCAAAAGCGCACATGACCTCTCTCAGGGAACCAACGCTGGCACCTACAACTTCCGCTGAAAGCAATCACAGCTGGGAAATAGGAGAAGGAAATCCGTGTAGCAGATGAAGAACTCTTGACTCAAAGAGAGCGCGCCCTTGTCAGTCACATCAGTTCGCTTTCAGCTTCTGTGGAGGCAGTGTTGCAGAAGTCTGCAGCACTGCCTGCACAGATATTGCAGCACGTAGTTGCAGTACGTCCGATGCCGACGTTTTAGGCTTAGGGTCGACATCGTCAGAAGACTCGTCGACGTTGTGATTTATAGTACCTCGACAAGGAATTATGTGAGGACATGTAAAATGTTGTTGACACCACGTTGGTTTCACCAAATCATGTGAATAAACACAATTCGGCTCTCACATGATCTCTTTATAACACAACCAATTTGCAGCACCCTTCCATAACACTCATCTAGAGAAAGGAAATGCTTTCATGTTCCCACATCATATGATATGCTCAGGGATCCCCTGCAACTTTTTCTGTTATTTTGCGTGGAAGTATTTGAAAAATATTTGATTCGATTCACACTCGAACTTTAATATTCGAATTCGCTTCGGACTCAAAATTTTGCTATTCGCACAGCTCTAGCTATTAGCAGTCTAAGATGCAGTACTCCATATGCGAATTTGCAAAGCTGTGCTAACAGCCTGACATGGCTCCACTCATGGGCTGGCTGCTACACGGAGCACGCGAGATGCTTTCACTAGCTCCTGCACCGCGGTGCCACCAGCTCATTGCACGTTTCCTATACGATAACAGATGGAAAATTTTTCACTTGGTTTAGATCACCTTGTTAGATCAAGTAGCAATACGAGAAGCTATAGAAAAAAGCAGTGAGACCTCAGCCTTGAGTACACTTTCCAGAAGAGCTTCCCAAGGGCACGATGAGCCTGGCAAGGATGTGGAAAGGCAGCGAAGCACAGCCAATACAGCAACTCGTGAAAGGCTATGGCTCAGCTGTGTCTGGCTTCGAACCTGCAGAGACAAACACCACAAGGGTTACTCTGCCATCAACAGTGACTGGAAATTGACAGCCTTCTACGAATAATGGCAACTGACGTGTGTCTACGATGTAGTAGCAGTACAAAAAGCAGACATGTATACATTGCAGAAAAAAAAAATAACCAATTAAAATTACAACTACTTCCTTGAAAAATGTAACCGATTACAATTACCAGTTACTGCACCAAGAAGTCAATTGACAAATTTCGTATTAAATAACAGATTACTTTGACGTTGCTTTCCTCCAAACTTATATGTCACATTGTACAAATAGTAATGAGAACTAACAGACAATAACGCCAAGGAAAGTACAGGGGGTGTTATCTGTAGTATTTAGAATGTAAATGTGAAGAAAGTAAAGTGGACGAAAAGATGACTTGCCGCCGGCAGGGACCGAACCTGCGACCTTCGAATAACGCGTCCGATGCTCTACCACTGAGCTACGGCGGCGGTCATCCTCCCGTCCACTTTCTGGGGTATATATGTTGATTAAACCTAGGAGTGTTAGTCAGCGCCACTCGCCGCCATGGCTGCGATTGGCGCTGACTAACACTCCTAGGTTTAATCAACATATATACCCCAGAAAGTGGACGGGAGGATGACCGCCACCGTAGCTCAGTGGTAGAGCATCGGACGCGTTATTCGAAGGTCGCAGGTTCGGTCCCTGCCGGCGGCAAGTCATCTTTTCGTCCACTTTACTTTCTTCACATTTACATTCTAAATACTACAGATAACACCCCCTGTACTTTCCTTGGCGTTATTGTCTGTTAGTTCTCATTAATATTGTGTCTAACAAAGATAAACGAGCCCTTGAAAAATCATAGCTTTCCTTCATTGTACAAATAGCATACAGTAAATGAAATGTGTTGGCCTGGCTATATCACTGCGTCCTTCTCAGCCATTCCCATGTGCATTATGTTAACTGAAAATTGCCTTTCAATATTTTTATCGGCAGTCTTCCGTCCTTTAATTTGGGAAACGGCGACAGTGACATTGAAAACCCACTTGACGCTGAAGGAAGGGCAATGCTGTAATATATAAACATCTTGCACACAAGACTGCGGTTAACCCTTTGTCAGATGCAAAAAATCTGCTGATGGTTTCTGCTTTCCCTTTTCCAAAGTGAGTTGCACCACGTGTAGCAATCTGCTAAAAATTATTTCTTGCAAAGAGATGTTATCGGAAAAAGAAGTGGGACAACGCCTGTCCCACCAATCACTTGAGGCCACAAGCCAATGTGGGACACACATTGTCCCTCTGCACACCTTGAGCTTCACCTTTTTAGTCTCTCAGTTGATTATGGCTGCTTGTGAACGGGTTCAAAGCATGCAATGCAAAGTGGCACTTGCTAAACTCTACAAACAAGCTTTGAGCATTCTTGCTGCACCATCATCGATCACCAGTGGCACCTTTTGTGTGTAGGGCTGATGCATGGGTAGTGTCCTGCTTTTGTGCAACATGCTTGTGCAATAATACTCATGAAACACACTGTCACCTTGTTTCAATCTTTTAGTGTTCTATAGAAGCATAAAATGTGAATTAGAATAGCAAAATCGAAGTGAAACGTCTTTGGAAATGTATGCACATAAACAAACGTGAAAGGGGCTCGCTAGGCCTTACCTTCAACCACTCGGTTTAGTATATTTGCAGGTAGCTGAAAACAATGGCTCAATCTCACTTCAGACCTGTCTACAGCGACCCGTTTGCCCTACGTGAAAGCGGCCTCAGCTAAACGGAATCTTATACACCACACACGTATGGCAATCAGTAAACCTGTGCGTTAAAGCTGGCATTCAAAAATGAGTGCCAGCTTTAACGCACAGGTTACGCGTCTTTTAGGCGTAGGTTATCCTTGCGTGGCAGTGGCCACTGTCGCTGAATGCTTAAAGAAATCCATTTTGTTAAGTACGAGCATGGTTGCAGAAAGCAATAAGAAAAAGCGTGTCGTCGGTATTCCTTATATTCATTGCGTATCTCATAGGCTGAAGAAAGTAGGAGGTAGATACAGCATTAATGTTGTTTTTACGGCTGCCAATAAGCTAGGTAAGATATGTTCCGCAGTACAGAGAAAGAATGAGCGGGTGATAGACAAGAAGCGGACTGATATTTTGTTTTGTGAAACATTTAAGGAAGAAAACAATTTATGACGGTCCACATTGACAGCTATCTTCCCATTTGTTCACCAGCACTTTCCTCACTGAAGTTCCCCATTGGCATCCATGGGGAAATTCAAAAATTATTTTGCTCCCTAAGACAAAAAATATAATGATGAAACTTGCCATATACGAAGAACTATTTATTTTCTTTAGATTGAGGTATAAATCTGATTTTTAATTAGAGCACCACATGGCGTAAATTGCACCTGAATTGTTGCATTGTGCCCATTTGTCTCCTGACAAAGGGGCACAACTGCTGACAGCACTAGCACTGTTGTCACCAGTTGCCCTTTAGACTCGCTATGGGACAGACACGCGTCATTCACTCAGAGGAAGAAGAGCGGCAATTGAAGGAGCGCCAAAGCACACAGAAGCGCGAATGGGTGCGTAATCGACGTGAAGCCGCTGTCGCATAACCTGCAGCTGCATCCACTGCTGGTGCTTCAAGTTCCACCCCATCTCGTAGCTGAGCCTCACTCAAGGAAGAAGAGCAGCTCACCCTCCTGGAGTGCCAACGCGAGCAGAAGTGTCGGTGTGACCAGCACTGGCGAGTGAATACCATCGACGTGGATCGGGCCACTGACCCACCATAGTTACAGTTTCACTGGCTTCCATCTTCACAGTTGTGGAAGGGCTCTGCATTTTTGTTTTGACCTTTTCCTTCCATTTTATGGATCATCATACAAGTCTCCTGTTTTATACACAGTGGATGGAATATTTAGCTAAGCTTGGAAAATATGGCACTGGCTGCTTTGGCTCATGCAGCTAACATCACAGAAGATGGCTGCAAAAAGTAACAAAAGGTACACCCTACAGAAAAAAAGTGAACAACAGCTACTTTTTTGCTGTACTTGAGGTAGCATGCCAAAATTACTGATTCACATTTAACCCTTACTCAATGTTGATGCTTCATCAAATTATCATTTGCTCCAAAATTAAAGGGACACTAAAGAGCAAAACGATTTTTCTCATATTAGTAAAGTACCCTTTCACGATACCAAAAACACCCCGCTTGTGTCGAGAAGACGCTTAGTAAGCGAGAAAACACGCAAAAACAAAATGTGGGTGGTGACGCCACCTTGAAGTTTCCGCACCATTCGCCGTGACGTCACATGTTTTGACGGCGCCTACTAGGAACTACGTAGCTCCTAATCGGTAAAAATGAAGTACATTGTTCTCTGAGGGGGCCATAGACTTAAAATACCAAGTTTGGGGTAATTTTGTTGAGCCAATGGCACCAAAATACGATAAATACACTTTGAAATCCGTGACGTCACACGGGGAGATTTCGCCGTGAAATTTAAAAATGAAAATTTGAACTTAATTTTCTCCTCTATTTGGCAAAATTAACGACATTAGAGTTCTCAGAGCACAATTTATCGATCTAAACCGATTCATTGTTTCTCTTTAGTGTCCCTTTAAGCTTTGTGAGTGTGTTTTTTTAAGTGAATGATGGCACTAGTCATGGATGACAGATCTAATGGGTAAGATGAATAATTCCATTAATTTATATCAACAAACAGAAACCAACTGACTTGTTCAATCAACTCTGCAGCCAGGGTTGGCAGGTGAGGATCCTCTACAGCAGCAGTCAAGGAGGCAGATCGCTTGCTTGGCTGGGAACGGGGGCTTGGTTCCAAAGAACAGAGGTCGGCCCCAGCAAGATTTTCAGAGATCCAGTCTGAATTGATTCGCGAGTATTCTTCCTGTAGAAAGTCACTAGGCGACTGGTGGCCCAAAGCAGTCTCTCGTGGAGTGTCCCGCAGTGGCCCTATTAGCAGAAGAATGCCACCTACTATTTTAGTGCACCTACACACTTTATTTAAGAACACAAAAACTGAGAGAAACCATGGTATGATTATGAGGCCTGGAGTCCAGATTAATTTAGACTACCTGGGGTTCTTTAACATGCACCTAGACCTAAGTACACAGGTGTTCTTAAATTTCAACCTATAGAAATGTGGCTGTTATGACTGGGTATAGAACCCATGTCCTTGAGCACAACACCATACCCACAAGGCTAACATGGTGCATCTGCGTTTTATACATGATCGAACTTCTAAATACTATTGAGAGAAAAACGTTATTACAATCTTAATCTATTTATAGGACCCATCATGATCTACAATTCTCAGTCACGCACAAAAAAAAAAAATGTCACAGTTTCACCGTAAGGGCGAAGCAATGAATATGATATCAACAAATTGGAATGTCACACAAAAAACAGCAATCAGCTCGAAACTTGCAGTGCACCGCACAAGTGCAAAGGACGCATGAAAAGAGCGCACATAAGATGAGCGTTAATTAACAACGGTCACAGCTCGACACTGGCAGTGTGCTGCTCAAACACAAGGAAGGACGCTCGAAAAGAACGCACAGGTATACACAGGTCAAGCGCAAACAAACGACTGTCACAGTTGTTACTTCTTCGTGTTCGAGCAGTGCGTTACAACCCAATGCTCTCAGATATTTTTTTTCTTGTAAAGTGCAGTGCGTGGGGTAACCCCTCCGTGTCTCCAGCCACGCTGTGGCGTTCGATGCATTGTTTACCTGGTGTTCCACTACTCTAGTTCACCATAGTTCGACACTTCTAGTGGGTACAGAAATGGGCCACTTTTTAATGCGCGTCTCAAGGACGTTTTTCAAACTGAAGCAAAATCTAGGAGCGCTGATTTAAAGCGTGCCCTTCGGGCAATCTCGTGGGTGTTACTGCACACGCTGAAGCACCTCTGAGCTTTGTGTACCGCCAGCGGTAAATGGTGCGTATAAATAGCTTGCCATCAGTATTGCAAAGAATGGATGGCACGTGGCCAAATTGTCTAATGCGGTGTGTTGCGGAGTGAGAGGTCGCAGGTTCGAATCCTGGTGGTGCACTTAGAAAACTTCTTCCAATTTATTTATTTTTTTTGTGGCTTTTATTTATATATACATGCTTATATATACCCGGGATATGACGGCGACGGCAAAAACCCGCCGAGAGTGTCCCTATAATTGCTATCGCAATAAAATAACTTATCCAAGTAAGTACATTCCTGGTAATATTTTCAATGATATGCTGACGTTCAATAGCAAAGGGACATACACTGCCATCTACTGCTGTATAGAGCATGCAGGCTTCACTATACGGAGCAATGCCTTGCGGTAATTGTTGAGGCTGAGATATTTTGCATAAGGGCATGCATGGCCAAACAAACGTCCGCTGAGACCAGCGAGTATTGTTTTAAGCTAGTGGTAAGTTTGATAAGTGCTTTTGTTTCACTGGGCACGTGCAAGGTCTCAGGACACTGTCTCATTGTGCCACAGGTCAATGGAAACAAGCATGCGGGTTGATAATGTGTTTGATCTGTCACGCCACTTGGTATGAAAAAAGTACACGAGTGTTTTCGTGATTTCAGATAATATCAATGGCAAAGTGATTACACACCATGCGTAGCAGATAAAATAAGTGTACAAATGCCTAGCACCTCTTTGAATTACGGTGGTAAAAAATGGCATCTTGAACACTCAGCAAGTGTGTACCATTTACTAAGAATCATGCATGCATTATCAGCCCATACTCGTCAACCTCTGGCATGGCGGTGGAGTGAGGCAAGTGCCATAGGGTCTAATGCATGCTGGGTGAAATGAAAAGACACTTGACGCTGCAGCACTATAACAGCTGTTCTGCATGTCTATTAGGCTGTATATGCCGATAAACACAGTCTCAGACCCAGCAGCCACAGTTAGGCGTTGCCTCGGAGAGCAGAGCGGGCTGCTCATGTGCTCTGCACCGCAGTGGATGGCACTGTACTCCAGTAAGACTCAGACTGATGGGTGAGTTGGACAGCGAGCACAATGCACTGTCAATGCACACTGTGGGAACAAAAGGCTCGAAGCAAGAAAACATTTATTTGCGGGGTAACTAAGCTGATGGTTGGTTGGCTGGTTCCTCAGCACCTTGGCACAACCCACTTTGGTCATTCAATTAAAAAAACATGTCGCAGCCATGACGTCCGAGCTTCTCTGTCTCTTCATCTTTTTTTGTGGACCGAAGCACACTGTCCACTATCACGCTATCGCATGTCCGACGCCTACTACAACACAAAATTAAATTATGGGTTTTCCAATGAAAAGCTCCCCAGTGGACTCTTCTCAACCCCATGTAATCATTTTGATTAGACGGGGTAATTACACATAATCATTTCGATTACATGGGGTGCACCTGAAGTTGAAGACACAATTTTTCCTATACCTCAAACCCATCAGAATATAGCTGCCACTCTGGCACAGCCACCATTATGGTGTCCTGCTGTGCACCGTAACCACAAAGTAACCACAAAGTAACCACAACTGATACATTACTATATAATTGTTCTGCCTTGGTATGACTCAATGCTTCCGATATGCAGTGGCAGCAAGACTTACTAAACACCTCGTAATTATGCCTCAATTGGTTAGCTTTAGAGAAGTGAAAGTTTTAGGTTTAGCATGTGTCACTGATATATCCAGAAGCAAAAGTTGTCCATTTGCAAGGTGCACTAAGTTACAAGAAAAGGCCACTAAGATTCCTTTCCTGGGTTCTCTTTAATTATAAGGACACTTTTAGCTTTGGGTCACCTTCAGTGGATGACATTTCTTCTTTCATAAAATTTCCTTCATGAACCTTAAGGATTTCCATAGAACTCATTTGTTCTATTCAGAGATGTAAAGGTTGCATTACTATGCTAAAAAAATACAACATCTGCATCGAGACAAAACGCATTAACAAGGAAAAGACTTTTGCACTTACTGTTAAGTCAATTATGGAATATTAAAAATTCGGTACATAACGTTGCTGGAGTACATAGCTTTTGAAGTAGTAAATTCTAAGAACAAGTTGCATAACTCTTGTTACCTTGAGAAAACGGTAATCTTTTTATAGGTCTCACAAAAAACATTTTTGTCACTAGAAATAATATCCTAGCACACATTGCAGCACAGCAACACCTGAACGGCACAGCAGTGTGCACCACTGCCACCATAGGCGAGAGTCGCTCCTATGGTGGCAGTGAACATTGCTCCTCACTAGCATTTTAAAAGAGAAGGAAAACCGGAAATTCTGTAAGTTGCCTAAAAAATGTTGGTCCGTAGGTATGACCTGCGAAAACATGCGCATAACTCCTTCTGTTATGGAATACTTTGAGAAACAATAAACTTGAACTTGAAAGACCTTCAGAAATGTACTTTCGGAAAAAAAAAAAGAGCACCCTGACTGAAGACCATAGCTCACCAGTGAACAGCTGACATCTTTTTGGGGTAATTATAGCCACTTCACTCAAAATTACTTTTACGCCTCTGGCGACAGAAAAGTGAATGTGCGCATGTACCTATCACGTGACCTTTTACTGGTGTACGCTATTGTCTCTATATTAGCGTTGAAATACAGCACACTTTTTATTATAATCTTTTCTAACGTGAACCGTGCGGATATGCATTCGTTTGCACTGAGCAGAACAGTGGTGCCGCCTTCGCTTGATGTATAGATGAGCGGCAGCATGAACGTTGTTAGCTGAGGGCCTGGCGGCACCTGCCAACGTGTTGGAAAAGTACAAAGAGTGCCTCGCAGCCTCCGAGATTACCTCGGGCGACGCGTTGCCGGAACTAATTGCGGAGTACACGAGCACCTAGCTCGCGAGCCAGTAAAGAGATCTCACGTGACGACGAGCATTTGGGAAACTTATTCTACCTCCTTTTTATGTTCCAAAACGGTTGAAAATGTCAACATGAAGGTGATTAACCACAGTTTCACCCACACCTGTGAAATCAAAACCTTGAGCATAATGCGAGGAGGGCTATTAGCATTGCTATCGCTTCACAGCGTTGCTGGAGGAAGTGTACATACAGTTCATGGGCTTTTCAGATCGAAAAATACTGCTAATAAAATAACCACGCACTTTTGGGATTAACCGCTGCAGTTACAAACACTACGAAGGGTGAGCTTTCTATTGTGCCGTAAAAAGCTGGGTCAAGAAAAAGCGGTTGTCGGTCCCTTTCAGCATGATTATCATTCTTAAACTTAAATGTTAAACCTCTTTCTTACAAGTCCTACATGCTGCAGATTTTTCTAAGCACAACCATTTAATAGAGATTTTTGTTTTCTGCCATTTGCTCTCAACTTACATATTTCAACAGTGAATATAATCGGTATTTACAAAATAGAAGTCAAGCAAAAGAAATCGCACAGCAAAGCTTCTCATGTGGCAAATGCGTAATTGTGCAGTGAATGGCACAAAATGCATTAAAGATGCAGACCAGAATGCATGTCAAATGCTAATGCTCGAATGACTGACAACCTGCGCTTCTGGTAGAACAGGTGATTAGTGCATCAAGCTGCTACTTAGTTTAAGTCCTTAGCCACATACTAAGGTCACTTCTTGGTTAGATAATTCATTATTGGAACAGATGAAAAAACACCACAAAAACTGCTAAGCTGTGTTTGTTTGGAACCAGAATAATATCTTCAGTTACCACTGGCAGGCAACAAAGGTAGCAATGGCTCATGACACACCCCCTTGTAATTTGATCGACACGTGCACAAGACAACTTAGACAAACAACAAGGTCATATAGAAGGGAAGTGGAAAGTGCAGCACAGCAGCAGTGTGCAATGCTCTTGGACGAGGGCAGAGTCAGACAAAAGGAACACATGCAGCTGATATGAAGTTCAGGCATAGCAATGACTAACCTTCACATGTACTTCGCAAACTCTCTTTGAGATGATGCAGTCGTCTGAAAAAGACAAAATGCCTGTAATACAGATGTGGCTTTTTTTTCATTACCATAAAAGCATGAGTTGTAGCTGTATCTGTTGCACAACTGTGCACCCTGTAAGTTGAACGGTCGTTACTTCTATAAGCTGTCAAAGAACTTGCTTACTTTCAAAGTTACAACACTCCACACTCAATAGTACTTGCCTTTTCCACAATAATTTCATGACGTAGCAATTAAGAACTGTGCAGCGATGTGCCGAGTAGGAAGTTGTAAATTTAATTTGTGAGGAGAATTTACTGAATTAGCACGACAAGGTGCTCGCAGCCCTAATGAGATCACTATGAATCAAAACAATTATGCAGGATAATGAAACACTCAAGTGTATGTACATGTGTCACCTTAGCGCATAAAATAAGTAGCACTCAAGAAGTGAAAAGTGAGAAGATGAAACTTACAAAAGAGCGTTACTGTACCTAAGGGCTTTCCTCTGCAAGCTCATGAAACTAGTATTTCCTTCATCCAGGCTCGCTGTGCTGTTTTGGAGTGCTTCGAGTGCTTTCTCCACAAGCTCCAGGAACTCCTCTCGATCGCTCTGCGGAGTGTGCAGCGCGAAAATTACAATCCAAGCAGCAGTCAACTACCCGCTGTAAATGAGATTGGCTCTCTCATACATGACAAGTTTGAAACTATTAATTACGGAATACTACCATCGTGCTAACTATAGCACATATTAAGGCCAAACAAAACAGTGTGCAATCTTTAGAAGAACATCAACAAAAAAAAAAGAAAAGGGAAGAAAAGAAAACGCGTCTCTTACAGAGGCAGCCAAATATCATGGGAATAAAAAAAAAAAAGCAGTTACCTCTTCCCGGAGGATGTAGGTGACCGGAACAAATCCAGCTATTCCTTTCTCGCTCACAGCATAGTACCAATTTGGATCCTTGCATAGTTGCTCAATAACAATGAACTTTTCGTCTTGTTTAAAGCTCAACAGCCTCTTGTCTTTGCTGTCGAAGTCGTACAAAGATTTCGCTTGATAGGCAGACGCCATTGCATCTGATGCGATGACAGGGTTGAGCACTGTGCCGGCGGAGGTCCGCCCACTTTAGACAAGCTTTGTACTAGGCGTCACTCAAAGTTCATACTAGCACCGATTTATTCTTAAGTTAAGTTCATTACTACTCTAAAAACATACCTGGACATAAAATAGTGAAGTATATTATTTATATAGACGTCAGACTCTGGAGTTTCCAAGATGTGTGGCGCCCACCTGTCGGAGAAGTATTGAGTAGTGCATAGACCGACTCTCTCGCACAGTTTGTTATGGGACCAGGTGCAACTAGCGATTGCGAAACAACGATTGAGCTTAATATCGCGTGTGTTTGCGCATTTAGCACTCAGAACGAGAGCTGTGAATTGCTCTCCACTAGTCGGACGCGCCACCGAGCCTTCGTGAAGTGCTTGCTGGATCACTCGCCTGAACGACGGCGAAAACAGCAGCAGACGAGAGCCCTCCGCACGCTACGAAGAAACTCCGCAAAAGACGCACTGTTGCGTTGTGAATTGCCACGGACGTAAAAGAATGAATAACAACGTTCAGTTTTACCGATTTCCATAGTTGTCGCACGAAGAAGAAAGGCGAGAGCGCTGGATACGGGCCGTTGCGAGCGTGTTGGGTAAGCGAAGTACCCGCGTTCTTCACAGCCGGTGGCATGAATGTGTGGCTCTGCTGTTGTTTTGCGTAGCCCTGATGCAAAACCGTGATAACCTTGACTATGAAGCTCAGCAGAGGCTCTGACCGCGGCGCTTGCCGTGTAACACGAAGTGAGCAGCTAGAGGCAGACTGGAGACGCGTGATACGCACACCGCGACGAGTTGGTCGTCACAACACAGCATCGCGGACGTACAGTACGTACGTTTTGAAGGCTCAGAGTTTTGGTTCTAACTAGCTAACACCACGTGCGTCATACAAGTAAATCGCAGAATGTTGGTCGTGACCCCCTTCAGGTTTGTTTCGCCCGTGTCCTCCGCGGTTGCTGTAGCTATCTCGGAGGCCACGGTTTTGCCTTTGGTTGTACCCCGCGAAAGTGGACACGCACGTATCCCCATTTGCAGTACATACAAACGGAAGACGACCATCAAGAGACCATTTGAGGATGCGTAATAAAACACTCCAATGCACAGGAAGTGAGAGATGAATTAAGGGAGAATGCAACTGAAAAGGCGAAAATCGCCGGAGCCATTCGCCCCTGATGAACCGAGTTTTGCACCACTGATCGTAAGATGCATAGCTAAGTAAATTGATCGTGTACGTAGTACTTTATCGCTGTGGCATACGTATATATACCCGATTTTAAAGCATTTAGGCTCTAGAGAACGGATGTCGGAGGGCTTGCCTCAAACTCGGTGTCGTGTGATGCTCGCTTGTACTTGCGAGTTGCAGCGCGCGGGAATAACTAAAACTTATTTTGCATTGTACTCGCAGTTCGCTTTGATCAGCTTCCTTTGTTTCTGAAGCGTAGATTGGCGGAAGAAGCTTTCCAGGTCCTTGATTTTCAGGAAACCGCGCCTCGACACCAACGAAAGAGGAGGGTTATATTGCGGCCTATGCACATTCGCTTGCGGGCGGCTCTCTTTGCACTACCCAGTTAGTGCCAGGGCTACGATGAGGGCGCTGGTGGCGGTGTTTTTCGCAGCGCCGCCTGGGCAGAGTCTGACGTCTATATTTGAATATTAAAGTAGCGCTCTCGACTCATTCGATACTCATGTTGCCGCCCCGCTGCGCAGTGCTCGGCTGCGATGGCTGCGATCACAAAAAGGAGAAGCGGCCGCAGAACGAAGTCAACAAAATATGGGAAATAAATTTAGAGAAAAAATCCATTGTACAGAAATTAGTCGAGGCACAAATTAAAGGTGAAAGTGCTAGGTATTAAGTAAATCATGTTTTTTCCTTCCTCCATGGAGTGGTAAAAGTATGACGGAGGGGGCAACCGAGGAAGAGCTACTTGAGAATTTCAACTGGATAAAGGCCGAAGGAAAACTTCCAATTTCCAAAACGCACTTCCCGGGGTTTAGATAGCGTTCCCGTTAGCCTCATTAAAGGGGTGGTGCCATGAAATTTCGAGGCTATGACGTACAAGCCTCTTGTGGGTTTCCTCTGTATGCATACTCCACACGAAGGGTCGGGCACAGCAAACGTTTAGAATATATTTTAATTCATTTTCAAAGTGTACCTAAATGCCCATTCTCCCGACCGAGACCCATCGCTAGCGCGCCAACACTGACGTAGCTCTGTAGGATGGGCAACGAATGTTGTAGTGACGTCACACCAGATCTACTGTAGTGATGTGAGTGACCGCCGGACCTCCGCCACCTCCGCAACGTACGTACCGGCTGTAGTGAACTAGAATATATTCTAGTTCACTATAGTACCGGCAAAACATCGGTTGCTACATCACTCGCCGAGTTTCGATCGCTTCCTGGCTAAGTGTGTCACGGCCTTGATCCTACACTTCTACTACAGTGCTTCTACGTCACTGCCCAACCTCGGCGTCCAGAAACCGAAAGTTGTCCACATCAAAAGGCGATATTAAATTATTTAGCGAGAATACATCAATCTTGGTGCATGCCTCATGCTTCCTGGAGCTATAGGAAACGCTTGCAGCAAAGAACGCGCAAGCCACAAATTTGGTGGCACCACCCCTTTAACGAACTATGACATAACACTAAAGAAGCACTACTGAAAGCCGTAGAAAAATGGTTACAGGACAGGCTAATACCGGATTGTTGGCGAAAAAGTAGAATGAACTTAATCTATAAAGGCAAGGGAGAAAAGGATAAGGGGTGTTATTCTGGACACTGTCAAATTCCGCCATACTGTCAAATTTCGTAATGGCGGCATTTAAAGCCAATCAGCAGGGGCGTAGCCAGAAATTTTTTCGGGGGGGGGGGGGTTCAACCATACATTCTGGATGTTCGTGCGTGCGTTTGTATGTGTGCGTGTATATATACACAAGCAAAATTGAAAAATTTAGGGGGGGGGGTCGAACCCCCCCCCCCCCTTGGCTACGCCCCTGCCAATCAGAGAGGCCGTAGCAGCTCTATGGGCCAATCAGAACTGACCCATGGCGGAATCTGACTGACTTTGACAATGTCCAGAATAGCACAGATCAGTGGCGATGCAGGCAGTAAAAATAAAAACAGAAACGTGGGCAAAACATAGCGATACTTCAGAATAGATTTCGAATCGACAGGCGGTTATATGATAACCTGTTTGTTCTTACTCAGTGTATATAAATATCTAAAATAAAAAATAGGCCCTTGTACGTGGCTTTTCTAGATATAACTGGGGCGTACGATAGCGTTAATCAAGAAATTTTGCGGGATATATTGAAAGGAATGGGCACAGGCGACGACTGTATGCAGCTTTTGAGGGAGATATACCGAGAAAATACAGTTTACATAGAATGGGAAGGAATATATAGCAAGGAGAACGTTGATATTAGCAAGGGGCTGAGACCGGGATGTCCCCCGCTGTTATTCATGCTGTACATGGTGAGTATGGAAAAAGCACTAGAAGGTAGCAACATATTCTTTTTAATCTGTCACAAACAGGGCGGCGTGATGATTGAGCAGAAGGTTCCAGGTTTTACTTTATGCGGACGATATATTGTCTTATTTGCGGACAGTCGAGATGATATCCAAAGCAACATTTTATCCTTGGCAAAATGTCGGCCTGACGTCGCTGGCCAACTGCACTGTCGTTGGCCCAACCTTGGCAACCAATGTAGGGCCGGTCTCGGGGATTGACATTGGCCTCATGTGGGCCTGCGTCGGCACCCAATGTAAGCCCGTCCCCTGTGGCCGACGAGGCCGAGTGCATGCCGCTCGCGGGTTGACCAAGGCCCGACCTTACATAAGCGTCGGTTTACCGACGGCCGTAGGTCGGTTGCGGACGTTTTTCGCAAGTATTGCTCTGCTTTTTTTTTTGTGCGAGTTCTAACAAAACGCATCAATTATTTTTCTGACATGCTGGTGCGTGCCGTATTTAATGTCAACGGGCAGTTTATAGAGGCGTTTAACTCTATCTGAATTACGGGCACAGTGCACGTGTAAGACGGAATTAAACGCCTCTAACGGTCTGCACTAGTTAACGTGTTACTACGTAACACGCAATAAAAGAAAGACATGAATATAAGTTTTCTCTCTTCAGATGTTTATTTTGCAATCGTATGGATGCACTAATTTTACATGCAACATTGTTCGCACGGAGCGTTTGCATCAGCCCTTGTGCAACGCAACCGTACAGTCCATGTGATCACGGCATGATAACGCTGACATACATAAATATAAAGGCGGACGGCATTCCTGTTGGACCGGCTCCCTTCTTTCGACCAGTTCTCGTGCTCTTGGCCCTGAACACGTGCGCAGATGCGACGTTTTGCCGTCGATATGGTCGATATGTGAGACTTGGGGTGCTATGCAGGATGGCCCGAGTTTGGCGAAACTCGGTATCTTTCCGAGCTCTGGCGACACCCCCTTTTGAACAAGCTAATAGTACGATAAGGTGAAATCCATCCATCAGCGCGCGCTCCGTTCCATTGGTTACGATGGAACGCGGCATCACGTCAAGGGCGGTCATAAGGTTGGGTGGTGTCGTAAAACTAGAGGCACCTTCGTTCATTTGTTTGTCGTTCCACTGAGTGCAGACGTGCACCCATGCAGGAAAAGTGCCAGAAAGCTCTACTAACTATATTTTTTGTGTGCGCGGGCCGTTTGAATTCATTTTCAAGCGTTTAATGTCTGGATCAAGTATCCTTTAGAATAATCAGCACTGTGGCCTCCGAGATTAGTTCCGACCAAGCGCCTTACAACACCGCGGCTAGAGCTAATCGCCGAGGCCACGTGTATAATCACCATGGTCAGCCAGTACATTCTAGCGCGTTGCTCGGCCGGCGCGGCCCTCGTCGTTCTCTTCTTCATCGTCTGCTCGCTCCCAGAGCACGTGCGCCCGGCTGATTAGCTAATTGGCTGGGCGGTATAGGCTTCCCAAGCAACGCTTAGCGGCGCTGCTGCTCTTGACAGGCAGCGCCATCTCTGGCAGAAAAAGAGAAACTGGGGCGTGATCAGCGAGCGCTTTCCCTTCTCGCCACCGCGTTGCCGCTCGCTTCCGTGCATGTGCAGAGCTCTCGCGGTGCACTTGCGGCGTCTCACAATGTACCGCGTGCAGTGCGGCTTCAAAAGGATCTTCAAGCTTGAGTGGCACTTCCGCAAAGCGAACTTGATAAAATGAGGAAAGCTCGTCAATCACGTTAACGGTGAAGAGCAGACGATCGACGACAACCACGCCCGACTCAAAGCGAAATGCATTTCCCAAGTCGCGATTACACCGTGTAGGACGTATACCTCGAGGTAAGTCTCATTCTGTCACGTTAAAGATGAATAATGGTCCACATGCACTCCGAAATGAAGCCGTACACGCTGTCGATGTTCTGCGGCGTGGACTACGAATCATATGATTGTTGTTTTGATATGGCATGCTTACAGTAGCAGCCGTGTACTTTCGTGAACAAACCTTTGCGGCGTGCGAAAAAAAGATTATACGGCCATGGCACTGCTTCCTGAGAAGGTTAGAGTCAAGTCCTCCGTGCCGCTGGAGAATCAACCGCCGATTAAGACGCGAGGCAACTAGCTGAGCTTCAACCACTGTGAAGCAAGATGAACTAATAATAATAATAATATCTGGGGTTTTACGTCCCAAAACCACTATATGATTATGAGAGACGCCGTAGTGGAGGGCTCCGGAAATTTCGACCATCTGGTGTTCTTTAACGTGCACCTAAATCTAAGTACACGGGCCTCTACCTTTCGCCTCCATCGAAAAAGCAAGATGAACTGCTCGCCTCGTTTTCTCGGCTCTCGCGTCATGCTTGCAGTCTCTTTTTATGATACCGACTTGACAGGCGTATAAAACCTGTTGCGTGAACGCGGCTAGAAAATCGCACAAAGTCAGAAGGTGATTAATTCAAGGTTGCAATTGCAAAGCATGTATGAAGTGCCAGTTATATTTAGCGGCTTAAATATATATCACCCCAATAAAGTGACAAAAACAAAGCAAACCTGCAGAACGATGTCAAAGCTTGCTGAAAATGCACAGACGTCCGTTCCGGCGTGATAAAGCAGGCTTCCCGAAGCGTGAAATGCAGGCGCCGAACTTCTGACAATGTGCGGAGTTCAGTTGAATTCAACCAACCGCGCAACGCTAACGGTATAACGCGAATGTGAACGTTCAACAACGACGGGTAGGTCTCACGAGCGCGGGGAATCAAAACACAAAGTTGCTTCACCTACAACCGTAACTGGACTTTAACAATGCGAGAAGACAGCGAGTAATCATTACTGTAGTCGCTGCGTGCATGCGCCCCGTTACTTACCGATTCAGGTAGTCGGAACGAACGAAAGCGATGAACTCAGACAGCCAAAATAGAAGGCGAGACAGCGCTGTCAGCTATCCACGCTTGCCGCCTTTATTTCTCGTGCGACACGCCCGGGAACCGATACAGTTTAACACGTGAATCGTGTGCCTTGTCTGCACTGTTGTGGCTGGCCACTAAACCGCAATACTTCGGACCACGCTTGCGCTTCCGCGGGGTCGCTTCTGCCATCGTGGAAATGCGCAGCTTCGCACAGCAAGCCTCTCGGTTCAACGTGCCGAGCTGACGGCCCCACAGTTACCCGCACCGAGAGAAGAACGCGAGCGCACGTGCGCTACCGCTACCGTGAAAGGGGCTGAGTTGGCTGAGTCGGCCGCGCGACGGTTCAGTGTTGTCCGACAGAGCCGCAGCGCGGCTGGCGCGGCGCTGTCGTCGCGCCGCAAACTTGAGCTTGGGTTCCCTATACCTAGCTAAGTCAGGACGTGCTATGACGAAGCTGATTAGGCCAAATCTTGCTAAGGTCGCGCTAACTAAGCCACGTCTTACTAAGACCATGCTAATGAAGTCGTGTAAAGCTAAGAGCAAGGTAATTGAGATCATGATAAATAATATGATGCTAATTAGGAGCGTGCAATTAAAACCAAGATAATCAAGACCTTACTCGCCGAGATCGTGTTAATTAGGCTCGTGCTAATTACGATTATGCTAATTACATCTGTACTATTGAGGACCTTGCAAATTAAACATTTGTAATAAATACCATGGTAATTAATACATTAATTATAGTTGTTAATTACCCGGAAGCTAATTATGAGCGCGCTAATCAGGATCGTGCTCATTATGATTACGCTAATTACCTCTGTACTATACAGGACCTTGCGAATTAAACCTGAGTAATTAATGGCCGGTTTGCCGATTGCCGAATAATGGCCTATTGTGCCGGTTTGCGCGTCGTGTTAAAGCCCCTGAAACTTCGTTCGTGTCGTGTATCGCGTAGTTGTCATAGTGTCCCGTTGTGTGCGTTTTCTGTCGTCGCATACCACTCGACTTCATGTGACAGCCCTTTTTTTCTTTCAAGCTGAAAACTTCAGTGCAAACCAGGACGGACGGCAAAGAAGTGATGAGACAAGCCCTGAAAGTTATGGACGAACTAGTCGAACCGATTCTTTTTGGACTTTTTAACGGCGATAAAGCTTCGTGGGCCGTGTAACTTTAGTTTTGATTGAAGCTTTCGGGAGATGTCTCACTCACATTCGCCGCTGCATGCTGCAATCGGTATTGTTCTGCTTTATGGCACTCTGCGCTGAAGTACGGCAGCAATGAGCTGAAAAAGAACGTGGATACAGGTGTCTCGCCATTGCAAGTCGAATCAGCGCGCGACCACGGCCTACGGACTTTGCTTCGAGCTGCGAATCTGTCGAGTGACCTTTGTGCCAGCGAACGGAGAAACTTTGGTAGGGAGTGCCTAGTAAAAACCATGCACAAACAAGTGGAAATTTTAACTGTTATTAACCGGACCAGCTGCAGAGACAACGGTACACTAACACACAGTTTCACGCATCAAAACACAGCTGATGTCCCCTGAACAGCGCGTAGCTGGCTTAGGTTGGTAGATCAAAACTGATTACTACCGTCAAATATAGCGAGCGTCTCAGGGTCTGGCAACGTTCGTTTTGTTCCATCATGGCGGAACCCACGCGGTTATAGGTTTCAATGCGTGAGCTTTTCCTCTAGAGTCAGTATATTAACTCTATGACAGTGGCTACACCGCCAGGCCTTTTTGCTTGGTGCAAGCGATGCGTTTCCCCGCACGAGCCACGTGTACGGACATGCCCGGAGCCACGTGCCCGGAGCATGCTCGCGCCACCACGCGACCACGCTAGCTTACGTCACTGCGCAACGCCTGTCCTCATTGGCCGCCAGTGACAACCCCCTTCCCCCATGAGCTCGCTTTGCTCGCTTCTGTCTGGCGCGGGCTTGCCTGCGTGAGATGCACTGAGGCCGGCACGAGAGGTTGACGCGCTGCTCAAGCAGGCGGCTTCTCGTTCGTGTGCTCGACTGCTGCCCTTTGTGTACAGTCGTAGCGCCGCTGGCAAGCGTACTCGGTCGGTCTTGCGGAGTTCCCCTTACGGCCTGCAAGCCCGTGACTGTCGTACTGTGCTGCATCTTGGGTTAATAAACCCGTGTTGTTTGTGGACGTCCTGCCTCGAGTGCCTTTTCTGCACCGTGCTGGAGAGTCGACGAACCCGGCCGTAGCGTCTTTGTTCGCTGCGGCAGTGGAGAACGTCGCGACCCTTCCCGATCGCCTCGTGGGGTAAGCTTTGTGCTAAACTTATCTTCACACCTATGAAAGGTGGACGAGGACCGAAAGAAGTCGAGGACGGTCTTGGCGAAGGAGTCAGGCCTCACAACGTCAACATCCCTTCCTTTTCTGCGTGACGCTCCTCTACGAGCTAACTCTTTTGTAGGACGAAATGCGGGGCTGCAGGCTGCTGGAACACGTATGTTCCAGCAGAACACGTATGTTCCAGCAGGGGTATTCACACGAGGGACAAATCGGTGGGGGACACGGGGTGACTTCACGAGGTGGAAATCCTTTCCGTACGCAAAAGCCCAAATATCTTGATTGACAAGTCGAGGCAACTATATTCCACTTGACATTGTGCAGGTCAGGAAGTCCAGAAGAAAGGTTTCCGGGAACAGACAAGCCCGAGCCCACTGTACTAGAAATATACTCTAGAAGAACTTGTTTTTGGGCGAGTTGGTGCCTTAGATTGCTGAACATATCGTAAGTGGCGGAAATGATTTCCACCTCGTGAAGTCACCTCCCTCTTCGGTTGTGTCCTGCCTTCTTGGGGACATGTAAAACGGGTGAGCAAGATTTTACGCTCTGAGTTAGGGCGGCAAGTGAGGCTGTGTAATGAACTCTTGAGAAGCATTTGTTACGCCAACTTTCCTGAGTGGGTTGCGTTGAAGAAATTGAAGAAACAATGTAGGCTCATCAATGCTGAAATTGAGGCTACATGGAAGTACATGCTTACGAGCTTGCTTAAATCTGTTCGCTTAAATGACAAGATAACCGTGCAGCTCGGGTCAGTGAAGGTCATGTGTGACACGCCCCTACCTGAAGATGTCAACCGTCTTCTCAACAAAGGCCCTAAGTTTGGTATTGAGCCGGCCGTCTCCGCACATGAGCTACTAGCTCTAAACCGAAGAGTTGCAGGCAAAGCTTCGTTGGAGCAACGTGAGCGATGTTTACTGGACGGTGTCGACTGTCTTCAGAGATGTGCTCCAAGACCAGCAACTGGACACCATGTGCGCGCTTTTAATCGTGTTGTGTCGTTTTTCAGAGACAATGATTTACGGTTAATGCAGTCGGACAAAGAGGGTGGTTTTGTGATTTTACCTACATCTGTCTTTACTGAAAAAGCCTTGCAGGCTGTTAATAAGAATTTCAAGAGCGTTAAAGTGAGCTTGGCAAAAGTGAAGAAGAATGTTAGCAAACTCTGTGAGGAAGTCGGCGCTGAACGTTTGGCTAAGCAGGTTTCCAAGTCAAAAGCGGATAGCTTGATAGCTTTTTTCAGCGCGAAGACGCATAAGGTGGACATTCCTTTCCGAACGATAATTAGTGAGCGGGGTGCGTGGCAAGAGCATGTCAGT
Source organism: Rhipicephalus sanguineus (assembly GCF_013339695.2). NCBI lineage: Eukaryota > Metazoa > Arthropoda > Arachnida > Ixodida > Ixodidae > Rhipicephalus > Rhipicephalus sanguineus. Next base: position 174,274,470 of record NC_051176.1, read on the forward strand.
AGGTTTCTGCAAAAGTCGCTCAAGTGCCTTTCCATCAATGACCCTTTTCTAATAAGAAATTCTGATGAAGTTGTAGAGTTCTTTCGCTGCAAAGTGAACACAGGGTATCTTTTTTCTGTCGATGTGACTGATCTATTTTATTCAGTTCCACACCCTGAGCTCTTTGCTGCTGTTAAGCTATGTATTGAAAAAAGCGGTGAGGCTAATTTTGTTGCTTGCGCTGAAATGTCGGTAACTAATTTCATGTCTGTACTGGAAGCGTACCTCAAGAGTACTTTCGTTACTTTTGAAGCAAACATTTATTTGCAAAAGAAAGGCATTTGCATCAGGTCAAGTGTAGCACCTATTTTATGTGACATCTTTTTATCCCTTATTGACCAGGCACTAAAATGTGTTTCTAATTCATCACATCCTTTTTATGTTTTTAGATATGTTGACGATTTTTTAATTGTTTTAGACAAGACGTGCCCAGTGCCCTACCATAAAATGGTGGACTTCATTTTAAATGCCTTTAGCACAAACTCCAAAGGATTAACCTTCACTCATGAGCTTCCTACCGACAATGCTTTGCAGTTTTTAGACATTAACCTGGCCGTGAAAAGCGATCATGTTTGCTGTGCTTACATGCCTCGCAGTAAAAAAGAGCTTTTGCCATTTGATTCTGCGCATTCTAAGACTGTAAAACGTAGCATTGCTCAGCATTGCCTTCAATCCGCGCTGCGCAGATCGTGTCCGCACATGACGCAGACCAGCCTGTGTAATCAGATTGGCAGACTGGAAAAGGCTGGCTTTCCTCGGGCGGTCTTGTATGCCGTTGCCGAATCTCTGCTACGGAAGCTGAACTTCAGCACTCAGGAAGAGCACTCGAGAGAACAGGAGCGCGTCAAACCACAGGTGGTGCCGTACTTGCACAAGTTGAGCCACAACCTCAAGAAGGTGGCCGCCAGGTTCGCAATCCCTGTTGTGTTTTCCGCTCTGAATAAACTGGCGCACTTGTGCCGACGATCCTTTCGTGCTAAGGAGCAAGGGTGCCAAAAGAGGCACGTAAAACCTTTCAGGCGTTGTGCCGAAGGGGTTGTATATGAAATTCCCCTGAGCTGTGGCAAGACCTACATCGGTCAAACGGGTCGGTGCACGTATCAACGACCGCCTCAGGGAGCATGCCAACAGCATAGGTAAGAGTGATGGTGCGCACCTTCCCGCGCATGTCAGGTCATGCTCGTGTGTGCCACGTTTTGCGCAAGCTAGGATTATCGGCAAAAGCAGAGATCAAACAGCAAGGGAATTACTAGAGGCGTATCATATTAGAAGTAAAGGGTCCGTTTGTGTCAGTGACACATCCATTGTTCTCTTTTAGTCTGAGTTGTCCTTCTTTAATGAACTGCTCACGTGATGTCATGTTTGGGGTAACTCTTCCACTCCACTGCGCATGTGTGGAAGTTTACCTGTTTTTCAGCCTGCGCTGGCAATAAACAGTTGGTAGTTTGGCGCTCTTCTGTCGCTTTCCTCCGGCCCTTTTTCATGTTCCTAGCTTCGCGCCACTTACGATATGTTCAGCAAACTAAGGCACCAACTCGCCCAAAAACAAGTTCTTCTAGAAGCCAGCTGCAGTGCACGTGCCAGCCCTGCACGCGCACGAGCTCCGACCGAGGGGCCAGCGTGCGTGACAGGAGAAGAAAGCGAGGTTAGAGGCCAGTGGCTCGTGAAATCTACTTCGCGTTCGCTCTCTTTCGTCCTCATTCGTGCTATCGGTTACGCCGCCGACGCCAACGGCGACGCCGTTCAACGCAGGAACGGATGCCTAAGAGCTGCGCTCTAAATGTCTTGAACCCCGTAGCAAATGGTTTTGAGAACACAAAAATGCTACTGAGAATACAAAGCAATCCCGACACATTCAGTCAGTGAATGCTTTCGCACAAACTCACTCGCCAATAAAAAAACGGGTAATTTCTTGGTTGTCTACAAATTGGTGCCCTTCGACATAATGAAAAAAATTTCCTTAGAATCTACGAACAACATATTCGTAAAACTTAAGTATGCCTGCCCTTCTATTTAAACACGGCAAAAACTTACCTAAATGCCAACTGACATGTTTCAGATTTTTAATATACGGAAGAGTCTCCTTGTTTAATGTGCCGCTTAAAAGTCGTCAAAGTTGGCTTCCATTTCTAATTAATGTTCTAATTAAGTTCTAATTAATGTGTGGCTTCCTTTCAAGTTATTTTCCAACCAAAGAACCCTCGTTACCAGGCTTCTTTTTTAGGCAAGGTGCATGGGGAGCGTGTTATAAGTGTGTGTGTGTGTGTGTGTGTGTGTGTGTGTGTGTGTGTGTGTATATATATATATATATATATATATATATATATATATATATATATATATATATATATATATATATATATATATATATATATATATATATATATATGCGTATAAAAGTGCCGAGAAAAGAAGGTACGCATTTTTGATTTATCAGTAAAGGGTTTTAGTACAAGTTCGGTCACCAATGAGCAACTCAATTACTCGTCCAGAAAACAACGTTTGGCGGAAAGATTTGTAACCGAAGCTTCGCACAAAGTGTAGTGGTAGCAAATGGCATTTGCTACCATCTCAGGATTACTTTCGACCACCTTGAATTGAATTCACTGGCATAATTAAAGCTTCCCGTGCCAGCGTAAGCCCGCTCTCTCCTGTCTGGTGCATGTTTTAACAAAGTAAAGCCTGTTAACAAAAAAAAAAAGACAGATCCCACGCATTGTGGGAATCGATTTCAAGCGATGCAGTCAACGAGTACCAGCCTAGGCTATGCGGCCTTTTTCGCTTTGAGCCATAAGTTACGAGGTGGATCGATGTCTGTGTGTAAATTGAAAAATAAATCTACAGTCTCCAAATTACAGATGTTCATAATGATATCGCGGTGTCGGTACCTATAAGAAACTAAAGTTATATTAAATTCTTCAATTTTCTCTCTGTCTATCTCACTTACTCTCCCCCTCCCCCCCCCCCCACACACACACACACACATATATATATATATATATATATATATATATATATATATATATATATATATATATATATATATATATAAAACGTTTATTAGTTCGATATATGGCATAATTCGATATAGGCCCGCTATAGGATTTTGACACAAAGGCACATAACAATAAGAAAAGTACTTTATTAATATGGTGGCTTACTTGCGTGCCCTACTTTGGAACAAAATAGTCCTGGATTTTCTTCTGTGTCAACGACTTCGCTGCCTGCGACAGCACGCACGCCTCCACGTTGTCCAACGAGTCGGAGCAGCTGAGGCCGCAACCTTCCACATTCAGGCAATAGCGCCGGACCAACTCAAGTGCACTAATCACTTCGGAGGATGTAGGCAATGGGCCATCGTCAATTTCCTTATTGCTGTCGCTTTGGCTCGTGGTCGGCACGACGTCTGCAACGTAGTCCTCATCTTGTAGCTCACCCATGATGGCGACATCATCGTCCGCACTGACGAACTCGTCGAATGTCGATAGCTCCCGGGAACTCTGCCAGCTCGCTCCAAACTTCGGCGGAAACACCTGCGGTGTCTTCAATGCTGTCATCGGAATTTGGGGTGTCATCACCAGGCATGCGGAAGCCGGCATGCCTAAAGCAGTTCTGGATCGTCTCCTTCGTGACATCTGCCCACGATCTACTCAACATAGAAAGAGCTCCGAGCAAGTCAACCTTAAGCTCCCTGCCGACACGAAGGTTCTGCAGCAGCCTCTCCACCAGGCGCTTCCGATAGCCGGCTTTCAGTGCGCGTATAACGCCTTGATCCAGTGGTTGCAGTACAGACGTAGTGTTTGGGGGCAAAAAACGCAGCTCGATGTTGCTGAAGGTCGTACTGCAGTGGTGCGATGAACAATTGTCCACGAGCAGGCACACCTTGCGATTTTCGCCTACCAAATCATCATTCCACGACGATAGCCACCTGCCGAAAAGCTCCCCGGTCATCCACGCTTTTGAGTTTGATCGGTAGGTAACTGGAAGCGACAGTGCATTTCGAAAACACCGCGGTGCCGTGCTTTTCCCGATAACCAGAGGTCGAAGCTTTTTCGATCCGTCTAAACTAGCTGCCAACAGCACGGACACACGAGCTTTGTTTGCCTTGCCGCCGCAAGTCTTGTCACCACGACACGCAAGTGTCCTGTTTGGCAACATTTGCCAAAATAGAGCGGTTTCATCCGCATTGAAGATATCTTGGGCTTGATATTTTGCTGCGATATCTCGCCAGTTTTCCTCGAGCCATTTGTCTACGCTGTCCAGGTCCGCCGCTCTGCTTTCACCTGTAACAGCTTTGGCAACGATGTCGTGCCGTTCTTTGAACCGTTGGAGCCAGCCTGAACCGCCTTGGAAATCGTTCCTGCCAAGCAGGAAAGCAAGGTCCTTGGCTTTCTGCTCGATCATAGGGCCGGACACCGGGATGTTTCGCGACCGAACGTCCACAAACCCCACAAACCATTTGTAAACGGCCGCTTCAATATCTTCGTACACAGCAGTGCGCACACGTCGGACGCCACGGGCACCTGGCCTTTTGTCCGACTTGGCCCTGATGTCTGCCTTGTTCTTCAGGATAGTACTCAAGGTGCTCCTTGGAATTTTGTACGCGGCGGCGACGTCGGACTTCTTTTCACCGCGCTCGGCCCGATTTATGATTTCGAGTTTCGCGGCGAACGGCAAATTCTGCCTCTTTGCACAAGCCATGACGACAGCGCGCCAATAAAGTTCACAGAGCACCAACAGGCAACACCACCAGCACGGACCACGCTGAATGAGGACTCGAGGAAAACAGGCAGCAGCAGGCACACAAGCATAAAGAAAGAAAAATTGGCCGCGTATCTGCGTGCTTCGCTGCAAATGTCGTGTAAAGACGATAGCAGAGGCGCTGTGTGAGATATGGACGCCATCTGGCAATACGTCGGGAAACATGAGTGCTGTGTTGCGTGCTGGTAGTCCCAGCGCAGCAGCAGGCGAAGACCTTTGCAGAGAAACGTCCGCACTCAACGAGTACTCTCCACACACTCTTTTATTTACACGTCGCCTGGGTAAAACAGGAACGCCAGAGCGGCGCCCACAACCGGCAGCCCGAAGGCCGCCCACAACGCTGCTTTTTCATTTTAAATGCGAAGCATTTCTTAGCGAACTTCTGCGACTTTGAGCGTATCTATCTATCTATCTATCTATCTATCTATCTATCTATCTATCTATCTATCTATCTATCTATCTATCTATCTATCTATCTATCTATCTATCTATCTATCTATCTATCTATCTATCTATCTATCTATCTATCTATCTAGCCGCCTACGACTTTGTGCTCTCCTGGCCGTTTCGTTAATCGGATGTATACCAAAATTGGTGTGTCATAACATGGCCTTATTACGAACATAACTGACAGGTCATATCATGAAAATCATGACACGCATGTCATGAACAGCATGATTTACATTCCACGGCCTTTGGGCTCCCTGGCCGTTCCGTTAATCGGATGTATACCAAAATTGGTGTGTCGTAACATGTTCTTATCACGAACATAAATGACAGGTCATATCATGAAAATCATGACACGCATGTCATGAACAGCGTGATTTACATTCCATGGCCTTTGGGCTCTTGCGGCCTTTCCGTTAATTTCATATATACCAAAATTGGTACGGCGTGACAACCGTTCATGACGAACATAATGACAGGTCCTAACATGCAAATCATGACGCGCATGTAATGTGCAGCATGATTTACATGACATGGTCTCGGGGCGCTCGCGGCCGTTTAAATGAAGGGATACCTACGAAAACTGGTATGACGAGACATTTCTGTATGACGAACATAACTGACACGTGGTAACATGAAAATCATGATTTTCATGTCATGTATGACATGATTTACATGCCACGCTCATGGCGCACTCGCGCCAGTTTCGCTAGAGTGATATACACCAAAATTGGTATTGTGCGATGTGACTTTATGAAGAACATGAATAACAGGTGGTAGCATGAAAACCATGACATCCATAACATGTATGTCATGATTTATATGCCACGCTCGTGGTGCATTCGCGTCCGTTTCGCTTGCGTGATATACACCAAAATTGGTGTTACGTGACACGACTGTATGACGAACGTAAGTGAGACGTGGTAACATGATAATCATGACATGCAAGTCATGTACGACCTGATTTACATGCCAGGCTCATGATGCGCTAGCGGCCGTTTCACTAGATTGATATACACCGAAATTGGTATTGCGCGATGTGACTGTATGAAGAACATGAATACCAGTTGGTAAGATGAAAACCATGACATGCATGTCATGTATGTCATGATTTAATTGCCACGCTCACGATGCATTCGCGGCCGCTTCGCTAGCTTGATGTAACCAAAATTGGTATTGCGCGAAGCGACTGTATGACGAAGGTAAATGAGACGTGGTAACATGAAAATCATGACATGCATGACATGATTTACATGTCATGCTCATGACGCACTCGTGCCGTTTCGCTTGCTTGACATACACCAAAATTGGTATTGCGCGACGCGACTGCATGACGAACGTAAATGAGAGGTGGTAACATGGAAATCATGACGTGCAGGTTATGTATGTCATGCTTTACATGCCGCGCTCATGGTGCATTCGCGGCCGTTTCGATAGCTTGATATACGCCAAAACTGGTATTGCGCGATGTGACTGTATGATGAACATTAGTGACAGGTGGTAACATGAAAAACCATAATATGCATGTCATGTATGGCATGATTTACATGCTCTACTCATGGTGCACTCGCGGCCATTTCGCTGCTTTGATATACACCAAAATTGGTATTGCGCGATGTGACTGTATGACGAACATAAATGAGAGGTCTTAACATGCGAATCATGTTATGCGTGTCATGTACGGTATGATTTACATGCCACTGTCATGGTGCGCTTCCGGCCGTTTTGGTAACGTGATATACACCAAAATTGGTATGGCATGACACGAGTGCGTGATGAACATAAGCGACAGGTCATGCATTTATATACCAGAACATGCGTTTCATTGGCATGGTGTACACTAGATTTTGCATGCATGCGTGCACGGCAAACATGCGATATATGGTGGACTAGATGCCATGGCATGAATTATTTCATTTGGCTCAAAGACAAACAAGGCGATTTATGCAGCTCTTTGCTGGCTGCTTCGCATTACATCGATTCCCACAATGCGTGGGATCTGCCGAATTTTTTTAAATATTTTTTTTCACCATCTTGGCCTTCTCAAAACTAAAGTTTTTCAACACCAACCCATGGCATTCGTACAGTGCAATACAGAACCGAAACCGAAACACAACAATGAGCTCGTGCGAAGGGCACGGAGGAAGGCAAATTTCAGCGCAGTCGCATTTTCAGCTTTGTTGAAACAGCGCTCACTAGACGACGACGAAGTAAAAGAAGGCACAGGACAGGCAGCGCCTGTCCTGTGCCTTCTTTTACTTCGTCGTCGTCTAGTGAGCGCTGTTTCAACAAAGATGAACGCATCCCAACTCGCTCAAGCTTCCATTCTTATGCATTTTCAGCGCAGCTTAAGAAACTAGGGTCCTTAAAATTACGTATGTATGCATTTTCTATTAAAGGAACACGCCACCTAATACTTACCTAGTGATGTTGCACCTCAGATATGCATGATATTTACTTTTTGATCGACAACGTTCACAAGTATGAACAGCCGTACCAGTTCAAGACGGCTGGCCCTTGGGCAAGTGGTTCAACTTTGGCCGAGTGGCTGAATCGAGGGACGTGCCGACAAACAGAAAGACAGACGGACAGACAGAAAGACAGACCAAAATTTCTGCGTTTAAGTTCCCCAAGAAAGACTATCGTCTTTAAAAATGGCGCTCACTTCTACCGCCTCCGCGCCTCGGCAGCGCCTCCTCTAGAAAGATGCCTGCGACGTCGCACGGTTTCTCATGGGGACGGGTGGGGACGGGAGGTTCCTCGTAGTTCGGTGCTTTTTCCGCAAGGAGCGCTCGCAGCTGACACTAAAAGCGTTGACACGCAGTGGAGAAAAAGAACTAGGAGGCTCACCAGTAAATATACGGCTAGCAGTGCGGGCGATATGGCAACAAGGAGCATTAAGCGGAAGGTCAGAGAGGCGGAGAGGACTTATTGGATGGCAGCGATGGAAAAGAAGCCGGCTCTGAGTAACTACCGAAAGGGAAAAAACGAAATAAGGAGGGAAAGGTTTTATGATAATTCAAGGGGAAGCGCTTTACTGTTTGAAGCAAGGTCGGGCTGCCTTAGAACGCGTAGTTATAAAGCGAGATTCAGTAACGAAGAAGAACAATGTACATGCTGCGGGGGAACTAAGGAAACGATGGAACATGTACTGATTGAATGTGGCGATATTCACCCAGGTATACGTGTGGGCACGAGTCTACATGAAGCCTTGGGTTTTAGGGACAACAATGGAAAGCCGAACACGTCCGCGATAGAAATAAGTAAGAGACGGTTAGAGTATTGGTGGCAGAAAAGTAGAGATAAAGAACAAAAATAAATAATGGGGGGAAAAATAAGGTCATTCTGCCTTAAGAGGCAGAGAGATAGACCGTGAATTTATATTTTTTTTTGGTAGAATAACATAGATTTAATCAATGTAAATAAGGTATTAGGCCAACATAAAACAAGGAAGGTTTTTTTTTTTTTTTTTTCCTCCTAGCCTGGTGGCAGACATGTCACCGCCCCGTTACAAAGGGGACGCTCATAGCATCCATCCATCCACTACTTCCGCTGGATTCGGAAGTGACGCCATCGCAGCCGGCGGCACAACCGCTTGGCTATGGTGGCCGCTTGGTCGCTTTGGCAAGCATTGCCTCCGGGATGGCCATAGGCAGTGCTTTAATCTCAGAGGCTGCAAGGTTTAAAGCGACCGCCACAGCGAGCGCTCGCAGCCGACACTGTTTAGAGTGCCTCGATGTCCGATGAGGAGGACATCGAGGCACTCTAACACTGTTTGGGGGAGCGGAGGAGGAGAGAACAGGAGAAGGTCGGGGACCAGCTCTTCGGCTCACGTCTGCTCACGTCGCAGGCATCTTTCTAGAGGAGGCATTGGCCTCGGAGAAAGCACGACGGCCTCTGATTGGCTGTAAGCGCTGCGAGCGGGCCAGGATCATTTCTTGCAGGGGGGTGTTCGCCCGTGCACAACCGGGTCTAAACCACTTTTTCTAGGGTGGTGCCGGCAGTTTTCCCCGCCACCGCGAGGGAAAGCCAACTTGCTGGGGCACTTTTAGGCACATGGAGTTTGATATATCGGTTGTCGTTGCTATTTTCGTTCGATGTAACAGTAACTTTTGCTATATATTCTCAATGTAAATTTACCGTGTTTAGAAATTGTTCGATATACGGGATAATTTGATATAAACGGGTTCGATATAGTCGGGCTCGACTGTATATATATATATATATATATATATATATATATATATATATATATATATATATATATATATATATATATATGGGGAGAGTGAGAAGAGAGAAATGTAGAAGAGCAAGTCGGACCCCCGCCCCCTCCGGTAAGATGAAAACTCTCCGCCCATGCCCCGACCGACTAGCGTTTGGAGAAGCATCGGCAACAAGAGGTATGCGTATAAGACAGCTTTAGTATAGCGTAAAATGCTTGCGTTAGCGTGTTTCGCACGCTAAAATTTAGCGTAACGGTATTCGAAAGACATTTAGTATACATAACGTGCAAGTGACGTCAGTTCCTGTCTTCCGTCCGCCATCACCGAGCACATACGTCTCAGTGACCGCGCTGTGTTGACGTTCGTGCGCGGATCGTTCGGCGTAGTGCGCGTGTTTTGATCGTTTGCCTTGCGCTTATGACGAACGAGAATAGTGCAGGACATCATGCAACCTGCAGTGTCGTCAGTGGTGTCGCACGTAATGGTTGAAACAACTTCGCACGAGTCACCTACAACGGCGGTCTTCGCCGGCTGCATTTTGCGGCGCTCAAACTTCACAGATTTCGTCGCTGATTGCTGCATAAAACCATGGCCCAATAACATGTTTGGCGCCCAGACAGTCGGGGTTCGTTTCACCGAAGAGCTAAAAGGGCCTCCTGAAAATCAAGGCGCGATTGCTTTGTTCAATTCGGTGCTTCACGTTTCGACAAAAATTGACCTCGCGCATAACTGCGTGGTGATACACTCGGCGAAAAGGTGAGGAGATTTGGAAGCATAACCTGCCTGTTATGAAGTGACACCCGCACACACAAACGTTGTGCAACGTCTGAGGTCCTTCCTGTTTACGCGCGCAAAAGCAATGTGCTCCGCTTCTCGGACAGCTCTTTCGTGCGCACGGGTTTTTGATCACGTTTGGCAAACGGTATATCCCCGCGTCTCGTCTTTTTTCTTTTATTGATTTACACTTATCGTGCAGCAGCCAAATATCGTACAAATCACCGTTGTGATGTGCAGCGTTGACGGGAAACGAGAGAGCCGCACAGCTTGAGTCGGTGTCGTCTGCTGCCATATGCTCGGTAATGGCGGCGCATGCCGCGAAATCGTATCCCAGAGTTCCGCGGTGGGACGTAGTTGCAAGTTATGCATAGCATAGCGTAAAGCAGGTAAAAACGACGCCCCGCAAAGCCCTTAAAGTCCCTGAAACTTCGTAAAGTAGCGACATACGTGCATAAAAGCGCGCCTCCTCTCTTTTCTCCCTCCTCTGCCCTCTCCGAGGCTGACGCCGCGTCGGCATTGGCCAACTGCCGTCACGTGGGACAGCGCGCCGCTTTCGTTTGTTTACAGTCGCTCGCGACTGCCATCTTTGCTCTCGAAGTGCGGGCTCGCTGGTTCTCAGCGCACGTGTTCTATGGATACGCACTTTCCATACCGCGTGCGTTGTGCTCTGTGATACCTTGCACACAAGACCGACGTCGCGGTTGGTTGCCATGGGCTTCTGCTGCGCTTTCGGATGCCGAAACAAATAAAGCGAAGGCAAAAACCTTCCGGGAAGCGCAACGAGTTGCGAAGGAAGGCTTGGTTACACCGAATCGGAAGATAGAACTTTCGGCCGACGCTTTCGACGCGACTGTGCGAGGTAAGTTGCTATCCTCCCACTATAAGTACTCGTCGAGGTTCGCGCAAATAGCTGCGTGCTATAACGCCGTAGACAGGTGTCAGTTAATTGTGCAGTACGTCGCTATTCCTCACACGTTTTATTGCTGCTTCTGCAGGGTCTGTACTGAGTGTTTTTTTCTTCAAGAATATATGGTTAGGTTTTCTGCTTGACGTGATGCGCCTACTGATTTGAGTTTGCGGTATTGGTTTGTGCGCCTAGCATGGCACGCCGACTACGGAGGCACGCCGACTGACGATCGAAAATGTGATTGCGAAACTTCAGAGATTCGGCGCAGTTCTTTTGAAGAAACAAAGCTGCAGTGTGAAAACTCACATTAGGAGTGGTACTCTCTGTTTGTTTTTGTTGCGTGCTCGGTTGTTTTTTTTTTTTTCCTGGAGCAAACAGCTTTCTGTGGCTCTTGTACGTCGCCAGATCCGCCGGTGGACTTGCGATAGAAGGTAGGTAGGCAAAGCGTGCGTGCCCAACCGAGTCGCAGGGTGCGTTCATCGTTTAGGAACCTCACGTACACGTGTTATTTAGCGCGAAGGTTTAAGTGCCATTTCGTGTGGAGGTTTATATCCGCCAGTGGCTTTCCGCCGCGGTGGAGCAGAGGTTATGGTGCTCGGCTGCTGACCCGAAGGTCGCGACCGACCGCGGCGGTCACATTTCGATGGAGGCGAATAGCTTGAGGCCAGTGTGCCGTGAGATGTCAATGCTCGTTAAAGAACATCAGATGGTCAAAATTTCCCGAGCCCTCCACTACGGCGTCTCTCATAATCATATCGTGGTATTGGGACGTAAAACCCCAGATGATGTTATTATCCGCGAGTGCAGCTCTCGCGAAGGAAACGTTTACGGTGGCAGCTGGCTAGTTTATTCTTTCGCTTGCTCGTTCATTGAGCAGCGAGTATAGTTCGTATGTCAAGTACGTCTACGAGGCGCACTTGCGCACTATGGTTGGTGCGTCTAATCTCTTAACGAATCAACCAACGCTGTATTGACTGGAAATGATGTACGCCTTCTGGCGCATTCTTCTTTCAATGAAGCTCCGAGCTGCTGCTTGCACTGACAGTCATTTTCTAAATAAATAATAGTCGCCACTCTTAATACAGCCAACACCCATTGCCCATGTGTTTCTTGCACTCTAAAAACTGTCCGCACCTTTTGTGGAGTCCTCTTGTCCCTCACCAATAACCTGGCTAGTTTGCGCTTCCTCTCTTGAAAACTCGGCGCTCGGCACTTTCCTATGAAGGTGCTGTTTAATAACACGCACGCCATTCGTGCCTGGAAGTACGGTGCGCCCGGCAATAATGCAAGGAAAGACACGCGAGATTGATGGCTTTGTTTCGGGACAGGAATACGCCTCTTAGCACGAAGAGATTTGGCGAAAAAGAAAAAAAAAACAAGCGAGCCAAATGCTGGATATTGTTTTGTGGGAAAGAGATGCCTCAAATACGCCCCCTTTTATACTGCAGTATACAGTGCTACATAATACAGGCACGCATAGGCGGCGTTAACTATATTTACCCAACCGATACTTCGGAACGGCTACCTCTAGTGCGTACTGGCAGCCTCAGTGCGTCATTGGTATGCACGACGAATTCGCCTCGCGAGGATGACGTATACAATGTACAAGTTTCAGAAGGCTTCATGTAGAGCGGGACATTAACGTTCAACATTACGCATGTCCTTTACAAACGCGTCCTAACATCTCCTAAACAACATATAATTTAAAAAAAAAGGATACCAAGAGCTAGACGGCTAGTGCGAATGCTTAAAGCGCGCCGCCTGGCAAGCAAGCGCTCTCTTTGCGAAGCGTCGTCTGCTACGCGGGAGCAAGGTAGGTGGCGCCATGCTCGAAAAGAGAGTGCGAAGGAGAGGAGAACGAGGAGGAACGCGAGCAGAGGAGGAAAGTGTCGCTACTTTACGAAGTTTCAGGGGCTTTAAAAGCCCTAGACTAGCTGCGCCATCTACGCGCGAGTAATAAAAGCTCCAAAAGCTGATCGGCTCGCTTCTAGTGGCGAGTGGTCAAAGCAGCAAATTTCGACAAAAATGTAGTCGTGCTCGGTTCAAAGGACTTCAAGCACGTAAACGTATTATAAGAAAACAAATTGTGCTACGTTAGGTTTAATGTAAAAGTCTTGGGCGCAGTCAGACAAGTGTTTACAGAAATGCAGGGACGCTTTCGGTGGACATGGGAGTGTGCCAAACCGAGCATCGATATCGAAAACAACGATGTCTTACCGTCCGTAGTCTATCAACGAAGCGAGAATACCTGATGTGTAAGGTCCGCCGCGGTGGTATAGCGGCTACGGTGCTCGGCTGCTGACCCGAAGGTCGCAGGTTCGATCCCGGCCGCGGCGGTCCCATTTCGATGGAGGCGAAATGGTTGAGGCCCGTGTACTTAGATTTAGGTGCACGTTAAAGAACACCAGATGGTCGAAATTTCCGGAGCCCCCCACTACAGCGTCTCTCATAATCTTATCGTGGTTTTGGGACGTTAAACCCCAGATATTATTATTACTTTTATTACCTGATGTGTAATTCTCCAACACAGTGTAGGGCGAGATGATAGGTGCGAAGCGGCAGCCGTTGTTTAGAGGAACGCTTTATGGGCATGTATCCGTGTTTTCTTCACGGTGGATGTGTACATACTTTGTTTTTTCGTTACCATCTAAAAAGAAAACGCTGTGGCGCGGCCGCGATGCGAATACTCCGGCGCTCAGAGCAGACGATTCGCCTGCATCGGTCGGTCTGTCGGGCTGTGGTGCTGTGGTCTGCTGCGTCACTTCCGGTCAGCTGTAATGGCGTCGTTTTTTTATAGTTTCGGTATCAAAAATTGGTTTGTTGGCGGGTTTTTTTCTTAGATAATCACTTGCATTTCGAAGGCGAAATTTGGCAGCTAGCATTATCTCCAGCTAGACTGCGTATAAATCAGCGTTTTGAGGTTTGAGAAATTTCGTTGCAGTTGGCCTTTAAGTTGTATCCGACTATAGTTTCCTCAGGCTCCCCGAGATAACGGTAGTCGTCCATGCTGGAGTACAATGAAATGAAACCAGCAGCTGCCACGCTTTGCCAGGACACGCGCGCGTCTCGGGGCAACAGCAAACAATTAATAAAATAACAAAGGAAAGGTCCTAGGGCGTTCATACAGTGATATAAGACGGCTTATATTGCCCCTGGAAAAATGCCTTCCCAGCAATGCATAAGTGTTTAATTAAGGAGATCGGTGCAAGTTTGGTCCTTGTAAGCTGGCTTTCCCATATGTTGTGTTACAGCGAAGTAAACTCAAAGAAAAAGGTCGCCTACGGTGGAGTACAATGAAATAAGTGAAATCAGCAGCTGCCGAGCAGCACATTCTATTTATGTTCTGCAGTAGCTGCAGTAAAGCAACCTGCCTACGATTAAAGACAAAGGGAACAGCACCGGAATGTCAGCTGGCCCCGGCGGGAGGCAAGCACAAATGAATCGTGCATGACACGCCAAGCGCCTGCGGACAAGACGACGCATGCCGCGAAGCGGGAAATGCACTCTTGCAGGGGGGCTTGGCGAGCAAACGTCGCTTATTGTGCACCTAAAAAAATAATAAAAGGGGGTGGAGGCAACGACGCTACTAACAACTGTTTTGTTTATTTGAGTAACGCTCACCGAGTTTATATACATATTGTAATAGTGAATTGCGCATGTGTAACATTGTGTTAGAAAGCAAAAAGAAAGGTGTATGCAGTATATCAATGCAATGCAAATAGATCCCCGCAGAAATTCATATTCGGAAGCATTCAAGGAGATCGAAGCCTTGCTTATGTAGCACACCATGTTGCCGCCATGTTATCTTCTAACATTGACTGAATGTTGTTAATGTTAATGTCCTCCCGGAGTACCCGGAGTCACGGTGGAACAATGTTGCCAATCGACATTGTTAGAGCCTTTGAGCAACGTCTTTTAATCAATCGGGCAATATTGACTACGTATTGTGTGAATGTTGCCAACGTGTGTAGAATTCGAAGACGTCTGTGCATGCACTACGGTGTTTTATCCTGGTAGTTGGCTATAGTGGTCAACCACCAGGCTCTATCTTGCAGATTTCTCTAAGAGTAGCAAACGCGTTGAGTCGCACCTTATGTCTGCCTTACTTTAACAGCGAAGCTGTTTAGCAAATCGTTCCTTGTGAGTCGACCGCAGAAAACTATCATCATCTTAACGGTTATGTGCCACTGTGCGGCTACCTGAGAACGAGTACAGAGAGAGAGAAAGAGAGAAACAAACAGAGAGACGGAACGAAAGATATAAAGAAAGAGAAAAATTCTTGCCGAAATAAATTCTTCATGAGGTGGGATTCGATCCCGCGTACCCTCAATCCGAAGGCGAGTGCCCTAACCACTCGGCTATCCAGGCGCGCTAACAGAACATAGCATAGCCTTGTATAGTATGGTGTAGCAAGGGGGTGGGAAAAAGAAAGTGACCGTGAGGAGGAGGGAAAGGAGGAGGGGAGAGAGTAAAGCGTAGCACAGAAAGAATGAGAAAGAGATGAATAGAGAGAAAGAAATGCAGCAAGAAAAAGAAAGAGAGACAGAGAGAATATCAATGATAGAGAGAGAAAGAAGTAGATAGAGGAAAAAGATAGAAAGAAAGAGGAAGCAAGCATCGCGTCATCTAGCGATGTCACAAAAGACCGTGTCAATAAAACGCGCGCGCTGCCACATTCAAACGGCAGCGGGATAGCACGGCGCCAGCCGCTCGCCCAAGAAGCGCGAACAACGATAAAACAAGTATCAAAAGACGCCGACGCGCCGCATCCTCCTCGCCCACTAGCAGTCTCAGATCAAACGGCCGGCAAAGCCTGGAACTTTCTAGAAGGAAAGCATGACGCGACGCCGAGTGACGCCGCCGCGAGTAGAACCGGCGAGAGAAATCTCGATCTTTCCCTAGCCTTGGCTGTGCTGCACGCCGAAGAACCCTCCCGACGCTTCTGGAACCCGGGGCAGAAGAGATAAAAGCGTGCATCGACGAGCAGTGGGAAACAGTCGGTTCCGAGATGGTGAAGTTATGCGGTGTGTGACTCCGTCAGCCAAAGAAGACGTGTTTGTGATGTTGTGCGGTCAGTCGATCGTCGATCTGGAAGAATCGGATGACGACGCCGTGTGAGCCGTGACAAATTATGACGACGGAAGGAGCAACGACGATCCGCGCTGGAGTAAGCGTGAGTGTTTCCTGGAAGAGAAGCATTTAAGTACCGTCCAAGAATTGTGGACTGGATAAGCTGTTGAATATTCAGGACTTTAACTGTTCTTGAATAGTTGTAATGCATGTGATTGCATTTGTAGCGCTTGATCTGTTTGATTAGTTCCCGTTATGTTAACACCATCCGAGTCATACTGTGAAGTTGTAACTGGTACCAGCCGAGCAGAGGCGTAGCCAGAAATTTTTTTTCGGGGGGGAGGGGGGGGGTTCAACCATCCGTTTTCTATGTTCGTGCGTGCGTTTGTATGTGTGCGTGTATATATACACATGCAAAATCGAAAAATTTCGGGGGGGGGGGGGGTTCAACCACCCAACCCCACCTGGCTACGCCCCTGCAGCCGAGTGTGGATGTTTGTGTGATGTTTGTACTGCCTTAACTGAGAATGTATTTTGTTGTGTTATCGACTCTCGGCTCTTACTCGGTCTTTGGACCACAACCGGCGTTCGCTGGCGCACTAAAAGGACGAACTCTAAATTGTCCGTGCTTTCGTGGTGCGTTTCGGAGGACGGAGACGCTAGCCCTTGGAATCTGCCGGCGATTGCAATCCCCATTAACGGGATCAGTGACAAGCGACCACATACTGCACGACCTGGCCAAGCCGCGCATGCGGAGTAGCTAAGCCACGCCCACCGACGGAGGCATCGCGCGCAACCTCCGCTATATAGTGCATAGCCTGGTTGCGTACTCCCGAGGAGGAAGCCGCGCATCTCGAAGTTAGACGTGTCGGTCGACGGGGAGTAGGAGCGGCGACGGGCCCGTGCTTCGCTGTGCCAAGCTTTGCGCGACGTAGTGCAAACTGCCCGTATTTTTTTAGATGCGAAGCATCTCTTGCTCGGGGGTATGTCCCGCAGTGGGCTAGTCCGCACTCAGGCGAACTGGCCAAGCGGATTTCCTCTGGGCTGCTGTCCGCAGGACAGTCGGCGGGGGAGCAGGAGGGCGGCGCGGTGTGCTTCCCGGGGGGGATCGTCTGAGGCGGGGTTGACCCGCGGCTGCTTGTCTCACTTTCCTGCTGTGGGGGTGCGAACGGGTTTTAAAGACGACAGTCTTTCTTGGGGAACTTAAACGCAGAAATTTTGGTCTGTCTGTCACCCGATGCACATACCCGGCCAAAGTTGAACCACTTTCCGAACGCCCAGCCATCTTAAACTGGTGGCTAGGTTCATACTTGTGTACATTGTCGATCAAAAAGCAAACATTACGCATATCTGAGGCACAACATCACTAGGTAAGTATTAGGTGGTGTGTTCCTTTAATAGAAAATACATAGATACGTAATTCTAAACACCCTAGTTCCTTAAGCTGTGCTGAAAATGCGGCTGCACTGAAAATGCCACGCTATGCACGCCGACGAAAGCCCTCTGCCACGGAGAAAGGAAAGAACCTCCTCCGTGCCCTCTGCACAACATGGCCTCCGAGATGGCGGGAGCGAAACGCGCCGCGCGCCTGCCATCTTGGAGGCAATGTGCACAAACTCATGTTTCCCGACGTATTGCCAGATGGCGCTCATATCTCACGCAGCGCTAATCTGTCGTCTTTCGGCGACATTTGCAGCAAAGCACGCAGATACGCGGCCAATTTTCTGTCCTGCTGTGTACAGCATTCCTCCCGGTTGCTGCTGCTTGCCGGCTCCAGAAGCGGGTTTTGAGGAGAGTGTTTCTGGCTCTCTGGGTGCCTTTGCGACGAGGCTGGCGGCGAGATGGCCGCGGTTGTCTGCTGGGCCGACTTTCCTGACAGGGATGAAGGAGGGGTAGTGGGGAGTGCTGTCATGGCGCTCGCCTGACCCTTCCTGGCTTTGCCTGGCTGTGGTGCGTTCTTCAGGGCGGTCAGAGCCCTGGCGGCCTTTCGGGTGCATGTGCGGTACGCATGCGCAACTATCCTCCTTCCCTCTCTCGAACGTGTGGCGTCATGCACGAACGTGTGGCGTCATGATAAGGGAAGTTATAAACACAGCGTTAGCTTTCTTTTCCTCTAAAAAAAGAACGCACACAGGACGAGCAAGGTATATGTAAACTGGTAGCGTAACTTCCGTAGAAGCCCACGTGTCAAGCCGGTGGCTAGTTGTTGCAACAGTCGCCATCTATGTGAGGAGGGGACAAACAGAATTAAAAAAAAAAGATAAAAAGATGACGTCACAACCAGAAGCGGAAATGACGACACGTTTTAACGCGATGGGCGCGATATTATGAAATTTTTTGACAGGGCGCCGCTTCTTACTTTTTTTTTTATAGCTGCACGTCCTTTTTCTTATCACTATGACGGCTCCATAATGGAAGCCTGCAAGATAACAGGAAGACGAAAAAGACAGATTTGCCTGGCGTTAAAGTGTTGCCCTTGCATCCATAGACAGCGCAGCGTTTCTTCGCGTAGCGTGGCGGACTCATCGTCCCGAAGGGCGACAGCACGCCGGCCGTGCGCTGCCAAACACAGTCACTGAAACGGTTCCCGATGGCTGCGATGGGCTATATTACCTTCTGCCAAGTACCACGACTAGAAAACAACGCTTATGCGAGGAAACCACCTACGGACGACAGGCACAAACCTACTGCGCAAAAACGAGCGACGCCATTTGCATCTGAATATGCGCAAAACCGTTGGCCCATGTTACGAGACTGCTTGCATGTGCCCGCTTGTCACAAATTAGCGGGTTATAAAGCGTGCGCGAGGCCGCTTTCAAACTGCTACGAGACAGGACGGCGCGAACCGCTCGCCAAGAAGCGCGAAAAGACGAAAAAACAAGCATCAAAAGACGCCGGCGCGCCGCATCCTCCTCACCCAATTGAGCCAGGCGCAGACGACGCGATCAAACCGATCAAACGCTCGGCAAATCCTGGATGTTTCTAGAAGGAAGGGGGGACGCATCCGCGAGCGATGCCGCCGCGATTCGAACCTACGAGAAGGCTCTCGCCCTTTCCCCAGGCTTAGCTGTACTGGCTGTACTCATGTACTGCACGCAGAAGAAACATCCCGACGCTTCTAGAACCCGGGGGAGAAGGGATAAAAGCGTGCAATCGACGGTAGTGGAGTCAGTGAGGGAGTCGGCAGGACAGTCGATACAGGAGTGAGTCAGTCGGCCCGGTGATGGTGAAGTTACGCTAAGTGTGGCTCCGTTAGCCAAAGAAGACGTGTTTATGATGGTGTGTGGTCAGTCGCTCGTCGATCTGGAAGAATCCGATGACGACACCGTGTGAGCCGTGACAAGTCACGACGGCGGTTGAGTTACGACGATCAACGCTGGAGCTGGCGTGAGTGTTTCCTGGAAGAGAAGCATTCGATTACCGTCCAAGTATTGTGGACTGGATACGCCATTATCTATTCAGGACTTTAACTGTCGTTGAATAGTTGTAATGCATGCGATTGCATTCGTAGCGTGTGATCTGTTTAGCTCCCGTTGTGTAAACACCATCTGAGTTATAATGTGAAGTTGTAACTGGTACCAGCCGAGTGTGCACGTGTTTGTGTTATTTGTATTGCCTTAACTGAGAATATATTTCGTTTTCGTTTGTGTTATCGACTCTCGGCTCTAACTCGGTCTTTAGACCACAACCGGCGTTCGCTGGCGCACCAGAGGACCAACCCTAATTGTCCGCGCTTTCGTGGTGCGTTTTCGGAGGGCCGTGACGCCAGCCCTTAGAATCCGCCCGGCGATTGCCAACCCGATTAACGGGATTAGTGACACCGCTGTTTCTGAAAATAAGCGAAAAAAATTGGCGACTCAACCACATACCCAAGACTAAAGTTTGATTAAAGTAATCTACTAATTTAATTCGTGACAAATAAAATTAAAACTAATGAAAATAAACGTTAAATTAATTTTTCGTTTTCATTATTTGTCCCCCCCTCACCTAGTAGCGCTTTAATCGTCACGCGGGTGTTGATGTTTGTCGCAATAGGTTTCCGACCACTTTTCCTTCCGACTTTCGCGACCTATTTAGATTGACCATGGGACGAGCGCTAACTAATGCGTCACAGCTCGACACTTGAAGCGCACTGCTCAAACATAAAGCAGGACGCACGAAACAAACGAACAGGTACACACAAGACGAGCGCGAACTGATTGTCACAGTTGTTACTTATTTCTGTTTGAACAGCGCGCTCCTTTCGCAAACGCGGCCGCTGCAGCGAGCGAAGCGAAGCACCCCACCGGCCGCCCCTTCTTTCCTCGAGATAAGCGCACGAAAGCGACGACGCCCTGTAGAGCGAACAGCAACGGCGTTCGCAGGGGCGGGGCGACGATCTTTAAAGCGCGCAACACGCGCGCACGTCGCGCCATCTATGTGGCCACTAAGAAAGCATGCTGAATTACATGGTATATATAAATAGCTCGCCGTTAGCAAACTGAGAGACGGTGCTGTCGTGGCCTAACGTCTAACGCGGCGGGCTGCAAAGCGAGAGGTCGCCCGTTCGATTCCGCGCGTCGGAAAGAATTTCTTAATTATTTTTCTTTGTGGCCTTTCTATATATATACATACTTATACATATACGGTGAATGACGGCGACGGGGACGGACATTTTCCAGCCGAGACTATCCATATAATTGCTATCGCAATAATAATAGATTTATAGGAACCTAGAAAAGAAACAAATAACACAGCAATTTTTGCGCTCTGAGTTGTGTACTGTGCAAGTACAGCACTTGATCTACTTGCTTCCGCTTTCAAGTACATCCGGGCTCCGTCACGTGTGTATTCTTGCCTTCGCTCGCACGGTGCAGCGTCCCAGTTTTTTTCTTTCTCGTTGCGTTAGGTTGAGTTTTACGGCGTGCTTTGGGTGGCTTAGTCCTCGCTATGCCAACCGTGTGCGTCGTCAGGCAGTGCCGTACCACTTATCAAAGTGGAAACAACGTTCGCTTTCACAAGCTGCCGGCGTCACAATCGAGACGGTATGATGCTACGAACCTCGGCCAACTACGAATGCTACGAATGCTACGGATGCTACGAACCTCGCCATCAGTCATTTGGGGATCTAAACGCTGTGAATATGTGGAAGTGACGCTTTGACCGTGTGTAACGAGCTGTATAGCGAGACAAAGATCTATACAAGACGCTCGTGTTTCTGTACGGAGAATCGCGATGACTTAATCGTCATCGGGCAGTAACGAGGCCGTTTATGCAATCACACCAAAAAATGTATTTACAAAAGACTAGAAAGGTCTAATAATAAGTGAAGTAAGAAAAAATTAACAAATGCTTGGAATGCTGGAGTAAAAGTCACAAGGGCCTAGTACAAAAACCAGAAAGAGTTCACCGGAGAGGAAAGCGGTGGTCAAGTCCCGGCGGCAAACTCAACGCTGGGAAGGGACGGCCGACGCTTGTGTAGCCCGGTAGGTCCGATGACAGCCGCGGCCAAGAACGCGGCTCACTGCGGAGGTCGTTGACCTGGAGCCCGCAAGGCGTTTGCCCAACGCGACCGAATTCGAATCGAATAGTGCCGAATAGTGGCCAAAAATATCGAATATCGAATCGAATATCGAATAGTATATTTACACGAAACGTATACCGCCAGTTACGGCGAGATAAAGGAAAAATCAGGGACGCTACGGCGTATGACAGCTTTATTGCGCGCTTGTTGGGGAGGGAGTTTTTTTTTTTTTTTTTCCAGCTTTTATGGGCGCTCAGGCATGTTGATACAAGAGCCATCATTCCAGTCAGCAGCGGCACTCCTAACCTCTTAACGGCTAACAGAGGGGGGTACGGTAGCTATTTTTTCCCCCTTATTGTTGCGCAATGTGGCTCATCTGACAACGGTAATGTTGAGCTTCATTCTCATGAGTACTCCGGGCCCAAAAATTTTCGGGCGCCCGTTCACAGCAGCGTTTTAACTGCGCGCCGGAACGATGGGAGTTTCTGAATGACTGGTGCGGTGCGGCAGTGGCGAGTGCACAGCGTCAACAAATTTTCACGTGTGAAGCCAATCAACGAGGGTTTCGCGCGCCAAAGTCAGGTCGTTTTACGGCGCTTGCGACATATCCGACCGAACTACGCAAGAAGTCCGTGCCTTCGTTTCGGGAGCGAAGTTGTGAAGGACTTGACAGTTTTCTCATGTGTTTTTCTACGTGCGGAAATGAAATAATCTCCTTTAAAAGAAACATACGATCACTTTTGAACCAGGATGTCGGTGGAAGTTTTAACGATGGCCTGCTGTACCGACGTTAGCTTTAGTTTTAGCCACCCCACCCTAACCAAATTGCACCATTGGCCTTTGTCGCGTTTTAGATATTCGTGCTGTCGAATTATTCGAAACTTCGAATACTAGCTATTCGAAAGTCGAATCGAATTATTCGATTAGGTATTATTCGATTCGAATTCGAAACTCGAATACTCGCACACCCCTAGACAAATCCCTAGGGTTGGCATCACTGTGCCCGCGGCGAGCAAGCGCCAGACAGAACCGAGCTCCTGTGGGGAGGGGGCCCGGAGGCCGTCACTGGCGGCTAATGAGGACGGGCGTGGCACAGTGATGTAAGCTAGCGTGCCGCGCGACGTGCGACGCCCAGACATCTGAACGCCGGGGAGAGGGAAACATGGCTTGCGCCGGCCTGGTGTCGTAGCCTTCGGCTCCCACGTTGCTGTTTAACGACGGTTCCCGGTGATCAAACTTAAAGCCCCTTGATCTACATCAAGGGGCTTTAATCGAGCCGCGCAGGGCCGGCACCCACAATCTCTACAATGCTTCCGTGTTTTTCAAAAATGAGGGGTCATCACGTCTATCGAGAGAAGCTCTAGCTTGTTCTGCAGAAATATAGCAATGCATTTTTGCCATGTTCCGTTTTCTTAAATAAATTCTAGAGGACATTCCACCTTGCGCGTTTTAGCGTAAAGCAGTCGGGCGGAATCTTCGCTGCTCCCCACGCTTTCTGCTAAGTGGCTAAGGTGTATCGTGCTACTGAATTTCACTGCTTTGACCTTGAGCCGAGACATCTCCGCGCTCTGTTAGCACAGATATGACTGCTTCAAGTGCTTTTGAAATAAATTGTATTCGTGACATGAGAACAAAGCCACCTTATTTGTCAGCGAAGTATGTACTTCGCGAACGACGTTCGCTACATGCCGCAATGGCAATCGCCATTGGTTGGCTGCAACGAGGCATAGGTTGGGTGCATTGCGACACGACATATCTACACCTTGTCCAACACATCACGGATAGCCACCATCCGGTGCTATCTGATTTTAAGTGCGGAGTACTTTAGGGGCCCGGGCTGTCGTATGCTGTCGTCTTCTCATGTAGCTTGGTGTAACGCTGCCAAAACCACGTATAGCATAGCGATCTTATAGAGGCTTCTAGCCTCTGTAGCCATCTGTAGCATATTGAGCGCGCGCTCGCGCCAAGGAGAAGTCTTCTTCCTCTTGTTCTTCGAGTGCCTTGATGATGACATCAAGTGCGGAGCACTTTAGGGGCCCGGGCTGTCGTATGCTGTCGTCGCTGGGCATAAGGCAGGCAAAACCTCGTATAAAAATAGATAAAAAGGGGAAGCAAGCGAGAAATAGAAAGAGAGAGAAAGAAAGGGAGAAAATAGGAAGAAAAATAGAAATAGATAGAAATAATGAGAGGAAAAAAGACAGAAAAAATTGGCAAAGAGAAAAGGAAAGAAGGAGAAAACCGAAGAGAAACAAATAAGGCTGCCCAGCTCCGCACTTCCTTCAGGCTTGGCCCCACTAGTGCAAAGCTGCTTTAATTTTTTTTTCTTACCATCGTTCTCTTACTGCTGCTTATATACTCTCGACCCGAATTTGTGACTTTGGCCCCCTGGCTCTCCTGTCGCGAAACAACTTTACTGTGTCGCATGTGGTTCGGTGCGGCATGTACGCATACCTATTCTTTCTTCATAGGAAAGATCAACAGTGTGGCATGCAACTTTTACGACTGTCAGGAGACTATCTGTGTCACTGCCAATCATTCAAAACTCAACGATGCGCTCTAGAAGCTTAACTCCGCCGCCTCGATGAAAGACCATTTACCGAAGCATAGATCCTGCATGGGATCTTTGCCGGGACCAACGCCTTCACGAGGCGATCGCACTAACGAGTGAGCTAACCATCTCAGCTGGTAGAGCTAACCAGCTAACAATGTACCAACAAGCCCGGATTTCAACTGCGCTTGACAACATATATCTGTTCGTTTTGGTAGTTTGTCAATCGCTTCCATTATTTACTGGAACTGCATACGGATATGTTCGGATTTATAGGCTGTTCTCTGCAGTGTGAATAGGTGGCAATAAATAAACTGTTGAAAACTATACGTAAGAAATTACACGTTAAAAATTTAAAGATCAGATATCTGATAGGCATATGTATGGGTCGTAAAAGGTTCGGATTTGATGTCCTTGGGATGTCCGTATAGTCAGATAATCTAAAATATTAAGTACTTATGTGAATGCCGACGTTCGGGAAGAACACATAGCCAAACAGACACAGGATGTCCTTGCAATTTTTGCCAGAAGATGCTTCGCCCACTGACCCCACTTACCAGTTGTACTCATGATGACGTGCTTTTAGGAGCTTGTAGACTACTAAGCCCCTGGGAGATCCACAGTTTGGATGTGGGACATGTAGATTATCTTAGGAACTCCGTTAGGGTTTGTTTCATTGGGCTACTTGAAAGCTGAATACGTCAAGGTCGCTGCACAGTACGCCGTTGTGAAGATTGCGAAGTTGCGCTACATGTTAGCATATATCGACATTTGTTTCATTGACCCCGTAGAAAGTCTACCTCCATGAAATGTATGCTGTTGGATGTCCTAGCAATGACATGCTTTTAGGGTATCTATACAGAGTAAAACTTTTCAGCTGTTGCGAATAACTTAAATGTGAGCTAACCTATAACAAGAACATAACGTAAACGCTTGCACAATTGGAACCTCATCAATAGAGGCCGGATTTTTAGGCATTAAAGAAGTTCGTTTTAGGCGCCAAAAATAGGCAAAACAACGTTTTAGGCTTCCAATATCGTAAACATAGGCACAATAAACTTTCACATAAATGCAAATAATTTCAAACGAAGACGTGCGCGACCTCTACCTACGACAGGAAAACAAATGTTATTGCTTAAGATGGCACTAAGGCGCCAACAGTTGAACATAGCCGTGCAATTGTGCTTCGTCCCGCACGGTTCGCAGAACACGGTCTCTCCCGTTTCTCAGTCAAGTGTCCGCTGTCGAATCAACACACTCGTCGGTATCTTTGCGGCATGACTGAGAAGGCCAGAGCAGGAGCAGACAGCCAGATCGCTAAAAGACCAGAAAGGAGGATTCCTCCTATTGGCCGGGCCGAAGCGCGTAGAGCCAATTTCTCCTCTGGCAGTGAACCACTGGCGTAGCCAGGCGGGGGTTCAATGGGTTCAGCCCCCCCCCCCCCCAAAAAAAAAAAAACATTTCAGTTTTGCGTGTGTGTATATACACGCACGTATACAAACGCATGCACGAACATACATAACGTATGGTTGAATCCCCCCCTCCCCCCCCCAAAAAAAAATCTGGCTACGCTACTGCAGTTACCACCTTAAAAAGTAAATTACAAACATAACAAAATGTGCGTGCACATCACATTTTTCTTTATTTTTTTTTCTTGGTCTTCACTCTCATTTCCGCTGACGGTTCTCCGCGATTTCGCATTCGCCAACCGATCGCGCCATGTCAGCGCAGCGGCGGTCCCACTTCACTGCTTTCAAGCGGTTGTTTCTCAGAGTTGGTTGAACTAGGGGGCTAGGTTGAACCCCACAGTTCACAACAGTCAATGTTACACAGTAACATGAATAACGGTCTCAAACAGCACCCAGGAGCGAAACTTGGGGCTAAATAGCCTTCATATAAGCGCCAATTTCGGAAATAGGCATTTATAGGCACTTCTAAGCATTTAGGCACGAACGCCACAAATAGGCATTTAGGCACTATAAAAACGCTATAAAAGCCCTTCCTAACCTCTAATTCATGCTCGTATATCAAAATGGCGCGATAGGAGCGCTACTAGGGATGGTCGACTAAATTTTTTAATCGATTAATCGTTAATCGTTAATCGATTCAGCCTTTAATCGATTAATTGGTTTCGGTGGAATGTTTTAATCGATTAATCGATTAATCGACATTTTTTATGGGTGCTTTAAAACCGATATCTATTTGTTTGAGAGGCATCGTTCGTGTTTGATATGGTCCCAAATCTTTTTATCAGACGCGCTGACGATCGAAAATTCCCACTTTCGAAAGTGTCGACGACGGGTCCCTTGTGTCCAGCGTCCGAAAATTCCCACTTTCGCACACTGGACACAAAGGGCCCGTCGTCGTTGGTTGATGTCGCGGATTCAAGCATCTGTGGCCATCATTGCTGGACTATTTGGCAGCAGGTCGTATTTTCTCGAAGCCTGCCTCACTCTAAGAAAAAAGAGAGTCAAAAGAGGGTCATGAAACCGTGACTCTCTTCGGGTGTCCATCTGACCCCTTTTGGAAGGTACAGGCAGAGAAAAAGAGTTCGCATTTGGGAAGGAGTCACTGGGCCCTCCTGAAGCGCGTTTCGATTGGCTTCGGTATACGGAAGAGCCTCCGTATACGCCATACATATCGCACGCTCGCCCTTTGGCGCCGTTGTGGCGCCTTGCTCGGCGACGCAGGCGGGGTTGGCGACGGGGTGGCGCGCCGCTCTCTCTCAGTCGTCTCAGTCTCAGTCTCCTGGTCTATTGGAATGCGTTGCGTGGTTGCGTTGGCTGCGCGTGGCTGCGCGTCTTCGGTGGTGTTGACGCCGGCTCCGTGCACGAAGTGACGCTTGGAGGGCGGAATATTCATGGAGCTGCGGACACCGGCAACGGGCGCCAGTTAACGGTGAGTGTACTGCCTAATTATACAGCTTTAGCTGGGCGTCTGCAGCAGCTCTGCGGAATTTGCCAGCCATTTCCAACAGTAGCCTGTATCCGCGGGGCTGTTGCGGATGCCCAAATAAAGCTGTCAGTTAACGAGTTGCCACCGTTATGCGCGTTGCTGTACAAGCTCCCATAAAGTGAGCGATGCAAATGATAATCGAGAGTCATTTCTTGCTGATCGCACGTCGTGTCTGCACTACTGACGGTGCAAGATGTCGTGTTGAGATGCACTTTAGTCTACTTCATAATAGCATTTCCATCGACCTTGAGTGTGCAGCGTGCTTCCGCGCGTGGGAACGTGAAAAAAAAAAAAAAAAGCCTGTGTACAGAACGCTCAGACGCACTATATGTAATGGGTTTTGTTGGCTGAAAGACGGTAGTTTGAGGTGCAGATATAGTACGGTGGCTTTCAGAATGTATGCGGTAGTCATTCAAGTTGGACACGCCTCGCCGGTAAAGTGAAAAAGCTCTAGACTTTCGACGGCGCGCGTTGTTGCGGCTGCCGGCGTGCACTCTTTTCCCTCGTTTCTGTTTGCTGTTTTCGTGGTTTGCATACACTGCGATGACGTTGGGCGCTCTAACAGAATCGAGTGAGTGTACGTGATTGTGGGAGTTATGTGCGCTAATTCTAGCATATGACATGTCTGATCTCGACGTAGACGGCGTACGCACGCGCTGGGTGTCGTTCGGGCCCTAGTACTCGCATCTGTTGATCTGAGTATTTAAGGATGGGTTACGTTTGTAAAACATGCGGTCAATAACCGCTCACGGCATGCCCCTGGCTGCCGGAGGATGTGCTTTGTTGTTAGCCTTTATTATGTCTGTGTGAACCACTTATTGTGTAGGTTTTGCAAACCTTTACTGCAATTTAATTTTCTCATCCTAATATCACGTTCTGCTTTTCAGATACCGTTTTTCATGGTGCTGACGCTGGACAGGAGCGACAACCTAGCAAGCCACAAGTCTGATGCCTCAAGCCGTCACCACTTTTTCATTTATTCTTAATCACAAGAAATAAATATGGAAACATGATGGCGATTTCTGCTGTTCATTTAGCACCATATGACACTGTGCACATCACAGTCACACATTTTAGTTGGCTATACTCATAGAAGCATGTCAATGAGGAATACCCAAACTTCTTAATTGGAAATCACAGACCATCTTTTCGCGCTTTCTATATAACTTTGCTGGAAAATATGTGTTGTTTTGACGAGTTTTATTAAAGTAATGCTAAAACTGAACTATTGTTTTTTTACAGTCGCTGGGCAGAACGGCAAGTATTATTGGACTTGCTTAAAATGAATATTCCACTATTTTCAACAGTAGTCGCGCAAAAGTAGAGCAAGGATCAAATGAGTAGCTTAAAATACTTGTGGAGTAGCTTGATGCTTCGGTGTGGGTCCCTTGACCCCCCTAGGAGTGTTACCGGCAAGAGTCGTCTGACTCCCTATAAGTGGTAACGCGATCCTCCCGATGAGAATCTTTGCTCTCTTCCTAGAGGGTCAGGGGACTCTCATAGAGCGAGCCCACCCTGACCCACCAAGAGAGTCACCGTGACTATTTAAAGAGAGTCCTATGCGTGGCAAGTCAGAACTCTCCGAAAAGAGTCACGCATACTCTTTTTTTTCTTAGAGTATACTCGAGCTCATCAATTCCGGAGACGCGTTCGGGGACCACGCTGGTTGGAAAGTCGCAGCTGAAACATGCAGTGTGGCGGAGGGTGAGGGAATCCCGAGAAAGGTAAAAGAGGGGGACGAGAAGGATGAGGAATTGAATAAGATGCTCGCTCTCGTAAGCATGGTGTCTTTTCTCGGTTTGACGGTTAGATATGGTGGAAGCCCTACATAATACTATGATTGCGGACAAGCGATCTTTTCCTTGAGATCACCCATGCAGAGATTACACAGGAACATACTGGCCTCAAACAGACCATCGGTACAGGCAACTGCGGGAAATAGAGTGACATGAGTTTCAGCCTCCCGGCTAGAATGAACAGCAGCTGCGCGAGTATACTCCACAGGTTTCATCCGATTGTTGCTTTAACACGGCGCCACTCGCACCTTTCCAATCGTGCGTACAGCCTCAGAGCCGTAGATGGGGAGAGTCTGGCGAATGGGTGGGGCAGTGACGTCGCGGCGCGGCGATGACGCCGTTCGCGTCACCGCCACGCCTCCGCTCCGGCGCCGTCCGCCATATATAGTCTTTCCGCGCGACGAGCGCACGGCTGAGGTTATGTACGCGCTGTTCAATCGTGAAATCTAGCGCTGCTAAACAAATTGTGAAAGCGAAAATCTGCAAGCACATTGTTATACAAGTTTAACGAAGCATATAGAGAGTTAGATGTGTCGAAATCATCGAGAAACTGATTTATAGTGTTGTGTACGCCGATTCGAGTCCACGACGTTCTACAATACGCGCTGTACTTTTAGAGCGCAGCTCTTAGGCGCCCGTTCCTGCGTTGTTCGGCATCGCCGTTGGCGTCGTCGCCGTAACCAATAGAGCGAACGAGGACGAAAGACAGCGAACGCGGAGTCTGTCGATATCACGAGCCACTGGTCTCTAACATCGCTTTCTTCCTCCGTCACGCGCGCTCGCCCTTCGGTCTGAGCTCGTGCGCATGCAGGGCTGGCAGGTGCGCTGCGACTGTCTCGCTTGTCGTGACGGGGATGTCGATGTCGGCGTTTCGCTTGGTTCGCGACGCCTGCACTGCATAGTCGTGTGCCTAGCACTCGAGCACTGGCAATTTCTGTGGCAATATGTAACGAATGTTCCAATGCGGATAGCCAGAACTTCAAACACAGTTGGCGTTGCCTCAACACAAAGCTGCGCTCAGAATTCGTATGAGGGAGCATCGTAATCATCGGTGAGTTTTCATGCTATGAAGACCTGTGGGTCTGCATCTATTTTGGTTTGTTTTCTTGATTAACTTTTTTTCGAAGCTTAGGTTCAATAATAACGACGCTTCGTAATGTTTCTGACGCTGAAGATGTTTAGTACTGTTCGGCTGGCGCTTCTCTGCACAGTGATCTCGTGAGAAGTTTTTCCACCCTGCGATGATGGTTGCTCCGAAGTTGGAGTTGAACTGTTGAGTGTGCTATATATATAACATTGATTTCTTTATTTGCTTCGGGAGCGGAATACCGGCGAGTGCGCAAGATCACTACAGTCAGAAATCGGATTTCCCATGCTCGCGCTTTCAGCAGTTCATGGAAGCAGAATTCGCGCTGTTGGATGTCATGGTCATTAAAACATTCCTTTTAGGGCGAACACCTTATATGCCTCATGAAACGCGCGAATTGCCTGGAGTCCCGATACTTCGGCGCCAACACGAGTGAGGCAAAAAAATCATGTGATGACGTCACCAGGACGTCGTAGATAGCTCAAATTTGTGACGTATCAACGACGCCATGATGACGTCAGATTACGTTACGGCACCTGATATTGTGATCACATGACATCGGCGCTTTGAACAGCCTCTATGATCGATCCACGAATCACGGAAGCAATATAAGACCAGGTAAGGTGCCGAAAGCTTGCAACGCCCCGATCCTGGGGGCATTAAAACATCACATGATGACGTCACCAGAACGTCGTAGATAGCTCAAATTTGTAACGTGTCAACGACGTCATGCTGACGTCGGATTACGTTACGTCATCTGATATTGTCACCACATGACATCGGCACTTTGCATAGCCTCCGTGATCGGTCCACATATCACGGAGGCAATACAAGACCACGTAAGGTGCCGAAAGCTTGCAACGCCTCGGCTCCTGGAGGCATTAAAACATCACGTGATGACGTCACCAGGACGTCATAGCTAGCTAAAATTTGTGACGTGACAATGACGTCATGTTGACGTCAGATTACGTTACGTCATGTGATAACTTCACATGACATCGGCCCTTTGCACAACTTCTGTGATCGGACAACTAACCACGGAGGCAATGCAAGACCCAGGGACGTGCAAAAAGCTTGCAACGCCTCCCATTTTGGAGGCGTTGCAATCATGTGATGACGTCATCGCGTGAATCACGTTATTCGACATCATCATGACGTCACAAGCTTTGGTCGTATGGTGGCGTCATTGCGTGATTTTTCTCATCCCTCGTGTTGACGCCGCCGACGCGGGACGCCGACGCCGCGGACACTGGCGGTCAATTTTCACGTTTGCAGAGGCATCTAAGGTTTTCGCCAAATCAGGTGCAGGGCTCCTAGAAGGCGTCTGTTGAATGAAAACAATACTTCGTTCTGCTAGTCTGTAATGGC
This sequence comes from Rhipicephalus sanguineus, assembly GCF_013339695.2. Lineage (NCBI taxonomy): Eukaryota > Metazoa > Arthropoda > Arachnida > Ixodida > Ixodidae > Rhipicephalus > Rhipicephalus sanguineus. The sequence goes on from NC_051176.1 coordinate 174,305,954, forward strand.
AGACATCCTGTTGGTTTACTTTAGAAAATCATTTTTCTGCTCAACGCCTTCATGCCCTATACTTCCTAAACACGAAATTTCATCGAGCGCACGAGGGCCCCTTGCTATAGTAGAAGAGCTTCGTGCGCGACCACAGACATCGTGCACTATATGTGCATGACTAAAAAGCGCAAGGCACATTCGCTTAGCACAGAGGCGCGCATTGATATACATGCGCGAATTAAGCGTGAACCTGGTAGCATGTACAAAAGCGACAACACAGCGGTAAATGAAACCACAGGCTGAGAATCACAGAAACGCAGACCACATAGCGTGCCAGAAACACATGCCAGATAACCGCCGCAGCTGACGCGCGGCGGCACTAACTTGCGATATCGAAATAAATCTTCGCCTCACATCATCACGGTAACATCCCAAGCTCGTGCTCAGAACGCGCGATAAATTACGTGCACGCAACACATCACGTTTGACACTTATAGCGTGATCGCTGTAAAATTTCAATCCGCCCGAGCGTTCGAAACGCGAACCATAAAACTCCGTTTGTCAGCGTGAGAAAATGATTTTTAAAGTGTGTGCGCCTGAAAGGGCCCCATTGCACAACGAATAATAAGTTTGTTTAAATAGTATGCTGTTTACAATACCAGCAATATTCAAGTGAAATACTCAAGTACGTCACTCGCATAACATAGAGCAGTTGATCGGGGTTCATTTGGTGCGTCTGATGTTTCTAATCTAAAAGCGTCGTCGCTTCTTTTCCTTTTGAAGCCTAAAAAAGCGGAAACCGTGCGCGTTGTGTTTGAGCAGCCAACCGCGCAACAGCCCATCGCACGCAACAAACTGACGCATGAATACGCGCGCGATATCATACGCGGCTTCAGACAAGAGTCGCAACCTACGCGCGCTCCTCGGCAATCGTGTGAATGCGGCGCGCCGGCGCCTCGCCGTCGCGGCTCTCCTCGCCGGCGGCGGCGCCTGCCGCCGCCGGCCAGGAGAGAGGGTTTACGTCACGAGAGGAGGGCGGTTCTGGGGCGGGGCGCGGAAAGCGGCGAAATGAAAGCATCGCCAAACTCTCCCGAAGGGTATACATGGCTCTGTACAGCCTGAACTGTGAGCGCTACCTAGTGTATCAGACATTGCAACATAAATTTCCCGACTGTCCTTCTTTCTTGTCACAGCAGAAGACGGGGGCCTCTAGCTGAAAGCAGTATTTCTCCCTAAATATGCGACCATACAGTATTACTAAGTGCTACAAGGTCACTTCTTCAATAGTAATGCACTGGATGCTAGATGTTCGGTAAACCGACGCCTAAAGTTGCGGATTACATAAAGGGTCTATAAGACCCTTTTCACTATTCGCGAGTGCGCATTCCTGCGCTACATTTTCTTTCAACTAATGGCAGCAACTTTCGTGCTTCAAGTGGAGACGAGGTCGTAGTTGCACGTGCTGGCGTTTGTCTATTATGCGTGTTCGTGTCAAGAGAGCCGAGTCTACATTTTCTGCGTCCCAGCGCAAGCAAACCACGCTTGAACACTCTGTTTGATGAAGTCACTAGCTGCCATTAATTGGGCTAACGGCATCGCAGGAAAGCTAGCTGAACAATTATGAAAATGGTATACACCCTATAAGACGAACAGTTGGGCTAGTTGGTATACAGCATAATAAAAGATGGTTACTAGCGTCCTTGTCTTCCTTACGCTAGCAAACGTGTCTTATTATGTATATATGGATTACCTAATCCTCTCCCCATCACCGTACTTCATCACTCTTTTTCCCCCGTTGCGTTTTCCCCGGTGCAAAGTAGAAGGCAGGGGCGTGCTAGCTCAGACCACCCTCTCTGCCTTGTAATATATTTTCTCTCTCTCTTTCACTGGTAAACAATATTTTATTTACTAAAGAGTATAACAGAACGGCACTAAGAACCAGTCAGGAAATAAGCAGCGCATAGTAGAATGCCGCACTTACTCAAAAAACGAGTAAAATCTGAGGGTTGAATAAAATATAAAGAAAGTTGCGACTGACACTACAGGCGACGAAAACTACTCGTTTATCAAATGTAAGGAGAGATGCGTTTATGCGGCAACACGATGAAACAGCGCGGCAAAAAACAAACATGAACAAAAATAAGCAACAAGACGATGCGCTGACACGTGTGAAATTTACAGAAAAGAATAAACTTCTTTGTGGAAAGTTGGCGAATCGCCATGCTGCTAACTTTCTCAACAGTCCCCTTTTGTTTGATGGGGTCGCTGCTCCAAACCACATGCATTTTTCTACTGAGCGAAGAATTGTCGGTTGCCCCAGATGCTCGAGCGACAACCTATACCTCCTTTGGGTCGTCACACATCCAGCATGCGAAAAAAGGCGCTCGAATGCTACTGACGTTGCAGGAATTTGCAAATACTCCATTGCAACGTCAAACACATGATCTAGGCCAGTTCGCATGCTGTGCCAAGTCTCAAGTGGATTCGGATTGGTGCGGCGATCGACTACAGGGTTACTATAGTATGTCTTGAACTGAGAAGGCAATTGGTTCATCCGATCGCCCTCCAGTGCAACTGGTGCAACGCAATTGCGTAGAAATACGAGTGGTGCGCGATCGACGGCAACAAGCTTAAAGGAGCACTGACATCAAATTTCAAGATCGAGATGTGCCCATCATTCGATCGCTTGGTATGCATAGGTCTTCTTGGCCAAATTTGAACGGCATCCGTCGCGTGGAAGTTATTTTAATTCGATGTCAAACAGCGTAGGAGAAAAAACAAAAAATCGGCTGCCCTGCAACATCGACACTAGTGCTACGTGTTCGGTGTGATACATTGCACAAAAATCACCCCGAGTGACGATACGCTAGTAACAATGACGTCGACGATCTCTGAGTGTGTTTGGAGCCGACTGCCAGCCATGCTTTCACTCTCTTTGCTGTGTCGAAGCGTGCGGCGTGCGTTTGCGGGGCGCACATGCACAATACGACGACTGGCACCCGGCGAGGCCTATTGTTCCGCACCCCTCTCGCTTTTGTTGTCGGGCTGCTCTCGAGGTAGTTTTCGTGAGGGGTCACGCGCTTAACAGGTTTAACCCATACTATGGTACCCATACCGAGGCACCCACATACTTTCAATCTCTACCGCGCGCGGGGCCCCGATTTGAAAACCGCGCTTTCTACGTCACCACAGCTTGAGTGCACGTGGTCTTTGACGCTCCCCGCATGGGTCGCTAGTTTCTTGTGGTTTTTAGGCGGGCGTTTTGAAGTGACGCTAAAATGGTCACAATTAACTACGCTAGAATTAGTTATACGATACGCTAGAGCATTTACGATTTAACTTAGGGATTACCAGACCCAAAGCTACAAATTACAGTAAAAAAGTCACCAACAAAAATTTTGCTGTCAGGGGTCCTTTAAAGGAGCACTGACATCAAATTTACGTATGTCAAGATTTTTGCGTCCACGAGTAGTTATCTACCCCCTATTAGCGATTCGCGACCGAAAATGCAACTGAGGGACGAATAGCTATCTGTTTTATTGATTTATATCACCGGTATCTAGCACGATTCAAAACGGCCGGCAAGCCCGCCATTTCTTAGCGCTGGCAGCGCTCCCTCGCGGTCAATTCCAGACCACGCCCCAGTTTACCACTTGTCCACAGAAAATTAATGAGCACTAACAGACAATTATGAAAATGGTATACAATTATGAAATTGTGTATAACAAAGAAAAACGAGCCCTTAGAAATTAACACTTCTTTCCTTCATTCATAGCAAGGGTCTCGTTCTGGCAGACTTGATGCTTTCAGGTGGTATGCGAGGGATTATTGGTCAGCTGCCAGCTCGTAATAAGTTCACGTGCTACGTGACGCCAACAGGCAAAAAAGAGTGTTCCACACTCGCCGTCATGGCTACTGGCGGCGCTGACTGACGCTCCCACGTTTAAATGTACATATATACCCTATAAAGTGGACGGAGGGATGGCCGCCGCGGTAGCTCAGTTGGTAGAGCATCGGACGCGTTATTCGAAGGTCGCAGGTTCGGTCCCTGCCCGCGGCAAGCTATCTTTTCGTCCACTTTTCTTTCTTCACATTTACGTTACATTTACTACTAGAAACATCCCCTATACTTTCCTTGGCATTATTGTCTGTTAGTGCTCATTAATATTGTGTATAACAAAGAAAAACGAGCCCTTAGAAATTAACACTTCTTTCCTTCATTCATAGCAAGGGTCTCGTTCAGGCAGACTTTATGCTTTCAGGTGGTATGCGAGGGATTATTGGTCAGCTGCCAGCTCTTAATAAGTTCACGTGCTACGTGACGCCAACAGGCAAAAAAGAGTGTTCCACACTCGCCGTCATGGCTACTGGCGGCGCTGACTGACGCTCCCACGTTTAAATGTACATATATACCCTATAAAGTGGACGGAGGGATGGCCGCCGCGGTAGCTCAGTTGGTAGAGCATCGGACGCGTTATTCGAAGGTCGCAGGTTCGGTCCCTGCCCGCGGCAAGCTATCTTTTCGTCCACTTTTCTTTCTTCACATTTACGTTACATTTACTACTAGAAACATCCCCTATACTTTCCTTGGCATTATTGTCTGTTAGTGCTCATTAATATTGTGTATAACAAAGAAAAACGAGCCCTTAGAAATTTCTAGCTTTCTTTACGTCCCAGAAGAACATTTCGTATTCTCCTAGCTTCGAACCCGGTTAAATTTTTTCGCGAAGCACGTTTAAAAAACGGTAGCCATCTTGCCTTATCCCCTCACCAGCGTGTGAGCACAAAAAGTGAGTGTCTTTACCAGGTTACGCGTCTTTTAGATGTAGGGTATCCTCGTGATGCAGTGGCCACGTCGCTGAACGTTTAAAGAAGTCTATTGTGTTAAGTCCAGCATGGTTGCAAAAGTAAGAAGAAACGTCGAGGTATACTACATTCATTGTGTTCACAGGCTAAAAAAGAGGAAGTAGATACGGCGTTATTTGTTTTCACGGCTGCCAATAAGAGGTAAGATTTGCGCCGCTGTGCAGAAAGAATGAGCAGTAAAAGACAAGAACGCGATATTTGTTTCGTAAAACACACCAACAAATTTCACTGATTGCGTCGCGTGGTGTAAAGATCCCTTTCATGCGGCCGCTTTCGTAGGACAGACGGGCCGATGCATCAACCAGAGATTATTGAACATAAGAGATCCTAACATGAGGCTCACCTTCTAATCTTCTTTACATTGCAATTGTAAGTGCAGCCAAAATCGATTCAGTGTTGTACCGTCAAAAAAAAAAACGCGCCTGATGATGAACGCTATCGAGAATTGGTAACCATGCGTGAGCAACCGCAACGATAAAGAAATCAAATGCCTTAACAGTTATCTTCACGTAGACCGCCAACGGTGCCGGATGATAGGTTCGCCTGTTGCATGGGCGCGCAGATAAGTTTTCGGCCTTCTTTCTTTTCAGCCGTTGTGCGTCTCTTCTGTTGTTACGGCGTTTGTGGTGTCGCTCTTTCTTGGTCCTTGTGCACGCCCTCTTTTTGGATGAGCCCTTAATTAACACTTCTTTGCACAAAGGAGTATGAGGATCAGCGCTCAGCTAACATTTTCTGCTAGCGCGCACGTTCAGCACCTTGTCACCAGATCGCCGTTGCGCCATCAAAAGTATCGACTAGTGTTGAAGACGGCATTCTGGAACTGAGAATCACCGCGATACGTGACGTCGCGAATCATTTTCGCTTCGACCCTTTGCAAAACAGCGATTCAAAAAAAAAAAAAAATGAACGCTGTTCCAAGCAGCAACGAGAAGGTGCCCGGGGATGCACGCTTGGGCCATACTCGCTGGTGTGTCTCAATTAGCTATGTCAGCGAATTTTAGCGTGCACAGAATTCCGGTATACGTAAAGGGGTCTATGGAATATCGGCATAGCGAATGCACACCAGCGGAGAATTAAATAGAACACAACAGGTTTCTACAATAACAATTCTGTGCTTGCCAGGTTCTTCTTTGCGCCGCCAGATGGCCCCACCTGTCCGGCCTCTCACGGTTACGGCTGCAGTAACCCGGTATTACGCTAGCGCAAGGAAGTCTACGGACGAACTAACATTCACTAATAACTCTACATAAGTGTTACTTGTTAACGATGGTATTCATCTATAGGCTGCTCCACTTTGATAGCTTGTGGTTGTGTTGGCGTGTACCGTACGTGTAATGAAACGCCACGCACTTTCCGCTTTTTCCGCGCCTCGACGAGCAGGTCCGTACTACGCAGCGGTTCCCCGACATGCTGGCACGTAGTCGCTCCGATTGATCGCACTCGAGCCGAGGATTACACGAGAAATCAGTCGATACGACACGATGAATCGCAGGCACGGATCGGGACAGCAAGGAGAGCCACTGGCTGGCAGTGAGAGTCGGCGAGAGCGTCGCCTGGCGTCGGCGGCACAATAAATACACTCAGATCGTCGACGTCACTGTTACTGGCGTATCGTCACTCAGGATGGTATTTGCGGAATGTATCACACTTGTTACGTAGCACTAGTGTCGATGTCGCAGCGTGATCAATCTTCCGTTGAGCTTTCGTACGCTGTTTGCCCTCGTATTAAAACAAGGAGGTTAAAATAAAATTTGCTGGAGTGGAGGAGGCGCCCCTCAGGTGAAGCCACGCGCCGCCATATTGCCATAGGCAGAAGGCGCGCCTTCCGCAACGCATGCTGCAGCGGCCGCATAGATGTTCCAGATGTTCTCTGGCGTTGTGGCGTCCGGACGTTGTTGGGTACATCGTGTGTTGCATACGGCTATATAAATCGAGCGAAAAGGTACCATGGGGTGAAGTTTCAGTTGTAAGCAGAACATTTCGAGCTTGATGAAAACTTCTCTATATGCCGGAACGCATGCTGACAGCTCGCAATCTGTCTCTAATTTCACATCTGACGGTCATTCTTTTTTCCTAACCGGTTTCTTAAGGAGCCAGATGTTTGAAGCACGTCAGGGCAGGCTGTTTGAGAGGCACTTCTCGCCGAATTGTTTCGACCGGACTAGGCTGCGATCCGGTAGTTGTCCGGCTTGACGCATTTGTAAAACACTTGCAAAACCTAGTAATACACATTCTTGTGGTTGTTGATACCACTGGTGCGAAGCGCAAATAGGAAAAGGACGCACCGTTTGCTATTCGTTGAAATTATATAAATAGGCGACCCCCTAGATTTCGTTATCGGTTGCCCTGTTGTGTTATAGGGAGCTTGCACGAACGGCGGCGACGCTATGCACTCTGGGTAGGCAGCCATTTTTTTGTCAGAGCCGACCGCGGAGTGCAGTGGTGCAGTCGTGTTTGCGAGCGTTGGCGTAGCTTGCAGGTGTGATCAAGAGCGAGCGCGACGCTAATTCAACTCCAAGGAGCGTCGTGCACGATGCCAGCTACACTGGAAGACTACACCGCAACGTTGTGCTAAAAAGACCGCGAGCGGTAGGAAGAAAAGACGAGACTCTGCGGGCTGCACTCATACACGCTCCGTCGGACGACTGTGTAAGCGATGTGAACTTGTGGCCGCGCGTCGACATCTCCGATGTTCACGAATTTCTCGTTTTGAGGACGAGGTTTATTACCGGGGAACAGCTGAAGTCGAGAAAGGCCCTCGAGGGCCACATTAAGAGTCGCTGGGAGCCGTGGGCGAAGAAAGTCGCCGCCGACACCGTGATCGTCGTCACTCAAGTAAGACGTGTTAATTATTTGACTTTTTCGTAGGTGCTAATGCTGTGATTCGACCAGTTCAATAAGCGTACTATTTTACACACATGTTTTGCTTCCTCGTTCTTGCCTCGATGCTCCTCTGAGATTTCTCATTTACGCCAAGTGTAGCGTAAATTTTACGGCACCTTCCCGTAAGCTCTTGGTGAGTAGAGGTTAATGCGGATCTGTCGTAAAGCCGACGCAAGTCAGCGCAGAAAAATAAACATCAGCACCTACGAAAAAGTCAAATAATTAACACGTCTTACTTGAGTGACGACGATCACGGTGTCGGCGGCGACTTTCTTCGCCCATAGCTCCCAGCGACTCGTAACTGTGGCCCTCGAGGGCCTTTCTCGACTTCAGCTGTTCCCCGGTAATAAAACTCGTCCTCAAAACGAGAAATTCGTGAATATCGGCGATGTCGACGCGCGGCCACAAGTCCACATCGCTTACACAGTCGTCCGACGGAGCGTGAATGGGTGCAGCCCGTAGAGTCTCGTCTTTTCTTCGTACCGCTCGCGGTCTTTTCGGCACAGTGTTGGGGTGTAGTCTTCCAGTGTAGCTGACATCGTGCACGACGCTTCTTGGAGTTGAATTTGCGTCGCGCTCGCTCTTGATCACACCTGCTAGCTACGCCAACGCTCGCAAACACGACTGCGCCACTGCACTCCGCGGTCGGCTCTGACAAAAAAATGGCTGCCTACCCAGAGTGCATAGCGTCGCCGCCGTTCGTGCAAGCTCCCTATAAAAGGGTAGCTTGCAACTACGAGGTTAAGTAACGTCATTTGGGCTATACACAAGGACCTGTTTTTTCTTACATTCGTGCCTTTTCTTTAGTTATTCGTATTTGTTTATGCCGTGAAGCGAGTAAAACCAGTCTGTCTAAACTGTGCAATGTTCGTTCCAGCTGCAAATACAGCGACCTAACCGAGGCCCCGGGGTACTCCGGCCGTTATATGTGTTCAAATTGAAAAAAAGTTGTTGAAGATGTGAAAGTTGCATCACCTACACGGCAGCATTACAAAGAAACGCTTCATGTTTCCTAAGTGGAGATAAACAGTTCAAGATGAAAATTCTGCAGCAGAAAAATTGCAGGCTGACCAAGAGTGAGGTTCGATCCTCAAGCGATAATAACCGCGAGATCAAGGATCAAAAGCTCATGTCTGAGTAGGGCAGGGGGGTGTTCACTGCGGTCTTCCCCCGTACATACAGCAACCCCTCCACAGGGCACGAAAAGACCAGAAAGGCACGTATCCATCCGAGCTGCGGGCGTTTGCGTTGACGCTACACTTCTTTCCTCCATCAGCTTATGAGTATGTACATTCGAAGTTTAATCGAGGACTGTAGCAGAGCGCACTATACGAGAACGCTATACAGAATTCCATCAAAGGAAATGCTGCCTTCACAGATGAGTCACTGTCTCGAAAAAACTCTACTGTACTTTGACTGTTGATGACAAATGAGGAAACATGTTGGGATTGTGGGCGACTAAGTGGTTAGATATGTGGACTTTGGGACTGGAATGCATAATGACAGACTGCATCTATATATGCTCGCTGGCTTAAGCTTACGACAAAGGATGCCACTTGGGCGTTTTTAATTGATTCGTTGACAGGAATGAGCCGATCCAACGAAGTAGTATCGGAAAGTTATATATCTATTGAAATAGTGTCGACTGCAATCTGAATGCCCATATATGAAGCATGTCCATGCAAAGCCAAAACTATTGGTTTTGGAGGTTATGAGCTTGTCTTGAGAAAAGAAATGGCTTTCAAGCCTTGATGAACATATCCTTCTCGATGAGCATACCCTTGAGTATCGAGCTTTGGACACCCACACTTATATTCCGCTCAAAGAAAGTGGCCGAACTCCACATATGCGTAAGACTCCGTCACGTGACGAATGAAATAAACAGGAAAATGAGTGCAAAGAAGTGAGGTATGCTCTTACGAGGATGATTATTTTTAAAAACCAATGATGACCCTTCATCGGTGTGCATGCTTGCAAGGAAAACGCCAAAAGAATCGGAATAAAACTGACTGCATTCTTATCGGCCATTTGGCTGCTTATTCTTGACAACTTCGCCCTTAATGCTCGCCATAACCGTTAAAAACCACGGCGGAGAGACGAGATCACCGCGGCGGGCGCGCTTTGTCTCCCGTTTCTTGCCTAAGGCAAGATGGCCGCCGCGGGCGCGGCGCGGCTTCACCGCGGCCCATTGACAAGAATAGGCGGCCTCCACTCCAGCAAGTTTTATTTAAACCTCCTTGGATTAAAATTACTTACACGCGACGGACGCCATTCAAATTTGGCCAAGGAGACCTATGCATACCGAGCAATCGAATGAAGGGCACGTCTCGACTTTGAAATTTGATGTCAGTGCTCCTTTAAGGGATAGGAGGTGAAGGCAGTGGCAGCAGTAGACTGTGAGCCGGAGAGAAGCGGGCAAGTTCATTTCGGCCTCGATGGGGTGGAGCCGCCTCCTGCCCTGCATGGCTTGAGGCATTGGGGAATGCTTGGAGTTGGACGCCGTACGCGACGGAGATCAGGGCGAGTTCATATCTTTCACCATAGGGTATGGCCGCTGCCAGCTCCGGGCTCGTTCTGCTAGCGCAGAAATATGCGCTATCCGCGATGCGCAGCGCCTATAGGGGCGCCACTGAAAGCCGCGTAGCGGCGGCGTTGGAACCGCATGCGGGTCGCGTAGCGGACGCCTCCTTTCACTGCAAGCATTACGGAAGTGCGCGCGTGCGATTTGCCGCTTGTGCGCGTCCCTGATAATTACTTTTGTGGCGATATAGTGTGCGCAAAGGAGCCGCGCTTTATAATAGTGGACATGTGTCCGATGTAACAGCTGTGTGGGACGACAATGTCACTATACGCGCCAAGTGTTTGCCACAGACAAGCGTCAACAAGCTTCCTTACGAAGTGGAGCTCATCGTAAGTACACCGCTTTCTTTACAACCTCCCGATCACTAATGCCTGCATGCGTTGACGCATGAACCAACGTTTTTTCTCGACACAGTAGCTTCGTTTACGTGCCATGTGTTTATATAGTAGATTTTGAGGGAGCGCTGTCGCGCCGGCGCATGGATCTCACGGGTGCGGCCACGCGAAGGGTCAGCGTTGGTGAAACTTTGAAGCCAGCACGATAAACTTGCGAAAAAATATCCCGGCAGCTTGCGCTAGTGGCGCGGGACTGAGTCACTGCGGAGCTGGTGGTCACCTAGCTTGTCATAGCAGCTTGGCTACGTATTTGCTACGTATTGTCATAGCAGCTTGGCCACGTCGGTGCATGTCCGTCGACCCCCTGTAATTTCGCTGACAAAAATATATTTTGTTGTCTTGACGAATACGTTTAGCTCTTCGACAGCAATTTGTTCGGGAACAAAATTTTCGTCAGAATGAGATGCATCCAGAGACTCTACGGCGATCTGTTTGAAGCGGTTGAAACAGTTCTGGCACAAAATGTCGGTTTCTCTGATGGATGAGGCTTCTTCTGGCGTGCGCCTTCAGGAGGAGTGGCGTCTTAGCCGCGCCAGACAGACTGGCGCCGGCGCGCGCGCAGACTCCGCCACTGTCGCGCGCAGCTCGCCGCTGCTGGTCTGCACGTTCGGGAGGAGTGGCGTCTAGCCTCGCCAGACACACTGGCGCCGGCGCGCTCGCAGTTCTTCGCCTTCTGACACTGCGCTGAAGCCGCTCGATAGCGCCTCTGACTGGCGTTTGCAGGTGGGTAACGCCATGGAGAAGGAGAGCGCAAATGCTGCTCAACGGCGCAGAAGGGCCGAGAAGCTTATCTCATAGGATCCCGAAGTAGTTGCCTGGCAATTAGCGAGTTGGCACATAAGCTGGACTTCTCGGATCATTTGATCTTTCGCCGTTGATAAAATGCTGACTGCAGATCCTGGAGTTCTTTGTGGGTTCCCAGGGGCTCCCATCCTCTCTGATATGTTCATAAGGTTACAGAAAACTGGAAGAAGCAAGGAATTAATTAAAAGAATACATATTTGCAATATTCACAGTTTGGAAGCAAATGCTAAAAGTGGTCATATATATTGCTTGAAAACCAAGTGCTTTACTGAAGTCCATGCAATTTCACACACAAAAAAAAAGCAACCAGTAGCTAGCACCACTAGCAAGAATAAAAAAAAAAAACACGAAACTTTGAGGATCGACCCCACGCATTGGGCATGCAAAAATTTTTTCAGGTGTGATATAACTACAATGAAGCAGCACCAACATATACTCACCAATTACATGCTAAAGAAAACAGCAACCAGTAGCTAGCACCACCAGTAAGAATAAAGAAAAGAAAACACGTAAGTTCCATAATCGGCTCCACTCAGGCGTGCGCAGGGTTCCCCATCAAGGGGGGGGGGGGGGGGCAAAGGATCATCTCAGCGCCCCCAGGCCCCACTAAGTTAATGCAAGGGGCAGATTTTTCGCCCCCCCCCCCTCTTAGGCAAATAGGAAAGCCCCCACGCCCCGTGAGCACGCCTATGGCCCCACTCATAACACAGCTTGTGTAAAGCGAATGAGTATTAGTGGGATACATCAAGGGTGTTTTTTATTAGCATGAAGTCATGTTACGAGGCATTCAAAGGGAGGTTGAATCGGTTGACTGTCCTGTCAAAAGCCTTCAGTGCGAACAGGTGCCATGTTTTACAGCCAATATGCATACAGTTGAGGCGAGCGCACAGCGAACATTCTGCACCGGGGATCGCATTCCAGTGCCATCATTAGGTAGAATGCAGCCCATTTCGTGCAGCACACGTGTGATTCCACGGCGCTTTTGTAAAGGAGCCGCCACATGCCCCACATTCTCTGGCATAGCGCTTCGCGCCATTCGTTTTCCAAGAGAGCCTAGGCATCGCGTCTTATCAGTGATAACAACCTCATGTGCATTGTAGCATATACAATGCAGGCGGGGCGACCAAATGTAAACGTAGTAGCGTTCGCTGAAGACGTAGCGACATAAATGGAGAAATAAAAACACGGTAATCGTTCTAATACTGCCTAAACAAAGCGCCATTGCTTACCTTTTGCGTCGGACAGCCGCAATCCACCGTCGCCGTCGCTCTCGCTCATGAAATAGCACCGGAAACTTGTAAAAGTGCATTCTTGGCGAGCTTTTGTATGTGTTTGAGCAGCCGACAACGCAGCAGTTATTTTTCGACATCGCTGAAGCCCGAGAGAGTCGTTAAATCACGTTGAAAAACACATCCATCCGTGCACTCGCGTAGACGCTCGCCGAAACACTGTTCGCCGGCCCCGCAAGCGCTTACGAGCCATGGCGGCAGATGGCGTGGTCGGCGCTTTGCGCATCGCCTATTGGCCGCGAGATCGAGCAGAGTCGCCGCCTGGCGGCTACTGGCTGAAGCGCGCCTAGTGTGGATTGCTCCCTGCGTCGTCTGCTAGCCACGTCGTGTTTGCATGTGCGCGTACGTCATGCACGTTCTCAAAGGGCGGTTTGTTCTGTTATGTTAGCGCGAGTTTAACTGCTTGTACGTATACCTAATATGGTGTACAGAAGCAAATGGGCTTGCTAGGTTGCATACGTATTGTAATAAGATCAGTGAGCGCGACTTCTGAAAGAGCTGTGTACTGGTGTCGTGCCCTTCGTTCGCCAGAATAATTTCAGTGTTGGGGCCGCTTTCTGGTTCAAGCACATCGTAAAGTGCGCTTGGCGTAGTCCCAAACATGAGGAGCATTAAATAATGTGTGAACGCAGCATTTTACCGACTCGGTGGTAAACAAAACGAGGCTCTTGGTCATGCACTTTCGCGTTGTTGTTAGGTGTACAACTGCAGTGCTGCAGTTCATCGGTTATGCGTTGAGCTTTAGTTGTGCTTGAGATGTCCTTTTATTGTACGGTCGTGGTCCCACTACAGCGAAATATTCATGTCAAGTGAAGTCTGACACTTCCGTACTCAAACTGTCCCCTAAAAAAATAGACAATGGAATGACACGGCAGTGATAAAACGAAGTTGCCGCACGCAATTTTAACTTGGGGCGAAATTTATGCAGAACCACCCGTGTGCTTAGAATTAAGTGCGCTTTGACGAACGCAGATTCCGACGGCGTGCTTTACATTTATGTCGTATAATTTCACGCAAAACATCATCCTTTTTTTTTACATTATCTTACGCGTTTGTGTGGAGTTATAAATTGATGGAAGGCAGCTGACATTATTAGTTTGAAAAAAAAAAAAAACACTTATTCCATAATTGTGGGCAAATGTGGGCGCAGGCTATAGCCAGACGTGCACAGAGATCACCCAAGGACAAAAAGACACCACTTTATGTACAATTCGACACGCACGGGACTACACTACATAAACACATATTTATGCGCGTTCGCGGCCTTATGCGGGTTAGCTTAAAGTTTGTCCACTCACACCGCGATGAGGTCCGCTTTGGTGCGTCGATCGGTGTGGTCGACCCGGCCGCTCTCAGTCAGGGTGAAGAGGCGGGGCGCGTCGTGCTCCCCTGAGTCAGAACCGGGGCGTAGCCCGGCCTAGCAGGTAAATGCCAGGAAGCATCCTGGCACGGCAGTCGTCGCCTGGAATCACGCCTGTAGTGACGGCAGGAACTGCGTCATGAAGAGCGCCAAGAACGGAACCAGGGCAACTCCTTGGACAGCGCCTCGTCAGGAACAGCAGCAGTCAGCCGCCAGGGACTCCGCTGGGGACAGGATCCGGGGACAGGTGGGCGAAGCCCAGGCTGGAAGAACCCCGTGATTGTGGGAGCCGGGGCGAGGCCCGGACCAGCAGGGCAGGACCGTGATGTCAGGGCGTGGCCCGATGTCCGATCCCGATCCGTCTCTGTCGCTCGCCGAGCTGTCCCCGTCGCTCGAGAGATTCCCTCGAGCCCGCGCACGAACACGAGCATAGTCGCGCTTCTTCGTTCTTTCACTATCACCATCACGGCGACTCCCGCGCACTTCAAATTCGGAATCGGCCCCGCACACCGATCACAAATCGAGAATCGGCCCCGCACACCGACCACAAATATACGTCAATGCCGACATACACTTCCTAAGTCAATGTTTTACCACATCTTCCCCCCAGTTCAAGAGCAGCGAGGCGGTGGAGAAAGAGGGGTAGACATCGTCATAGAGTACGTACGTAATACTCGCGTTAAGTACGCTGGATGTCCCTACGCGAGTACTAGGAAACAGTCTATTCCGGAGTAAGGGATGTGCGACTAAGATAGTCAGCACCGACATTATCCGAACCGCGAATATATTCTACGCGGAAGTCGTAGTCCATCAGGAGTAGGCTCCAGCGAAGTACTCGTGTGTTGACTTGTCGTGCAGAGTTGATATATTTCAGTGGCTGGTGGTCGGATTGCAATATAAAAGGCCTACCGTACAGGTAAACATGAAATTTCTGCACACCCCAGACGATGGCGAGGCATTCCCTCTCAATGGTGGAGTAGGCCGCTTCACGAGGTAGCAGTTTTCTACTGGCGTAAGACACCGGGTGTAAGTGACCATTGTATTCTTGCAGGAGGACAGCCCCCAAACTCCGCGATGAGGCGTCAGTGCGCAACACGAAAGGTCTTTCGAGATTAGGCGCTTTCAATATGGGTTGGCTTGACATCGTTTCTTTGAGTTTCTGAAATGCATCCTGATGTTTGTCACGCCAGTCCAGCTTATTCGGACTTCCTTTCTTCGTTAGCTCGGTAAGTGGATGTGAAATCTCGGCATAGTTGGGCACAAACTCCCTGTAGTAGCCGGTGAGTCCGAGAAAGGCTCGAAGCTCTTTCTTGTTTTCGGGTCGTTTCGCTGACACGATTTTGTCTGATGTGTCCTTCTGGGGTTGCAACAGTCCTTGTCCCACAACGTGACCAAGAAAGCTAGTCGTCGGGGAACCTATTTCACTTTTCTTTGGCTTTATAGTTAAATGTGCCTCGCGCACACGTTGAAATACATGCCGTAGCGTGGCTATATGTTCTTCCCACGTTGTAGTCGCAACAAGAACATCATCAAAGTAGTAATAGACATTGGGAATGCCACCGACCACCTCTCTCATTAACCGGTTGAATACGGCAGGTGCGGTTTTTATGCCAAAAGGCATAAACCGGAATTGATAGAGGCCCGAGTCGCAGGAAAATGCTGTAAACGCTTTGGACGTACTGGCCATGGGCACCTGCCAGTATCCTTTTGTGAAATCAAACTTCGAAAAGTATTGGCGCCCAGTAAGTTGCGCAAACATCATGTCAGGGCGAGGGATTGGTTCTGCATCCGGAACGACAACATTATTCAGTTGGCGAAAGTCAATGCAAAGTCGCATCGTGCCATCCTTCTTCTTAACAACCACAATTGGTGCTTGGTAAGCGGATGTAGACTTCTCTATTATGCCCAAACGCAACATTTCCATCACCTCTGTCTCAACGGCCTCCTTAACCGCGAATGGCATCGGGTACTGTCGGACATGGATGGGTATGTCGGTGGTCAATTTGAGCTGGCACTCCAAAACGTTAGTCTTTCCCGGTAAGTCGGAAAAGATGTCGTGGTAAGTTGCAAGAAGCACGGTGACTTGGTTCCGTTGTTCGGTAGTGAGTTGAGGACATATCGTCACATCTTGCCAAGTCTGCGTTTGAATGAGCGGCGTATGGAGTGAACTATCCGAGTCTTCCAGTTCGGTTTGGTCCAGTGACGACACAGCAGCAACTGTCGGCGGTGGAGGATCGTTGGTTGTTCTCTCCTCATACTTTTTGAGCATATTTATGTGGAAGACAGTGGTGCGATGGCCCAGATCAATGGCATAATCTAACGGACTCTTCTTCTGCACCACTTTGAAAGGGCCTTTCCACGTAAGGATTAACTTGTTAGAGTCGGCGGGCAAAAGCACAAGCACTTTGTCGCCTACGGCCAATTCTCGCTTCTTTGCTTTTCTGTCGTAGTACCTCTTCTGGCTTGTGTGCGCTTTCGAGAGCTCTTGAGCTGCGATGTCGCAGGTTCTTTCAAGTCGTTGTCTCAATTCAACGATGTACTCGTAGGCTGACTTTGTTACCTCGTCTAACTTTGGATTAGTCCACAGGTCTTTGAGGATGGTCATTGGACCCCGAACATACCTGCCGTACAATAGTTCGAAAGGCGAGTATCCGGTACTCCTTTGCGGCATCTCTCTGTACGCAAACAGAAGAGGGCCAAGGTATCGATCCCAATTTTTGGGGCATTCCTGGCACATGCGGCCTAGCATACGCTTCAAAGTACCGTTGAAACGCTCAACTAGCCCATTCGCCATTGGGTGGTACGGTGTGGTCGGTAATTGTTTAACTGATAGAAGTCGGCTAAATTCTTTCATGACCGAAGACATAAAGTTGGTCCCACGGTCACTGACAATTTCGCGTGGCAAGCCTACTCGGGAAAACATCTCCATTAAGCCTTCTGCCACCATTTTGCTCTCAATAGAGGGCAGAGGTATAGCGTCTGGGTACCTGGTAGCGAAGTCCACCATCGTAAGAATGTATCTATTGCCTTTATAGGATGTCGGAGACAAAGGGCCGACGATGTCTATTCCAACGCGGGAAAAGGGCGTCTCGATAACGGGCATTGTGCCAAGTGGAGCACGGCCGACTAGATGTCGAGGAACAGTACGTTGGCAGATATCGCAGGATTTCACGTACCGCTTCGTTTCCGACTGTACACCAGGCCAGTAGAATTCGGCGAGAATGCGGTCTGTTGTCCGAGAAATCCCTTGATGGCCTGCGAGAATACCCTCGTGTGCGAGCTTAAGTACCGTTTCTCTTAGTTGTACAGGCACAACAAGCTGCTCCAGCTCTTTCCCCGACAGTAGTTTGTGTCTTCGGTACAAAATTCCGTCAGACAGGAAGTAACATGCCTCACGACTGTTTATGATCATTTTCTTCCCCACGCTTTCATAACACCGTCGTAGGGATGCGTCATTGCGTTGGAACTCCTCCAGCGTCGGTTTATCTATTGTTCCCGCGGCAGTTTTTATTACCGGCAGGCTGGAGGTCGCGCGTCTGGGAGTTCCCTGTGCAACGGCAGCTCGTTCACTCGGAAGTCCCTCTTGGTCTTCGGTTTGGAAAAGCGGCAAACTTGAATCTTTGGGCACTTGCGTGTTCTTGGCGCCCGTCTCAGGAAAACGATGACCGGCCTCACCAGTGCGTCTGGAAGCAGTGGGTAGGTCGTCCGTACCTGTCGCCCTCCTGTCTGCATGGCTTGCTTCATTCTGCTGTTGAGGCTTGTGTTCTGGTCCTTCCTCTGCAGGCAGTACTCCTTCAATATTCCCCAGGACCACATCGTAAAGGGGGTTCTGCATGCACTTAGCACGCACGGTGCCAGTGAAGAACGGCGTGTCGATTGATACGATTGCCTCCGGCAAGTAGTGCACGGTCCGATCCAAAAGAAACACTGGGCTTTTTGTGCCTGTAAAGCTTCCTTTCGGTACAAGCGCTTCTCTGACAACCACAGTGTTGCAACCGGTGTCCCGAAGAACCGTTACAGACTTGCCCTCGAGGAACCCTTTGACTACCGGCAAAGTACCTATGTCGGACACGGTCGGTGTGCATGTTGACGTCGTATTGACAATTGGGATAGTTTCCCCGTCTTGGAGTACGACGTATCCCTTTTCTGGTCCCGTCGCCTCGGTAGTTTCAGGGGTCGACAGCATACACGACGCTTGTCGCTTTTCCTGCGTCCTGCCTGTTTCACCCGACGAACCCGTCTTACCACTGGACCAGCCAGTCGCTGATGGGCTATTCTTCGTTCGAGACCAACACTCGGATGCACGGTGTCCTGTCTTGTTACACAAGAAGCACTGAGTATTGCCTTTCAGTGGTCGCTTTGTGGGCTCGGTCCTGCGAGTACTCTCTGCGGAACTGTCCTTGTAGGATTTATCTCTGCCCAAATTCGAAAGATCCTGAGCTTCCAAAAAACAATCAGAGTTCTGTGCCAACGTGTTTAGCTTCTTACAATTCCTTTCCTTTAAAAATACCCGCAGTGATGGTGAACATCCTTTCATAAACTGCTCTGAAATAATAATGTCGCGGAGAGCATCGTACGTCTTCTCAACACCTGCTAACTCCATCCATCGGTCAAAATGTCCTGCTATGCGAGACGCATATTGAAGACCTGTCTCTTTCTCTTCCGGTTTCGCTTTCCGGAACTTTTCGCGATAGCCCTCGGCGGTAAACCTGAATCGTAGCAGCAAGGTTGCCTTGAGCTGGTCATAATCTGATGCAGAGGTAGAATCAAGCCGGCTAATGACTGACAATGCTTCGCCTGTCAAACACAGACTGAGCGAAAGGGCCCATTTGTTCCGAGGCCAATCTTGCGACACGGCGACACGCTCAAATCTTTGTAAGTATGCGTCGAGGTCATCTCGCGCTTCATTAAATGGAGGAAGTAACTTGTGTGGACTGCAACTGTCCAACATAGCCGATGCAGATGCGTCGTTACTCGGGTGTTGCGGACTCTCTCGCTCGTTTGCATTAGCTTCCTGAAGCTTGAGCTTCAACTGTAGGACGCGTTCCTCAGCTTGTAGCCGTTTTTCTTCGAGCTCTAGTTTCTCGCGCTGATCTACACGAGCTTGCGCGCGAAGCTCCCTTTTTATTACGCGTTGCGCGTCAACCCACTCTTGGAGAGCGGCTCCATCTAGCCCCATGTCTTTGCCGATTGCGTGCAGCTTCTCTAAATCCATGGGTGCGTCCGTGACGTCTGGCTTTCGGCAAGATGGTAATGCCGTATCCTGGCAGGCTCGCCAAAATTGTGGGCAAATGTGGGCGCAGGCTATAGCCAGACGTGCACAGAGATCACCCAAGGACAAAAAGACACCACTTTATGTACAATTCGACACGCACGGGACTACACTACATAAACACATATTTATGCGCGTTCGCGGCCTTATGCGGGTTAGCTTAAAGTTTGTCCACTCACACCGCGATGAGGTCCGCTTTGGTGCGTCGATCGGTGTGGTCGACCCGGCCGCTCTCAGTCAGGGTGAAGAGGCGGGCCGCGTCGTGCTCCCCTGAGTCAGAACCGGGGCGTAGCCCGGCCTAGCAGGTAAATGCCAGGAAGCATCCTGGCACGGCAGTCGTCGCCTGGAATCACGCCTGTAGTGACGGCAGGAACTGCGTCATGAAGAGCGCCAAGAACGGAACCAGGGCAACTCCTTGGACAGCGCCTCGTCAGGAACAGCAGCAGTAAGCCGCCAGGGACTCCGCTGGGGACAGGATCCGGGGACAGGTGGGCGAAGCCCAGGCTGGAAGAACCCCGTGATTGTGGGAGCCGGGGCGAGGCCCGGACCAGCAGGGCAGGACCGTGATGTCAGGGCGTGGCCCGATGTCCGATCCCGATCCGTCTCTGTCGCTCGCCGAGCTGTCCCCGTCGCTCGAGAGATTCCCTCGAGCCCGCGCACGAACACGAGCATAGTCGCGCTTCTTCGTTCTTTCACTGTCACCATCACGGCGACTCCCGCGCACTTCAAATTCGGAATCGGCCCCGCACACCGATCACAAATCGAGAATCGGCCCCGCACACCGACCACAAATATACGTCAATGCCGACATACACTTCCTAAGTCAATGTTTTACCACAATAATATAACCGAACCTTTGTTGCATCACTGTCGTGCACGTAATCAATGGATGAAAGCTCTGTGCTAAACTCTTACCTTTTTATTCTGTTACTAGAGCAAGAACAAGTGCGTACGCGTTGAACGCCTCCGTGGCGCTAAAGCGCTGTCAACCACGTAACTTTCCTGACTAAACTTATCAACTGTCTTACATTTCATGGAGAACTGAACAATAAAAAAAAATGCGTAGGCGTATTCGCGCGAACAGTGCTGTTGAACTCGGTGCACAGGAATATTGGCTGGTATACAAATGAACAAGTAAATACTTAAGTAGTTCAGTCGTGCTACAGCAGTGCGTACTACACAGAACACAAGCTAAACAAGTACACAGAAAACAGCCAAAAAACGTCATACAGTGCGTAAGCGCAGACTGTCATCCAGGGCGAGCATCCCTTTCATCGGCAGATTCCGCTTCTCTCACTAGTAATAGTAACGTTGGATGATCTTCGTGCACGAATTCAATATTGAAGAGCGTATATATTACCAGTAAGCTGCAGTCAACACGTTTTATTTGCCGATAATCGGCTCAAATCACTCACAACGAAGCGCCGCTGTGTGCATTTGTATACGCGGCCCGACCGCCTATCCACACTAACGCGGCGACGGTGCTGCCACCTACAGGTCGATCTCGCGGCCAATAGTGAAAGCAGTGAAAGAGAGGCGATGTGCACGGCATCTGCGTCTCAGGATAGCGCCGATAGCGGGCCTCGCAGTCATGCGCTCTGGCCAAGGGGCGAGGTTGGAGGGCGGGATTGGGGGGGGGGCGGGGCGTAATCGATTAATCGAATAGTTTTGATCGATTAATTCGATTAATCGAGCGACCGAAATCGATGATGATTAATCGATTAATTGTGGACCTTTAATTGATTAATCGATTAATCGTTCATCGATTTTACCATCCCTAAGCGCTACGAACAATATAGGCATTTGCCTAAAATCAGGTCTCTATTCATCAATAAGAATTGTCGCATATCAGCGCTTGCATTATACTTTAATACCGTTATTTTTAGGGGTGTGCGAATATCAAATTTTTCGAATACGAATCGAATACGAATATCCACCTTCGAATATCGAATCGAATATCGAATATCAGAGGAAAAATGCCTCAACAGTAACGATATTTTATTTAACATGTAGCTATTTGAAGAAACAAAACATTAACAGCCTGACTGGCAACACAGCATACACTGCTATCTCCAAAACACAATGTCCAGGCTAGCACAATGCACATCACAACACAAGCAAATATCACGGCACAATGAAAGTAATGACTACATGTTATCATGAAGAAATATGAGTTGCTCCACATGATGAGGCAGCAGGCGCTCCCTTGTAACAGAGACTCCCCCCCCACCTGCCGCTGAAAAGGCACGCTCGCTTGAACAGAAGTGGCTGGTATAGGGAGGTACGTACATGGGGCAAAGCTTTGCCAGACTGGGGTATCGAAGGTCCCCACAGTCCGCCACCAGTCACGTGGGTCACTGTCTTTCTTCAGAAGTGGTCCCGCATAGTGAACGAGTGGTAGTGCGGCACGTTACGGCCGCATAATATTGAAAATGTACGGTTACATGATCGCCAACAGCACTGCACGTCGGAGATGCACCAGCAATAAATCATACGTATTGGGGCGCTCGTCGCAGGCAGATATCCTGCCTCCGTGTACTTGCGATGTTTATCGCTCCTCTCGGCAACGTTTTTAGCGATACGAACGGAGCAGAAATGTGGAAGACGAGTTATTTTATGCATGATAATCGAATCGCATATTCGAATTTTCGAATATTCGAAGTTATCGAATATTCGAAACTTTTCGAATACACGATTTTCGAATCGAATACGAATATTTCGAATGTAATATTCGACGAATATTCGAACCTTTCGAATATTCGCACACCCCTAGTTATTTTTCTTTATGCGTGCGCTAATGTTTTAATTTCTTCGTTTTCAACGATGGAATAGATGCCATGGAATTTTAGACTAAAATACACGCGACACAAATACGGTGCAAATGGTCGAGCATTGAGGCACCACTGTTAAGCAGCCACTTTGGTTTAGAACCGTGCCATGGTAAAACGTTCCCTTTTTGGTTCCGCGCCCAAAAACAGGCAAGTGGTGTGTTAGTTAACATTGTACTTTATTCATCACAATATTGTATATTGTACAAACAGGAACACAATGGACCCATGACTATTTGACATGAAACAGGTTCAGCTCGTTCGTTAACTCTTCCAACACGTTACGGAACGGTGGTATGAAAACACTTTCGTGTCGATACAAATTTCACACCACTGAACACATTCGACGTAACCAGCAGTATTGTACGGGTGGAAAATTTACAGTCACATAGTGTGGCATTACCAACAGTGCAGACACGATTTTGCACAAGCATTCAAGTAACCTAGTTACTAAAACCAAGGTGTGCACAAAGGACTGAAGGCAGTTTGCTAAAACAACCTGTTTTTAGTCTCAAAAGGGTCGCATTTTCGCGCAGCACATTCCAAGGAACATTGGCTTCGACTGAAGTCATCCGGTAGATATGACATATAAAGCGCGCAAAAGCAACGCTAAAACAAAGTACAATACAGTCAATTCATTCATAAAAAAAGATTCTACAGAGACATGAGATAACATTTCACACGCACACGCGCTGCGTTCAAATACAGGGCAGTTGTATAGTGATGGTCGCGGGACGACACAGCGCCAGATATGCAAACTGTGACATTGTCCGTCTCTCACAGGAGCTGTTGGGTCTTGAAAAAGCTTTCCGAAAGAGCAACTGAGTTTCAGAACGCCGCGATTGCTGGGCATGAGCTTGCAAGCCATAGCTCGCGAATGCCTGTATTGCCGAGGGAGCTCCGAGTCTGGCGGCGCAGAAAGCTGCATTGCTCATTGCCACAAAGCTCCTGGACCCAACGAGATACCACAGAGCGTGTATGAACAACAACAAAAAAGCCGATAAGGGTGACGTGACCAGATTAGAGCACTTGGATCATGGTTGTAGTGCAAAAAGTCGCAGCCAGCAGGGGCGGCGGAATGCGACTGCAAGTTTAAAAGGATAGAAGCGCCACATTTCATGCGGCGATGGACATAAGTCTTTTTTTGTTTCGGGGAATGCCGCGCACGCCTACTTACATAAATGCGCTTCCACATTTGCGAATGAAAACTTGCTGACTTGAAATTTTGATGCATTAAATAAAGCGCGACGACCGCCCGTATCTACTAGGTGAACAGGTACATAAGGGGAAAAAAACAAACAAACAAAAAACTTCGCCTCTTTCACCGAAGTGAACTGTCCCATTTATTGTTCGCAATGTATACGCGGAAGCCTAAAACGCAATGCCCTCGATCACCGCCAAACCCTGCCATCCGCACAGAGGTCATCCACACGCGGACCATCGCACTGCGCCCCGCTAAACAAACATCACTGTCTGCGAATGCACGCTTTTCCTAGGCACGCAACTCTACGAAGAGTACGCAGCCAACGCATGATCCCTCATCTATCTATGCAAGCTATACTGAAACACATGCTGTTTAAGGCTCATTCACACCGACGACACGCAGCTATCGCGTTAAGTTTGTCGCAAGTATCCCGAAACGATCGCTTTTGTCGAAGAGCGATTGTTTTGTGTCAGTCGCTCGCTGTTCATTTTTTTTTTCTTCATTAGCACGACTGCAATCGCAAATGTGCATCAATGAGACACGCTAGGGCAGGACGTCGACCTTGGGACGTCTGCTCGTTTTACGAGACGATGGCGCTGCGAGCATGCGTGAACGAAATCAATCACGAGGAATTTCGGTGTGGCGACGGGTAGGACGCGCTAATCGGTCACACGGCCTCTGCTAATTTCCACTGTGAATGAACACAAAGCAGGACGAGGAAAAAAAAAAGATAGAGGCTTCAAAAGAACAAATTGAGTACATTTTTAATAAACAGCGCCAAGAACGCAGACGCAGAAAAAAAAGAAAAAGGTACAGGACGGTGCGCTGTCTTGTTTCTTTATTAATATTATCCCTCCAACTCGCCCAGCTATCCCTACTTGAGTACATTCCGCACAACACGCGGGAATAAAAAAAAGAAAGAAAGAAAAAAGAACAGAGAGAGAGAGAGAGAGAAAGGAACCGTAGAAGAGAGAAGAAAAAGCGTAATTTCAAACGCTGCTCTATCTACGAAGGAAATACAGTTACTCGCTGACCAGAACTCGGCTTCCATGAGCGCTCCGATCATTCAAATGCGATAGAGCATGGTTAGGAATGACCGCACATAACAATGTTCAAAAACTTAGGAGATAACCACTCTATATGCTCGTTATGTGTATAGGCGCGCGCGCGTGTTTATATATGACGGAAGGGAAAAAAGTGAGAAGCTTAAGTACTTGTTTGCCCTGACGACTGTGATCATGCAAGGCGCAGTAGAGAACACTATTATTAGCACACGGGAGGCAGCCTTTGGTTCAAATCGGGCAATGCGAAAGCACTCGTGAAACCGCCAGCTACCTATAATTACAGATTGCTATTCAGCCTGGAGCTTAATGAAAGAATCACCTGAAAGCGATTTCAAATTGCAGCACAGAATCGCTACATTGCCGGAATAATTAGATCTACGACAACGGTGCACTGCCGGACGAAAATTTGCATGCTGCTGCGTTTTGAGAACGCTACGAACAATCGGTGGCTGCTTTTCATTCGCATTTTTGATCCGACGTTGGCGCCCTACGAACAAGCCAGTAAGTGAACAGCGGCTCGCTCAGCGTTCGCCAATACAGTGCCAGCTCCTTAAGGACCGTAGTTGCAAGAACACAGTTCTCGTGAGATCTGCCGACAGTCGCTTCGGCAGGCACGAGCAGCCGCTCAGGCGATGGTGCGCACCTCGTGCGGCGAACGGGCCTGCTTCTTGGAGCCGGACTCTTCGGGCACCAGGGCGCTCTTAGAGCGCTCCCAGACGGACGCGTCGCTCGCCTTGAATTCGAGGTTCATGAAGTGGCAGGGTGCCAGGCCTAGGCAGGCGCGCAAAACGTTGACAATGCAGCAGCGCTGCTTGAAGAGTGCGTTCACCACGGGCGCGCCGGGAGGCACGGCGGGCGCTTTGCAGAGATACGACAGCAGAGAGAGCACGCTGTGGAAGCCCTGGAACTTGCTGCCGGCCACGCTGAACTCGATGCGTTCGCACAGCTCAGCCAGAACGAAGAGGTCGATAATGAGGGGCGCTGCCAGCAGCGAGTCCTCGCAAGTGTTGTGCACCACAATGGTGTTGTGGCCACCCATCATGATCTCGCTTGTGTACTCATCCATGGCACGCTTGCTATCGCCCACGTATGGCACATACTTGATGACCACCTGCGACGCAATCGGGAATAAAGAAGTCATTCACCACGTAAACCATATTTAATATTCACATACAATAGAGCTGACGCTAATCTTTTGCCACGCATTGCAACGCTTACTATATGAAGTGCATCCCAAATTATAAAAAAAAGCAACGCCTAATATATATATATATATATATATATATATATATATATATATATATATATATATATATATATATATATATATATATATATATATATATAGTTCCCGATTATTCAAGTTCCAACAGGATGGTCATTTTTAAATGCCAACAGGAACACGATGCCTGCAAGCTCTAAGCCACTTGGAGGATATAAGAAGAATAGCACTTTATAAATGTTTGTCATATACATTAGAACCTCATTTTTTCGTTCAAGTTTTGTATAATTTCCCAGCGCCAACGTTCGCGATATCGTAATCGAGCGAAACTGTGCGATGTTTTAGTGAATTTGGATTGTGCGTTTTTCCGTATAATGCGGTTTTCCACGTTTTTTCCCCCAAAACGTATGCATGAGGTCCTCCTGTAGAGAGTGCCGCAAAATGTTTGCAACTAATGTGTACACGGCTGTCGTGATCACGTGCGCCGCGACCTGCGCGTTTCCTCTTCAGGGAGGCGTCTGTGGAAATTGCCGCGGCGGCGTGCCGCATGTGCCACAAGCATGTGCCACCAGCGTGCTACAAGCAGTGACACGCTAGCCATATAGCTCCATTTTGTCGGCGCGGGACTCCCGCGACAGGAGTTGAAATCTAAAGCCGCCTGCGCCCGCACGATACAAACGTATATAGCGCAACTTAAGCATAGCGAGCAGTCGTCTGCATAATGCAGCCAACTGAGCGAAGGATGGGCAAAAGGGGACTGCTGCAACGTTTTGCTACTTACGCAATGATCCGGCTTCTCTCCCGGGGCGTAGAGGATTGAGTTGCTGTCAACCATGTCGTCGACAACATTGCTTTTGCTAATTTCTTTGGATCGGAATTGCGCCGGAGCCGACAAGTTCTTGCCGTCATTGTTGCCTAGGTGGTTGTAGCTGACGATGGAGACTGGCTTGATGCCGGCTGACACGAGGAAGTCCACAAGCACGGACTTGAGCTTTGTCTGGCCAGATTTGAAGTCATCCCCAGCCAAGAAGACCTGGCGCTGCCTGGCTAGCTCCTGAAGTCCCGGTACGAGGGTGTTCTGAGGGGATCCGTTGATGTAGGTGCACTGCGAGTCGAAAACAGTAGTTTTACTCACAACACGGCTCACACTGTATGAACAACGGCAGGAGTGTGTTGATGCGAGCACTGAAGCCATAATACGCGTCATCGGCGTCGACAGAGGGAAGGGTTTAAGGAGAAAGGGGGGGGGGGGACAGGAGGTTGACAATTTGTAGGTGTATATTGTCTGACCGCTCTGCTCTCATTGACTGCTCAGCCGATGTAGTACAACTTGACTTGACACGGTCCGGAGCAAGCTTTCGCGTGCCGAGTTTGTTCGCCTGCCACCCCAAGGCTGTGTAGCCGTTAAACCGTGCCCCAGTGTACCGAATGTGATATATACACGCACACATACAAACACATACATGCATTGCATAAAGGGGGAAGGGGGGTTTCCACATCCCCCATTCGCGGCGGAAAAAATTTCTTGCTACGCCCCTGACACGTGTCGCTGAGACATACGTACAACTGAGAATCAGCGCGAGCCTGGAGACATTCCAAGAAACACGCGAAGAGATGTGTACCACAAAAAAATTGTACGTTGGCTAATGTTTCCAAAACGGTGAAAGAAATCGAACGAACGATGCATGGTCGCGACTTTTGTAAAAAGAAATTTGTAAAACACACTATCTCACACTTTTGTATTTCTTTGCTGCGCAATCACTCGCGATAGTAGGGGGGGGGGGGGGACAGGAGGTACCTGCCCCCCCCCCCCCCCCCCCCCCCCCCTTAGCATGCTAGCACCCTCCACTAGCATGCTAGTAATGTAGGTTTACGTAATTGTTGACGTAAGAAGAGCGCCCTTCTTGCGACACTACTGAACTACGAAACCAAACCAGAATGTTACATTGCGGCCACCAGTGCTGTCAACGAGGTATTGGCAGTCTCTTCAGCTGCTCCGCTAGTTATCGGTAACCTTAACATCTTGAATTTTAGCACCCTCCACAACTTCCCATTCCAGAAAATCCTAAATTCCTCCGAGCTTATAAAAATGAGTTTCTAAGACAGCCAGTAAGAAAGTAACAGGCGTAGAGCCTCACCCCTTCGAGCACAGCGGCTACAGCGAAGATTGTCGACGGAGAGACCTCAGGGTGGTTCTTCTCGATGGCGTCAAGAAGGTTTGCAGCCGTGTCGTGGACACCGTCAGTGACATCACAGTAGCGCTCTGTGTTGGCTGTCCAGAGTACGATAGTCTTTTCCACTTTGCTCGATGCAATGAAGTCACGGATGTCAGCCCGAATGCGTTCTAGCTGTCGCTGTTTGTTTCCTGTAGAGCAGAATAACATACAGTCGTCAAATTAATAAACTGTTACGTTAGCATATTCTTGCCGCTTCGCGTATACCGCTATGACGAGCGCATAAACATTTGCATCTACGAGTACATAGAACTGAACTGGCTTAGCGAGTCCCTTGTACAAAACTCCTACTCTTGCTTATGGATGCACTAAAACAAATGCATGCAGATTTGCCTACCTGGTATAACGTTGTCGGCGCGGTCCTCCTGGTTGGCGGCAACGAAGGTTGGGTCGAAGATACCAGGCCGAGGTCTCATCTTCTCCATGTGGGGCGCCAACTGATCTTGAAGCTGCACGTCGAGCACTCGGGCCCTGCGCATTGCCTCGGCCATGTTTAGGCTAGAAATATCCCAACCGTCAAAGACCACATCATTCGGATTCACCATGGGCAACAGGTCTTTCATCGGAACGTGCACCTCTCCCTGTGGCCCGTTCCCCAAGCTGACTGTAGACGCTTGAGTGATGGACCCGTAGTAGTTGGCATGCTGAAAATACGGATACGTTAAGTTGAAAAAAAAAACAAAAAAAAAACGATGGCTTCAGACAAGCCGCCAATATAGCATGCACTTTGCAAGAATATTCCTCAAACCTTGTTCGCAGTCTTTGCCACCTCAATACCAAGAAAAAAAAACGTGCACACAACCTTCAGAACACATTTTGTCACCCGTCATGGTAACTTAGTCATTACGGTGTTACGCTGCTGCACTCGAGGTCGCACGTTCGACTCCGGCAGCGGAGGCCGCATCAGATCGCGGTTTTAGCACGCGAGAACACCAGACTTTAAGCACTTGCGTTGCAATTGTATTGTTAAGTGGTTCTGTCATCTACGACACAATTTTCTCACACAATTTTCTCGACTGCATTCGCCACGACCTCTTTTTTTTCACTAGAGAACGTTTGAGCATACTTTTCCAACACCGTGTTCAGACTATTTGTATACCGTGTCGTCCACAAGCAAGCTGCAGCCAATGGACCACGGATATGCCAGCATCCAAGCATCCAATAAATGCAAGTGACGACGCCCCTTTGAAGTTCTCGCACCAACTCACCACCTCGTTTCAGATTTTGGCGGCGTTTATCATCGGCCATACATAGTCCTTAATCGGCAAAGATGAAGTACATGGTCCTCTGAAGGGGCCACAGACCTAATGTACCAAGTTTCAGGAAATTTTGTTGAGCCAATGCGGATAAAATTAAAAAAAAAAAGACACCTTGAAATTCGTGACGTCGTGCCGACATTCAAGTGCACAAATTACGGTGCGAAATTTAAAGATGACACCTTGAACTCTACTTTCCGTTGTTTAATAAACGGATGATGGTGAAATTAACGAGACTTTTCCCAAAATAATTCATCAGTGTAAATTCATTGATCGTTTCAGATTAGTGTTCCTTTAAGAACAGCTGAAAAATTTAATGCTGTGTGCATCTCCGGAACACCATTACCAGCACACTTTGCAGGGAGATGTGCTTTCTTTGATTTCAATAAAACAACAAAATTTTGATAAACTATATCACGCGTAGCGTTAAATCTCTTCACAACAGCGTAACCTGCAGTCACATTTGCAAAATATTTTGTATGAAAGTGTACTAGGAGGACCCAGCAGGTGTTGTATGCCCGCTTCCCAAACGTCTGCGCTTTCTAAATTTGCTTATAGTTATTGGTTTTTAAAATTTACTCAAAGGACGTCCCAAGGACAACGCATCAGGACGCTTTTGAAAAATCCCACACACATGAATAGTCAGCCTCTGAGGCGTTTGGGGTAGAAAGCGAAACGTTTTTTTTTCATTTATTAACCCAAAGCTTATATATATATATATATATATATATATATATATATATATATATATATATATATATATATATATATATATAGAGAGAGAGAGAGAGAGAGAGAGAGAGAGAGAGAGAGAGAAAAGATATGGAGTAGGCCTGTACAGATGAGGTGGAGACACTTATAGCCTTGGGTTAATACATGTAATATATTAGCCCAAAGATAGATAGAGCTATATATATATATATATATATATATATATATATATATATATATATATATATATATATATATGCCCCGCCACGGTGGTCTAGTGGTTATGGCGCTCGACTGCTGACCCGGAGGTCGCGGGATCGAATCCCGGCCGCGGCGGCTGCATTTTCGATGGAGGCGAAAATGTTTGAGGCCCGTGTACTTAGATTTAGGTGCACGTTAAAGAACCCCAGGTGGTCGAAATTTCCGGAGCCCTCCACTACGGCGTCTCTCATAATCATGTGGTGGTTTTGGGACGTTAAACCCTAGATATTATTATTATTATATTATATATATATATATATATATATATATATATATATATATATATATATATATATATATATATATATATATATATATGCAGCGGTAGGAAAAAGAGGTCGACAAATGTGCGAAACAAAACGTTAGAAAAACTTGTGTTTCGCACGTTTGTCGACCTCTTTTTTTCTACCGCATATATATATATAGCTCTATCTATCTTTGGGTTAATATATTACATCTATTAACCCATAAACTATAAGCGTCTCCACCTCATCTATACAGGCCTACTCCATATCTTTTCTGACTGCGATGACCTCGAAAAGTTGAATATTTCGCCTTTGAATCTGCTGCAACGAATTTTAGTTTTCCTTCTAATGGATGTATCCTGGGATGTGTAAAGACAAATTCATATTTGTGACAGCCAGTTAGCGTCCCTTGTCCGATAGACACCCGAAGGCCCCTGAGCGACGTATGCGGGACGTCTGATTAGTTTCTTTTTCTCTTTTTGCACAGGACGGTTACGCAGACATCCGCGGTATGCCAGCTGAACTTGCAGGGATCCCCAGCAAATGTAACGTGTGGCGCTGGTCCTCCCTCGGATGTTATATGGACATATGTGGTCCATTTGGCTGCAACACTTGAGGTTACGGGGCGCTGAATGGGATCCGTTTAGGGAAGTGTGGATCGCTTTAGCGCACTCCCGAGAACTGATCACGTGGTTTGAGAATTGAGCACACGGCATCAAAAGACACCAGTACAGTCATGGACTCTGGAAATGAAATGATCGAGCGACGACCGCAAGCGACCTGTCGCGTCGCGCAGACACAAGAACATGAACCAAAAACGAGATAACACCGTCACGGAAATGCAGACTGGTGCCTATCTGCACGGTACTCCTAGCAGACAGGTCTACGTTAGCATGGCACTTTAGTCTTCTTACGAGCGTTGAATGTGAAAGCGCGGCGTGTCTGGGCGTGTCGACGTTCATGACACATTAAGTCCTCACTTGATCATATGATCTTGCAACTTGAGGTTGTTTCTTGGTCCCGAGACTATGTCACATGGCGTGACCACTTGGTCATGTGTTCGAATTGGGTAAATTCAATTTTGAAGGTGGGCCACGCCACCCGAATTTTTGGGGGGTATGTGGGCCGGCTCGGTTTTGACACTGAAACCTGACGAAATCACTTGGTAAGATGGGTTTTGGTGCCATCGGATGTTGACGCCCGATTTTCCGCTTCACGGGGCACACAATACTTTCGCATTAGAAACGTCATTATTGAAACGACGGAAGCGTACAATGGGATAAAGGTGGGCGCGTTACATCAGCCATGACGTAGGCGCGCACGTATGCAATCTGGTAGCGGCGGTTCTCGTATTATTGGTTCATGTTTTCATGGATGCGGGGCGCCACCGTTAGGCTTTAGCAATCGCTACGTTATTTCAGCTTAGCTAACTGTTATAACGACTCCGAGGGCTGAAAAATGCTTCTTTTCGGATTTGATGTCTTGAGGGTTGTAGTATATATATATATATATATATATATATATATATATATATATATATATATATATATATATATATATATATATATATATATATTTATATTTATAGTGCAGCCTACAGCATTTTTAATGATATCGCGTGAACATCGAACACGTGGCCTGGCACGCGAAACGAGTGCAATCTGTGACACATGTTCTTTTTGAGGAGTCAACACGCCCGACATTTGTTACTTGCGAGGCTCCATATATTTGACTAACAAGTCTTGGCAGGTGCTGCTCAATTCCTTTTCTTATTTTCTTTTTAAAATCTCAGCTTATTGGCGTACACGCGATGCGAAGGAACAAGAAAGAGTGGGCGTCGCTGATGGCACATATTTTTTTTTTCCTTTCTTTTAAATGCGAAGCATTTCTTAGGGAACTTCTGCGACTTCTATCTATCTATCTATCTATCTATCTATCTATCTATCTATCTATCTATCTATCTATCTATCTATCTATCTATCTATCTATCTATCTATCTATCTATCTATCTATCTATCTATCTATCTGTCTGTCTGTCTGTCTGTCTGTCTGTCTGTCTGTCTGTCTGTCTGTCTGTCTGTCTATCTATCTATCTATCTATCTATCTATCTATCTATCTATCTATCTATCTATCTATCTATCTATCTATCTATCTATCTATCTATCTATCTATCTATCTATCTATCTATCTAGCCGCCTACGACTTTGTGCTCTCCTGGCCGTTTCGTTAATAGGATATACACCAAAACTGGTATGGCGTAACATGACTTTATGACGAACATAACTGACAGGTCATAACATGAAAATCATGATATCCATGTCATGAACGACATGATTTACATGCCACTGTTTTGGTGCTCTTACGGCCGTTTCGTTAGTTTGATATATACCAAAATTGGTATGGCGTGACAAGAGTGTATGACGAACATAAGTGACAGGTCCTAACGTGCAAATCATGACACGCATGTCATGTACAGCAAGATTTACATTTTCACGCTCATGGTGCGCTGGCGGCCGTTTCGCTAGCTTGATATACACCAAAATTGGTATGTCGCGACGTGACTGTGTGACGAACATAAATAACAGGAGTTAACTTGAAAATCATGACAGGCATGTCATGTACAGCATGACTTACGTGCCACGCTCATGGTGTGCTGGCGGCCGTTTTGCTAGCTTGATATACACCAAAATTGGTATCTTGCGACGTAACTGTGTGACGAACATAAATTACAGGAATTAAGATGAAAATCATGACACCCATGTCATGTACAGCAGGACTTGCGTACCACGCTCATGGTGCGCTGGCGGCCGTTTCGCAAGCTTGATATATACCAAAATTGGTATCTCGCGACGTGACTGTGTGACGAACACACATAACAAGAGTTAACATGAAAATCATGACACGCATGTCATGCACAGCATGACTCACGTGCCACGCTCATGGTACGCTGGCCGCCTTTTCGCTAGCCTGATGTGCACCAAAATTGGTATCGCCTGACGCGACTGCGTGACGAACAGAAATAACAGGTAGTAACATCAAAATCATGACACGCATGTCATGCACCGCATGATTTACGTGCTACGCTCATGGTGCGCTGGCGGCCGTTTCGGTAGCTTGATATATACCAAAATTGGTATCTCGCGACGTGACTGCGTGACGAACAGAAATAACAGGTGGTAACATCAAAATCATGACACGCATGTCATGCACCGCATGATTTACGTGCCACGCTCATGGTGCGCTGGCGGCCGTTTCGCTAGCTTGATATATACCAAAATTGGTATCTCGCGACGTGACTGTGTGACGAACACACATAACAAGAGTTAACATGAAAATCATGACACGCATGTCATGCACAGCATGACACGTGTCACGCTCATGCACCGCTGGCGGCCGTTTCGCTAGCTTGATATACACCAAAATTGGTATTGTGCGACGTGACTGTGTGACGAACATAAATAACAGGTGGTAACACGAAAATCATGACATGCATGTCATGTGGGGTATGATTTAGATGCCACGCTCATGGTGCACTCCGGCCATTTTGTTTACTGGATATATACCTAAATTGGTATGGCATGACGGGAATGCGTGGCGAACATAAATAGCAGGTCACGCAAAGTATATATGTAGCAGAATATATTTCATTAGCATGACGTATACCAGATTATACAGGCATGCATGTATGACAATCTCGCGATATATAGCGAAATAGATGTCACGACATGAATGACTTCGTTAGCTCAATGACAAACAAGATGATGTATGCAGCTCTTTGCTGGCTGCTTCGCATTACATCGATTCCCAGACTGCGTGGGATCTGCCGATTTTTTTTTAAATTTCGAAAGGGGTTCCGTTAGGCATTGTAGAACATGGCATCATAGATATACGCACAAATTTGCTTCGTATGTAGGCATAAGAGCGCACATAACACCCTCGCTTGGTGTGTGTCCTCCCGAAATAAACTGTGTAGATTCTCGAGCCTTCACCGCATTCGCGCACCATCGCCAATCTCGCCGCTTTCGCAGTTATGAGAAGCTTACGCTATAGGGTGTTTAGCCGATGGAGGCGAAATGCTAGAGGCCCATGTACTTAGATTTAAATGCAAGTTAAAGAACCCCAAGCGATCGAAATTTCCGGAGCCCTCCGCTACAGCGTCCCTCACGGTCATATCGTAGTTTTGGGAAGTAAAACCTGAACAATTACTATTATTGCGATAGCAACTATATGGACAGTCTCGGCTGGAAAATGTCCGTCCCCGTCGCCGTCATTCACCGTATATGTATACGTATGTATATATATAGAAAAGCCATAAAGAAAAATAATTCAGAAATTCTTTCCGACGCGCGGAATCGAACGGGCGACCTCGCGATTTGCAGCCCGCCGCGTTAGACGTTAGGCCACGACAGCACCGTCTTTCAGCGTGCTAACGGCGCGCTATTTATATACATCATGTAATTCAGCATGCTTTCTTAGTGACTACATAGATGGCGCGACGTGCGCGCGCCGCTCCTGCGATCGCCGTTGCTCTTCGCTCTACAGGGCGTGGTCGTTTAAGGGGCGGCCGGTGGGGTGCTTCGCTTCGCTCGCTGCAGCGGCCGCGTTTGCGAAAGGAGCGCGCTGTTCAAACAGAAATAAGTAACAACTGTGACAATTAGTTCGCGCTCGTCTTGTGTGTACCTGTTCGTTCGTTTCGTGCGTCCTGCTTTATGTTTGAGCAGTGCGCTTCAAGTGTCGAGCTGTGACGCATTAGTTCGCGCTCGTCCTGTGTGCGTTCTTTTCGTGCGTCCTTTGGGCTCGAGCGACGCGCTGGCAATTTCGAGCTGCTTTCCATTCTTCGCGTTACATTACAATTTATTGCTATCGCATTCATTGCTTCGCCGTTGCGGCGAAACTGTGACTTTTTATTATTATTAAGGTGTTTAGCAGTGCCGGTTTACCGTACGGCAAGTACAGAAATACCGCACTGCCGTGGTCGGCACGCAGCTTTATTTTAAACTTTCAGCCGCACAATTTACTCACTGCGTACGGTAACGTGATGAGATGATCAAAGTGGCTAACAGAGGTCTTACACACTAAAAAGCTGCGTGCCGACCAAGAGGTTGGTATTTTGGCATTTAACGTACCGTAAACCGGCACTCCTAAAAAACGTTATTTTCGCGTGATATGAAAAAAAAAAAAAAAGCGGGATGTCGTACTTGTTAAGTTTGTCTTGGTAAAATATGTGAAAGATTGGGCTGAAACTACTATATAGCCACTGAATGGTGCCATATATCGTGAATTCTGGTCGCGTGACAGCCTGGGTAGGATGCTTTAGTTGATGCCTTTACAAGCTAACTTCACGAAAATGAGTTGATGTGACGTCGGTATAGGTAGCTCTGCCTCCCATCTCGTGCGCGTATGCATCTCGCGATGTGTCTTACCTGTATTTTGTCCTTAGTTCTCCAGGACAAGCCCAGCTTGTTGGCAAGCGTGGCGGCCACCACGGTGGTGCCGTTGTTGCCTCCCATGCCGACCAGCATGACGCCCAGCCGGGGCACGCGCCTCTTGGTGCGAAACGTCATGCGGACGTCGCGCGGCCGCACGCGGCACACGTTGCCCTCGACCTTGGCCTCGGACATCGAGTACACGTAGTCGGCTTCAATCAGGTCGGCCGAGTAGCGCACCGTCGGGCTGTCGATCTCCACTTTCACCATCTTGGATGCGCAATCTGCTCCGCACGGACACAAGCGCCGTGTTAATGACAGTACCTAAGCCTCCCAGCCGCGCGGTGCGGACATAGCTGCAGACTCGCCCGAGGAGGAGAGGGCCCGGTGCCACGACTATACGCGTCCCTTTTTAAATGACGTCGTGGCAGAAGGCACTGCTCCTGCTTCGACGAGACTGTCGCACAATTCATCTTTCAGCAAGTGATTTCGCATAATTCGAGCAGGCATGAAATCACCAAGCTTTTCACGACTGACAGTTTGCCACTCACGACATCCCTCACGCGTGCTGTAAAATAAACTGCCACATTCCTGTTTGTTTAGCGCATTACCAAGAATGGCTGAGGCTTGTGCAAAGCAGGAGGAAAAAATTAATCATGGCGCGTAAGCAGCAGTTATTAACTATAGGTGGTTACTCTGTAGACGTTGTATACGAAGCGGGTGCATACTAGATGCCCACTGTATAAGAGACACATTGCAAGGGGATTTCACACCTGCTCCGTATTACGCTGCGTTCTTCGCAAGTAAGGTCCCTAAAGGGCTGAGCTAAGGTTGACTGCATGTTGCATGCTGGCATAAAGGCACCACATAACAAACGAAGGTGGAGGTCGAGCGTATCGTTCGATGTTACCTAGCGTGGAACTTCTTCGCAAATTCACGGAGTGAATTGTTGTCGTTTTATAAGGCATGTCACAACAAGTGAACTATACTAAGAGTCGTGCGAACTAACAGATAATCTAGCGCCACTCGTGCAATCCTCTACATGTTCATGGCAGTATATAAGTTTGGAGAGATTCAGTTGTCCGGCAAAGAAAGCAAAGCAGAATGGCTCCGCGTATGTGTTTTTTTGTTCTAGAACAATCGCATCACTGTCAGAATAAAAAGAAAAGGTTAACATGATTAACGGTTAATAGCCAAAGTGTGACGTTAAACGTGTTAGATATGCAGTGGTTGTTATAGCATAAATGGGAAAACATTCGCGTAAAGAAGTCTTTCACACGTAGCCCTACTTGACTGCGCAGAGACTGAAAGCGCCAAAAACAACTTTGCTCTAAGTGGAGCGATTCATCGAATTGCTAAAGTACTAAAATACCAATGATATTTGTACCAAAAGTAGCACAAATACGAATCGCGCGTCGAGACCTCAATTTGGCACTGGGTGCACGCAAATAGTGAACTCATTGCCATACAAGTAGTGTAATGGCGCTAGCCGCCTCTGCGCAGTATCGCAAAATGCTGCCCTATATAGAAACATGCCATGGAAGGCCGGTACATCACTCGTAATCGTGCATTAGTGTCCGCGGACCGCTGCAGTAACATTCGACAACACAGATAAGCTCGAAGCATTTCGCGATACGAGGTGCAAAACAAAATATGCGTGACACGCGCTCTTCATTCGATAAGAACCGACGACATGCCAAGCGAGCTGCCAAGACATTCCGCAGAAAGGTGCCCGGCTAAAGCATCGACGACAAGAGAGCTTTAGCTTTTGCGCACCCAAAGTTAGGGGGCGCAAACCGCCGGGCGTACGAAAGAACGCAAACCAGTAACCAAACGAACGTAAGCAGGGGATGGGGCTGTCGGAGTACAAAAAAAGGCCTCTTTGGGTACCCAAAGCCGTTTGGGTACGCAAAATCTAGAACTCCCTAATGGCGGGAATGTGGGTACCGAGCGCAAGTTTCAATCCTATATCAGCACACCTCCCCGCAGGCAGCGTTAATTAAAACACTGGTTAGCCTCCAGACTGGAGGCTTTTCGAATCGCGCATATGCCGGGAGCGAATGATAGGAGTGAAACTTGTGCTTTAATTGCGTAGGCGGCATCACTGCGGTATCGATCCGGTAAAGGTATCACAAAGGAATGAACCATGTAATGATAGTGCGACAGGCCATCATGCGTTATGGCTGCTTGCTACGCAAAACTAACTACATAAACAGGAAAGCTGTCTGAATAGATTCGCAACTTGCTTAAAGTTTTGACATACCACGTTGTCCGCTTGAAATGATCCACTTGCAGTCGATGACTTGGATGGCGCACACCAGTGATGCTTAAGAGTGTTTTCATTGTTTTGTGTATGTGATTGTACGTTCGTTTTGTAGCTTACATGACCGTGTGGCTTTCAACATGCGACCACATTACCTCATATGAGCCATGTGACCACGCAAATATTTGGAGACATGAGGGCAAAAGCAAATGTTCACGTGGGGATTACATAAATGTGCCTGGTTTGCATTGTATTTCATGCTCTGCGTATTAGGTTGTCACCCATGTAAACTGTAAATGCGTTGTGTGCTGTTTGAGGTCCTTATGAGCAAGAGTTCTTCGAGGGAAGTGGTACACAGGGTTTCATGTGTAGATAGAACCAAGTTTTGGCTGAGCCGCACGTTTGATACAATAACTTAAATAAACGCTCTCGTGATGAGCGCAATTTTTCAAAACGCTAAAGAAGCGCATATTAAAAAAGTCATATTTGCATACTAAACGGTCGTTTGAATATGCCATGTTGGCTGGGGTTTTGCACTGACCGTTACCATAGCGAGAAGCTGCGCAGACATGTTCTCACAACCGTGTTGTGCAGTTTGTTTGTGGGAGAAAAAGTAAAGATGCTTTCCGCATTAACAAGAATGTTCGAAAAGTCGAGAGCATCCTGCTAAACCTTTGTGCAGCCAAATTTCGAGCAGGCGTCATTTTACGCATGTTTAAGGTTCATAAATCACGACAGTAAGTTTCGTGCAGATACAGCGGTCCTACTTACGCAAAAGCCCCCCTAGAAAAAAAAAAGCTCACAGGGACCCTCATGCATCCGCCTCAGTCGACTCGAAGGCGAACGCGATCTTCTTTTTATTCTGTAAGTCGATGTATTGAACCTACCGCGACCGCCTCCGAAAGCTTTCTGCAACTAACGTGGTTTCGCAATGCCACTAGGATCGGAGGCATTGTAAGCTTTCTGCACCTCGCCTTGTTTTCCACTGCCACCGAGATCGGCCCACTTTTGACCGGGCAACGATGTCACGTGATGACGTCACAAATTTTGGCGATCTGTTACGTCATTATGACGCCATCCCGTGATGATTTCTTTTTTTCCATCACTCGTGTTCACGCCGCCGACGTGGGACGCCGACGCGGGACGCCGGTCAATTTTCGCGTTTGGTGGGGCATCTAAGGCTTTCGCCTTAAAACGATGAACGAAAGGTGCGTTCCATTTGTGGCCCTATAGTTACAGAGAAACAATGTGTAGCTAGGCATCATGGCGGCCTATTACAGTGTCACCGTTGCTGTGACTAAATTGCCGAGTTTTCAGCCAATGTGGGTAAAGTATGCTCTTGAGCTTTCACGCCGTTGTAGGAGTCCTTAAGTGGTATGTGGAGTGGAGTTTTCTCACACTTTTGTTTCGAATGCACAAGTGAGCTTTCTTATGCCTCGTGGCAAACGACAGAGCGGGTTACGTTATCGCAAGAAAAATGCCCATATTTTAGTACATGCTTAGCACGGCCTTGAAGATGACAATTTCGATTTAGTCCTCCTGGTCAGATCAATTGAAGGTGTTCTCAGACGGATTCTTAATGATTATAGTTACAAAGACATACGAAAAGAAGTTAATACGGAAAGCGGGACTAAGCTCTGCGCGTAACCTTTCATTTTTCTTTTTATCGTTGCGTGCTAAGAAATGGCGAGAAAGAAGCCAAAATTTCAGACGAGTTTAACCGACGAACGAGTGCGGTAGCATGTGTGTTCGTATTTAATAGCACAGCTCGTTGCTTTTATCGCATGTATATTCCGCCAGGAGCCACACACTGTTTTTCTAGAAGGTCACTGTAGTACTGAGGACACGAAGTGAAGTGGTGCCTCGTGAAGGACATTTGTTCAGTACTGCTGAAAATACCGACCATGTTTGGCATGCGCAATGCTATTGCCACGAGAAGTTTTTTTTTTCTCCTTTTTTCGTCATGTCTAGTTCCCTGTTTTTTCCCCTATTTTGTCAACACGGTCGATGGAGGCATGTTGCGGGACAAAACCTGCAGGCAACACTGATGAAATGCATGACATGTCTGTTCTCGTCCGCAAGCAATGCAGTGTTTCAAAGAGTAACGCTAAAACAGGATAGAAAGTTGGGCTAGTTGGTACCATGGCATCGCTGAAGCAGCGCGAAAGACGTAGACAAGGCAAGCAAGAGTACACTCAGCGCTCGTCCTGCGTGTTCTTTCTTTTCTTGTCTACGTCTGTCGCGCTGCTTCAACGAAGTAACGCTAAACGATAGCAGCGTAAGAGCCTCAAACTTTCCCTGCGGCAACTAACGGCGTCGCAGCCTAGGGCGACGGTGACAGTTCCAACTGCCAACTGCCTGACAAGAAGACACGATAGTGATTATAAGCGAACGTTTGTTGAAACTACATTGGCCTGGTGGTCTTCAGGGGGCGCTGAAGTTTGTGGGTGGCAGGCTGCCAGACGAAAAGTAAATCGCACGCAAACGCTCTCAGGTTTTCGTAAAGGTATGAGCGCTTTGATAGCAGAAATAATAAAAAAAACTCGCCAGGACAGATGCTCACTTATAAATGATGTTTATTTGGAAGTTCTTCACTAAAGCACTGACTCGCGCATGTGCACACAAACACATCACGAGGCGTAGTCATGCAGGGCCAGCAAATCTAACTATTCAGAAAGCCCATTTATTTTTATCATCTGCCTAGCTTAAGTAA
The DNA here is from genome assembly GCF_013339695.2 of Rhipicephalus sanguineus. Classification (NCBI taxonomy): domain Eukaryota; kingdom Metazoa; phylum Arthropoda; class Arachnida; order Ixodida; family Ixodidae; genus Rhipicephalus; species Rhipicephalus sanguineus. The sequence goes on from NC_051176.1 coordinate 174,346,814, forward strand.
TCTCCCTTTCCAGTCTTGCTAATGATAGCCGCATTACAAGATAGCGGAATGCACTCGCATTCTTTACAGCGCGCACACATGTGCGAACCACCCACTTGCAAACCTTACACGACTCTGATAACCATGCAAGACACCGGCCATCTGGCCGATGTGAACTTTTCCGCAGCTCAGCGGGATCCTGTATACACATTATCATAAGTGCACGGAACAAAGGGCTTGGCACGTGTTTTCGTACATACCAGCTTGTTCACCTTCCGTTTTCCTTGGTCCTTAACCTGGGCGCACAGCCCGTTGGTTTACAGTTTACAAGGGACTGTACGCCCGCCGTGGTAGCTTAGCAGGTAAGGTGTCGTGCTGCTAAGCTCGAGGGCGCAGGTTCGATTCCCGGCCACGGCGACCTTATTTCGATGGGATCGAAATGCAAGAACACATTTCGCCCCCATGTATTTGGATTTAGGCGCACGTTAAAGGATCCCAGGTGGTCGAAATTAATCCGGAGTCCCCCACTTTGCCGTGCCTCACGTTCATGCCGTGGCACGTAAAACCACACCAATTATTAAGGGGCTGTGAACACGGCATTCGCTTAATGTTTTCGGCCAGATTGCGCGATGCAATGTGCACATACGCCGTAACGTCAATCTCTCTTTGGCTGCCGCTTGTATGGGCGTTCGTGGAGCGTTGTAGAGCGTCTGTCCTTTCAAAGTTCTTCTACCAAACCGCTCATACTTTACGCTACGTTGCACCAGCTGGCCCAGCAGACAAATATCTTGAACTCTCAGATTTTTTTTAGCCGCTCTAACGACCACGAAAGCAATACTGCTGTCGTGGTTGTTTTAGCGGCTCTACACCACCTACCTACCTATCTACCTATCTCCCCTCCGCCCCCCCCCCCCTCCAAGAGGAAGGAAAACATTAGAAAAAGAAACGAACGCTATTCAAATTCAACAGTTCAGCATCACGCCGAGAATCGGCAGAATTCGTCTGATCCCATTATCATTAAACGCGTGTGCATGTCAGTGCTGCCATCAGGCGTAGTAACTGTGCTCACGAATTCCTTAGCAGGATTTTTTCTCCCAACTTTTTGAAAGACGATGGGACAGTTGTACAAAATTGGTGTTTGTCGTTTCTTGCCCATCGTCGTCTTTCGCGCTGTTTCGCCCAACTACCCCTTCTGGTGAAGTGAAGAATGGGAATCGTGTTGGTGGGCAACAAGTGCAGGACATTAGCTTGAGGAAGCATTATTTCGTGCACGTCGCCACTGTACTTGTTTGACTCAGCAACAGGCGGCGTGCGTCCTTCATTTAAACATTCGTTCTTATATGCAAAACAATGTACGCTGTTATTGTTGGAACTAATAAAAAACGTGATCACACGATAATCGTTAGCAGGAATGTGACTCCCTACCATAAACAGAGAGAAAAACAAAAACAAGCTTGTTTTCCACAGTTATGATGTCTGTATTGGTGCTCGTTACGCTACCGTATTCAGTTTGCTGTGTCACACGTTGTTTCGTAAATGCAGAGCAGCGAGTGAAGGTGTTTAGCTCACGAGATATATGAAGGGAACAAAATGTGCAGCAGTTAGCGCTGCAAGTTTTTCCACCGATCGTCATGTGAGCGAAAACGACAGTTGGTTCTCACTTGCAATAATACAGGGCACATGGTTTCTGTGGGTGAATCAGCTTTATGTCAAGCAAGAGGTTACGGCGGAAAGCATCACAGATCGCTTACAGAATGGAATGTGTATGCCTTGTACCCCAACAAACGGTCTGTTTTTGTTCCGTGAAAAACCTACTATTGTTTCAAGTGTTCACCCAATTTTCATGAGCTCCGCAGCAGCAAATGAGTTGTGTTTAATGAAGAAAGTGCACTTGCTGAAGCGTTGACACATATGCCGAGCCTTTGACGCTACGGACCCACCTTTTTCTTGGAGAGCAGCACCGTGTCGTTATCATTTGCAAACTGAAACTTGAACTCACTGCGACACACACTCGTACCAAATAGAACGTCTGCGAGCAATGAGCTTTAAAGAGGAAAAAAACAAACATCGGCACTAAATACCTCGTCATTCTGACCGTGGACGACTGTCATGCATGCACAATGCGCACTAACGAATATCCTGCAGTGAACAGCTTACACTGAAAACCACTCAACGTTCTAACTAGGCAAGCGTGCACTTGCAACAACACCCTTATCCAGGGACTTGAGGAGGGAGGAGGGAGGAGGGAGGGAGGGAGAGTACATTTTATAGAGCAGTAGGGCACCTTGCTCTTGCACGAATGGCTAGGCTTGAGTACAAGTGCAATTTTATACCACACCTCGAGAGTTGAAGCCAAGAATCGAGTTTTAAAAGGCACCATTCAAAGTGACTGTCATGTGTTTTATTCATTTATTCATGCGTGTACAGCCAGCGCTGCAAGTGATGAATGCACAGAGAATATATTCTTCTAACATACTTTGGTCACTCTACAGAGAAACAGAAAGCTTACCTAAACTTGGCGATAACACTAACTGTTCAGACGTCAAACTGTGGAATTTGCCTAGGTCTATGCTTCGATACAGAAGCAAATCTTATGGCAGGACACAGATCCACGGGAGGTTCTTGGAACAACATTTTCTACCAAAAGAAGCTGTGGCCACTCATTTTCAGGGCGACTGCAATGGACTTGCCGCTTAAACAAGACTTTCGTTGAAAATGTTTATAGTGTAGAGCTGTTGGGCTGTGGTCAATGGATGTTTAATTAAATCTAATGAATCCCAGCGCAAGTGACACCAACTTCGATTCGTCGGGGCCGAATATCCACTTTGACCAAAATAAGCGTTAAGCTACCACTTTAGTCGACCTGGCCATCTTAAAAATGACAACAGTATGACACTTAACTATTATCTCGATGCGCCAGAAGTTGAAACTATTAAAGTTATTTTCAACGAGATAACTCTAAGATGTGTAGCTCAGTGGCCGTCTAGTGATGCCAGCATTTACAGCGAAATGAAATGAGCACAAAAGCAGTTCGCCTGTTCCAAGATTACGTAGCACACATCACAAACATCTCATTTTTTTTCGTAACCTAAAAAAAAAATATTTTTTTACATAGAATACACTGCACCCAATGAGGAGTGACTCAAGCACAGTCACATATGCACACGCGACGTGCAATATATACTGCAATATTAATACGAGTTACTTTTCTTTATCAGTTAATATTCTACCACCTTCATGAATTTAAGCAAACGCCATAAGTAGTTCATTCACCCAAGCTGTATTTACGCAGTGCAAAAAGAAAGCTATGGCGTTGCGGAACTCCTCGTTGGGATACAGACATTCGATGTAAGAAGCAACTGCACCGAGTGCCCGGTGAATACAACCTCTCTTGTGTTTAGCTGAATAACAGTACATGACGCAACGTAAAAAAGAACGGCCATTCGGCCGCTAGGTTTAAGGCATGGAAAGAGTGAGAACATGCTGCCAACAAAATTGTAGTTCCCCATAGCCTCACCGTTCTGTACATCTTGTTGCACAGGTCGTATATAAGGACGTGACACTTGCTATCGTATTAAGAATTCCACTTCTCAACAAGATCGCGTCCATGAGGTTAGGTGAAATCATTAAAAAAATGAAACAAGGTTCACAACCCAACATGCTTCATAACTGGCACACTTGAACCACGTAAACAGTTAGAATAACAAGCAGGAGAGTGTGTCATCTTTTATACGAGGATAAACTAACAATCCCCCAAAAATGGCGTCGAGTGGTGGAGCTTTTCAATGCTTTCGAATACTAGTAACGGCTCAAGGGCGATATTTTTTGAGATTTCAAGCACGCATGAAAGCGCCAAAAGAAGCAAGAATGTACGAAAAAAAAAAGAGAGAGAGAAACCCTTTTAAGACAACCAAATAATTCAGCTTATACAACATACCAATAATGTGAGGACAACCTACGGGTTTGCTTAGAAGCACAAATTTAATAAGAAAGCGTAGCTCGCATCCAACAGTGGATGGTGGCGCTTCAGGGCACGGCGTAGTGCACAGGAAGTGAACAAGTTGGCAATAAGCACCATGCCGACTGATTGATGCGAGTTGCTTTCTTGGGTCACTTGGGGCGTTGTAATGGCGAGTGATACGATGCGGACACTAAACACTGGCTAAGTGCTTGGGAAAATGGGCGATTACAGAAATTAGTACAACTCCACGTTAGAAAGGTGAGAACACCAGAAGTTGGAAGCTTGTAACGCATTTTGGTTGCTGCAGTGCTTGCTGTGGAGACAGACGCATAATTCTGCCATTAGCGCGCAAACACTTTATGGAGGTTGCGCCAAAGCATGCCAGTTTCTTTCTTGAGGTTTGTAAGTGACCATGTTGAACCAATAAGTGCCACGGTGGGAAGAAACATTGAGATGTTAAACAGATTCCCGCTATTTGGCATACTCGCATGATGATTTGAGATAGTCCGAAATGGTAGCTGTCTCGGAACCATTCAAATTTTTTCAACACTTACTGTAAGACCGCATTCGCCAGTCACCTTAGTAGACGAATCAATCTCATGAATGTTTCCCCGCATCAAAGCGCTGCAATAACCAATGAAGGAAGGCATGAGGAACTTCTCATGACGAGACAAGGTTGCACCTTCTGGTTCGTACAAAGGGATCGCTAAGGGTGGACCCAGTGGCACACAACACCATTCTCGACACAGCCGGAACTGAGGCGGTACATGTATCCGCGTGCCCCTGAGGCTTTCAGGTCGACACCGACCAGTGCCTAAGCTACTGGCGCCACCCGAAGCGGGCTGAAACAGAGAAGAGAACTTAAGCATCGCAGCGCTAAATGACGACAAATAGACAGTCAAGGTTCAGGAGGCTCGAAACGCTGCCCAGACTGGAAACGAGAGACATGTTGCATTGAACGTACCAGCTGCGTGCCACATGCGAGGCCAAAGAGGTGACCCAGTATGCCTCTCTCCAAGGCACTGTAACCCTACAGCAGTGCTCCAAAGCTATGAGGCAGCTCACACCACACTGCCTAAATAGGCACTGTGTCGAGCATAGGGATGCGTCTTGTAACTTTTTAAGCAAACAAAAGAAGAGCTTCGGGGACAGTACGCACGACGCTATGCGATCAGTGACAAACAGCTGTCAGGTTCTGATGCAGCATTTCCCATTTCCACTTCTGGGACAAATCGTTTCGGTGCCTCCCTTACAAAATTTGATTCGCTCCGGAGCGTAATACAGAGCACGGTGCAGTGCATTATGCGCTCTGGACGACATGCACTGGATATTGGGCTACACTCGGGTCATCCGGCGACCATGCATGCGACTCCATGCGGCTGCATTAAAGTTCCTGGGCAAATCTCTAACCGTGTCCCGCGCGGGCGCAACACTATCTGCCGGCACGAATAGCCCGGAGAAAGTTGCCAGAAGAAAATATTAAAAAAAAGAACAATTTTCAGGGTTGCAAGCTCCCATAACAAGGCCATGGTGCAACTTACGACTTGTTCAAATTTTTGCTGTACCAGACAATGTGTCAGAATCAAGATGACAGGTTAGCTCAGAATGGAATAAAATAGGCAAATAATCTGGCAAAAAGAAAAAAAAAACGTTCATGCACAAATGCACAGCGCGTCCGCATATATGTTATGCGGTCAAAAAGCCCGAAGCAGTCGCGGCAGAGAAAGCTATGGCGGAGGAAGGAAGAGAGAGAGGGGCTTCTACGGGCTGCGAAAGACGCCATGATGGCGGCCTCGCTGCTCGTGCGGGCAGCCCTGGGACGCGGACATTTTGAAAGGCAAAAAAGAATGCCGGTACGCACCGCACTTACGCCGGTCTAAGAAAGCTACCAGGTCAAAGAGGCTGCCAAAATCACTTTCGAAAAGAAAAAGACGCATGCCCCGGTGCACATTACTGTCGCAGAAATAGTAACCGCGCAGGGCCCGATGGAGGCGCGCATGGTAAACAAACAGTCCTTGCCCGCATCGTGTTTTTGTTTTCATCTCGCCTTTGCATGTGCAGTGGTTGTCCTTCGGCTTGTTTATCGCAGTGCGTGGTTAGGCTATTTAGAGAACAGCTGGAGCCAAATTCTGGCGTCATTTTGAGAGTTATAATCAGATATCTGCAACGTTTAGATACACGCTATACTTTTTAGTTATTTCGCATAACCTTCGAGACTACAGCTATTTCGGAAGTGCGAACTGCTATTCAATACGACTAAATACACGAGACAACCTTCAGTTACAGCCAATACGAGAACTCTATTCTATTATTATATTTTTAATGCTCAAATACGCTTCTATGCTGTCGTTCGCTCAACAAAATCATGCAAAAAGATGCTTATGCTTTAGCGCCTATTGATAGGAGAATGGCTCCACACTCCAGGCGCAAACCGAATAAAACAAGTGCTCAGCTGGAACATCATAAAACAGACAAACTAATGCCAACGTGAATCCCGCATCCCGATTCTCCAACTGGGTTGATTAAATAACGACGATCGAGACCGACACTCGAACATTTTAACTGCGGCAAGCATTGATTATCGATGCGAAAGATCGATTCTAGCCGTTCGCATGGGGAGTGGTGGAACATGGCTTGTACGGAAGCTGCGTTGTGCCCTGTTTACCAATACTGCGCTCTGTAGCACCAATGGAAGATTTTGAAACGGCTCTGGCAGCAGGAGCCTCTTGGCAGTGCTGCCGGCATAGGGTTGAGTGCGCGCAGGCACGCATTTCTGGTTTGGGGTTATGTCCTGAAAGCGGCACCTACCGTGTGCTGGGCTCTGGAAGAGAGTGGGGCAGCGGTTGCAGCAGCAGCAGCAGCAGCAGCAGCAGCGGCGGCGACGAAGGAAGGCAGCCGAACGCAGCTGATGAACTCTCGGGAGTGCTCAGCCGGAGAGGCGAACAAGTGACGACCGGCAGGTAGCGGCGACTGGCTTTTAAGCGCGTCTACTTCCGGACTGGCGGAAAATCGATCCTCACATCGAATCCGCTCGCCGAGAGAGAAGCGCCTAGAAGCGGAATTTTCCTTCGCCGGCTACTGCACAGGCGCAGCCGGTGACTAGGCGTCTCGTTGCCACGGAGACCTGGTCACGTGGTCGCAGCGGGAAGCGAAACAACAAGCTGTGTGTCACGTGGGGTGAACATGACCGGCGCGCTCCGCGAGCGTAGAGGGAAGCGCCGCCGGTGTGGCCATGTGGCTGCTAACCTTGGCACCGGCGGCGGCGCGCTCGACTGGCCCGACGGTCGCTGACCGGCGGGCCCCCCCCTCCTGTCGCGGCTACTTTTCCGAGCACACCAGAGCGTGCGGAGAGGCATCCTTGCCGGGGCACGACCGGTCCACAACTTCGTCTTTATCGGGCTCGCTGCAGCTGGCTCGCAAAACTGGAACCTATTGTCACGAAGCGATTGAGCGAAATGCTGCCGCTTGGCACCCACCCAATAATAACAGAACAATACATATAAGCTCGACAATATATTCACCATACATACATCCCCAATCCCCTGTGTAGAGTAGCCAATCGGAGGCTTTTCCGGTTAACCTCCCTGCCTTTCTGCTTCCTTCCTTCACAATAGCGAGCACGGTTTTGGAAGCCTGCTGGTAACTGTTGAAACTGCGGAGTAACAAAAGAGGAAAGACGAGGTCAGTAAGGACAGAAGCAAACAAGGATGTCCTTGTTAACCTCGTCTTTGTTGCGCTGGAATTCTAGTCATTAATCATGCTCCAAATGGCTCAGTAACGTGTTTTATTGGATTGTCCTACTGGTAAGGAATGATTATTAAACATGGCAGTTCTCATTTACACAAAACATACAAAACCCTGTAGAGAATGAAAGATATTACACTAACTAAATATTTCTGTGCTTATTCATTTTTGTACGAAGCCGTACAGCAGATGGAAAGCTCATATCTAGGGCATTATCATGCCACCAGTTATATCTAGAATGAATAATGATTTTCTGTTTCTTTGCAACATCAGCTACCGGATTATGGGTCAGGATAATGTAAGCTTTCTCTTCCAATGCTCTTCCTTTCCGTGCTTCGTGAGGGGTGGCGCTCCGCCGATGTTACCACAGATTTGAGCTACAGGAATCCTTACACCAAGCTGACCTGGGGCCCCTTAAACGACCACGCCGAGTCAATGGAAAGGAAAGACAGCATCGTAGTTTTGGCACTGTTGTATGTGATTCTCAAAGCGAACTGTCAATCTTCTTGCCAATCCTTGTTACTTCATCGGAGTTTGCAGGATACACAGCCTAACCATGCACATTTTCTATCGTGAAGTATGCTCCTGAAGTTTCAACACGTGTCTTCTTACTTTTTCTTTCGTTTCGACTCATAACGTGCACAAACCAGCAACAAATAGTCGTGTCCCTCCACGTCTGCTAGTGCGCGAAAACATACAGTGGAGCGAAGGCGAAAGACGCAGTGCTTAGGAACGCGAGAGGGAGTTGTAGGCAATAGGCAGTTTTAGAATAGCGTACGCTAAGTGAGCGTTAGCGTTTGCGGCCCGCTATTTTCGTCACTTAACGGGAGCCCGCAAGCGGTTAGCGTATGGCGCATGCGCAGTTGCGCGAAAACCCAACGCAAAGCTTTGCGTACGCTATTCTAAAACTGCCTAATGACATAGAAGGGAACCTATTTACATCGGTGCCGCATTTACACAAGTTAACTGAGCGCTGCCTCTGAAAGCGCAAAAACAAAAGAAAACGCGAATGGCCGTAGGCGTGAGCAGGGTTTCCCATCCGGGGGGGGGGGGGGGGTGGTACGAAGGTTCATCGCAGCGCCCCCGCCCCCTTGTAATTCATTGTACGAGGCAGATTTTGCGCCCCCCCCCCTCTTAGGTTATTAGGGGGGCGGCCGCCCCCACCCTGCGCGCACGCCTATGCAAATTTCGATATTGCACTTACTTGGAGAAATACATGCAGGGTGTTAGTTTTACGTTGCGCTTTACGAAAGCTAAACGCACGGAGGGCTTTTAGCGGCCTCTTCAAACACAATGACAGAGCTTCGGGTTTGTGCGCACCGAGTTCATAACTGAATATGCTCGCTTGGCAAGCGCGGTGATTCGCGCGATTAATCGAACAATTTCAGAGGTGGTAGGTGACTTGATGGCCGATATAACAAGACAGTTTTAATTAAGTTAATAATTCAGAAATATTGTTGCGCTTACATAGGTGTTTCACGCCTATTTAGGAGGCTACAAAAGGCCAGAAGAAATAGGGGGATCATGGAGACAAGCTGGCAACATAATAGGTGTCACACCCCCCAACCCGGTAAACACACACACACACACACACAAGTGACTGACTGTCCAACTAGGACGCATAATGCTAAAGTATTTTGAGAAGCAGTTTGTCAGCAGAATTCAGCGAACAGCTTCCTTTAACGAGTGCTACGGATGCAGGGCGACATACAAAGGCAAACTATAGGGACCATGGGCTGTTCACTACATTTTTGATGGATGACGCTTGCTTGCCGTATCAATACGCTTATTTGGGCTGTTTGGCGGGGCATATCATATAGTGATACAGGGCGAACAGGCGGGAAGTTCAACTGTCAACAACGCTGTTCTTTATATAGCGTCGTTGACCAGGCTTCTCAGAGTTAAATAAAATGTACTTCTCAAGCCACGCTTCTCGAGTAGTGAGAAAGAAAAATAACGGCGCGACGAAGAGACGCCCGATTGTTCCGCCATTGCGCCCTCTTGCTCGTTCATATAGGGCCTGTTATTAGCGCTGCGGCAGCAGCATGCTGATGTGTGTAACATAGGGAGGGTCACGCCAGCGGAGGCGTTATACGACAGTCTGCGTGACTTCTGTTCGCACATTTCTTTTCACCTTATTCGCCCCTGGTAACGCGGCGAGTTCAGAGCATACAGACGACAGCCGTTCTACGGTGCCTAGAATATACTTATAGCCGTGCTCTGCCCGCCAACGACTGCGCCATGAGGACGACTAAGGTGACTTCAGACAAAACAACAAGGGAAACGTGAGAGCCGGACCGCATCCGCGGTGCGGTCCGGCTCTCACGGCAGCAGCGCGCGGAAGCGGCTCTCGCCTCCCCGTTCTCTCTCCACCTCTCGTACTCTGTCTCGGCGCTTCTGGAAAAATCTCGACGCAGCGATGAGAGAGACTCGGAGAGAGCGAGGGCGTTCGTCTAGGCATTGATACGGTGTCGGGGGAATGCGCTCCAACAGGACAGGGAAGTAACCGAACTATCGTGCCGGGCTGCGAGACCCCGTTTAGGCGCGAGTTCGCGCCAATGCACTGCACTCGGGGGAGGTAATCGCGCAAGGATTACGAAATCGCGGTAGCGGGTCTCGCCCGAGCTGACTGCATTGGCTGTCCGCGCGAAAAGGGCAGCATGTCATGCCGGGACCGGGCGCTTCGGTTCTCTTCGAAAGGCCGCACAAACGGATTGGCCATTCGCGCGCCCACAGTGCGCGGCACCGCCATCCGCTTACGTGCGAGCAGGTGCGCGGAATAGTAATGGCGCGTAATAATAATGCCTCGGCAGTGGGTATCGATAAATACGGAACATGACGAGAAGGCGACAGTAAAGTAAGAAAGATCCCATGCTCTCGCATAACCCGGAACGACGACTGCAATGACAATCAAACCGAACAAATGCTTGAGTGCATGTATGGCTGCAAAGCAGGCAGACAGACATGCGTTGGCTCATTGCCATCACTCTCACAGAGCACAATCTCAAGTCTAGTTTATGTTTTTTTTTCAAGGCAAGGCTGCATTTATACGCAGAAGAACAAAATGAATAATGCATGGAGCATGAAGACCATGTTTAACTTAAGGATTCAGCTTTATATTCTGCATTGTTTTTCACGTGCATGAGCGTTTTATCTATTCATATTTAAGTCTGCACGTCCACGCGGTAGCAGAGAGCCTAGCGAAAGAAAGCGCATTTGCTTAAGCGACTCGTATTTTGAAATCCTTATGAATGCATTTCCGTGTTATGAAATCAGAATGCGCATATGATAAATGCCTTGTTGTCTGTGACGGCTCGAACGGTGTGACGGCTGTGACGGCTGAAGCAGTGTGGACAGCTGTGCAGTTATTCGGACACGCACCCAATTTAGTAACAAAATTTAAATAAAAAAGGCAGGCATATAAAGCCGGGAGCCTGGGAAAGAGTGAATATACCAAGAATCTTTCTCTGCTGCAACCTCGGCTTCAACTACGCGCATAAATTATGTGCAAAGTGATGCGTATACTACGTGTTCACAGCACACGGACTTGCCAGGGCCAAACATCCCGTACAACCTCTCCGTTTTAATATTGTAAAACAAGACACATTTTTTTTTTTTTTTTGCAGAAGGGCCGGTGTTACTCTAAATGGCTTTCTGCATGTGCGTGCATTCTTACATTTAGACTAGCATGCTTTCTTCCAGCAGTTTCACCTCTGTGTCAAGGTCATGGCCACAAATGGCGATTGGAGAGCTTGAAAGCTCGAACGCACTTCAACCGAAACGATGCCTAAGTTGCACACGTTTTGAAAATCATCTAAGCCTCTACAGTCTAATTCCCCTCCCCCCCCCACAGAAATAAATAAAATGATTTGTTTACCGTCTCGGTCGGTGAGCGCTCAGACGTGCAAACAGCGTGACTTACACCCCAACTTTGTTTGCTCTCTCGTTCCCAGCACTTTTTAACGTAATGCTTTGCCGTCAACCGTGCCCCGAGAGTGCAGTGCTGGCAATCATTGCTGTGGTTGATATTGTTTACCATGTTTTTGTCCCATTTTCTGTACCACAGGTCAACAAACGGAGCTCTAGATCCCATCACTTCGTTTGCGTGTCCCGAACAGAGCACGCACCTTTGACCAATGTTTATTACTGGTCATTTATTTTCATTCAAAACAAGGCAATTCTTGTGCATTGAAAATACTCGTACTTTCTTGATCTCCAAGGGCTCGTTCATTTGCTGCTAGCGATGAATGCAAGGAACACGCAACAGGCCTTTGAAGTTCCAATAAATATTTAGGAATCTCTAACACTGCCCAACGTTCCTCTTGAACATTTCTCCGAACGAAGCTGGGTAACTTGCGAAAGAACGATTCCCATCCCACGTTGGTCAATTTTACTTTGGTGAATTATCCGTTGAACTGTGCTCGCTTTAGCGCTCACGCGGCCTTTGCCTGCTGGTCAATAGATTAGCCGGCGCATTTTATACGACATAACATCCTGAATTGCTCTCAAAGACATAAATCAATCAGTAAGACGGAATGTTTTCGACGCATTGAACGCCACAGTACTCCACGTTTGAAGGCGGGCTTAGCGTGGAAGAGAAGAATGGTCGAGCCCGAAATATCGTGATGACGGTGCGGAGAGTGCAGAATCGAATCGGGGAAGGACAGAAGAGAGTGAAAAGAGCCTTATTTTCCCTCTCACTTTGAGCGTTCGTAAATCGATGCTGCGCTGTCCGAACCTCCGTCACGTACGTACTACAACTAATTCACGCACGCTTCCACCTCGAGTTATCACTCAGAAAAGAGGTAGCACCGCCGATGACTGGAGGACTGCGTCACTGAGTGGTTTCGATTCATGGCGCGCGCTCCAGAGGCTGCACCTGCAGCCCGTTATTTCCACACAGCTGTGGTCGTAAAGAAGAAGAAGAAGAAAAAGCGAGCAGCTTAGCGTTACGCACTTTGTCGAGCGAGAGAGACCGGCAGCCCCTTCACGCACTCCTCACGCGTTCTCGGGTCACTTCTCCCGGTGCCAGAATATTCTCGAAGACTACGCTGTTTTACAGAGCGCTCGACCTTCACCTTGTCTCTCTTTTCTCTACCGCGCATGCGCGCCCTTATGGAAAACGCAAACTACCAAGGTGCGCCAGAGGGAAACACTCGCTTGTCTGATACAATTCTGACATCCAGGAAAAACAAACGAACAAACGAACAAGCACACAAAAATACGCTTCGGGAGAGAACTTAGGACACGCCCACCGGTCGATTTGGCGGGAAAAGGCGGCGCTCGTTCTTGCTCTTGTTTTTTTCGTCGCCGTGTGTTATTAACCGACTGATCGACTGGAGGGTAGTAGATACAATCATGCGTGCACAGTGCATGTAGCGTAATGATAATAATTGTTGGGATTTAACGTCCTAAAACCACGATATCGTGGTTTTAAACCCCCCCCCCCCCCCAATAAAAAATAAAAAACACAAAAAACTGATTATTATTTTGGAAAAATGTTGCAGGTCCCCTTTAAAGGCGATATCGAAATTGATTGCGCCCGGCGCGCATGAAACGCGACCACTCTGTCCGTCAGATCAGAAATACTCGTGACAAGGAATTGACGAAATTTGAATGAAGGCCCGTCGTGGCCATGTCCTTTCGTGAAAAGCGGCAAGTCACCTCACTTGCGCCAGCGGATCGCTGGCGTGTGATGTTTGGTGCTTATCTGCTTTCTTCGAGCTGTGTGCAAGAAAACCGCAATATCAACACTTCCTTTCTGTCTGAAGCATAAAACTCAGGAGCAGCCACTGCGGCGCTTCTAGCAGACAGGCAAAATAGTTTTTCGCTCCTGTTTATATTTTCAGAAAGCACCATACATCTCAACCAAGGAATAAAGTCTTTACTTGAGTATTTCAGAACGCTTGCCGATTTTGCTGATCATAACCTGCTTCAGTGCGCATTGATTCAAATTTCGTCACTTCCTTGTCACGTGTAGTTCCGGTCTTACGCAATAGAGAGGCCGCATTTTCTGCGCGCCGGGCGCGATCAGTTTCGATATCACCCTTAAAAATCGATGATGAATATTTCAAATTGCTTGCAACTCTCGTGATTTCTAAAAAAATGCGTGTGCCATAAATTGGCACGCACTACAATTTTCTAATATAAACGACCGCCCTCAAGTCAACGATTAAGACGTTAATTAACGAGTTTTTGTTAATTAGTCGCGTCAATGTAATTTTAGTTGCGGCGAAGTATTTCCGCCTCCAGACAGTGTTCGTGTGCGAAAATGACAGGAGTGTGACTGTCATACAAATTAAAAAAAATATGTGTATTTCCTTTAACGAAAAACACCCTGTGTGTATATCAGTCAGGAGTGAGAGCACAGCACATTAGTTTGAACCTCTGATAGAGAAGGAGGAGGAGGAGGCAGGTTCATGAACCACATATGCATATATGTATGTTCGTATGTGCGTTTGTGTACGTAAACCGTTAAAACTTGGGGGTGGGGGTGAACACTTTGGTCCCGCCCTCTGGCTACGCGTAGGCTACAGAGCATGCTGGCTTCGGAAATATGTTTTTCGGATTCGGGAAGCGCCAGCAGCATCGGCTTGTTTCTTTAGGTGTACATCTGGCGCTATCTCCACTTTTTTTTTTTTCGTATACGGTGCCGAAGTAGAGATGTCGTGCCGTAACGCTTGCAGTTAGAGTGCCTCGATGTCCTCCTCCCCCACCGCTCGGGGCGGGCGAGGAGGACATCGAGGCACTCTACTTGCAGTGTATCGCTACCATCGGCCCAGCTGTTTTTGACCGGTTTACTTGGCGGAACCGGTTTTTGGAACGCGTCATACGTGGTTGCTTGTCAAACAACGCGGGAAAGAAAAACTGAACTTGAATTTTGTGACCCCCGCGAGATGACTAGCAATGCATGTTTTTCATGCATATAGGGACAAACCAAAAACCAGAAGAAAACTCACATATGTAGATGTTTGGCGACGTCTTCGGTGCCACCCAGAGTGCACGGTTTTTGAAACGTTTTGACAGCGTTCAAGCTAGAGCTAGTGCTCTTAATGCCTCTGTCCATGGTAACAAGGCAGCAAAAAGAAGTGTTCGGGGGAAGTTTTGTTCTTGCCTTTTGGTATTGAGCTCGTGCCTCGGTCTGCAGGATACATTTATCATATTTCTCTTACCGATTCTGTATAATGATATGGCCTTGTTCTGTACCTATTGAAACGCTGAGTATGCATTTTAATAATTCGATATGTTGTCCGTAACATTGTTATGGAAATTTAATGGGGTATATAATATGGAATTCGCATATACTCCGTAAAATTATACGGTAATCATACGGACTTATTGGTATGGTGTACGGAACGTTTCAGTAGAGGTGCACAGCAGCGTGCCATATTAAAAAAAAATAATTCTTGCTTTTCCATGCATCTGATATTACGCGCCAAGTTGCATTGCTGTAGCGTTACCGAGGTAGCGAAAGTAGTTGCCGTCGATTCTTTAAGCCCGGCCATCGATTAGCAGGCGTCTGTTTACTGAAAATCTTGTTATAGAACGTTTTTAATTTTAACGGCGAAGCTCTTTAAGGGGACACTAAAGGCAAATGGTAAGTCGACGTTGATTGCTGAAACAACTTTCCAGAAACCTCGTAGTGTTTCATGTCGAAACGCCGCGCGAGGAAGAACAGGACGCAGTAAAGAACACACTGGACACAGGTCCTGTGTGTTCTTTACTGTGTCCTCTTTTTCCTGGCGCTACGCTTCGACATGAATCTATGCCGACTCGACCAGTACTCTACGTAACTCGTGGTGTTTGTTTCGTGCCAAAGAAATGCTTATTTTGAAAGAGAAATCACGTTTCAGTGGTCCGCACAGCGTTAACGCATTTCAAATAGGCCGCCTGAAAAGGCCTCCTCACGTAGCGTTTGCCTTGCCCAACGTTGCCCGCCTTTACTACCCGGCGGCCGAAGCTACGATTTCTGCTATGAAGGGCGCGTTACAAGACTTGCCCAAGTTGCGGTTAATCTCGTAATTCTTTGCACGAAAGCGCAGCGAGCCCGCACGAAGATTTGTTGGTTGTTTAGCACACTGTCGCAGAGGCACGGCACTCAGCCATTCAGCCACTTCGAACATAGGGGTTTATTTGCGGCACCCATTGGAAAGTCACGTCGGTTTCTTTGCTGCAGCTGCTGTTGCTCAAGCGGCGCACACTATTCAGGCACCCGGCAACATAACAGGGATGCGGCATTTTGTCGAACTTGCAGCGACTTTCATGAGCGTGCAAAGCACACGCAACAGTACGCGAAAATACCACTGAGATAACGAAACTACCACTGAGACGCGACCGCGTGAACGGAGCGCAGCCCGACGAAAACGGAACTTTTAGACTACCCGCGCCGTTCTGCTTGGTAACGCCGGTAACGCCAAGTTCTCTTAGGGGCGTAGCTCCTCTTAGTCTAACCAGCGCCTCCTCTATTTCTCAGTGCCTGGGCGAACGCTCTCTTCGGGCCGTCGAGCGCGCGCTCCGCGTCCGCTCGCCGCTGCCGCGTGGTGGCGCTGTGCAAGTAGACTACGGGAAGCTGGCGCTGAATGGCCGCGCGTATCACAAAGCTCACGAATTCGTGTTTGCATCCGAGTTAAATTGCATTTATGCTTCTTGCAAGCTTTCAAAGGTACAGGGGGATGGAAAGAAACGCGAACATAGCTGTTTTTCATCACGCTCTAACCCTGGTGGCAATAAAAAGACGCTAGATGGTCTTTTAGTGTGTCGTGGATGACGTCGTCTTTTCATCAATCATCCAGGCTATAACCACTTGAAAATAAATGCGAAACAGCAAAGAATGCAGATGCCGCATGTTCGCGTGTCTTTCCATCCCCGCTGTACGTATTCCGCAGGCAGTCTGTCAGTCCGTGCTGCCGGTTCGATACTTGCACTCGAGCTTGATATTATTCGCGTTTTATTTTCTATTTCAGGCTGTTGCAACCGCCCCAATGCCTTATTATGTCATACTGGTTTGTTCCTCTCTGCAAATGGAACAAAGAAATCACGATTGTCTTTTTTTATTTCCCTTTATTGTTAAAGAAAAAAATATCACAGGGTCCCATATACATTCATCTAAGACGACTGAAAGGCAAAAGCCATCTTCTTCTTTTTCTTTCAGTCAATGTATTTAACATTCCCTGCCTCCCTCTGAGATACCTGAGGAGGCAGATACTGAGGCTACAACAATCCGTCGACAAATACAAAGACGAGCTCAAGCAACTGACAACAGGCCGCGCCATTCTTCGCGCCTTTCACATTGGCTCAAGTTGAGAGACGGCACTACGATTTTATACTTGAACGACAACGTCTGTTCACACACATCGGTCAGTGTTGCAGGAAGCGCGCGGCATATTTAGCTTTTTTTTGTTTGTTTTTCGTACCACCACGATTTAACTGGTTTAAGCTTAGAAATGGTGGAATCACTTGGCATAGTTCCTCTTTTTCTGGCACCAGCTGTTGCTTTCTCCCGGTGGCAACAAATGCAATTTTCAAAAGCTTTACGAAGGGAACGGGCGATCACGTATATCCCTGGAAGCAGTCTAGTGACATTCCATGCTATTTAGCGCATGAACTCCAGGCTTGCGCATAGTGTGCTACACCATTAGAAGGTAGCGCGCATCGGGGAACTTTAAGCGCCCAAGCTTTCAGTATTAGCTCTTGGCAAATGCTGCTTTCGAAAATCGACTTTCAGACAGTCAAAAACCGACTCTCAGTCAGCGAACGTAACGGTGACAAAACAATTTTTCGCGCATCACTGGCATGCGCTCTTTGGTATCGGGCTAGCAGACGACGCGCGAGCGTCCCGATCAAATAGCCGCGAAAGACACATGCCTTCGAAATGGGCTGGTTGCCCAGAACGACAAGTGCTTCATGATTCCAGTTTACAAGTTTTAATTATACTTTAAACAACGCGAATACAGCCGAAAATTGAACCATATAGCAACTTCGAATGCAGCCGCGGCATTCGTCTCCGCGAGCGACGACGCGTCGGCGGGTCTACTACGGTGGCGGCGCCCGGCGGCTAAAAGCCGCACTAACGCCGACGGTCGGTTCCCATTCCGCTCCGCTCCTTCGCCCAGGCACAGAAAAATAGAGGAGTCGCTGGTCTAACCTTGTCACGTCTCCGTTGTCCGGCGTAAATGGCAGTATCTCTGTGCGGCGTAAACGGCAGATGGCGCTGTCTCATAGAAGTACATGCATACTGCAGTTCAGGGACGATATTCTAGATGGCGCTGTACACAATCCGTGTCGTCATCACCATTTCTCGTCTCATTTCCTAGATGGCGTTGGTCCAATAGAATTGTGTGCAATATGGCGCTTGTGTGAATCGACACTAGATGGCGCTAGAAGTGCCGCTGCTCTCCGATTGGCTGCTGCGCGGGCTGCGCGGGGATGCGCGGGGAGCGAGCGCCTTTCTCATTCTCCTGGACCGTCGCCGTGCGTGTCGCGGATCGTTGGTGGAGCATGAACGATGCGCAGCGGCGGGCGCTCGCTTGGCGGCAGCCAGGCGCATCCCGAGACGGTGCGCGCCAAGGACGCCGCTGCGAAACGGGCTCAACGAGAATCGGATCCCGAGACCATGATTGCTTCAGGAGCTTCGCCCAAGCTCTTCATCATTCACCCGTGGATATGCTGTAATTTTTTTTTGCATGAGTGAAACAGAAACGCGCAAGAAGCATTTTATCAGGTCTTGCAATGTACAGAATGTTATTGTTTTATTATAAATAGCTTGAATACTAGTGATTAATTGTACTCGGGACTCTTGACGTCATCGGGCTCATTCCAAAATTTCCCACTGGTGGTGCATATCGTGCCCTACATTTACCTTAATGTTTCGATTAGCGAAGCATTGCTGTTGATAATACTGACGTTTCAGGCGTTCTCAAACATTCACCTTTCACTCTGACATAGTAAATTGTTATTTGCATTTAGCGTCCCTATAAGGTGTCGGTAACCTGTGCTCCGTCGTAAAAAAACTATCATCATGAAGAACCGACACGCGCTCTCTTCATTCTCTTTACACTGAAGCTGTTTAACGGTGCTCTGTCGTGCAGAACTCCCACAGTGGGTGTGAGCCACAGTTGAAGGTCAACATGAACAAGAACTCCTCAGGCGGGAAAGAGAAAATAAAGAGAAAGGGAAAATAGAGAGAGAGAGAAAGAAAGAGAAAGAGAAAAATAGAGAGAAATAAAGGGAACAAAGACATAGCAAGGTAGAAAGACAGAGAAAGGCATAGAAAAAAAAACAGACAAGAAAAAATAGAGAGCAAGACAGATAGAGAAAGAGAGAGAGAGAAACAAGGAAAGAGAGGGAAATAAAAAGGAACAGATACAAAAAAGAGATACAAGAAACAGAGAGAACGAGAAAGAAAGAGAAAAATATATAGAGAAACAAGGAAGGCCATCCCCCAGCTTCGCTCTTCCTTCAGGCATGGCACCACTATAGCGCGAAGCTGCCAGAATTTTTTTGTTTTTTGCTTCGCCCCCTTGTTTTGTGTAAAGTACGTACGCCAGCAAAAAAAAAAAAAAAAGAAAGGTAGGGTTTTGTGGAGAAGGCACGATAGCTTCGGTGCATGTTCCATAGTTTTGTTTAAAAAAAACAATGTGTGCCACTCATTCGGACCATTTCAACATCGCGGTGATTGTAAGCGCCCCCAATGCACCGTAGCAAGTTCTCCGCGCACCAAAATCTCAACAACATAGGGTATGGCGACACAGTGAAAAGCTGACGTCAGAGATGACTACGGGCCATGTTTGTTTACCTTCACTGCGTGCTCAGATGAATGCCTGCGTACGTCCTACAAACAGGAAGCGACTGAACCAGGGTGGCAGCATGTATATCCAGCGCCGAATGTCGTTCTACAACGATCCTCGAGTGCAGCTGTAGATACGCATAGGGCTCTCCTAAAAAGAATATTGTTTTCACGTTTCGACGCCTAGCAAAACAACGCTTACCACAGCGGCCAACAGAAAGACGGGAACAGTCAACGAATAGCGTTGCTATGCGTTCGTACGCACAAGTGAGCTAAAGCTGCTGTCACAAATGGACATATTTCCGTGTTGCGCGCCTCACCTGATAGCTCCCTGTACTTCCCGAGCCTCTACGCAATTCGGGAAAAAAGAATTGCATATACACCCTCGATTTACTAAACTGAGCGGTCAGGTAAAGGCAACGATAGCGCGGCGCTACGTGATGCCAAGGCCCTAAAGGAATGGGCAGAAACCGGTTACTTCTCAAGGTTTTCATTCCAAGCATGGCTAGCTAGTTTTTGGGAAGGCGATTGAAGACGGTGGCAAGAATAGATAGTTGGAATAGATTTCTGTAAGATTGCTCATGTAACTAGATTTCGTTGCGGTTGAGTGCTATTTGCCTGTTATTGTACACGTGGTGGCTCATGGTCCAACTGCGTCCCGTACGTATGCCGCCACTGTTGCCATGTGCTGGTTTAAGCTGGTACGAGAAAGATAACCCATGAAGTCGGTAAAGTTTCCGCGGCACACAAGGTGACGATTACATCCCTCTTTCCACGCCCATCAGCAGACGCCCAGCAGACTTCCGACGGGCTTCCTATCGACCTTGTGTCGGCTGGCTATATTTGGCACACAAGTGAGGAACGGCAGCTTTCCGGTCGCAGTGCGGCGCCCGAGCTCACAACGCTGACTCGGGAGCAGAGTGCGCATCCGGTGGGGGACATATGCCTATACAAAAGCCACGTCTCAGATACATACCGGTTGCGTGCGACATCCGAGCCTGCTCTCACCGATCCTGACTGTACGTGGAAGTGAGTCGGCACTGGCGCAAGATGTAAAGAGGCACACAGAATAAGCCCGCGAGACGCGCTTTAATTTGTATTGCTCTTTTTTTGTTGCTAGAAGGGCAAAAAATGCACGGCTGGAGCATGCATCGCTGGTCAGTTGGTAATGAAGGGAGGCGCGTAGGGTTGGGTGTAAAGTAGGGTTGGAAAATAGGAGCCAGTCGCATCATTCAGTTGGTACCTTCCAGAGCTACATTTTCGCATTATTGCAAGGCTACGTTTCGTCTATTATCAATGATGGTCAGGAGGAGGGGTGGGAATGCACTTAAGGCAAAATGACGGGTTGAGGAAATTTCAGTGTATGACTTTGGTATAATGGAGAAAATAGTGGTCGAACAAAGAGGTCCAGAACCACCGTTTCGACCAGGGGATCTATCTCCGACCGCCCTGACCAAGACCCTTGTGGAAACGTTCGTTCAAACTTGGGACACTCCTCACCATGGGCGTCGGCAGGATTTTGTGTTGGGGATTGAAACCCATGTTACGTACGGGTAGGGGAGGTGCGCGAACGCCGGTGCTGCTTGGGTGGGGGGGGGGGGGGGGGGCGAAAGGGGACTGCCGACGCCCATGCTGCTAACTCGGCCGCGGTTGATCAATTCAAGCATCTACTTTTCTGAGAAGCTTCTGTTATTTCTCTCTCTTTGTAAGCAGTAAAGGTGACCAAATTTGAATTCGCCGCTCGAGTCGCCCACAGTGTAGATTCTGGCGCGTCTCTTTCTTTTTTCCTTCTTCTTCATGACGGCAGTAATGGTAATGGCGGTTAATGACGCTAATCACCCGAACTGTGAAACGCGGCGAGCACTCACAAAGAAGATGAATACGATCAATAAACTAGACCACGATTGCGCAGGTGCCGTAAGTTAAGCGATCGTATCTCCTTCGCTTGTTATTGCGTTCATGCGCTGGATATTCTGCGGTCCACACTAGAGGTGTGCACGGGCTCCGGGTAGCCCGAAAGCCCGAGCCCGACCCGGCCCGCGGGCCGGGCTCGGGCGGGCCGACGTACTTTCACCTCGGGCCCGGCGCAAAGCCTGACTCAAGCCCGAAATATAGAGAATGAGCGGGAATTGTTTTCCAGCACGCATACAGCGCCTTTTCCACGAGCGCCCTTTACCGCTTTTCCTTTCCATTCGCTACTTTAAACAAAAGGGGAGCAGGTAAAGCACTGCCTCTGTTGCACTCCGACAAACAGAGAAGTAACACCACATGAGCTAGTGACGGCGCCACGCGACTGTTCCGCGTTAGATTTAAGGCCAAATCCCATATGAGTGAAAATGCACGCGACAGCGACGAGCGACCCGACGTAGATCGCCGCAAGCTGACGCTTGCATTGGCATACCCCATACACCTGACGGCTTTGGCGAGCGAACTCCATTGTTGCTGGCATGAGGCCGTCTACTTGTATAGCAAAAGTGCCGCGAACAGTCTCTATTAGCGACTGTTCGTCGTGTGTTGTTTGATCATATTCGATATGCTCAATAAAATGCCAAATTACCGGAAAACGATGTTTTGTTTTCGCAGCGAACCTTCAAAAAGCCGGGCCGGGCCCGGGATTGTGTTTTCGTACGTCGGGCCGGGCCGGGTGGGCTCGCAGCCCTTTGCCGTCGGGCCCGGGCCGGGCTCGGGCTCGGAAATACGGCCCGTGCACAGCTCTAGTCCACACCACAATTTCGCGCAGAACTTGCTTTCCAAAAAATAAGTGTACATGCTTCCGGGCATACACGCATCTAGACATACTATTGTTATCGCACTCGCAGGTTATTTAGGAAAGAAAAAATGTAAGTGGAAGATACAGGAACAAATGCAAACCTGGTGAGTATGAAATGTATCCGGTAGTTCCAATAGAGGAAGCCCGCAGAAGATGTCCGTCAGACGTCTGAAAGTAAAATATAAAGACATTTCATGAAATTTTTTTTCTCTCTTTATACTTTTATTATAATCCCCTTTTTGTAGCGACGTTTCGCAACTCGTACATCGTCCTCCTAGTGTGTTGTACTCAGCCGCACGCTTCTATGCTATCCTGCGTACTAGGGGGTCAGTGCTTGTCAAGGTGTTCTCACAGCTTTTACCTCTCCTCCTCGTAACTTTTACAAGTTGCGGAATAAATTTTCAATTTCAATTTTGAAATGTTATTGTGACAGCCGCTTAGCAGTACTATTATTTTCCGATATTTGTGAAGAATTAAGCGGAGTCAGGAAATACGACGATTATATATATATATATATATATATATATATATATATATATATATATATATATATATATATATATATATATATATATATAGGCAGGCATCGTGGTGGAGTGGCCGTAGCGTTGCAAGTAGTCAAGTAGATCCTCTGTGAGAAGTCACAACGTTGTTTATTTCGACGTTTCAGCCAGAGTCTGGCCTTCATCAGGAATGAGGGTACAGTTTGTTGGTGCTCAGCTTTATACAATCTTAGAGGAGTGAGGGTACGCGGAATAATAATAATAATAATAATAATAATAATAATAATAATAATAATAATAATAATAATAATAATAATAATAATAATAAAAGAGAAAAAAAAAGTGAGAACATGAGGTAGACCCCCCCCCCTTTCTCCGGCCGCCCCCTTCCACCCCTCCGACGATCACTTTTAAGATGTCCGCGGCCTGCATATCCTTCCCTCCATTAACGTATTGTTCCCGACCAGGCAGCGCCTCGTGGCTCCGGTGGTGCGGTGTGGGGTAAAAAGGACCTTTTTTATGAAGTTTTATAAAAAGGTCCTTTTTACCCCACACCGCACCACCGGAGCCACGAGGCGCTGCCTGGTCGGGAACAATACGTTAATGGAGGGAAGGATATGCAGGCCGCGGACATCTTAAAAGTGATCGTCGGAGGGGTGGAAGGGGGCGGCCGGAGAAAGGGGGGGGGGGTCTACCTCATGTTCTCACTTTTTTTTCTCTTTTATTATTATTATTATTATTATTATTATTATTATTATTATTATTATTATTATTATTATTATTATTATTATTATTATTATTATTATTATTATTATTCCGCGTACCCTCACTCCTCTAAGATTGTATAAAGCTGAGCACCAACAAACTGTACCCTCATTCCTGATGAAGGCCAGACTCTGGCTCAAACGTCGAAATAAACAACGTTGTGACTTCTCACGGAGGATCTACTTGACTATATATATATATATATATATATATATATATATATATATATATATATATATATATATATATATATTAGGAAATCCTCCGCTAAGGTATCACATAAACGAATAATGCTTTAAATTACCAGATTGTGGCTTCATCGAAGCACAACGTGATCCATAAAATAACTTTCAGTTGACAGAACGCAGTCAGCTAAACTTCACGTTAACATTTCTAGTCCAGCACAAGTAAAATCGGGCATGCCCCGAGGGCCCGCTATTATTCCTGAGATATACATAATTGATATCGCTTATAACATAATTTCCCCAATCCGGCTTTTGCCCCGACCGTGTAGTGCATGAAAAATAACTCGTACCTCGGACGTAAACACGGATACAGATGGATTTCTTCTAGCTTTCAGAAGTGTGTAATAGGTGGCAAACGGATACAGATGTACAAAAGACTAAACATGTAGAATTTGGTTTAACTACTGATACGCCTTCTACTATATACATGATAAGTGTCGTGACTATCGAATCAGTCTCGTCGCACAAATATTTAGCCGCTAGTTTAGTCTAAAATAGAGAGCCCCATATAGTGAACATGGCTTCTAATACCCTTAAAGGGCCCCTAAACAACCTCTGAAAGTACAAATAGTGAGCGTGTTATTCTCTCCTGGCGTTTCCTGCCTTTTCGGCACAATCCTTGACTCCTGTTCACGAGACGTCATGTAGAAATAAGCTCTCGATTGGCCCACATACGAGGGATATCAATTGTGAATTCTCTCCCACCCTGCTTTACCATGCACTCGGCCGCCCGCTCTGCCATGTCTCACATCACTATCATGCGCGACCAATTAATTTCGCTTCGTTTTGTGCGTTTTCGACTGTGCAAGAGGAGATCACAGCGTGTAGCCCAAACGCGCTAAATCCTGATAGGCTCAACGCTTAGTGCTGACCTACACGTCCACGTGTCTGATGAAGAAATAAGTGGCTATAGGAGGAGATGGCGCCTGTAGGGAGGGAGATGAAAGCGAGAAGGAAACCCCTCTCTCGTCTTTGAGCTCGGAGTGGCTTAGGGGTACTTTAAAAACTGGGGCTTCTGAAGGTTGCATAGCGCAGGGGGAACAAACGCAAAACGAATGAACGAGATGACGCACGAAGCGCAAAAGCTGCTTCAACATCGTTGCAATAATCCTCTCCTGCTTTACAATTCAACACATCCAAATTGGTAAAAAAGACCATTGTTAACCTCTGTTTTTATAATTATTTGACTAAACCATGTGAACATGAACTAGTAAATAGCTTTGATAAACCAGTCAGGTCGGCTGTTAGAGGGTGGCTATTCTCTGAATGTGAAAACTTCAGTTGCTGAAACCTTGCTGAGGAAACTTCGGCATCCGCCAACCGCGGAGAGGGCTCCAGCGCACAAACCAAAGAAGGTAGCTGTCATGCCGTATTACCACAAGATGTCACATAATTAAAAAAAAAAACGAAAAGAAAAAACGCCAGGCCTGCGCGCAACGCGCAGCAATCTCACAGCGAAAGCTCGAAGAGCGGCCTTTCTAGAGTCTGTTCCGAACTCTCTTGGGGCATCTAATACAAGTACACATGCAAGGTATCCACTACGACATGAATAATAATTTTTGTGAAGGAGGGAAGCACCCACTATGCCACTCTTCGTCTTTCTGCGGATAAGCGAGGTACTCGCTACACATCTGTGAGACATTATGTGCGCTTTGTTGATGCTGCATGTGGCTGATGACGATGAAGGATTACGGCTGAACGCTTTGTAGTGGATGGAAAGCTTTAAATCATACACTCTTCGTGCAATTAGCATTGTGTGACGCCTGGTTGTTATTTTACTGTTCTGCCACGCCAGGGGCGTAGGCAGAAATTTTTTTCGGGGGGGGGGGGGCACCTCCTTGATCTGTAGTGGGGACGAGCAGGCAGATGTGGTCGAGTGCCATTTTCTGCTCTGTATGCTATGGCAAAAAAAAATTTCGGGGGGGGGGGGGGCACGGGCCCGGTGTGCCCTAACGTGGCTACGCCCCTGTGCCACGCTATATTACATATTGACGCTATTCCTTGTCCGACATGACGCCTGTACAGGGTCTTCTTGCAAAGGAGATCCAAGCACCAGCGTGGCTCTGTGGTAGAATACTTGACTACCACGCAGAAGGCCCGGATTAAAATCTCATCCGATCCTGGATATTTTGTATTTATTTCATTTTTTTTTATTTTGCGCAATAGCGGTTACGGACACCGGCGGCGGCGGTGGACAACTATGGCACTGTTGTTATGATATCATAGCAGCTTTCGCTGTTATGAGTAGCAGAGCGATCTAAACTAAAGGTAGTTTTTTAAGCCCGTCGGAAACTTCTAGGGCTCTGCTATCGCAACGACGGCAATAAGAGACCAGATGGGTGCGTAAAAGAAGCACATAATAATCTTCGTTCCCTGCACTAGCAATGCCGTTTACAGGGCCCCTTTCTTGTGGTGAGAAGGGCAGTTGTATCAATGACAGACATAGAGAACACAACAATAATGCAAAAAAAAAATACACGTGATGGGTGGCTCGCAATTCATCGTAAATCCAGCGCTTGTGAACCTTATTTCAGCGCACGCATCATTGTATGCTTCGTACCTGACAGGGCCACAAAAGAAGTTATTGAAGCTGACAACATTATGAGATTAGGTCCTGAATGCCTTAGCACCCCGTATGTTTACCTCTTCGATACAGAACTTGATTTAGGGGCGAAGCTCCTTATGCCGTGGGTCTGTCCATCCTCCGTTTGTTTGTAGCGTTGTAGTCCTCTAGCTCGTGAGAAGCGCGCGTTCTGGTATGCAGTAGAAGAAGAAGACGACGTTGACGAGTGACACTCTCGTTGCGTGTTCGCCTGTGTGGCGTTCTTTCTTCTTTACTACGTCTCGTGTTTTCAACGACACCCGAAGACAACATTTCAGAAGTAACGCGCCATGAGGCTCCCTCTTGGCACGCTTTCTCTTTAGCTCGGAGTCGCCAGATGGAAGACAAGGCTGCGGAACGGAGGGCACGGAAGGCGGCGGCAGCGCGCGCTCGCAGACAGAATCCTGAGGTGAGAGCCCGTGAGGCCGAAGCTGCACGTCGACGCCGCGAAGCAGATTCCGCCTTTCGAGCCCGCGAAGCCGAAGCTACTCGACAAGCTGCACGGCTGCGGCGCGAAGACCCCGCCGTTCGAGCCCGCGAGGCCGAAGCTGCACGGCTGCGGCGCGAATCGGATCTTCAAAATGTGAAGGACCGTGAAGCGGCGAGAAAGCGCGCGTACCGGCAGGCAGAGCCCGAGGCTGTGCGAGCACGTGAAGTGGCTGCAAAACGCATCAGGCGGGCTCTGCCCGAAGGCGCCGACGCGCGCTTCCAGCGGGACTTCCTTGATAACAGTTTCGGCCATAGTTGCGGTGTGTGCAACAGATTGTGGTTCTCAAACAATCTAGTCACAAAATCTTCCATCAAGAAGGACCACGCTCGCGCCAATGCCATCGCCGTGTTGCAGCGCGAGTTCGCTTCGCCCCACTCATCATCATTCACCACGTGGATATGCTGTGATTTTTTCTTAAGAGGTAATCTTTTGCGAATGAGTGGTGAACTCGTGCGAGTGTATAGAAGTGTCGACGGTAACAATAAACCCAGGTTGGTAGTTTGTGCTTTGCATGTCGTTTTGTTCTTAATTTTGTGTGTATTCCCCCTGCGCTATACAACGTGAACACTATGAACCAACACAAATTTTCACTATCTCGGACTTCTGAAGCTTTGGCTGGAGACCCCAGAACCCACGCATATATCTCAACAATCCGGTTTTATTCAAAATTTTGTTCCTTTATATGACGTTCCCAGGAACCTCATCTTACAAACTCGATCGAATTGGTGCAGAACGAAGCAGCCCCGTATTCTTTTTATCTTCACATTCACACAATCGAGGCGCATCCGCTTTGAAGGATTCCTTTAATTCTACGCGCTGGCCATAAACAGAAAGGCTTTACCGGCTATGATATTTCTATTTCCCTCTCCCAATCTCCCAGAGCCCAACCAGACGTTTTTCTGGTTAAACTCCCTGCCTTCCGCCTTTCTGTTTCCTTCCTTGCTCCTTTCACGGCTATCATTCTTTTCGTTCATTATTCCATAGCAACTCCGCGTGTCCCGGTACCTCATGCTTCACCACGCCTCGATCATTGCTACGAAGCTTGCCCAATATGCGAACGCACGAATAAATATCAGAACTTGCTAGTTTTATCCATCACAATGTGGAACTCATTTCCATCCAGGATCGTTATCATATAGGAGCTACGTATAGTTTCTTTTCTTCAATTGCTCCAAAACTATCTAGAAGATAGCAGCCCACCACTTGTTTCGTAAAGTGCTTGTTTTCTGTGCATGCCACTACATTTAAAGTAGTGTTTCATTGTACGCAAAACTATTTGCGGCGGTTTTTTTTTCTAAAAGAGCCAAATACACTTTAACAGAAACTGAGAAAAACGAATTTTTTTTCTGCTGCCAATATGGTCGGGCCTGCTCCAATATTTTTTGCCAGTGTGTTCCTGTCTCCTAATTACCTCAAATCTATATTGCGGCTAAAATCTATAAAGGCCATTATCGTCGGTATTCATGAGTAAACTTTGTATTTGGCTCTTATAGATTGGAACATTTCATTTCGGCTTGAAATAGCTCGTGAAAGAAGTCTAAAACGATTGGAACGACTGTATAGCAATATTTTGCGATAAAATCAACATCATCCTTGTGCTTCCGTCGGTGCCGTCCCCCGTCGCATGGGCGTAATGGCGACGACTACACTTGAAGAGCGAGTGTTCCTTCCTGGGAAAAGGCGCATTATTCTGGACTGTCGGCATCGTTTTCTTGTTCATGGCATCTATTGAAGGCCTTGAAAAGTGTTCCAGCTCTTCTTCTTCTGAGCTCGTTTTATGCCGTGCCATTTCGGATCACTTCTTCTTCAAGGAATAGATCGGTGCCCGATATCTTCATTTAGTATCTTTTATTTCAAATATAACATCTTGGAGCGAAACAAGGGCATGTTACTGTAGAGCTAAACTCGAAATGAAACGCTAAGAGGCAAAAGAAGTAGTGAAGTCCGCCTCTTACTCTTTATATTCGAGTTTTGCGCTGCAACATGATGTCCTTCAGTAAGTGCCATCTCACCCCAGAAAAATTAATTGTGGAACGTAAAGACGATAGCAAAGCAACTTGGACACTAATTAAACAGATTGGTTGAGGCCATGTTGGCTCTTTTGGTCACGATTGTTGACGCAGCGCTGGTTAATGAATGTGGCTCAGTTTCATTGAAACAGATGCATTGAAACAGATGCATCATTTGGCTCATTTTCGATCAGAAACTGCCTTTTTGAGTTCACGTTACAATCAGAAATTGCCCCATTTTGATTCCACCTGTTTTAGAAGTTAAAGATACTTAGGAGCGCTTTACTCTCCCGTGAAATTGAGCACAGTTTCGGTTTCTGCATTTGACTCTTTTTGAAAAAAAAAAAAAAAAACGCCACAGTTATTCCTATCTTGTCGCCCCACATCCCTCTTTTATTTTAGGAGCGAAGGTCCTTAGGCCCGCACCCCCGCCGTCGCCGTTGAAGCTCCCTTCTCTTAAGCATCGCTTTAGGTTGCAATGGCCGGTGATTTAAGAGGAAATGTTTAGGCCTTGAGCGGTTTGGTTCTAGCGCACCAGAAATTCGAGGTTACAAGGAATAAGCTCTGTACACAACTGGTTATAATGGTCGTCTTCACTTTCACCACCTTTATCGTGGATTGTGAAATGACAACCATCATTCTAGCGCACTACGGGCGCTTTGTCGAAGGTAGTAGCAGACGGTCTCCCCACCCGGCGCCGGCGCAAAAGACAATGAAACGCCGCGCGCGGCGTTCCTTCGCCGCATCACTGCTCCCACCACTTTCCCATCTGTCTCCCTGCGCTGCGCGCGCCGCACTCTCACTCGTTCAGTCATTCCCGCCACCGAGCGCAGCAGACGCTCTCCCCACCCGCTCCCCACCCTATGCCGCCTTCATAAAGCCAGCAGCAGCGGGATCAGGTGCATAGTCGTTTGCGTCCCATTTCTAAGGAGCTTCGGCCATCGGTTGTATTCGTACAGGAACAAACGGCTGATTTTTAGATGCGAAGCATCTTATGGCGGAGTTCAATCCAGCGGTGGTGGTGGGGGTGGTGGTGGCGTGCGGCGTGACCACCCTTACTGCGCATGCGCTAACCCTCTCCCCACACATCCTTTCCCATTTCCCCCTCTCCCCTTTGCCGAAACGCTGCTTCGCATCGCCTCATGGTCCCCTTTAGCGGGAGATGGTGTGATTTTTTTTTCTTTCTTGCTGTTTACTGCATTTCCCTCCAAGCGTAGAATAGCTGTCAAATTGTTTGATGCTCCGCGAACTCCTGCGTAATATATGCTTTATACGTATGTATTTTAGTGGGTTCAACTTTATAATACCTTCGTTTCTAGCCTCAATTATGTTATGCCCACCAGGACCATTAGGGTGCTCATGTAAAGAAAAAAAATTGCAGTGGCTTAGCTCGGCTATGCCAGGATATATGTAGCGTTAGCAAAGGTTCAGCTGATTATTCTTAGCTTTCCAGATTCTCTAGGATTATTAGCCTTCTTCTGTTCATTCTTCGTACGCTGAACCACTAATTGCCAGGTAACTACTTCGGGATCCGATGAGATAAGCTTTTTGGGCTCTTCTGCGCCGTCGAGCAGCATTTGCGCTCTCCTTCTCCATGGCGTTACCCACCTGCAAACGCCAGTCAGAGGCGCTATCAAGCGTCTCCAGCGCAGTGTCAGACGGCGACTGCACAGCGAAGGCGAATAGCTGCGCACGCGCCGGCGCCAGTGTGTCTGCCATAACTACGACGTCACTCCTCCCGAATGCGCAGACCAGCAGCGGCGAGTCGCGCGCGGTGGTGGCGGAGTCTGCGCGCGCGCCGGCGCCAGTGTGTCTGCCGCAGCTACGACGCCACTCCTCCCGAACGCGCTGACCAGCAGCGGCGAGTCGCGCGCGGCGGTGGCGGAGAGCGCGTGAGACGCCGGCTCCAGGTGAGCCAGCTGTGTGACATCATTGATCCTCGCGCATGCGCCACGGCTCATGTGGATCCACGCGAAATCGGCTCCGGCTAGGCCAGTGTAGCTAAAGCTACAAAAAAGTCGCGGATTCCCTCTCGCTCCGAGGTACAACCACAAACAAGCTGCCTTATAGTCAACACACTAGACAAACTTGACGAGCCTCTGCAGTGAGTGAACGTGAAGTTTAAAATATGTAGGCGGGGCAGCCAGTTTCACCTGTTTTAGCCAGCGTTCTCTTTAAAAAAGAGGACTTCGTCTACAAAGTTTGCACGATATCAACTTGGCGCTTTTGTCCTCCACCCCGTCACCTTACAAATATGCACGTTGGTGACTGTAGTTATTCTTTTTTAGCTTCCGCCACTTGACACACACCACGGAGGAAATGTCTCAACTGGCTTGTAACGTGTAGCCGTCCGGAGGCAAATACAGTTTATCTACCGCAACAGTTGTCGCTTCGTCGCGCACAACTGTCGAACAGCGTCGTGTAGCAGGTACGAGCAGTCGTGGTGGCTCGTGTAACCTTTATTGCAGCGTATGTTTTACTTACAACGCTCTCGTTTGCATGTCTGTTGAGTTCAATACCAGTGTATACTATCGTAATGAGAACAACTATACATTTTAAGTTAGATATCTCGGGCAAAATTCTGAAAGTTTTTCGTTAGTGGATCGTTTATCGTTAGCTGTACCGCCTCCACTGATATTTCTTTCAAGGTGCATCGCATGTCCTGCAATCCATCGCCGCGTGCGCGCTTGTCTCTGCGAGCCATATAGTTTAAGAGTGTACGAAAATGTTATACATTTTGTCAGAGATACCCATGGGGGAAAGTATCAGAACAGGAAATGCCCTGACGTCACGTTTTTTGAAGCTGGTGTGCAGCTATCTTTGTGTGCCACCAACCCTTGGGTCTTCAATCCACTCGCCGAAGCAGAAGTGCGCGATCTTCGGACTTGGAAGTGTGACTAGCCGCTGACAGTGTGCGCTGCTGACGCGCGCCAGAAGAAAAACTACGGAACTTGTGGAACAATTTTGCTGAAGCCGACGCGCCCCTGTGTGTGTGTGTGTGTGTGTGTTTGTGTGTGTTTGTGTGTGTTTGTGTGTTTGTGTGTTTGTGTGTGTGTGTGTGTGTGTTTTGTGACACGTTGACGAAGAAGGTGACTACGACCACGAAGGCCCACGCCGTCACTGAAAGCCTGTTTCGCTGGATAACGCAACCACATCTCACAGAACCAAAAGAAAAATGGCAAGACATAATAGCACCACCACATTGCAAACGCAGTTTGTTTCACTGACTGTTCTGACCTCTCTATACAAGAAATTTAGCCCGGTCCGAGCTGCCTTATCTCCCTTTTATGCGGCCGACAGCAGCACGAGCTTCGCGGTTGCAGTTGCCACGGGTATGAGTGTACGACTGTATTTGAACACACTATAGTTCGAAGTGCGCCTTCGCGAGAAAGAACTCGTGACTTCCTTCCACACTTGGGCGGGCTGGCCAAAGCCTTTTGTAAGTTTTCTTTTTTCAGTGCAGATACTCCAAGACTCTCTCCACGTTGATAGCCCCCATCTATACAAGGTGGCCTTCATGCCTGCCGCCTGCGTGAACGAAGCTCTCTGAGTTCATGTAGGACGGGCCGTGCGCAGAATGAATGTTGGCAGCAATAGTCCGATTAAGTTAATGAAAAAAAAAAAAACTACCTTTTACTATCATGATTGAACGGTTTCAAGGCTTGCAAAGTGATATATATATATATATATATATATATATATATATATATATATATATACGTGTATCGAACGAGTCAACAGGAAACGGTGCCAGTCTTTGAATGAAGGATGAGGACTAAATTATGATGAGGGCACAACTTCATATTCTTAGTGCACGCGAAGGGCAGTGACAGTAAAAAAAAAAGAAGAGAGAGAAAATACTGCCAGCAGTGAAAAAGATCCCACAACTGCTTTATCACTGAAGAGCGCTGCCCGGTTGGCTGGAGTTCGAATAGGGACCGGCTTGATATCTCCGCGGCAATAGCAATCGCGGAAGTAGATACGTCAGGCAGTTTTGTAGATATATTATTTTTTTCAATACCCTAAAGGCCCAGTAGGCATTGCATAGGGGGGTGGGGGTGTAATATACAATCGGAAACAGCAAACGCATACAAGTGACCAAGTGACACTGAAATGAATAAGTGCAACATGAAAATGTCATATCAAACATCTCTCTCTCTCTCTCTCTCCTCTCCTCTCTCTCTCTCTCTCTCTCTCTCTCTCTATATATATATATATATATATATATATATATATATATATATATATATTATATATATATATATATATATATATATATATATATATATCGACCACTCATTTTTCCGGTGCCTGGGACGAGTGTCAGCTGCAAGGGCGACCACGTGCTTCCCATTGGGCCCGCCAAGCAGGCTCACATTGTAACGCGAATTCATTACTCGTCGCCGTGACATCAAAGCGAGAAGACTTTCGACCACTCACGAGCCACTGTCAGCTGCTAGGGCTACCACGAGCTTTGCGGCGAAGCGCCAACAAAAAGTAATGCAGGACGCGTTCCGAGGGCCAAATTCAAAAATAATTTTCTTCCTTAAAACACAAAATGATTTAATTAGACTTTTGTTTATCATTTAACGATGTAGTGTACTATCAAACGCCGCATGACGAGGATTTTTACTTGGACCGCATCAGTATGAAAAATACGGTTAAACATGCGACAAATCGCATATTTTTTCTAATTTCACATTTTTTTCGGGAAGATCTGAAGTCTATTTTACACCTCAACATTTTTGTACTAAAATACACTTTCCTAAAAATCATACTATTATTAATATTGGTTAGGGTGAGTTCCAGATAGCTCAAGAAAAAATCACGAACTTTGAAGATTTTTGTAGTTTTTGAAGACACGTAGCTGGTAGTGAAACACACAAATTTCGGAATTAATGAGTACGACAACTAAACAGAATGGCTGCGATAGCGCAAGCGTGGTTTCGAAGCTCAACACACAAAAATAGATTTTATACACATTTTTCTAGTAGGCACAGTTTAACAAATACAAGCGAACTTCAGTTGGGCGCCATGATCGCCAAAAATTTTTTCTAACAGGACTCGTCGCCAGGGCCCGGGAGGCGATCGCGGCCAGAGGATTCCTGGACTAAGGGACCCTCCCACTTAGAGTGACCCCAAGCTTAAGAGCTCGGGGACACTGTTTTGGCAAATTAAAAGTGTATTTCATCATCATCATCAACAAAAATGTTTTGCCACAATACTCTGTGTGGGTGGGATAGGAAAAAGGCACAAATTTTATGAGCAAATTCTACGATGTGCGAGCGCCACGTCTGGGAATATATATATATATATATATATATATATATATATATATATATATATATATATATATATATATATATATATATATATGTGTGTGTGTGTGTGTGTGTGTTGTGTGTGTGTGTGTGTGTGTGTGTGTGTGTGTGTGTGTGTGTGTGTGTGTGTGTGTGTGGTGTGTGTGTGTGTGTGTTAGAATAGCATTACAATATATCTCGATAATAAGGCATCCCAAGTGCGTCGAGCTTAAAAGCAGGCTTGAATCTCTGCAAAACAAGGCAGCCAGATTTATCTTGTATACGTACTCATCATATCAGAGTATGAGACTTGAAGCAAAGAATTAATCCTACTGATCGAGATACACGACACACTATATATATATATATATATATATATATATATATATATATATATATATATATATATATATATATATATATATATATATATATATATATATATATTGCGCGAATATATAGATATAAACGAGGACAGCCCTATACGTTATCTCTCTTTTGTCAAAGTAGTACACTAAATGGAAGACGTATTACATGCACATACAGAGTATCATGGCAAATGCATGTCAGCCCAATCGAAATAGATCAATAATTCTGTCTTTAAGATGCGTCAGTAATGGTAGATAAATGTCCCAGTATAGCATTCCACTGTTGAATTGAAAGTGCCTATGATGATTGCTGATATTTTACAGTTCTCCTATAAATTGGTTCCACTTTCAGACGGTGATCTATGCGTGGGGAAATGTATTTCACAGGAAGGATATTCTGAGGTGCGTGGGCGGAATTGCTATGATACTGCCACGCGCGCTCCTTTTTGTATTTCTCTGTAACCGGTCCGTCACACGTATAACCAACGAATGGAAATGAATGGAAAAATGACAGTCGATATATAGTGTGTCGTGTATCTAGATCAGTAAGATTAATTGTTTGCTTCAAGTCTGATACACT
Source organism: Rhipicephalus sanguineus (assembly GCF_013339695.2). NCBI lineage: Eukaryota > Metazoa > Arthropoda > Arachnida > Ixodida > Ixodidae > Rhipicephalus > Rhipicephalus sanguineus. The sequence goes on from NC_051176.1 coordinate 174,381,915, forward strand.
CTGATATGATGAGTACGTATACAAGATAAATCTGGCTGCCTTATTTTGCAGAGATTCAAGCCTGCTTTTAAGCTCGACGCAGTTGGGACGCCATATTATCGAGACATATTCTAATGCTTATCTGATTAATGTTGAGTAGGCGTGCATTTTCGTTTCAACGTTGGCAGCTGACAAGAGGAGTTTGTATATTTTAACTATGTATGCCGTTGGGCAAACTCTCGAAATTAAAAAAAATAATAAGCCCCAATTTTTTGAGCGATTTATTTGTAATATATAGTATATATGATTGCTCCACATAGGCCCGGGTATGGTGTGGTAAACTTTATTGAGGTCCTGCAGGACGCGTCTCAACACGTAGCGGGCCGCTCCCACGTAGGGACCGGAAGGCCAAGCCTCTCGGCCGCATCGTGGGCCTGCTGGACAGCCCAGAGTTGTTCAGCCAGAAGGGGGCTACGGAGGGCCACATCCCACCTGGCCGAGTTATTATCGACTGTAGAGTGTGACTGGGCACACCGCCAGAGCATGTGTTCTAAAGTGGAGATTTCTCCGCACGAGGGACAAGAACTGTCGGTATAAATATCGGGATAGATCCTGTGTAGGAGACACGGGTGCCATAGAAAATTTTCAGGATGAGGTCATCTTTGTTTTGCTGTTTTGTGACCATGCACGTATGTCTCTGTTTAGTACTTATAGGCAGCTGTGGCCTCTGTGCTAACATTATCCGGCTTAATAAATCCATACATGGCAAACGAAGTGGTAGTTCGTGTGCCCTGTTGCAGGTGCTGCAATTCACAAAGTAGGCGCACGAAGGGCATTGTCAAAGCTGATCGCAATGTTACGCAGTCGCAACGTCCGTTCTTCGACTTCCGCCACACGAGCGGCGAGACATTTGACGTCTATTTCTAAACTGTTGCTGGCGCCGACACAATGCTCTGAGAGTGATCGAGGCACTGCTCAGGAAGCTGCTATGAAACATCCCCCCCCCTTACCCTTCACATTGTGCTCTAGGAGGCGCAATGGAGGCCGCTCCCCGCGGCTAAACATCGCGCAACCTCTAGTCGACACTTCCGGACTCGTCATATCGCAGTTGCAGCTGTGCAGTCGGTTTCAGAGAGCACACCTTCCTCCAGTTGTCCGCAAGGGAACAATTCACGTGATCATACGTGCTTTGCATGCGACATTTGGCTACATGGAAAGCATGGTCGCCCAAACCTCGAAAAAGAAAAGGCAAAAAAATAAAAAAAAAATAAAAGAGAGATGGTATTGAAAGAACGCAAATATTGATGACAGGCCACTCAAACAAAAGTTTCCAGTGCCATCGGAAATGGCGATATCTTGGGTTACAGCAGAGGCTGCTGCGGGGAATGAAATACGACGTCGAAACAAGCTTGAAGATGGCTTCCACGTCGCCCACCCCGGATTGAATTCAGGGTGGGGACAAATACTTTTCTGGTATGGTGACTTCCAGCGAGGAAACGTGATGATAGGCGTAATGATCTTATTGTCGACAGATGCTACAACATTAGCTGAAGTAACTCGTTAACAGCTCACAAAAAATGAGCGATTCCAGAGACATTCGAACTGGAACGAATCAGGTCAGGTTTGAATAAATTCGCCTGTTCTTTTTGCTCGTTGAGTTCATGTGCAGGTCATGCGAGCTGCACGAATTTATAAGCACCGTTTTTCTCCCTCCCGCTATTCTGTTCGAGAAGCTGGTGTTTTTTGCGTTCGAAAGAGGTGTTTCATTGGCCTCATTTAGTGCCAGCCCCATGTATAGTATCGGCAAACAAAGCATGGCAAAAGATTCCAGCTCGTACAGAAAAAAAAAAGAACGCTTTTCATAATGACAGTTTTCATAGGTTGCCGTAGTAGAAAAACAAGCGCAGCTGGCCAGGCATCCCACGTACAGTCGTTATACGAAGGACACGAATACGCTAAAGCGACGAAGGCTGCGACCTTGGAGTATATAGTATGTAGAACGCTCTGCTGTTTCTGGTTTCGTTGTTCGTGAAGTCTTGCCACGTTCAATGTCACTCCCTGGGTTTGAAAACAGTGAGGGCTTTGTGAAAAGCTCCAGACGAAGGACGGCTATATATAGCCCTTTAGGTTGACTATGGCGACAAACAACGTCCTTTTTCTTATGCGCATATACCCTTACAATCCAGTAGGTTCAGAGATGGCCTACTTGTAGAATGCTTTTGGACGAAGATAGAGGAAGGCGGAAGGGATAGCTTTTTAATAATAGCTGGAAAGGTTCGTCGGGCTGTGAATATGCGACTCAGTTGAAATGAAAAAACAAAAAACAAGTGAAGAAACATGACGCCATACACTACAAGGCCAGACATCCATTACAGATGAAAACACGCAAACGTACTAAATGCTAGTTACGGAGCTTTTAGTAAATCCTTTGGCATTTACGAACACCATCATTTTTGCGTGAAATTCACAGTTGTTTTTCACGCACCGAGCACGTCTTGCAGATCGAGGCGCGAATGACGGTGAAATTGTATGATTCCTGTCACAGCATGTCGAGTGCCTGTGCATGACGTCTGCAATGACTGCAGACTCACGGAGAATATGACATGCAGGATATCTGATAAATGTACAGCACTTGTTTTTTCGGACTATAATCGCTAAGTTGTAGCTCACGCCTCTTAGTTAAGGTTTCATTATTAATTAACTTAGGCAACTTGCTGAGATTGCAGAACAATTCGCAATAACCCGAGACTAGAAGAAATCTTTTAGTACATGTCTGCAAATTCGCTGCGAAAGGCCATTGACTTTCACGTCCTTGTTTTCTCAAAAACCGTCTTACACCCTAAGGTGCAAAAATTATATGACGCGCATTTTGTGACAAATTCTTGATATCAATAGCTGAATACTGGTTGTATGTCTCAGAGTCGCTACTAAATGGATACATTTCTTGAGTGGTGACAGGCTTCAGTACTATTCAGGGGCGGATACAGGATTTTTCCGAGGAGGGGGTGGGGGTGGGGGAAGTGCCAGCTTATGTGGGGACCTGTTGGGGGTACACATTCACACATTGATGGGGAGGGGGAGTCGAAGCATCCGCCCCCCCCCCCCTTTCCTCCTGTGGATCCGTCCTTGGTACTATGTTACCACTTCCTGCTTATCCTCACGAAATTCCTAGAAAGCCAGATAGACAGCCAGGTTTAACAAAGTATCGTTAAACCTGGCTGTCTATCTTTTGTCCAGTTTCTCTCTTCGACATTGTCGTAGTAGTAGTAGAGAGAGAGAGAGAGAGAGAGAGAGAGAGAGAGAGAGAGAGAGAGAGAGAGGTTTATTTATAGAAAGGCAGAGAGGTCGGCCTGAGCGATATTATGCTCTAGCCTGCTACTCTACACCGGGGGTGGGGAAAGGGGAGAAAAAAAAATCACAGCATATCCACGGAGTGAATGATGATGAGTGGGCGAAGTTGCGGAGGTTCATCGGTAAACCGTGAATCTTCCGTAAATTCTGCCCAGTACATCATCACCGACGTGAGATCGGGCGCGTTTATACTAAAGGTTCGATGAGAGTTATGACGACTTGCAGCTCACTTTAATTTTACATGTACGCTGTGAATTTTCATTGTTTAGAAAACCATTGCTTTAGAAAACATCTGGTGTCTTTCGTTAAGCAGCTGGCGTCTTTTCGTTTTGCTTTAGAAACATCTGGCGTTCTTTCGTTTTGCTTTTAGAAAACATCTGGCGTCTTTCGTTGGTTTATTTCATCAATCAACGGCGTTTTGAACAAAATTTTTATTGTTTAATCACGCACAGGAGAAATTTCACCAGGCACTACCTTGGAGGTAAACAATGGCTGCTAATGGGAATGAGAGACAGAAGAAGTCGGCTTTTAGCTAACACTTACACTTCTACTTCTACTAACGTTTCCTACTGGAACACTCCAATGGCTGCTAATGGGGAATGAGAGACAGAAGTATTCGGCTTTTAGTTAACGCGCACGCTGCGAATTTTTTATTGTTCAACAACGCACAGGAAAAATCTCCCACCGGCACCACCTTGGAGGTCAAGATCTGGTACTAGTGTTACGACTGGTTATGCACTACGACTACGAGGGACGAACGGGTGCCGCTTTAAGGAGCTTCGCCCCTAAAAAGAATGATGGATGACGATGGTAAGTAAGGGAGGTGAGTATTACAGTCCCGTCTAGGTGGTGCAGTGCTATAGCTGCGCATCCAGTCCAGTGGCTTGTAGGAAAGCAGCGACCGCTCTTATGACCAAAGTTGTTCTGTTGGCGTCAGGCCATGGGCCCAACACAACCTCATCAGTTAATTGTTGTAGTAAAATGTAACCTAAGGTAATTAAACGTAGTGTTGATTAGTGTGCCTGATGTGCTTCAAAAATCAGTATGTGATTATTGCCGAAATTATGATGCTCACCTTCTAGAATAACGTTTTTTAAAGAAGTAGCCTTTAATAATTGCTGTCCAGTTTTTAAAGTGGTCGTGCAACTCCTTCCCAAGTAATCATCTAATGCCACTGTCGGGCACTGCTGCCTCACGAATCACCCATCCAATTTTTTTTTCGAATCCGCCACCTATAAGCGGAGTTACAGGTAGGTATTGCAGATGACGCGTAGCCAGAATTTGTCAGGGGGGCAGGAGGGTCCGGCACCCCTTTATGCATATTCCCGTGTGTGTTTGTATGTGTGCGCTTATATATACAAGTGTAAATACCTGTACCTTAAAAAAGACTGGAATAAACTTCAAACTTCAAGGTATACAAATTTCGGGCAAGGGGTGGGGGGGAGGTAGGGGTCAAACTCCTTCACCTCCTGGCTACGCAAATGTATTGCAGGCTCCGAGCGCCTTTTCTCTTCTTTCGTCCCGACGAGCGCGCTGGGCGTTACACGGGGGTGTGATGGCAAAGGGGCAAGAAGTTGTCACCGCGCGTCGCAACCTTCCACATTTCCCCCCCTTTTTTGCACCGTTGAGTGTGTTTGTTGGCCGCTAGTTCCGGTTCAGACGAGCGCGTCGCGGTGGCATACCGTGGTGGCCGCGGTACCTATACGACTAGAGTAATCTACTAAGACACTATAGTCGTGTGGGAAGCCGTCGCTCCTTCTGTTGCGTAGGTACCTACGCGACGCGCGCCAGATTGTGCATACTGAAGTGTTTTCAACCAGATAAATACCAGCAAGCCATGTCTGCTAAGGCGTCTAGTTCGCGAGGCGCGTAGAAGAGGTAACGCGTGCTGGCAAGCGTACTGGTGGTTTTCGAGACTAGAATGTGCATCTGTAAGTGCTGTCGAAGCGGGGTGAGGCTCAGTACGAGAAATATTGTCACGGGGTCGTGACGTCAACGAAGGCAGCAGTCGGCGTGTCCAAGATGAAACTCATTATTTGGCCGAACTTGTGGCCGAGAAACCGAAAGTCAAACTACAGCAATACGCACTGCACACTGACAGTGGCGAACAGAGCGCCGGCCGTCGAAAAACTGCTCATGGCTGGGACGCGCCGTTTTTTATACATCACGCATCGAACTTTCCAGTCTTATCACTGGTGGTCGCGCAAGCTCTCGAATAATCTAGACTATTCGCGTCCTGCGCGAAGTCTTAAAAAAGTGATCTACTACAATCGCGAAGCTTCTCAAACACTGCGGCGCGGTCAGCGTCGAGCGTTGCTAGTCGTCTTTACTTGTCAAACCCGAATACATCAAAATAAAACAAGAAGCGAGCGTGGCATTTCCCCCCTCTGAAAAAAGCATCGTCCCGATGCTTGTGACAGAACATAGAAGGAAAAAAAAAACAAGTGTATACACAAATAAATTACAATAACAAAGCAAAAAGTAGTCCTCAGGTTCGCTAACGCGCTAAAAACGGCTTAAGGCGCACGACATGGACGACTTCAGGTCGTGCGCGGCGTCGCTGGGAGTTCGTAATGCCATCCGGGATGACCTCGTAGTCAAGAGCGCCGAGACGTCGAAGCATCTTGTATGGCCCGAAGTATCGCCGAAGAAGTTTTTCACTGAGCCCACGTCGGCGCATCGGCGTCCAGACCCAAACACGGTCGCCGGGCTGGTATTCCACGAAGCGTCGTCGAAGATTGTAACGGCGGCTGTCGGTCATCTGCTGATTCTTGATGCGTTGGCCGGCGAGCTGTCGGGGTTCTTCGGCGCGCTGAAGGTAAACAGTGACGTCGAGGTTTTCTTCGTCGGGGATGTTGGGTAACATGGCGTCGAGCATCGTTGCCGGGTTCCTTCCGTAGACCAACTTGTAGGGCGTCATCTGCGTCGTTTCTTGTACGGCCGTGTTGTACGCGCAGGTCACGTACGGAAGGATGACGTCCCACGTCTTGTGTTCGACGTCGACGTACATGGCCAGCATGTCGGCGATGGTCTTATTTAGACGCTCGGTCAGGCCGTTCGTCTGAGGGTGGTAGGCAGTGGTCCGGCGGTGGCTTGTGTGGCTGTATTCCAAGATCGCCTGAGTTAGGTCAGCCGTAAACGCCGTACCTCTGTCGGTGATGAGAACCTCTGGGGCGCCATGACGCAGGACGATGCTCTCAATGAAGAACTTGGTTACCTCGGCGGCACTGCCATTGGGCAGGGCCCGTGTTTCGGCGTAGCGGGTCAGGTAGTCGGGAACGGCGCCGGGAGGTCCATCCCGATCTGCTGGAACGGTCGCCGTGGTGGCTCGATCGGCTGAAGAAAGCCCGCTGGTCTTGTTGGCGGTGTCTTGCGTCGCTGACAGTCTCTGCACGTCCTTACGTAGCTAATGACGTCGGCGGCAAGGCTCGGCCAGTAGTACTTTTCCTGTATTCTTGCCAGCGTTCGGGAAACACCTAGGTGCCCTGCTGTCGGGTCATCGTTCAGGGCCTGGAGGACTTCTGGTCGCAATTCTGAAGGCACCACGAGAAGGTACTTGGCTCGAAGTGGTGAGAAGTTCTTCTTTTGGAGAACGCCGTTGCGTAAGAAAAACGACGCCAGTGCTCGCTTGACTACTTTCGGAACGACGGTGATCTTACCCTCGAGGTATTGCATAAGGCCTCTGAGTTCCGGGTAGGATCGCTGTCGTTCAGGGAAGTCGTCGGCACTTATGGTTCCCAAGAAGCAGTCATCATCCTGGTCGTCTTGTGGCGGCGGGTTCACGGGGGCACGAGACGAGCAGTCGGAGTCAGAGTGTTTCTTCCGGACTTGTAAACGACGGTAATGTCGAATTCTTGAAGCCTCAGACTCCACCGTGCGAGGTGACCTAAAGGGTCCTTCAAGTTAGCTAGCCAACACAAGGCATGGTGGTCGCTCACAACTTTGAAGGGTCTGCCGTAGAGGCAGGGGCGAAACTTTGACGCAGCCCAGATGATGGCAAGACATTCCTTTTCCGTTGTGGAATATTTGGCTTCTGCCTTTGATAGCGACCGGCTAGCGTAACTGATAACCCTTTCCAGTCCATCAGTCTTCTGCACAAGGATGGCGCCGAGTCCTACGCTCCTTGCGTCGGTGTGGATTTGCGTATAAGCGTATTCGTCGAAATGCGCAAGTATCGGAGGCATCTGCAGGCGTCGTTTCAGTTCTTGAAATGCTTCAACTTGTGCCGTTTCCCACCTGAATTCGACGTCGGTCTTTGTAAGTTGCGTTAGTGGCTTGGCGATCCGTGAAAAGTCTGGCGCATAATCTAGACTATTCGCATCCTGCGTGCAATTTTAACCAAGTGATCTACTACAATCGCCAAGGTTCTCGAACACTGCGGCGCGGTCCGCGTCGAGCGTTGCTAACCATCCTTCCTCGCTGGTCAAATCCGAATGCATCAAAATAAAACAAGAAACGAGCGTGGCAATATATATATATATATATATATATATATATATATATATATATATATATATATATATATATATATATATATATATATATATATTCACCTTCAATAAGCGTTGCAAGGATCCTTTAAAGGGGTACTGACACGAATATTTTCAGTTGTCGTTTTCTTGCGTCAAATGAAAGGTCAAGCCCTCAAGAGCCTAGAAAAGGTAGTGCTAAGCGCGTGTGCGCCCTGAAGAAGTAATTACAGTATGTTTTTAAAAGCTAGTTTCGGTTCCTACTGTACCCTGACGTCACAACACGGCATGAGTTCCTCGTCACGTGCTCGCACAATATATAGTGACGTTTCCACGCATGCTCCGCACCGTGGCTTCGTTGGTGACACACAAGCGGCCATTTTGGAAGTTCTGATGACGCACAAGCGGCCATCTTGGAAGTTTTGGTAGCTAACGTCATCACAACTAGCCAGATTGCTGCGTGAAGTCACCAGAATTTGTACTGTAGCCTGACGTCAAGCTAGTGTCGATGTCAGTAGGTGCGCCATGGAAAAATTGACTTTAATATGAAATTAAAATATCTTATCAGTATTTCTGAGCATCACATTTGTTCAGAGCCGTCTCTGCATACAGGAGATGTGTATGGCAGAGTAAACTCGCCTTCGAAAAAAGGTGTCAGTACCCCTTTAAGTATTACGCAGACTGCTCGCTTAATCACGCAGTACAGAGAGGACCACCCTCACAAAAATGTATGTAGGCAGTATAGACTCACTAAAAATGGGTTTAGAAAGTCTATAGACTGTCTCAATCCATTTTTGTAAGGGCATACCGAAATACCGAAGTATTACGAGATGGAGCTGTGGTAACACCGCGCCAGTGAACATACAATAAAAGCTACATGGTTGTTATTTGGGTGTAGCTAGCAGATTGCTTTGCTCCGGTGTCCGCAAGTTTGTCGAGACCATGAAGAGCGATACTGAAAGGCAGCCGTATGTGTGCAGCTTGCATCAACAGCTGCACTAGTCAGAAATTTAAGTCGGGAAGGGCAGTAGCTGCGATTTTGTGGCAAGATACTTCCCTTGGACGATGTAGGTTGTGTGTTATATACACCCTCCTCGATCTTTTACGCTCGTGTACGTGTAGTATCGTTTCGTCTCTAAAGAAACGTTGGGCCCGACTTTGTAGAGCGAAATGAAACTCTGTTTGCTCAAACTGCTACCGAAAATAATGAACCGAAGCATCCTGTCGATGTACGAGCTTACGTTCGTAACGTTGCAAGAAGTCGACAGTACCGGTTCCCTCTCCCTCACTCATTTCCCTTTGCGGATTTTAGACACGACTCACTAGACCGGAATAATAATAACGACGAGCAAAAAGAAAGAAAAAAAACGCACACTATATGCCTACGCGGGCACAATGTCTATTGCTCCCAGGCAATCAACGTCAGACTTGCGTGCGCTGCATTCATTGCGCGCGTGCGATCAGGACTACTGACACGGATGAGCAGTTTCTGCGAGCGGAAGCACTGACGTGCCCTTGCGGCTCTCTCGAGCGGGCACTAAAAAAAGGCGCGGCCTCGGCGGAGAGTCGCGCCACAACAAACAGCAGTGGCAGAAGGGGTAGCAGCTGCTTGGCCTCATAACTTGAGGCTGTCAGACAAGAAGTCCGTATTTTGCTGAGAAAACGCCAGACAAAAGAGATATACGCTTGCCAGTGGCGCCTGTACGCACGCACGCTGTAGCAAAATGCTGACACGTTGCCGGTTGTTAATTTTCTTGGTAGTTTACTTATTCACTATCAGTACCACATATGCATAGAATAGGAAAGTACTCTTATGCCGCTCACTTTTTCTGGACACTTCACGGTATATCGTAGTATCGAAATCTATGCATAGGCCAATTATACGAAACGTCATAACGAAGTAACCTCAGACGATGTGGACGCAGGAAGGAGAAGACAAAAAGAACAAAAATAAAACCCTAGATGAACTCTACAGAGCTCTTGCAGATGGTTAATCATGTATTATGAATAACTGTATGTTCCACTCTGTGTGAAACGAAACTTAATTGAAGCATGCACTTAAATCCTCCACAACAGCCGCGGTTTGTACAACTGTGTTTGCGCTCATCCTACGAAGCGTGCACCTACATACAACTTTCGTAGCCTGAAAAGGGCACAGATTCAATACCACGCAATTACGTGTTTGTACACAGTACGACTCAGTAGTGGGGCCGAAGTGCAAAACCCAAATGAAGTGAATGCACAGGGTGGGGCCTCTACTATGCGCAGACAATGTCAAGAGGAGCAATGCAATGAATGCGTGAGACTCGTTTTAGGAAAAAATGGGGATGGAAGGTGTTTACACATAGACGTAAAATGATGACGATGAAGGTGTTGTAGGTTGCCGTAAAAAGAATACCTTGCTTCATTTAATTATTATGTATTTGTGTCACGGTCGTACACACGCTTTCTGAAAGGTTGGTCGGGAGCGGGCATACTCCAAGTGGGATGTATACCAAATCGAAAAACCAATGAAAGTCGAGCAACCATAGTAATGTGTTCAATGTATTGCATCATTTTATCAATAAATTTACGTGCTTTAGAAGTACCTGCGATCCGGCAATATCTGTTCTTGTCTTCCGTAAGAGCGTCATCTCACGCGAAACAAAGGTGTATGCTAACTTGCACTACTTTGCCGGTCAGCGTACAAGAGTTCCGCGAGTCCGTTCGCTGGTCTATAGACTCCTTCACTGTTTGTAAACACACGACCTGAACAACTTCCCTTTTTTTCCCACCGGCGTAGGCCGCTAAACTTATCGGTCAGAAAAAGCAATGACACGCAATTATTTCCATGTTATTCCTTTGTTTATGGTCTTTTTTTAGAGTATCGTGAGTTACCAAACCACCAGAATTTCCTTCCACACTCTTAATCAAGTCATGATTAACGCGTGCCTCTTAGGCTAGACGCTTCAAAATTCGGAACTCAAGCCTGCATTTTATATTAAATCGAGCGGATCTTTCCGCTACGAAAACTTTACATTTCGAAAACCGTTTACGATAGCACGCTGCTGTAACTGCCGAGGAGTAAAAGAACTGATTTAATCGGTGCACTTCAGCGGAAGCACTACAGGGCTTCACTTTTGTTTACTTTCATAAACTGAAATACACATTTTTCACTATTATACGCGATTCACGTTGAAGCCATGCTTGATGTTTTAACGAACGTAATCTATGCGCGTCCTGTCAGTACACGTTAGCACGAAAGCAGGATGTTTGGAGGTAACAAATATATCTTTACGAAAAAAAAGGTACCTAATCGCCACAAAATCGTCGACTTAGTAATACTATTTCATACAAAAAGATACCTTTATTCATCCTGATGAAAAACAGCGCGAAAACGGGACAGAGGGGAAGAAGCGCACAAGGCAAGCTCTGACGAACAACTTTGTGCAACAACTTGTGAACGTTACGAAGCGTTCACAATCAACAAGGAAGGGAACGCCTGCGTCAGTGGATCTTCAATTTCTCTCCTTGTAAATGAGATTGCGTATTTACTGGGCTAATGGCGTTACCTCGACACGTGGCGGACAATATGGTTGTTGCTTCCTCACCGTCATTCTTAGTTTGTACTTAACATGCGGCATGTTTTTTTTTTTTTTTAAATGCGAAGCAGTTCTTAGCGAACCAAAGTAGAGTGTACTAGAACAGGGGAATGCTCGGAACGGCCGCAGCACCAACGTACAGAAAGTGAAGCCCAAACAGGGTCAATCCACCAGCAGCGCTGCGATCGGTAGTCTGCAATGTGTCGTCGTTTAAGAGTTGCACGCGGCTCCGGCAAAGTGGTGCAGGGATAGAATGCCCGCTTCCCACTCAAAAGGCCCGAGTTCGAATCGCAGCTGTAGGATGTGGGTTTTTATTCTTAGTGTCACCTTTTACAGCTGTGTTGGTTTTTTACTTTCTCTCTTAAAACTAGCTTCTGTTGCTACGTATTGCTACAAAAAGTAACGTAAAATGTGAAATCTTGTTTCGAGTTTCGTCTTCGCGAAAATCTCGGAGGCCATACTTTAAGTTTTTGTTCAATCCCGGGCGGTGGCGCGGCAAATAACTGCGCTCGCTCTCAAATTTCTTCTATTTTACTTCACATTTTGCGTTACTTTTTGAACTAACACGTAGCAACTTAAGCTAGTTTTAAGAAACAAAGGAAAACAAATACAGCTACAAAATGCGACACTAAGAATAAAAACCCACCATCTGCAGCTGCGATTCGAACCCGGGCTTTTTGAGTGGGAAGCGGGCATTCTACCCTGCACCATTTTGGCGGAGCCGCGCGTATCTCTTAAACCACGACACATCGCAGACTACCGATCGCAGCGCTGCAAGCGGATTGACCCTGTTTGGGCTTCACTTTTCGAAGCTCGTTCCGGGCACTCCCCTGTTCTAGTACACTCTAACCAAAGGCACTTAAATTTGGCCGATTATATCTTCGTATCTATCTAGCCACCTACGTCTGGGCGCTCTCGTGGTTGTCTCCTTAAATTGACGCACACCAAAATTTGCATGAGAGGGCATTAGTGTATGACGAACACGATGAACAGGTCGTTACATGAATAGCGTGAGATACTTGTCGCGAGCGTCATGAAAACCTTTCCTTCAGTCACGTGTGGCGCATACCCGTATACCACGGCCCATGGAATGCGGGTATGAGCCGCAGGTGATTCACAGTTTGTATCAACCCAGGAACGGCGATAAGACACTTTAAAAAATCTTTACGTGATCGCATTATGGAGCTTGTGTCGCAGAAATTGCGGGACAGGCGTCCGCAGCGTTGTCGGTGAGGGAAATATTAGTGGACAGAAAGACTGAAAATCACTGTTAAAGCCGCAATAGATCCCAGACATTGTACGTGGCAGTCAAGTAATCATCCACACAACTACGCCAGTGCTTGAAACTGCTCACGAAAGAGACCTATAATGGCGTCATATCGCGGCAACGTCAACTGTGTTTGCAGTGTTCGCTATCGGCGTTTGTAACAATGTAATAACCACTGCATATTAACACCTATGGCTCGCCAAGCTGTGGTCAACCATTGCTCAACCTATAGGAATACGGCAAAAACCACTTCTTATGATACGCACATCATCGCACCGTAGCGATCAGTTCATTTCAATAAAACTGACATCTGTGCTCTATAGGGTGAGTACCGACATCACGTCGGACCATAGGATACCCTTTGGCGTCAATGTAGTCGACGTGCCTGGTAATCTCACGATCAATCCCGCAGCCACGGGGGCGGAGGGGGGAAAGGTTCTAGGAGCCTTCCCCCCCCCCCTCCCTATCGTTGCAACCTCAAATTGGTACTTTCCTCAAAATAGATGCGTTCCTCAAATAGTCAAGGCCTTCTCCAACAACACCCCCCCCCCCCCCAGCCTCGAAAAAAATTCCTCGCTACGGACCTGCCCGCGATATACCCATAACTACTTAAAATGTGCAACAAGTCGGTCCGACTCGGAACGCTTGACTCAAAGCAATAAAAAAAAAATCAATATAGGCCACTATTTGCCTACTGCATCGCATGACATCGACACCCAGAATGAGTGGGATCTGCCGAATTTTTTGCTCCTTTTTCCGTTCAAATTTGTCGTTCATAGTTTCCTTTGCAATAATATTGCACACAGTTATTTGTCAGCGCTTGTGTTGTGTGCTTCTTCCCCAATGTCCCGTTTTCGCGCTGTTTTCTCATCGAAGTAACATGTACCTGACCTTTCATGAAGTAAATGGCCCTTCATGATACCCTTCATCCTCATCATATGTTCCAAGTCCCACATTAATACGTGAAATATTTGTTCGAACATCTTCTGTTATTTATATTTATTTCGGTACCTACAACGCCCTAAAGTTTATAATAATATCTTGGGTTTAACGTCCCAAAACCACGATATGATTATGAGAGACGCCGTAGTGGAGGGCTCCGGAAATTTCGACCACCTGGGGTTATTAACGTGCACCTAAATCTAAGTACACGGGCCTCAAACACTTTCGCCTCCATCGAAAATGCAGCCGCCGCGGCCGGGATTCGATCCCGCGACCTTCGGGTCAGCAGTCGAGCGCCATAACCACTAGACCACCGTGGTGGGGCACCGCCCTAAAGTTAGCACTCTAGTAGGGGGGGGGGTACTCAAGAAAAGTAGAACGGGTAATAGAATACAACAGAAAAGTGCACCTCTAAGATTAACATCTCGCAACATTCACAACGCATTCACACTAAACAAGATAGATATAAACGAAAAACAAAACATGCAAAGTACAACGTACTATAAGAAAGTCGGTACGAAAGCTTTAGATGGGCAGAAAAAGGTGAAATGTTACACAATTGTTACACGATACCCCATTAAAAAAATAAAGCGTGGGCACCGTCAAAGCAAGTGGGGAAAGAGGAGGCAAACTGCTTCTCTAACAGTCCATTCGAATAATGGAATGTTTTTTTTAAAAAAAGAATGGCTGTATGTGTTGATTCAGCACTTATGTTCTCGGACCTTGCAGGAGTGATCAAAGCAGGCTGACCTGTAGGTAGGATCACACACACACATATATATATATATATATATATATATATATATATATATATATATATATATATATATATATATATATATATATATATATTTTTCAAAAGAAAGTTCTGAAGGTCCGGTGCACATGTAGTTGAAGAAATGAACACACTTACGAAAATTGCATAATTTTACTCATTTACGTTTCGGCCGTGGCACGGCCTTCGTCAGAATGAACTCAAGTACAAGCGTACAGCCGCTTTTATGGGCATCAACACGTGGGTGAAGTGAATGTACAAAATTTACAAAAGAATGATAAAACAAATGTGGTACATCAAGCTGCATCAAGGGCACGAACAAGCGCTTATAACGATGAGCCATTGACCGCACTAGTCTCGATAGTTGCACGTGAAGAGACAAGACGATAGCGATTGTTCAATAATCAAACTTTTTTACAGCTGTGTTAGGCGCGTTTCATTGAAGTTATGACACAAATTCGAACATCAAGACATCACTGAAAGACACAACACTTTTCCTACGCTCTCGTTAATGCCGGACGACACAGTGTTAAATTTATGGATCAGAAAGGATTCTCGAACTTCGCGATCATGGTGCGATTTGAATCCTGATTGTAATAGCGTCACCATGATTTTGTCAAATGAATGACCTGGCAGCCGAACATGTTTAGACAATGGAAGATGTGGCAAACTGTTAGCGTGTGCTCTGTGATTGTTGAAACGGATACGAAATGATGTTTCGGTCTGACCGATGTATTGCATGTGACACACTGAACATTCAAGTAAGTAGATCACGTTAGTGCTGTCGCAGCTGAAACCTCCGTTAATCTTAACTGAAAAATTAGATGCCGTGCTTTTAGCGGTCATTGCAGTGGTCATATGCGTACAAACTTTACACCGTGGTTTGTTACAAGGATGACAACCAACAGGAGCTATCGCTTTAGTCTTGGATGAAGTTACGATATCGCGCAGGTTCCTTGATCGGCGATAAACCACTCTTGGTGATTCCGTGAAAATGTTCTTAAGCCGATCGCTCTGTGTCAATAGGTTGTAGTGCTTACTGAGAATGCGCGACACGTTAGGAATAGATGCAGAATGCGTTAGGATGAGGTTAGTTCGTGAGGTCGGCGCTAATCGCTTGTCAGTGCTGATGAGATCTTTACGGTCTAGAGAATCGGCCCGCTTGAGAGCGTCGTCAATTATACGTGAAGGATAATGCTGCTCTGTTAGTGCTTTACGTAGCTGGTCACAGTTACGAGTGTATTCACTGTCGTCCGAACAAATTCTTTTGAAACGGATAGCTTGGCTATAAGGGATACTCGTTTTGCAATGTTTGACATGACTGCTTTTAAAATGGAGATATCGCTGTCGGTCAGTGGGCTTTCTGTAAAGATTCGTAGTCAGTTCACCATTGCACAAAGAGGCAGTGACGTCAAGGAAGTTTATGCTGAGTGGTGAATAAGAATGGGAAAAGGAAATTGATGGTTCTACGTTATTGAAGTCAGAAATGAAAGACAGTAATGCAGCTTCACCGTGGTGCCAAATTAAGAAAATATCGTCGATGAAGCGTCTGTAATAAAGCGGTTTAAGATCACGAGTGGCGAGGAAATCGTTTTCTAGCACGCCCATGAAAATGTTCGCATAGTTTGGACCTATTTTTGTGCCCATCGAGGTGCCGCTGGTTTGAACGTAATGTTCGCCGTCGAATTCAAAGTTATTAAGCTCGAGGATTAGTGCTAAAATAATGCCTAGGGTGGTATCGTCGATGGGTTTGTCATCTACGGAATCGTTATAAGCATGGAGTACAGACTGAATCCCATCTGCATGGGGAATGTTCGTGTACAGTGACGCCACGTCCAGTGTGACCAGAAGAGCATCATCTGGAACATGCAAATCAGCTATGTCGGACAGAAAGTGGTTAGTATCCTTGATATATGAACAAAACTTAGGAGGAATGGAACTGATTATGCTATCTACGTATCGGGACAGGTTTTCCGTGACATTTCCTATTCCTGAAACTATTGGTCGGCCAGGATTATTTGTTTTATGAATTTTAGGGAGCAGATAAAATCTGCCAGCTGCCGGGCTCAAGGGGAATAGGGATTTTAGTGCAGATGCCGGAATTTTATTTTCTTTTACTAGGTCTTCTAAAGTTTCTTTTATCTTGGTCTTGAACTCTTCAGTCGGGTCGTAGCTCAAATGTTTGTAAAATGCATGGTCATTCAGTTGTCTATAGGCCTCACGAAGGTAATTAGTTTTGTCCATTACGACGATTGCACCACCCTTATCAGCCGGCTTGATGACGATGTTGTCACGGGTAGCCAGCGTTTTCATTGTTTCCCTTTCTTTGGCGCTCAGGTTGCGGTGAAATCGCGATTGACTTTTGTATGCTTCGAGCACATCTCGCTGCACTGCTCTGATATAAAGGTCGAGGCATTTATCCCTCTGAGAAGGAGGAGTCCAATGCTTAGTAGAAAAATAGGTTGTCTTGTTAGAGGTAGGCCGATCATGAAAGTTTAGCCGATCATGAAATTTTTAGCTCAATGAGGTTACCACGGTTTCAAAGTCCTCACCACTACAAAAAAATTACAGCATATCCACGGGTGAATGATGAAGAGCTTGGGCGAAGTTCCTGAAGCAATCATGGTTACACCGTGAAATGTTCAGTGGTTTCGCCCAGTAGTAAATCAAAGCGATACGCCGCTTTGATTATTTTTCCTTTTTCCTCTTTTTATTCTTTTCTTCTTTTTTATTTTTATTTGTATTATTTATTTTTATTTTTGTTTTGTTTTTCATTTTAAAAATTTTAAAACTTTTTATTTTTTATTTTTTATTTTTTTATTTTATTTTTAAATTTTTTTATTTTATTTTTTCTATCTCTATGGGACAGCGCCATCTAGTATATCGTCACCCAACTGCAGTTTGCACGCATCTCTATGGGACAGCGCCATCTATTGAATGATACGGGAGACGCGACGGCGGGGGCACGCCGGATGGAGCGACGACCGACCAGGTGATGCTATAAGGAGCTCCGCTCCTAAAATTCAATTAATCGTCCACATAACGAAATACCTTAATAACCGAATTACCTAAGGCGCCTTCCAGAAGTCTGCAAATCTTGCTAAGGTATAAATCACTAAGAACCGGAGCAACCTTAGATCCAATACATATCCCTGATTTCTGCACATAAACGCCTTCCTTCCAACCTACAAGCGTCAACTTGACATACATGGAAAGAATTTCTAGAAAAGCCCCGGTAGCCCCGTACATTCATTGCGTATCTCACAGGCTAAAGAGAATAGGAAGTAGATACGGCGTTAATGTTGTTTTCACGGCTGCCAATAAGCTAGGTAAGATATGTGCCGCTGTGCAAAGGAAGAATGAGCGAGTAATAGACAAGAAGTGAACCGATATTTGTTTCGTAAAAGACACAAACAAATTCACTGATTGCCGTACAAGTGTGGTGTATAAGGTTCCTTTCAGCTGCGGCCGCTTCTACGTAGGACAGACGGGCCGCTGCATTAACCAGAGATTATTAGAACATAAAAGATCACTAACGGGAGGCTCACCTTCTAATCTATCGTTACACCGTCGAGAGTGTAAGTGCACGCCAAAATTCGATGAATGCGTACCGGAATAGAAATGGAGAAACGCGCCTGATGATTGAGGCATGGCATATCGAGAATAGTGGTAGCGCATGCGTGAGCCAACCGTCAATTAACTTGCATAAAGATGAAATCAAATGCCTTAACAGTTATCTTCCACGTAGACCCTCACGCGTGCCGGATTGATAGGTTCGTCTATTGCATGGGTATGCGCAGATAAGTTTTCGTGCCTTGTTTCTTTTCCGCCGTTGTGCGTCTCCTCAGTTGTTAGTCGGCGTTTGTGGTGTCCCGACTTCTTTCTTGTGTCTGTGTTTGCACGCCCTGTCTTTTTGGAATGACAGTGAAACACACAATTCCGTTATAACCATGGTAAAAAAATGGTACGAAACATCAAGAATAGGTCAAAATGCGTTAAGCATGAATACTGAAAAAGTTAGTGTAATTACGGTGTGGGGTTAGGGGATGAGGAGGGGACAACAAAAGAAGTGTGGCGTTTATTATTATTATTTTTTTTAAAAGAGCCTAGTCATCTTTAAGTTAAACTCAGAAAAATGCAGTTTTTTTGTTGCTGACAGTAGGGTCAGGCTTGCTCCAACAATTTTTTTACAGTGCCCTCCTGTCACCAAAATACCTCAAACCTATATTGGGGCTAAAATATACATAGCCCACTATCTTCGGTATTCAGGAGCAAAATTTCGATTTGGATATTATAGATTGGAACATTTCATTTGGGCTTGAATTGGTGACGCTCCGCCACGGTGGTCTAGTGGTTATGGCACTCGACTGCTGACCCGAAGGTCGCGGGATCGAATCCCGGCCGCGGCGGCTGCATTTCCGATGAAGGCGAAAATCTTTGAGGCCCGTGTACTTAGATTTAGGTGCACGTTAAAGAACCCCAGGTGGTCGAAATTTCCGGAGCCCTCCACTACGGCGTCCTTCATAATCATATCAAGGTTTTGGGACGTTAAACCCCGGATATAATTATTATTATTGAATTGGTGACGCAAAATAACTCTAAATGGCAGCGAATGAACGATATTGCTATAAATCTTTGACAAAATTAACGCCATCCTTGTGCTTTCGTCGGTGCCGTCCTTTATTGCATGGTCGTAATGGCGATCACTAGACTTGTAGAGCGAGCGGTCCTTCCAGTCAACAGGCGCATCACTCTGGACTGTCGGCAGCGTTTCCTTGTTATTGGCGTCTATTGAAAGCCTTCGAAAAATGTTGGTTGGTTGGTTCCTCAGTACTTTGGCTCAACCCACTGCGGGGGATAGGCCATGAGGCGGACGGTGCCTTGCTTAGGAAACTAATTCACTTAGTGAAGGAAAAAGTTGAAATGAAATGTTTAGCCTTTACATATAAACTCGCAAGATTTAAAGAAGAGCAAAAAAAAAACAACGCCTATATGGAAACAACAACAACAATAATAAAAATAAATATATACAGTTGCATATAAGACAACTGAATTCAGCTACACTCAACATTCAATTCTTTTGTATTCTCGTAAAAAATTAGAGACAGCGTTGAAAACGCTCCTGGGGCTAAAACCAAATATGGTTGCCCCAAATGAAAGAATCACCGGAAGTGACAAATTCAAGTCCAACTTCCGCAGGGGTTCTTCTAGTAGTCTTTTTCTTTGTGTTTTAAATCTTCGGCACGTCAAAAAGAAGTGCTCCAGAGATTCCCTCTCATTACAGTGGAGGCATAACGGTGACTGAGCCAGACCCGACCTGTGAAGGTAAAAGTTCTGTGGTGGGACTCGACAGCGTAGCCTTGTAATTAGTATTTCTTCCTTCCTAGATGAACACCACCTGCTCTTCCAAGGAAACTTTAGCTGTGGGAAATCTGATGAAAACAAAGAAGATTTATCGAAGTTATTGGCCGTGGTACGCTTTTCAAATCTCGCTGCTGTGACATACGCTGACGTGGGCAATACAGACAAAATAGGGTCATCATGGGATGATATTGCCAGTGCATCCGCATATTCATTGAGCGCTAGCCCTCTATGGCCTGGTACCCACACTAATCGAACCAGCCGTACATGCCTGGGAATCAGCGAATAGAACGTCTGTAAGGTACTCGATAAATTAGGTGCACTTAAGGCAGAACAGACAGAGAGGCAGTCTGTTAGAACAACCACTGCTGATAGACGTACGCTGGGGCAATTTACTCAATGCTAGGACTATTGCCAGCAATTCAGCCTGGTAAATAGGGGTGAAGTCCGGTAACCGAATCGAGAATGACCAGTCTAGAGAGAATGATACAATTCCCACACTTGCCTTCTCTTCACAAACGGAAGCATCGGTCGCTATCACAGTGTTTGTTTCAGCTCTTCTTCTTAACTTCTTCTCAGCTGGTTTTATGCCGCACCGTTTCGGATCACTTCTTCTTCTAAGAATAGATCGATGCCCAATATCTTCATTTCAATTGTCTTCCATTTCAGATATACCGTCCTGGAGCAAAAGAAGGACAGAAGTACTAAAGTCGGCCTCTGAAATTTATATTCGAGTTTTGCCCCACAACATCATGTCCTTCAGTAAGTACCAACTCGCCCAAGAAAAACTAATCGTAGAAAGAAAGCACGATAGCAAAGCAAGTAGGACACAAATGAAACAGATTGGATGCGGCCATGTCGGTTGTTTTGGCCACGATTATTCACGAAGCGCTGGTTTAACGGATCTGGCTCGGTTTGATTCAAACAGGTGCAGGATTTGGCTCATTTTTGATTGGACACTGCTCTTTTGAGTTCACGTTGCAATCAGGAATTGCCCGTTTTGCTACAAATGTTTTAAAAGTGAAACATACTTAGGCGTACTTTACTTTCCCATGAGATTTAGCCCAGTTTTGGTTCCTGGATTTGGCTCTTAAAAAAAAAAGAAAACAACGCCACAAGTGTACTGAAATCGTTTGAATCCGGGCTCTCGATCAGGTTCACGTCAAAGATGCCAAGTGAGGGATACGTGCATTTTTTGGATCCGCAAACTGTCTTCAATTATCAGTTTCTAGCAATAGTGACTTCGCTCGTGGAAATCAATCCTTAGCTATAAGTCGGCCTACTCAAATATTCTAAAAAGATATATAGGAAAGAAAACAAACCGCCCCAAACAGTTTGTAGAGATGGCTAACCAGCGAAGCTGTAACATGCGGCTCCGGTATTTATCACTGGGTTAATCCCGACGGTTCATTAAAGTATTTCTCAATTATTGGTGACGTCTGTCCAAAAAAATTCACAGCATATCCACGTGGTGAACGATGATGAGTGGGGCGAAGCTCCGGAGAGAATCATCGGTAAACCGTGAATGTTCTGTGTAACGCCCCATCAATCATCATATGAAGAATGAGAAACACTGCGTGTATATTACAAACATGAAACTTTTATTTTTCTTAATTAGATGATGCTTGGCTTGCGTTGTCCCTTCATTATCACGGCTTTATGGTCCGTGAAGTGAAGGGACAGTGGTTCTTGTACGGGTTGCAACTGGAAATTAGAAAATATCAGGTCTATACACGTCCTTCGGATGGTCTTCTCGCCGCAGCCGTGCAGCTTGTCGAGCAGCTTCGGCTTCGCGGGCTCGAACGGCGGAATCTGCTTCGCGGCGTCGACGTGCAGCTTCGGCCTCGCGGGCTCTCACCTCAGGATTCTGTCTGCGAGCGCGCACTGCCGCCGCCTTCCGTGCCCTCCATTCCGCAGCATTGTCTTCCATCTGGCGACTGCGAGCTAAAGAGAAAGCGTGCCAAGAGGGAGCCTCATGGCGCGTTACTTCTGAAATGTTGTTTCGGGTGTCGTTGAAAACACGAGACGTAGTAAAGAAGAAAGAACGCCACACAGGCGAACACGCAACGAGAGTGTCACTCGTCAACGTCGTCTTCTTCTTCTACTGCATACCAGAACGCGCGCTTCTCACGAACTAGAGGTGGCTACTACAAACAAACCTACAAACGGAGGATGGACAGACCCACGGCATAAGGAGCTTCGCCCCTAAAATATTATTCTTGTGTATGCCGCCCGTATGTTCCCTTCTTCACTGGAAAAGAAGCCGAAGCGTGAGCTTCAGCTTCAATTCGGATTTCAAGGGACCGGGAGAAATGTCCGAATTGACCGAATGCCGAATCATCATAGTTTTGGGACGTTAAATCCCAACAATTATTATTATTCAACAGCTTCTGCCATGTTTGACTTTTGTGACATTGTGCGCGCATTGCCCGAAGTCAAAACGAAGCTAGCGAGTGCCGCATTCGCTGTGGACGAAACCGTCGTTGCTAAAGTCCTTCTGGGGCACTCTATGACAAGGAACTTGATTATCTTCGCAGCGGTATGATGTCATAAGGGTTCTCAATGTTGCGATGAGTGATAACGCGCTCTCTGTGCGCATGCGGTCAGCGGTTATTACGTATATAGCATGGTTGCATGTTGAATGTAATAAAATGCAGTTGATGTCTAACGTGGTCCCGTGCCCCATCCTTTGCCCTTGTCCCTTATACGCTTGTAATCATGCCTTATTATGCTCGGTGAAACAGGTCGTGTTTTATGCACGCGTGATTCAACATTCCGACGTTATCGCTGGTTCCTGCGTTAGTTCAAGCATAAATTAAATTGCTCGCGTCGTGCGCGCACTCCTATCAAAACGCTCTAAAGCAATCATGAAAGTGCCCATGCATTCCACCATGGCCTTCGCCGGCCGATACACGTATACCAGTTTTTCTGACTGAAGCCTATTCCCATGGAAAAAAAAAGCAAACGAGCGCGTGTGGCAATGTGGATAACGATGTGTTTAGCGAAGGCTGCGTCCTAATGGCGAACAGCTTTTACGAAAGAAAAACTTTGTGAATTTAATACGTCGTTGGGTGATCTGTTACAATCATAGTCGTATTTTCAGCTGCCAACTTTTCTATAATAGTATGTAGTTCTGTGCGAAGAGCTTGACAGTGCAGTCAATAATCGGCGCATATTACCGCCGTAAATGTTAACGTTCGTTACAGAACGCTATCCTGTTGTACGGGGACACGTAGGATACTAAGCATTGAAGTTCGTGGCCAGTACAACATGTAACACTGTTACAAAACATTACCATGTCATCCTCCAAGTTATACAATTCATATTTATTCAAGCCATGCGCATAGTGATGGCACTTGTTGCGTATATACATGATCCTACCTACAGGTCAGCTCGTTTTGATGACTCCTTCAAGGTCCGAGGATAAAGTAAAAGCTCGTTAATTCGCATTTCAAGGGACCGGGAAAATGGCCGAATTGACCGAATGCCGAATTATTTAAAGTGTTCAGAACACAATAAAAAAGTGTCTATTATATCAATGCATTTTCATTTTCTTGATGCATACGTACATCCAGTACTTATTTTGCAAATGAGCAGTATAAAAGCCGCAATTTTCGTCATTCGCAACTTCGTTCACAATGTCATCGCGGCGCAAGATCCCCGTGTCTGCAGTCGAAACGTGCTATATATATATATATATATATATATATATATATATATATATATATATATATATATATATATATATATATATATATATATATATATATATATATATATATATATATATATATATATTTCTTTTTTCTTTTTTTTGCCGGCAAAAATGACCGGCAACTCATCGTTCGTCCATCAAAATGTAGCAAGCGAGCACGTGGACTGCGACTGAAGCTCTTCATCTTCAACAGCTTCTACACGCCACAGTGATCTAGTGGTTATGGTGCTCGACTGCTGACCCGACAGTCGCGGGATCGAATCCCGGCCGCGGCGGCCGCATTTTCGATGGAGGCGAAAGTGCTTGAGGCCCGGGTACGTAGATTTAGGCGCACGTTAAAGAACATCAGGTGGTCGAAATTTCCAGAGTCCTCCACTACGGCGTCCCTTATAAGCATATCATGGTTTCCAGATGGCTTCCAGATACGGTCGGTGAAAGAAGTCTTGCCCATATTAGAACACGCTTTTAATCTTGTTTTCTCGTATGGACATTTCCCAGAGGAATTACAGAAGGCGAAAGCAATTGTTTTCTACAAAGATTGCGACGCTCATGAATATCCCTTCTGCCAGTATTTCCTAAAGGTTTGGGAAAGCTAATATATAATATTATTACTTTAATTGACAAACATCAGATTGCAACCGACAGTCAGTTCGGGTCCAGAAAAGGTTTTTCTACTCAAGACGCTCTCTTGTCACAGAAGGAAATCATACTACAGTCTTTCGAGCACGAAATGTGTACATTAGGCGTATTCGTAGACTATTCGAAGGCTTTCGATAACATAAATCATTCTACCTTGCTGAAAAAGTTCAGTCATTGTGGTTTTCGTGGGGTGTTTCTAGAGCTTCTCACTTCCTACCTGAAACATCGCCAACAACAGGTATACATTAATCATCACACCTCAGATTTTAAGGCGTTAAGTGCCGGTGTTCCGCAGGGCAGCATTCTGGGGCCCCTTTTGTTCTGCCTGTATATTAATGACATAGTAAGAATCGATAACTGCGCAAGGTTTATAATATACGCAGACGACACTATGCTACTTTCCACCGCACGCGATGCCGCTGATGTAATAAAAGATGCCGATTCCAACGGGCCCGCGACGCAGCAGAGAGACTTGGTCTTTCTGTTCCGACGTGGGAGCGGCCCGCAACGTGCTAGGGCGCGTTCCGAGGGACCGAAATAAAGTTTATTCATCCATCCATCCATCACACATTATCGATACTATCGTCATGGAGTGCTGACAATTCTCTTAAAATAAATGTTGTTAAAACAAAGGCTGTTTTGTTCAGACCCAAGAACCGCAGGATGGACGCTGAGATTGGTTTATACTATGAAAATTCATCTACTGAAATAGTGCCTTCTGTAAAGAGTCTCGGTGTTTTCTTTGAGGAACACATGTCCTGGAATAAGCACAATGAACTAATCGCAGGTAAAATTTCACGGGTGAGCGGCATACTCAATAAATGCAAATCCTACTTGCCAAAAGATATTAAGCTGCTTATTTATAACAGCCTATTGGCATCGCATATAAAGTATTACTACTCAGGGGGGCTACGACGACGCTGGCGAACATCAAATATCTTCACATAATCCAGAAAATATCGATCCGTGCTATCATGAACGCGCCACATAACAGTCACACTGAACCATTCTTTCTTCAAATGAACTTAGGTCCGCTTCCATCTCTATACGAAAAGACGCTATCTAAACGCCATCATTCTGGCGTCGCTAAGAAGAACAATTTCTTACGCAACCTTTCTTGTCTAAAAGAAAATAAAAAGCTACGCATGACTCGCCTTACTGAAGAATGGGAACTTCCGCGCACACGAACTAATTATGGTAAACATATGTTATGCTATTTATTGCCATACCATTTAAACAATTCTCACTAGAGTGTGCGTTTTTGTTTTCTTGCTCACGAGAAATAAGCTTACAAACATTTCGTTTACAAACACTTCGGTTTTGCCGTTATGATTGTTTACATTTTTTTATCCATTATTAACTTTTTTTTGTGTGCGTATTATGACAACATATGTTCTACAGCAAGTTTACATTGTACGTGCTGCAATAAAATATTGTTACATAATATGCTTAAATGCGTTTCTCATGTACAATAGCATTACGTCATGTGAAAACCTGCGTATTTTTATGTAACATTTGATTATTTAGCTTTTTTGTTTTTCTTTGTATTTGTGGGGGTAAACGGAAGATAGTATATTTCTTGCTGTTCTGTGTACATGTTGCTTTCTGTTGGTGCCAACTTCAAGGGACCGTGGGCCTCGTCAAGCTGTTTTGTGGCTTGACGAGGCCCTCAACATCTGTATTTGTCGAAATCTGATGTTGAAATAAAAATGATTCTGATTCTGGTTTTGGGACGTTAAACCCCGACAATTATTATTATTCAACAGCTTCTGCCATGTTTTAGTTTTGTGACATTGTGCGCTCATTGCCCGAAGTCAAAACGAAGCTAGTGAGAGCCGCATCCGCTGTGGACGAAACCGTCGTCGCTAAAGACTCGATCATAGCGTCCACGCAGTTCTGAAGGCACGCGCGCAGCCTATGTCCAGAGTCGAAACGAAACTGCTGAGAACTGCATCTGCTGCTGAAGAAACTTGGCTCGCTATGCACAATCATGGATGGAGACTATGGAGTTCTGAAGGCACGCGGCGAAAACGAAACTACTGGTTGTCGCATCGTTGACCGCACTCTCTATCGACGCGCTCATAGAGAGCGGAGCATCAGGCGGAGGGCCCACGCTGTTCGCGTGCGCCGAGTAAAATCGAAAACGAAACCAGTTTGCCGCAGCCGCTGAAGTCTTGGTCGCCAACAACGCGATTGTGGTAAGATTGTCAAAGGCGACCACGCCTTTCTGAAGGCCTGCGGCCGTTTCGGTTGTTGGCGATCGCCGTCTTCGTTCCTTTGCGTCGCACATTTGCGGTGATTTGTGCTTGGCGCGCTCCGAGAATCGTCTGAATTAACCGAGTTTCGGCCAAATATGACCAAATTAACGAGAGTTTGATGCCATTAAACAATGCATATGCTTGCCGGGTTCAGTGAACACGTCCGAATTCTCCGATTTTCTGAATTAACAGGGGTCTAATTAACAAGATTTGACTGTGTAAGTGTCGAATCAACACCTACAACCATTTTTTTCCCCAAAACAGTTCATTATCGAATGGACTGTTGAAGGAGTGTTGACATTGCATTGATGAGTAACGCGGGAGACGAATTACAGCTCATGATTACTGAACAGGATACGGAAAGTAGAAGAGTAGGTCTGAAAATTAATATGCATAAAACTAAAGTAATGTGGAACAATCTTGGCAGAGGACAGCGCTTTGCGATAGGTGGCGAGACACTGGAAGTTGTAAAGGAGTACGTCTACTTAGGACAGGTAGTAACCGCGGAGCCGAACCATGTGAGTGAAATAACTAGAAGAATAAGGATGGGATGGGGCTCATTCGGCAAGCATTATCAAATCATGAATGGTTGTCTACCACTATCCTTCAAGAGGAAGGTATATAACAGCTGCATCTTACCGGCACTTACCTACGGAGCAGAAACCTGGAGACTTACAAAGAGGGTTCAACTTAAATTGAGGACGACGCAGCGAGCGATGGAAAGGAAAATGATAGGTGTAACCTTAAGAGACAGGAAGAGAGCAGAGTGGGTCAGGGAACAAACGGGGGTTAAGGATATCATAGTTGAAATCAAGAAGAAGAAATGGATATGGGCCGGGCACGTAGCACGCCGGCAGGATAACCGGTGGCCATTAAGGGTAACTGACTGGATTCCAAGAGATGGCAAACGCGTGAGGGGGAGACAGAAAATTAGGCGGGTAGATGAGATTAAGAAGTTTGTAGGTATAACGTGGCAGCAGAAAGCACAGGACCGGGTTGATTGGCGGAACACGGGAGAGGCCTTTGCCCTGCAGTGGGCGTAGACAGGCTGATGATGACGATGATGATGTTGAATGAGCAGCTTATCTCCGCGTTGCCCACTTGCTTCGACGGTGCTCTCGCTCAATTTATTTTTGTTACGTACCGTGTAATAATTGTGTAACATTAGAACTTTTTCTGCCCATCTGAAGCGTTCGTACTACCTTCTTATAATACGTTGTGCTGTGCATCTTTTGTTTTTCATTTATATCCATCTTTTCTTTAGTGTGAATGCGCTGTCAATGTCGCTAAATGTTAATCTTAGCGTTAAGCTTTTCTGTTGTATTCTACTACCTGTACTACTTTTCTGAGCCTCCCCCCTCCTCTCTTACATAGCGCTGTAGGTATCTGACTAAATACTAAAGACAACTAAAGACAACTAAAGACAAATATTGCACATATTAATGTGCAACTTGGAACATATGATCAAGATGAATTACAGGTATCTTTTGAAATAAAATATCAGTAAGTCAATGATTTTGTAGCGGCTAGGTACTTATTTCACAAGCATGCATTAGTCGCCTCGAACATTTTGCTTACATCGCTTTATGCCAACACGGATTATTGCTCTAAATTAAAACACTGGTGTCAAGAACCCTATAAAGAGTATCGTGGCGCCTAGGAATGCATTGAATATATTTTTAATACCGTTACCTTGAAAAAAGCACTTTCGGTTTCGATATCGAGGGGGTGGCTTCGCAGTGACGTGTAAACACAAGTCTCACGTCACGGGGAGACAGCAACTCGCGACGGACTAGCAGCAGCTTTGTCCGTCGCATGCGGTGCACGTAAACAACGATATAATGAATTGTCGTCCAGTGACTATGACAGCGATTTCTGCGATTTGGGCTGCACGCAGAGTTCGCAAACTCAGTGGAACTGCGTTGACTCGTCGTGATAATGTCCATTGCGGTGGGGCTGGCTTGCAGATGCTGAGTGCCGAAAACTTTAAAACGCAAGTAAAATATTTTGTGTGTGTTGTCTGGCTCCGGTGCGTGCAGAGCGTTAACTGCATGCCAGGAAAACTAAACATGCCCCTTTCATGATGCCTCAAAATCGTGTCAGTAATCCTTTAATCATCCAGCATGGTTTCAACTTACTCATGTATATAACAATGAGAAACGCTTATTTCAATTTATCAAAAATAAACAAAAGTCAAGCCTTATAGTGCTTCGTGTAAATGCATCGATTAAATCGAGTATTTTATTTCTCGACCGTTACAATAACGTGTTGCCGTAAACGGTTTTCCAATAGTCGAGCTTTCATAGCGGAAAAATTCCCCCATTGTAGCATATAATGTGGGTGCGAGTTCTGAATTTTGAAGCGTCCCGCATCCAATTGCATACCGCCTCTACGTTCGTCCCTTGTTTATGCGCTGTCATTAGACGATATTAATGTCGCAAAAGAGCTCTATTACCCACCAAAGCAGATGCTGTTTCGCAGCGTCTAATACGTATAACCCTGGAGAAGCAACTTGATGCACGCGTAGAGCTATGCGCACAGGGTAGGTTGAATTACGCCAAACGCGTATAGTATGGTCGCGACGATAGAGCATAAATTTAGGATATATGTGCACCGACTGCAATAAACTGTTCTGCGATCGTGATAAGGGCGGCACGTGTGCGTCCCCGAGAAACATCCGGTCACGTGACCTATCTGTCTACTATACCAGAAACAAAACGCGTGTTTCTAAGTTGTCTTAGCCTACGAAAAGTCTCTGTACGTTTTCACACAAAACAGAGGCGTATAATGCCTCATGATAAATACCTGAAATTTTCTGGACAGCTTAGTTCAGTGTTTTGCAATATAGCAGTTATGCGCAGCGAAAAGTGTATAAATTTGCGGGCTGCTGTGTGACCGCGTTCTTTGTACTTGCCACAGGGTTTTCTGTTCGATAATGTTTTCCAACACTTGCAGCGTCAAGAGAGGAAGCAATACGCTTGTCAATATATATTGGCAAGTGTTGCAAATATTCTTAGGTACCTTGATGATTGCCTTGTTTTACTAAAAAGCGTGCCTCATGGTTTGGGGTAGGGGGGAGGAGGGGAGGAGGGGTCAACAAAAAAAGTCCTGCACTTGTTTGAATCACGTGGCGAAGGTCTCAGGATCACGAAGGTCTCAGGAGATGCCATGTGAGGGATGTTTGAAATCCGCCTTTTTTTCTCTCTATGCCACGGCGCATGTCCCCTTCCCCTAGTGGAAAAGTCGCGAAACATCTCTTGATCTCGGAGGCTTTCGTTCTGATGATACCGGTTGTCCCGACGCTTACCAAAACCCTAACAAACGGCTGATGGCAGCACAGGAAAATGAAAAAAAGGCGGATTTTACAGAGAAGCTGTCTTAGTCGACCCTGTGCCGTTGACGTCGTTGGCGTAACTCTGGTCACGTGACCTAAGGGGTGAGAGTGAGGCCTGGCGGAAAAGGGGAACGGGCTGTGCCACGCCGAGGGGGGGGGGGGGGTGCGAGAGTGAGGCTCGGCGAAAAGGAGGAACCAATGAGGCGCGAAAAGTGGTACTTTGAAAGGGTGTAAACTTGAGCTTGTTGGCTTGGCATCATAGCAGGGAACAGCGCAGATACACGAGACAAGAAGAGAGACTGACAGGACTTGGCGCTGAGTCTTGTCAGTCTCTCTTGTCTCGTGTATCTGCGCTGTTCCCTGCTATGAAGCGAAAAGTGGATCAGTGAGGAACTTCTGCACTAAAGACATGCGATTAACCAAAGACAAATCTTTGTGTGAACCTCTTACTTTAATGGGTCATCTCATTTACGTAGTTGGTGCGGGGGCACCCACAAATAAAGTACTGCCATGGCAGTACTTTATTTGTCGATAAAGTACTGCCATGGTGGAAAAGGTGGGGAAAAGGCGGATCAGGGGTTGGGGAACCAAAGTTCAGAGGGCGGGTGAGATAAAGAATGTATCATATTGTAAAAAGTGAAGGTCTTTAACGATGTATATTCTATATGTATCTTATATAGAACCGAAAAAATATAGTATGCAGATCCGGCCAAGTTCTGCGCATTAGAAAAGGCGTGCCGCAAGGCAGTCTTTAGGGCTTCTTCTCTTTAGTGTTTACGTTAATAGTGGCATTGAAATCATTAATGATTGAAATCATTAATCATTATTCATTAATGATTGAAAATGTGTCATTGAAATCATTAATTACGTGCAACTTTCATGATTTCTAAGAAAAGGGATACGCCGTAAATTGGCACACACTACAACTTTCTAATATATGCAACTGCCCTCAACTCAGTAATTAAAAAGGGTAATTGAAGAGTTCTTGTTAATTAGTACCGTCAATGTCAGTTCAGCTGCGGCAAAGTGTTTCCGCCTCGACATAGAGTTCGTATGCAAAACAACAGGAGCGTGACTGTCTTAGAATTTTTATAAAAGAGGTGTATTGTCTAAAAAAAACCGTGTATAGCACTGTTGAATGACACTGCTAATAGAATTCTCTAGTCTCTAACACACTGGTTGTAAATCCGATAATTAAAAACTAACAAAAAATATTCCTTGGCATAGTTTTCTTGCCTGACAAGACGACGGACTACCCAGAGAAGTAAAAATCCATATCTTCCTCCAGGTTTATCAGAATTTCTAACGCAACAAATGCATTTTACCCTTTAAGACTTGAAGTAAGCCTATGTCATGCTTTCTGTTATTCATATAAATAATTGATTTTCATAATGCGGTATAGCACCACTGCATGAAATATTTAAAAATATTACTCTTTCTTCAAAAGTAGATGCTTCGAATAATTGCTTTTTCTGCTTATGAGGTCCAGCAAAGGGTGTAGACATGGCTTCGTGAGCAACCGAACACCATCTTCACAGAAGAGATACAGAAGCTGATTGCACGATACCAAAAGTTCATTGCCGTGCATGGGGCACGCGTGGAAAAAGGACATGTGCGGTGCTTCTTCCTTCAGTGTGCAAAGAGAGATGCTACGTGAAGACTCCCTTTACTTTTTTATTTAACCGAAATGCTTAAAGGGAAGCTGAAGCACTTTAAAAAAAAAATGACTTTGGAATGTGTAATCATAGTTTGATCCTTGCTGAATTCAAAAACCAATGTAAGAGTTCACAGAAGTGAACGCAAATGGCATTTCTTGGCAAAAAAAAGAGCGGCTGCAGCCGCAGGGCTTCTTGAACTGCTGAGCGAAGGCGGTGACGTCAACTTCGGTGTGCCGCGTCATCGCGCGATCATCTCTGTAAAAGCATGGCCTTCGCGATCAGTTCCACCAACGCGCGCAGCCAGAAG
The DNA here is from genome assembly GCF_013339695.2 of Rhipicephalus sanguineus. Taxonomy (NCBI): domain Eukaryota; kingdom Metazoa; phylum Arthropoda; class Arachnida; order Ixodida; family Ixodidae; genus Rhipicephalus; species Rhipicephalus sanguineus. Next base: position 174,413,551 of record NC_051176.1, read on the forward strand.
TAGTCACGGTGGCCACGGCTCCGCCAAAGCCACGGTGGTAGAATAAAACAGGTGGCCCATCGAGCGCCGCGAGCGCGTCGCCGTACTGCTCGGGTTGCTTGCGGCCGCCGCTAGGTTCGCGACGAGTTTTTGGGCCGAAAGACGCGCATTGCAAGCTCTCGCTGGGCTGTAAAAACCAGTTTTTCTAGCTAATTTTGTGGCTTTAAACGGTTGTTTGTGCTTTTACTAGCTTGTAGTGGCTGTCTTCCAGCTTCGACCGCAAAAGTGAGAGCGCCAGGCTTTATGAAGCTTAAAATATTTTAATCTGCGCGGGTAGTCTCGATATGACTGTCACAGGGCGCCGATTGCAAGAGACGCGCATGTATTTTTCTTTTTTTCGAAAGCGTGAAAATTTCTAACGGCGAGTGTACAGAGTAAAAATCACAGCATATCCACGGAGTGAATGATGATGAGTGGGCGAAGCTGCGGAGGTTCATCGGTAAACCGTGAATCTTCCGTGAATTCTGCCCAGTACATCATCACCGACGTGAGATCGGGCGCGTTTATACTAAAGGTTCGATGAGTTATGACGACTTGCAGCTCACTTTAATTTTACATGTACGCTGTGAATTTTCATTGTTTAGAAAACCATTGCTTTAGAAAACATGTGGCGTCTTTCGTTAAGCAGCTGGCGTCTTTTCGTTTTGCTTTAGAAACATCTGGCGTTCTTTCGTTTTGCTTTTACAAGCAACATCTGGCGTCTTTCGTTGGTTTATTTCATCAATCAACGGCGTTTTGAACAAAATTTTTATTGTTTAATCACGCACAGGAGAAATCTCACCAGGCACTACCTCGGAGGTAAACAATGGCTGCTAATGGGAATGAGAGACAGAAGAAGCCGGCTTTTAGCTAACACTTACACTTCTACTTCTACTAACGTTTCCTACTGGAACATGCCAATGGCTGCTAATGGGGAATGAGAGACAGAAGAATTCGGCTTTTAGTTAACGCGCACGCTGCGAATTTTTTATTGTTCAACAACGCACAGGAAAAATCTCCCACCGGCACCACCTTGGAGGTCAAAGCGTAAGACTTGTTACGCACTACGACTACGACTACGAGGGACGAACGGGTGCCGCCTTAAGGAGCTTCGCCCCTAAAAAAAAAGCATTTGGTTTTCACGTTATCGTATGCATGTCGGAGGACTGTAGCTGGCGGTCTTTCCGTGGAATTGCATTTCTCCACAACTGCAGTCGCTTTTCGTCTTTCGGCGCGGAGAAAAGACACAGCTTTTCTTTGCACGTTTTGTAGCCAGATTTGCAATTTGGAGCGAAGCATTTTCGTCCCATGGTGGCCGCCGCATCAGCGGCACAGATCGAGCCACTGTGGTTTCAGCCATGGTTCCAGCTGACAAAGTGAGCGGAAACACCGATGTGGTCGCGCGCGTTGGTTTGACAGAGCGCAACAAACGCGACGCATCAGAGCGGATCTCAAGCCGTAAGATCACCTAATCACGACCACCGTGATCTGGCCGTGATCATGACTCGAAGGCTGATTGCGACTTTGCGACGCTGGTTGCGTGGCATAGGGACGCTCTTGCTCTTCGGACGCTTGCACCCACGGACACCTTGACCAAGCAGAAAGGAAGAGACGCCGCTGCAACGCTGGTTGCGTTGCATGCTTTCATTAGTGGCGCGTCCGTTCTAAGCGACGGCAACTCTTCAGTGTTGCCCAAGACCTCTCTGGTGCAATAAATACACCGCGGATCTCTTTCTCAAAAGTTAAAGATGTAAATTGCAGTTTAAATGCTCGCGACGCACGCTGGCCACATGCTTTCAAATGCGCCGGAGCGGAGATATCGGCTGGATGGATGGATGCTATGAGCGTCCCCTTTAAAACGGGGCGGTGACATGTCTGCCACCAGGCTCGAAGAAAAAAAAAAAAAAGCTTCCTTGTTTCATGTTGGCCTAATACCTTATCTACATTGATTAAATCTATGTTATTATACCAAAAAATATAGAATCTATGTTATTATACCAGAGTATACCTGCTGCCACCTTGCGGAAAAGCGGCGGCAACTCGAGCACCGTGACACGCGCGGTGCATTGGCGGAGCGGCGCGTCGGGCCACCTGTGGCGGTATTTTGTAAGCATTCCTAAAACTGACGGAGGCGGTCCGTCCGTTTTAGGAATGCTTACAAAATACCGCCACTGTTATTCTACCACCGTGGCCAAAACTATCGACTATGACGTAGTTCCGGTTAGTTCATTTCCACACCCACACTTTTGGCGCGCTTTCTTGGGGGGAGCAAAACGGACTTTTCTTTCGCGTATTTTAAAGCTCCTGCTGCCACAACAGCGAAAAAAATTACGCCATCGTCGACAATAATGTTGGTCCTTGTTAACAACAAAGTTTTACCGAATTGTAAAACCACTTCAGCATCCCTTTAAATAGTGTTGGTGAAGTTGCCGATCGGCCCACGATGGCATCCACTGCACGCAAATCAACGCCACTGTAGTAAACATGACATTACAAATCAGCAAGTTTCAACATACAAAAAGGAAATGCACAGCGCATTAGACACATGGAAATGGAATGCAAGCGCAGTGCACAAATTGCGCAGTTTGCCGTATAGCTAGGATAACGGCGCACATCACAAACAAACCTTGAAACAACAGCATCAAGTTGCTGATGAAAACAAAAAGGAATCTATGAATCACGGCAAAAAATTCATCAGCTAAGCCGTATCAGTGAAATGGTTGAGAAAATTCTAGCAAAATTTATCGTGGTTGCGCTGTAGGGCGATGCTGTTAGTAAGATCGTTCCACAGGCGAATGGCGCACGGGAGTTGCGAGAAATTAAGACATTGCTAATTAATATCGAGCTAATTAAGAACACATTAATTAATCGTTCACTTCACGTAGCCACGACGACACCTTCGTATATTAATATAGTTCTACGCTCCACATAGCCAAGCCTTGCAATGCCTACCCAAACCTAGCAACGGCTTAGTCGAGCTTGTAGAAGCCGACAGAAGCTAGGTCGGCCACAAGCTCTGCTGTTAGTACAGCCTTGCACCACTAGTGCAAGCTGTCCACATTTTTTGATTGATTGATTGATTGATTGATTGATTGATTTAGCACGGACTCAGGCTTCAGAGCTGTGAACTCCTTTAGTGGCATAAGGTTCGCGCGGTCCCAACAAGTGCAAATGGATTAGGACAGAACGTTTTATCACTTTTTTTTGTTGAGGGGCTCCGTAGACTGCTTGCAGCCTCGTTATATGCTACGCCCTGAGAATAGCCGCTGCACAACGGTAGTCAAATTGATACTGCGTAATTCTTTATCCGTGCGTAATGCACGCTCAGTGCGCTTAATCGTTAAGGGACAGCCACTGTTGTAGCAGTTGAAGCATGACCTTGCGGCATAAAGAAAACAACAGAGTCTCGCGAGCAAGTCTTCAGTTTCCGCAAGGATGTTTCACTGACCATACATTAACAAGACGCGCAGAAGACGAAGCCGTCAAGTATGGAGCCGAAATCGCTTTGTAGAGAGCCAGTATCGCATATATGGCGATCTTCTAACACTACTTTTCTTGATGATGGTGGAGTGTTATCTTCAAGAAAGCCACAACGTCCGGAGGCAGATTTAGAAGGGTGACCGTTAAGCAGACGTCATAGTTTCTTCATTTGAACCTTGCCTCGACAATACGGAACAAATAACAGTGCATGCTTCGGAAGTAATCCGTCTTTGATGTCAAATCTTCGCTCGGTACTGGTGGTGAAACATGTCCAGCAGTGTAAACTGAGAACGAGTCCGAACACGATTCCTTATAGTCGCTGCATCTCCTTTACAATTGCTTCTTTACGGCCATTCGCTGGTCATAAAATTTTGCCAGTGAAACGGTTCATGAGCTGCCGTCATCTCCCTTGCTTCAGAAAGAACTGTTCGTGGTAACTTTTTTATTCACTGCATGTTCATGAATCATTCCTCCCGATTGAACAAGAAGCCGAACCAAGGTGAATTATTTTGTGCTGGCATCTGTAATGTAGTGTGACTGCACCTGTTCAAAGAACGCGATGATCTTTTCAACGAAATAGAGGAGCACCTCCTTTCGTGAATGTGGCGCGGGAGTACAAAGGCTGATGTACGCGGAAGTTGCAGCCTCGGCAGTGCATTTTTTGGTGGTGACAGATATTTACCGCAGCCCAGAGAGGATTATGGTGGCACCCAAGAAGCATTCATTTAAAAACTTGAGGACGCTTTAGCTTCGCCTTCAATAGCAGAACGCGATAGCGCGATCGGGCCCATTTGCATAGCCGTAAGTCTCATTCGCCTGCCAGGCTTCGCTTCTCAGTGGACACCTCGACCTTGCCCCGAGGCCGTTTGAAGTGCAGTTGCGAACATTGGCCGTCTGAAGTGCAGTTGCGAACAGTGTGTCGAAACGGAATAAAAACGAAAAACAAAACCATATTTTTGACCTGAACAAAAACGTGAGCGAAACGGCGTCTATTATTTCGTTTTGGATTGAAACAGAAATATTTTTTATCGGTTCAAGGGAAAATTTGGAAATCTGGAACAACCGAGGCCATGCAACGTGAGTATTATAACGAATATCTTAGGCAGGGATTCTAAATTAAGGATGCATTGAAATTTTGGGAACAACGAAAATAGCGGCAACCGGAGCTGTATATATTAGTTAAGTCGTCCTTGGTGTGCCAGCCACACAGGCCAGCTTGGAAAATGCATTCTCAACGCTGAAGTTTGTTTTATCAGAACATCGGTCTCGCATATCACTCGATGGTGTGCTGCTTCTGAGATCATGAGCACTCCCTTGACGAAACGGTCGAGTGGTACTGACACAAAATCTCGCGGCTCAATTAGCTTGCGGGATCGATCCTCGTGAGCATGCGTATACCATCTACCCAATCTAAACAGCGAATACAGCTCGGAAGATAATTTATGTGAATTGTGAAGTTCGCGTGCCTGATTCAGTGCTATACGCCGCACATCGCGACACAAAGTGACCTACAAAGTGACCATACAAAGTGACCTGAAGGTGACCCCAAACTTCCGCGCCGTCCCCACTGGGGCCGAACTCCGAGATGCCCAGCCAGGAGCTGGCCCAGCTAAATCATGACGTCATAGTCACCATTGCGCTTTTGCCGCGCTTGCACCAGTAGGCTACTATTCGGTGGCTGCTCGCGAGTCCGTGCCCGCGGCGAACGTGTGGAAGCCTCAAGAAAGTCGTTGCCACCAGATGACGATGACGGCAACGACATCGCGCAGTACATGCCGCATGCGAAAGAACGCGAGCAGACGATGCAGGCTGCGCGGAAGTAGCGGAAATGCGTCACAGTTTTGTGTGCCATTTCACACACTAGACGGCGTTAGTTGCACACGACGGCTTGTCGTTCTCGGAGCTCTTCAAAACCGAAAGTGAGACTGGTCGGTAAAACTCACAGGGTACTTTATGCCCTCACCTAAGACGACTGGAAGGTGAAAGGGATCATCTTCTCGGTCGATGTATTTCAAGTTACTGGAACGGGAAAAGTACCGCGACTGTCCGGCCCGCCGCCATGTTTGGTCCAGCGCGGCTGAAGCTGCAGCGGCACGGTGTTGATTTTACGCGGAGCAACGCCCGCTTTACGCATTGCGTGTGCTTTTTCAGCCCCGAATGAAGCATACCGTTGTTCTCTAACTGATTAGGAAAGAAATAGCGACAGTTCTCACTTGCCTACACGCGCACGCGCGCGTTTTTTTTTTTTTAAATGAAGCTGGAGATGTTTGCCTGGCTGTTCGCCTGACATGCTACTCCAGGTGCTGGGTGACGATTATGATATATACAGTGATAACCACATAACACATACAGTCACACAAGTTTACAAAGTTTCGTTCGCACGCACGCGTAGCAACGCGATAAAGAAATGCGAACTGCGCGGCATTTACGCGCTCGGCTGTCGGCATTTATTAAATGCGAAGCATTTTTAGCGAACTTCTGCGACCTTCTATCTATCTATCTATCTATCTATCTATCTATCTATCTATCTATCTATCTATCTATCTATCTATCTATCTATCTATCTATCTATCTATCTATCTATCTATCTATCTATCTATCTATCTATCTATCTATCTATCTATCTATCTATCTATCTATCTATCTATTCTAGCCGCCTACGACTGTGCTCTCCTACCCATTTCGTTAATGGGATGTGTACATAAATTCATATGGCATAACATGACTGTATGAAGAATATAAATGAGAGTCATAACATGAAAATCATAACATGCATTTCATGAACCGCATGATTTACACGCCACTGTCTTAGTGCTCTTGCGGCCACGTCGTTAACTTTATATATACCACAATTGGTATTGCGTGACAAGAGTGTATGACGAACATACGTGACTGGTCCTAACGTGCAAATTATGATATGCCTGTCATGTACAACATGATTTACGTGCCATACTCTCGGGGCGCTCGCGACCGTTTAATTAAATGGATATGTAACAAAATTGCTATGAGAAGACATTTCTGTATGAAGAACGTAAAGGACGGGTGATAACATGAAAATTGTGACTTGCATGACATGTACAGCATGATTTACATGCCACGCTTATGATGCGCTCGCGGCCAGTTCGCTAGCTTGATATACACCAAAATTTGTGTTGCGTGAGGTGGCCGTATGACGAACGTGAATGGCAGGTGATAACACAAAAATAATGATATGTATGTCATGATTTTCATGTTACCATCTGTATCATTTATGTTCGTCATATAGTCATGTCGCACAATGGCATGTAAATCATGCTGTACATTAAACGCATGTCATGATTTTCATGTTACAACATGCCATTCACGTTCGTCATACAGTCACCTCCCAAAACACCAGTTTTGGTGTATATCAAACAGCGAACTGGCCGCGAGCGCATAATGAGCGTGGCATGTAAATCATGCCGTACATGACATGCATGCCTTATTTCATGTTACCACATGTCATTTGCGTTCGTCATACAGAAATGCCTCGACACAGCAATTTTGGTACATATCCTTTTAATTAAACGGCCGTGAGCGCCCCGAGATCATGTCATGTAAATCATGTTTAACATGACATGCGTGTCATGATTTGCATTATGGACAGTTATGTTCGTCATACACTCTTGTCACGCCATACCAATCATGGTATATATAAAGTTAACAAGGCGGCCAGAAAAGCACCAAGAGAGTGGCGTATAAATCATGCGGTTCATGACATGCATGTTATGATTTTTATGTTATGACCTGTCATTTATATTTGGCATATGGTCATGTTACGCCATGTCAATTTTGGTATACATCCCATTAATGAAACGGGCAGGAGAGCACAAAGTCGTTGGTGGCTATATAGATAGATAGATAGATAGATAGATAGATAGAGAGATAGATAGATAGATAGATAGATAGATAGATAGATAGATAGATAGATAGATAGATAGATAGATAGATAGATAGATAGATAGATAGATAGATAGATAGATAGATACGTTTAAAGTCGCAGAAGTTTGCTAAGGAAGGCTTCGCATTTAATTCCCGCTGTGAATAGCAAAGAGAACTTTGCCCGATTCCCGCCGCTTTCTGCATCCAAAAGCGCGGCACCCAGGCATTCTTCAATGGTTTGACAGACTTGTGATGTAAGTCAAAACGATACCGGATGTCGTAAAGTTCCTGCACGATTTTCTCAGTCTATAAAAACAACCGCCCTTCAAAGCGCCGTGCGTAGGCGGCCGGGAGACACTAGCGAGGCGAGTGAGCTGGACCATTTGTGTGGCGAAGCCGCCGAGACCACGCGGTGGCGAAGAGAAAAGGAATGCGGTACTTTTCCCGTTCTAGTGACTTTAGATGTATTGATCCTGGCCCCGTCACCCTCCGAAAGCTTTTGGCACCTAACCTGGTGTTCCACTGCCACCAGGATCGGAGGCAGCTCACCTGGTTTTACACTGTGGCCCACCTTTGACCAAGCTACGATGTCATGTGCGGACGTCATCATGTGGCGTTATGTCACATGACGTCACTGTAACATCACGATGACGCCATAGTGACGTCACACGTTTTGGTGATCTATGACGTCATGATGAAGTCATATGGTGACGTCATGACGTGATGATTTTTTGCATCACTCGTGTTGACGCCGCCGGGGGGGGGGACGCCGACGAGGCAAGCCGGTCAATTTTCGCGTTTGATGAAGCATCTAAGGCTTTCGCCCTAATAAACAGACTGTAATTAATTATCTGTCGCGCGCTGCAGCAAGCGATGTCCCGTGTTATCACTAATAGGCCTCCAGCAACATATTGCAGCAAAAAAGTGCCACACCAAAATTTTTGTGTCAGCACTAGAGCACTGCACGGACCGCGATTCTCGGCCCGGGCCCGGCTCGGGCCCGGAACTCGTTCAAGTTTACCCACCCGAACCCGGCCCGGTAACTCAAAGCGAGACCCGGGCCCGGCCCGAACCCGAGAAAAAGTTTCGCCTACCCTGTCCGGCCCGGTCCGACCGTAGCTTGGGCCCGACAGGGGCCCGAACCACTAATCTAGGTGGTGTCGCCCGAACATGGAATCGACATCAAGGTGGTTTAAGTGGCAAATATATACGCTTTGTTGGCGCATGTTTCGCTAACAATTATGCTTTAACCTACGGTAATTTCTCGTAAAAGGGGCTCACTGTGGAAACAGTTGAGCGGACATAATGGGTACAATGGATGTTTGTTCAGCAGTGTATACTGTACCTATTTTTTAGGGGCGAAGCTCCTTAGGGTGTGGGTCGTTCCCTCCTCTGTAGTAGTAGTATGTAGCCACCTCTCCCGATCGGCAACGGGCGAGCGCCGATCGGTAAAGCCCCCCCCCCCCCCTCTCTCTCGCCTCGAGCGAGTTTCTTGATTAAAAAAACCGACTGTTCGCGCTGCACAACCGTTCACTGACCACCCCGTATATATAGACACTGGATTTTGACCTCCAAGGTAGTGCCTGTGTGAGATTTCTCCTGTGCGTGATTCAACAATAAAAATTCACAGCGTACATGTAAAATTAAAGTGAGCTGCAAGTCGCCATGGCTCCCATCGACCCTTTAGTATAAACGCGCCCGATCTCACGTCGTTGATGATGTAATGGGCAGAATTCACGGAAGATTCACATGTGGCGCGTGTCATTGGTGGAAGGCAATCGTTCGATTTAGTGCGGCGACGTACGCTAGGGGGACCGTTGTAAAAACCCCGCTCGCTGTTGGCGCGCTTTCACTTTCGCTCGGAGTATTCACGGTTTACCGATGATTATCCTCCGGAGCTTCGCCCCACTCATCATTCACCCCGTGGATATGCTGTGGATTTTTCTGCAAATACAATGGGGATCTTCAAGGGCGTTTTGTAGCAGATAATATTGTAGCAAGGAAAGTGATTTGCAGCATGAGTTCAGTTTCGATAAGGAGCGCAACAAAAACAGGAGAGACAGAGAACAGAACGCCTCATCTGTTGAAATTTAAAGCACTCATCTGTTGAAATTTAAAGCATGCTCTAACGACAAAGCCGATCGTGCAGCCTTCTGGATATGTAGCGCCTGTCTTCAGCATTGTAGCACCTTGCCACAGGAAGAGAAATAGAGGAAGAAAGCCAAACTTATTACCTTGTTGTAGATACACAAACCTATAGAAAAAAAAATTATAATGAACCGCGTGCACCACGTGTACTTTGACAAATACATATAAGGAGACAAAAGGAAGAAAAGAAAACTTTCAAATATCCCACCACTGGTAGTATATACAGTCTGTAAGTTTTTTGAGGCATATTTTATAGTTCATTTCTTCGTCAAGAGATCCTGGCTTTAAGCACACCATGCGCTGTTGCATCACATATCCTGCTGCGCTAAAGTTTCTCGCACTGCTTGCGCGCAGGGGCACACATATATATAAATTGTGAATTCTGAAGGCGTCGGCAGTCGTTGTTCTTAACTTCCGCCACCGGATCAAATTTGAATATCTTTGTGGACCTCTGCAGAATGAACATAGCTGTCCAGCTCATCCCTTCATTTCTCTCGTTGTCGAACTTCGTGTCACTCTTCAATGTCATCAATTAAAACTCGTCTTTGGAAGCTTTCAGGGTTTTCAACAGTGTATGTTATGCACGGTTTGCACCATGCTCTTTTTTCATATTATTATGGCGTATGCCTTCCTAACGATGCTGTACTGGTAGAAGGTGGTCATTGGACTACGCGGGTAAAACTGGCATGAGGTGGACGAAGCGATTTCGATCAATGTTCGGGGTTCGTTAGCAGCTTGGTAATAAAGGCGAGAATAAGCTTCTCGATGCTTACTCATTGGATGCACGTGGTTCAAGGTAAAGGGACACCACCCGGCACGGAATTTGCAGTTGTCTTTTTTTCAAGCCAGATGTTTCGTCAAGCGAATATACTTTGTCCCACGCCTTGTTCAATGGGCCTATGATATTCCCGCACATTCCAACGCTGTTGCGGCAGTATTATGTAGCTCTCGCACTATATAGCGAAGGGGTCTCAAACACGCGGCCCGCGGCCTGCACACAACTGTCTTCGTCCCATTTTTTTTCTTTATTAGTACGTTCTTAAGCTACGCATGCATGACCGGGCTAACTAATTTTATTTCGTGAGGCACCCCCTGCGGCCACCATTTGTTGATAGATAACCGTTAACCAAAACTCTACACTTCAGTATCGGCGTCCAGATTTTAGTCATTTTGGAGATAGATATCCATATGTTGTTAGAATTCTGCCGCCGAATACGCTTCAGAAATGACCCACATAGGAGATATGGAAAAGGTCTTTCAAGTGGCAACGTAAGCTGACATTTGGATCTCTGTTATCGCTCTTGCGATAAGTCATCGAGATATAAATTTGTTATATTACATTTAATACTGCGATTACAGAATAACATTTGGGATATAAAATAATAACGAATGCAAATAAAGCACACAGTAGCAATATGTTAACTATATAAGCGCCTGGTCTATTTACTTTTAGCTCGCCTGTTTTAGATCACAACCAATCACAAAGTGATGTCCAAAAAACATTTCTTTTTGTGCGTCAAAATGCGTGTCATTGCGGGGGAAAGACAGCACCGCATCGTTCCCCTAAGGCAGCAGGCGACGCGCAACTGAGAATGACGTGCATTAGGAACTTGCGCATTGGAGAAAAAGGCACTGACGTTGTGTGCTGGTTTGTTTGAGACAGTTTACCTGCGACTTCTTTCTCCCCGGTGAGATATACCATTAATTTGTATGTGTGTGTGAGAAAGTGCGTTTGTGCAGTGTGCGTGTGTGTGTGCAATGTGTGTCTGTGTGCGTGTGCGCGCGCGTGTGTGTGTTTAATATCATGGGGGCTTCTTGAAGATGGGAGTGTATACGTTCGTTAAGGCAAGAACTTTAATAAATTAGGGAGGAGGAGTAGAAAGACTTTACTTATCCAAAAGAGGGAGCAGAGGAGCCTACCCGACGTAGGTCTCCGCTACCCTCTTGAGCACGGGTCTCTAGCATTTCGCCTCCATCGAAATGCGACCGCGGCGGCCGTGTCTTGAAATTCCGAAAAACTTTAGGTATTCTTCGGCATATTAATACGCTGTTTAGTTCGTAAGATAATTTTGACGCCGTTTGTTTTCAAGGATTCGTGACACCATTAGCCAATGTGTTATGGCGAAAAATATACAGTTTTGGCAATAATATGTTGTCGTATATTCTATATCCTGCCCAATGGACTGAGCAGCCATTACGCCATGGGACTTCTTCGCGGCTTTCATTGCATCGGCTTACACACAGGTGCTGTGGGAATGACCCAAAAGACTTCGGCGAATGATAAACAGCTTATGGCGGATACTTAGTATAAACAAAGCAGTATCTATAGTTTGACGTTATATGGGCCCGGATCTCGTCAAAACAAGTTTGAAAAGGCACTGTTAGGGTAGGCATACTTATTCGGAGGGGAAATGGGATACTTGAACCCCCCACCCCCTCTCCCACTTTGCGAGCTCAACAGTCTGAGGGCAATGTACGATGCTATGGATTTGTAGAGCTTTACAATGTCTACAACTCGCCCAGTACGGTTTCCATAAAATGATAAGTGAACCTGCTCTTTTTGCTCAGAAGTATATTACATTATACAATTTTGAAAATCAGAAAATCTTGTTCGACTTATTTTTAGGCTTCTTGAAAGCCTGTGACCTTGCCAACTGCAACGTTGTGCCAAGATATATAGCTGTAATTCTGCGGCTCTAGAGACATAGTACATTCTTTAACCTCAACGTATTTACAACATCGAACTCAGGCTACAATAACTGCAGGTGAACGCTTAAATGAAAGCCAGTTAAATTTGGCGCACGCTAGGTAATCGTTCTGGGAGCTTTTTTTTTTTTAAATTCATACTTCACATACACGGTATCACATACATTGGTAACAATACTAAATCTATATCTAATGCCGATTGCACAAGCTTGTTATCTGCGGGAAATTCGCGTACAGACTTTGTAAAAGGAGTTAATCAGGCACTATATAGAATAATTTATTTGGTTACTAAAGATCACTTAAAGTTAACTACAATAAAACTAAGACAGTGTTGTTTCCACCTGAAAACAGCACTGCTAACATCGCGTTAATTGAGCTGACTGACACAGAAATGAAGCTAGCATCACTAATCGGGCATTGGAAACTACTCGGGAGAACCCATGCCATGGGATGACCACGTATTCTGAACTCTCTAAAGCGAGTTGTATATTGTACGGTATGTTTCTTACGGTCGTTCTAAATACGTCAGTATGCTTCTTTTGTGGCGCACTTTTTTTACAGGTCTTAAATTACTGATTGCTCGTTTGGGTAAAAACCACCATTGAAAGTATTAACAAGCTCGCGCTGTTGGAAAGCACGTGCTTCATGTTTAATATAAAGCACCATGCCTTTTTCCACAACTTTTTATAAAACGCATTATTACTCAAGTGAGTGCAATGTGCGCTTATAATTCGCGCCGGAAATACAAACTTGGGCTAGATTACAATAATAATTAATCGCTAGAAACACTAGCCGGAGCGCAAGCTAGCAAGACAAATTATATTACGAACAAATCTGAATACTGCCACGTAAAAAGTGCCGTTTTAGTTATGGAAAACAAATGATACAGTTCTTGCTACCACCATTTTACTCAGAGCAATTAACAATCAACAGTTTTTTATGTTAAATTTTGCTCGGCGATTTTAGAAATGCACTACTGGGAAGGACATCATTAACATAAACTTATTCGTGCTTATACCAAGTTTTATAAAAATTTTGAGTAGTTAATGCGCACAGAGTGCTGTTTGTGAGTACTACTTAGTGCATAACACGCACGTATGCATCTTTGTCGCTATCTATGCCATGTAATATGCCCTGTAGTACTTTGTTGTTCTTCATACAGTGCCGTTGTGTGCGCGCGTGTAGTGTGGCGGCTACAAGTCCTCTCTAACTGTTTATGTAAGTTTTTCGTCAGTCTCCCGCACTGTGGCAAATAAACGTATTTAGGTGCACGTTAAAGAACCCCAGGTGGTCGAAATTTCCGGAGTCCTCCCCTACGGCCTTCCTCATAATCATATCGTGGTTTTGGGACGGTACACCCCGGATATTATTATTTATTACTTTTATCCGGCAACAGTGTAGCCGGAGACCACTCGTGAAATATTTGATAAGCCACTGCAGCCGTTGCTGTGGATGTATCGTAGCCGTCTTTGTTTATGTGAGCAGTGCTGCCAGCACAAGCAGCGTTTTTTTGGACTTGCGAATAGGCTAATATATACCAACTGCTGGGTTGTTACGTTCCAAAAACCATGATATGGTCATGATAGACACCGTAGTAGAGGGCTCTGGAAATTTCGACCACCTGTGTTTCGTTAACGTGCACCTAAATCTAACAACACGGGCCTCTGTAGCTTTCTGTCTCCATCGAAACGCAGCCGCCGCGGCCGAGATTAATCGCAAGTATGTAGCTTCATATAGCTCTAGTAAGGCGTTGTATTGAACATTATTTATGATTTTTGCTGATTATATCATTTCTGCTATGACAAGCAAAATGACCCCTACTTGATCAGACCTTATTAAGGAAGGGGCCAGACTACAGTGCACATATAGCGTAATGCACCAAATGAGAGGGTATAGAAGCGGAAATTTCGCTGATGCTGTGGCAAGATTGTTATTTCACCCCGTGTTTTCGTGGACAACAAGTAAAAACATGATGGAGCAGACTTCGGCACCCCTCGATGGGAACTTATACACTACTGGAGCATCGCGCCAGTGAAGTGTCTCTTTCTCTCCCAAAGAAGGAAAAACAAGAACACCGCCGGGCAAAGAAAGCATTTGCTACAGTAACAATGTAAAACACGGTGCCCTAAAACTACCATATTACAAGTTCAAACTAAAGGTCACAAAACATGACGGTGAGTTTACAATAATTATACTTATTACATTCAGTTTCTTTAAACACACGCTTCACATCTGCATTGTCATCCAATACGAACTGTTGTATAAGAGCAGAAGCCTTCGCCTATATGGCTTTCAGCTTCTACTTGTATTCTGTACGCAAACAGGAAAATAATTCATTCATTCATTCATTCATTCATTCATTCATTCATTCATTCATAGACAATTGCACCTTCCGAAAACAGCACCGCACACTTCTCCTAATGAATGGTTTATAGGGTAACTCGCGCTTGTAAATTGATATAACGATGTAAGGTGGTTTCTACATGTCTGGAAACTGCTATCGCCGCGAAACCCAGTACTGGGGATATTCTTACTCGCCAGTACATCACCGTGGACTCTGTATCAGGAAACGTTGGGACGACGGCCGGAAACTAGAGACGACGTGCGCTCGTTATATAATATGTCACCGAAGCCTTGAGCTTTCTGGAGTGATAGATTTCACGGGGACAAGTTCCGAATAGCTACAGATGAATACAGGCATGACAGCGGAAGGAATCCGCAGAGATGTTCGAAAACTTACGTGGCAGATCAGCACCTCACAGCTCATTCGACTGCGCTGCCGTCGTTTAGTGTCAAGAGTCCGAGTTGCGTGCGGATGCTGGCGGTGCGAGGAAGGCAGCCGCGAAGGGGGAGGGTTACGAGGCCGCTGTAACTTAGATGGGGTGGGGGGGTTGCAGTAACGCTGACGCGTTCGGAAGCGTTGCATCGCGCGACGTTTCTTTTTTTTTTTTTTGCTTCCCGTTCTTTCTTTCTTTCTTTCTGTCTATCGCGAGCTGACGCGCTTATCGTTCTTCAGAAGGCCCGGCCACGTGTATAAGGAGCGACGGTGTCAGGCTGCAATCTTACTCACGGCCACTCATACGGCAATTCACTGATCATGCGTAGTGCTATAGTGCGCGGGTAAGACGCTCTTGAAACATTGTTCCACGGTCATTGCTTCTTAAGTCTAGATAACAAACAAAAACAGCGAGCATTGAAAGCATGGTTGAACTACTTGAACGCATGGTCGGGGCTATTTTGGGCTAACGATCCCCGTTTGGCTCCTTCACCGGCTTTCGTTCTCAGTGAGGAAGTTTCACTGATAAGCGCAAGCTTGTGTTACGCTTCTAAAAACCACCACCTGGCAGCAACAATGCGCAAGGTTTTTCAACAAAGATGGTTCGGTGACGAAGATGCTTTGAATTGAAGCACCTTGCCTAGAGTATTTGCCAGTGCCAAACTGCAAAAGCATATTAAGAATAAAATGTACCGAGGTCTTAATAAAATGAAAGCCTTAAGTGCCCCATTTCACGCTGGCCTTGAAAAACACGGCGTGTGTTGCAGAAAGTCACGTGATACCTCAAACGTCACCTTAAAAGACTTGGTTCGAGACGGAATCGAACCCAGGCATTCTGCGTGGCAATCAAGTATTCCATCAAAGAGACTCGCTACTACTTGAAGCGGCTTTTTTTTATTATCAAAAGCCGAAAACATCCAGTTTCGAACGTCCCACAGGACAACATCGACAGCCGCGGAGCTCGCGGCACACCGCAGCGCACTCCGCAGGATTGATCGAGAAGCACCACTAAAATGGAGCATTTTTACTGATTCAAAACCAGCTCTGCAATGTCTGTGAACTGCTCTACGTCGTGGGGCCTCAAGACTATTTGCTGCTGGAAATAAGACAATTGTGCTATCAAATTATAGACAAAAGGCATGAAATAACTTTTCAGTGGTTACCAGGACACTGTGGCATCGTAAGTAACGAGCATGCCGACAAAGCGGCTAAGAATGCTCACTAAAATGGCGTGATGGAACCAATTCCACTGTCAAGAAGTGACGCAGCAGCAAAGATTACTACGTTCGCTCAAGATATCGCAAGATCTATGTGGGACACGCTCGGCTTACTCCACACCCGACTTCACCGCCTGGACCCGTGCCTGCTGCTCAATATTCCACCTGGGCTACCCCGATCCGAGACGACCGCTCTCGGCCGCATGTGGCTTCCTTTACAAACATCTTTGCCTGCCGCTTCGGAATGGCAGACAGTGCTGCATGTTACCACTGCGGCAGTGCCGAAACCATCGAACACATCCTATGTCATTGCCCTCAGTACAGCTCCCAGAGGCAATACCTCTCAACAGTGTTTGCGAGCCTCGACGACCAGCCACTTCCTGAGCATTCAATTTTGGAATGCGGATGGGTCGTGCTTCACGCCAGAAAGCGACGAAGGCGCTGTTGAAGTTTCTACGAGCAACCCGCCTCGTTGAACGCTCATGTGTGTGTTTCTACTTGCCTCCCTCCCCACTCTCTCATTGTTCTCTTCCTTACTTTTCTCTCTCCCCTTCCCCCGTGCAGGGTAGCGAACCGGATATTTATTTTGCGGTTAACATCCCTGCCTTTCCGCAAAACATTTCTCTCTCTCTCTCTCTCTTGAAGCGGCTTTGGAAAAAGATCCGGCACTGCCGTCATGTCGGGCAAGGAGTCGCGTTAACAGACGTAATATTGCGTGGCAGAAGGCTAGAATCGCACCATGCGTCAAACCATGTGAATTGCGTGACGAGTGGCTGGTTGAAAGCTGTCAACCCATTTCAACGGACTGAGCTATAATTCATCATCACCAGCCACACAATCAACAAAGTGTACAGTTAGCTACTGACGTGACCTTTCAAGCTACAATGATGATTATGACGATGATGATAAGATAGCCACGGATGGCTTTTGCCTTCAAGTCGTCTTAGGCGAATGCATATGGGGCCATGTGAGTTTCTTTCTTTTCTTAAAGAGAAAAACTCACAGAGTTCGCGTGCGTGACGGAAAATGAGGCGGGAAAGACAGGGAGGTTAACCGAAAGAGAAGCTTCTGGCTTTGCTGCCGTATACTTAGTGAAGGAAAGAAAACAGATGGAAAGAATAGCGGTGTAACAAAAGAAACGCGCGACAAAGGAAAGAAGGAAGAAAACAAGAGAGAAGGCAGGAAGTTAACCAGACATATGCTCGGTTGGCTACCCTATATACGCTGTGGCATTGTAAAACTAAATTGGAAAGATGAGAGAGAGAGAGGAGGGAAAGGAAAGACGGAAATGATCAATAAACGCGCTGACGCGTATGTGGCGGTGGCACTTAGGTCAAAGACGTTAACGCAGGTTCGTAGTCCTCAAAAAGCACCAAAGTACTTTAACTGCCTTGTGAGCTGACGTGCGGTGGGGATGGTGCTCCAGCAACAACAAAAAAAATCAGGATAAGTAGGTAAGATGTATGGAATACTTTTATAGATCCTCAATAGGCCACCAAAGCGAAAACAATTGAATGGTGCCTTGACCGACTTCTGGTCTGACGAGCGTAAGAGCCAGAATTCCAGAGTTGTCTGTCCCGCAAGCGGCCTGTCGTCAAGGTGGGCCGACACGGTCATGAGTGACTGACTGCCTGTGTGCGCTGCAGCGAGCAGTGTCACAAAGAACAGATGCGGTAGTTTCCTCGTTGCTGCAATGGTCACAAATATCGCTATCTTCCCTCCCGATGCGACAGCAAGGCTGCAGCTGGCAAAGTGCAATGGCCTCGAATCGGAAGAGACCAGATGGAGAAAGGAGTGGAGGGGTCCCGGCGATTCAGACGTGCGCGCTGAAAACTAGGCGTAATCGATTTTCCCATGAGAACGAAGTCTTATGATTCGTAGCTCTTCATTGTTAGCTTTCCCCCTTACGCCGTAGACCTTAACTAGACCTAGGAACACGACAGCCCCTTCAGCGGCTTGTCGATAAAGAACAAAACCACATTTCAATGGCACCCAAGCCACTATGACTCAACAAGAAGATAACATACCGATGCTGCTGCTCGATCATGCTCTAGAAGAGGGCGCGGGGACTCATCCCGCCACGAAGAACAACAATTGTAAGATACACCTGCAACTGTTACACCGCATGTTTCCGCGATGGCTGTCTCAGGGAATTTGCGGTAAAGTGACACATTTTTACTTGCCAAGCTTTATAGTAAGGGCAGACATCAGAGTCGGTACAATAATCACCAACATCGTTAACTAGCACTACAACGCTAACTTAACTATGTAATTGTTATCCTAACGGCGCGGTTTGTAAACATAAATAAAGGAAAGGGCGTGTTTCTGCACTATGGAAAAAGCAGTTATGAAAAAGCAGTAGAAAAACCCGGGGATAGGGAGGTGTTGTTAATTGGAACAGGAACCGAAGATTTCAAATGCGTGTTTTTCGAAACGAGGACTTAGACCAAATTTTGTCGAATAGTGTTATGCTTTATGTGCCAGAGGACTTGAACACGTCATTAAAACATTTCCATTAAATTTAAAATTGAGAGGATCATTCACGATATTGTTGCCTATATTATAAAAATCATTATAATTTGAACGGCAACCAGCAAACCAGCCACATCTTTTTACCCTTTTCAAATGATTTCGATGGTGTTGCTTGTTTTCGCCTCACCTCCAAACTACCTGCACTCCAATTACATTCACTGACATTGCTGCGACATTCTCGTCTCGGTAGTTGCGCTGCGGTTGAACATGCATCACCAACTCGCCCAAGTTTTCACCCTTGGAATATGGATAATATAGCTCTTTTAATACCGTCATTTCGTACTGATGTCAGAAATTAATTAATTGTGCATGACCGACTGCGTTTTATGGTTCCGTCAAATAGCGTTTAAAATTTTCATTCTTATACACGGCACTTGCGAGCGCAATGTAGCGATTCCAATAATATTGCGAGGACACGGACCATTTATTTCAGTGACGTGGAGGGAAAGCAGCAGAGTTATATCTACATTCGCAAGAGAGAGATTTACGACTGCTCAGCACAGAGTGCAATGATATATCCTCCCACGTTTTAAGAAAACAAAAAAGCTGCCGCTCACACTAATCGGTGTTTACACAAACCCGCCACGACGATATTAATGCGGGAGGTCTCTGCGTCACGGAGATAACCGCCAGAGAAGCATAAGTATTGTATCATTCGTGCAGCCTCTGATAATTGTACCCCTTTCATGCATGATTACCTCAAAGCAGCTATTTGAACTCGACTTTAACGTAACTATTGTTAACACCACAAGTTTAGGGGCTTTAGGACGCAGCTACGCACTCATTGGGGTTACCTTCCACCATTTAGCTACTGATAAACGAACTTAACGGTACTCATTTCTCGAGTGCACTGAAAAGAATAGGTAGGTCTAACTTTAAGGGTCATATGAAGGCTGCACGTAGCGAAGGTCTTGGCCACAAGTTGGTTGACAGCACCATTCTCGGGAACCGCTAAGCTGATGAGGTGCTGATTACATGGGTTGTTTTGTCTTCGTACCACAGAATCAAATAAGGTCGGTGCAATGCAAGCTTTCGAATTGCTTTCCTCTATGCGTCGCATACAACCAGCCGATTCCGGTGACATTGTAGCAGGAGCGCTGCTACGAAGCGCTAACATTAAAGAAAAAAGAGAAAGAAACTGTGTAAAAGAATCTCAACATTATCCCGTCTCGCAGACGTCTCAACCGTGCTTAAATATCCGCGTCTCACCCGCCTCCTAAGGGTGGTTGGAAAGCAGGCTCGATAAGAACATGAGATAGCGAACGTAAGGAACCGGCGCGATCGCGCTATGCTGCAGGAGATAAGCGCCGCGCCCGTCCACCGCACTGAACACAGATTATTCTTGTAACTCTGTTGGCACTTGCGTCAGAAAGTCTGTAGACAGATAGCATATAGCCGTACGAAGCAAGCTATAGCGAAGAGATAACGCCGTAGCGTGCGCGCAATTTCGCACCCGTTTGGTCCTTAAAAGGTCGTTATCAGATCATACGACAACCACGATCTTGTGGCGGTTCGGAAAGCGAACCTCTCACTCACTCTCGCATGATTGGTCGGCAAACGCGATTTTTTTCCGGCAACGCTTCAACGGCTCGCTTTCTTAACCGTTAAAGATAGTGCCTGTGACACAGTTGAACACGTATCGCGGCTGCACGCTTTTCGAACTTTATGGTGGGGAGGAAAAACTCACAAAAATGTTGTTGACACTTGCGTGAAATTACGATAAACTGCGACGTATAAAAGAAAGTGGAAGGAAGGAAGGAAAACGGCAGAGAGGAAAGACAGGGATGTGAACCAGTTTGGCATAACCGGTATGCTACCCTGTACAGGGGGAAGGGATGGGGGAGATCGAAAGAAGAGTAAAGAAAGAGAGAAAGAGAGGGGAACACACACGCACACACATAACGTCACAGCGCAGAGCGGCAGTCTTGTGCGGTATGCGGCATCATTAAAAAGTCTACAGCCGCTCGTGTAAGTCTGTTGTCCTTAGGAATTTGTGCAATGCATTGGTTGCTTGAACTCTCGATGACTTATCAGGATGACATTGGAGAATCGTGTCTAGTGTCAACGGTCTGTTGTGAAGATGAGGGAGAGTGAATACCAGGAATCGTCTCTGCGCAGCGTAGCGAGGACAGTCGCAGAAGATATGTTGCAAGGTCTCCTCGGTGCCGCAGGCGTCGCAAAGAGCGTTGTCGGCCATCCCTATTCGAAATGAATATGACTTCGTGAAAGCCACTCTTAGCCATAAGCGGCATAGCAGAGTGGCCTCTCTTCGGCGGAGTCCAGATGGTATTTGAAGTCGCCGCAACTCGTTTAGGTGGTGTTGCCGATAGTTTTGGCTTCTTGACGTATTCAGTGTCGAGTGCGAAATATTCTTTGCGATCCTTTGAAGCATGGCAGCAGCATCAGACCTTGAAAGCGGTATAGCCTCTTCCTTGTCTCCTTGCAAAGCTGACCGAGCAGCATTATCCGAGCAACATGCTCGTTGCCAAGCACGCCGCAGTGACTTGGCAACCATTGAAATGTCACTTGGTGTCCCTTCTCGAATGACGTATGAATGAGGTGTCTTATCTCGAATACCAGTTGTTCATATGGTCCACGCCGCAGAAGAGAGAAGAAATATAGAGAAGGAAAGGCAGGGAGGTTAACCAGTATAGGACAACCGGTTTGCTACCCTACACATGGGGACAGGGCGGGGGAGGGCTGACAAGAGAGATTGTAGGGCTGCTTTGGAGTCACTAAAAATTGACCATCGCTGCGGTTGTTCGCGATTGATAACACAAAGTTCAGCGCGAAGAGCTGTCAGTTCAGCAGCCGTTGATGTTGTTGGGTGGTTGGTCCTAAAGCTAACAGTTACACCTTTCGGTGGGACAACTACTGCCCCGGACGAATCACGGATGGTCGTTGAGCCGTCGGTGTAAACATGTATGTGGTCGGTGTATTTCTCGTGCAGTAGAAGCAGAGATAGCTGTATCAGGACAGGCGATGACAAATCAGATTTTTTCTTGATTCCTGGTACACTGAGATGCACTGCAGGACGAATTAAACACCAAGGTGGAATCGATGGTTTGGATGCGGGGCTGCAGCCTGACGGTAGGTTGGCGGAGTAGCTCCAGATTGTTGCGCAGTATGATGCTAGCGGTCTTTCTGAGGGCAGTGTTGCCAGGTGGTGGTTAGGAGCTCGAGCAAAATGCCTTATGTGAGCTCTCAAGGCTTCTAACGCAATGTGCGTTTGTATTGGTATATCCTTGGCGATGGCAATAGTCGCCTCTGTTGGCGCACATTTGGGCAGACCTAGGCACACTCTGAGTGCCTGAGCTTGTGCAGCCTGTAGAACGCGAAGATTTGTCTTGCAGGTGTTGGTTAGTACAGGCAGACTATATCTCAGAAACCCAAGAAAGAGTTCTCTGTATAATTCCAACATTGCGTCTACTGACATGCCCTAGTTTTTCCCTCCCAGGAACTTGAGCAGCTGGGCAATGGCCGTCAGGCACTTCTTCAAATAGGCCACGTGTGGGCTCCAATTGAGGTTTCTGTCAATAATTATGCCGAGAAATTTGTGGGTTCTGGCATAAGAAATCGACTGCCCGTCAATAGAAATGGCATATGGTGTCATTGGTTTGCGCGTGAACGCCACCAATGCACATTTCTCCGGGGATATTCTGAGGCCTTGTTTGCTAAGGTAGTGCGCTGTCAATGTTGCAGCCTTTTGAAGTCTCGCACGTATTTGAAGTCGTGTAACGGCTGAGGTCCAGACACATATGTCGTCCGCGTATATAGAGATCTTGATCGTACTTGGCAGGGATTCGACAAGTTGAATGAGTAGTTTCTACAGCGCGACTGGACGCGGACGAAGAAGGAACACGCAAACACACACACAGCGCTGTTTTTTTTTTTTTTTTTCAGCGCTGTGTGTGTGTTTGCGTGTTCCTTCTTCGTCCGCGTCCAGTCGCGCTGTAGAAACTAAGCATGAACAACCAACTAGCCCGCCAACGCACTTAAGTTGAATGAGATCGAGATTGAATAGTAAGGGACTGAGTACTCCGCCTTGAGGAACGCCTCGGCAGGTATAGCGTAGTGTGGTGGGGCCGTCTTCGGTGGACACAAAGAATGACCTTGCAGACAGGTAGCTACCAATCCATCGAAGAACTCGACCACCAAGGCCAACCACTTCAAGCGCATCGATAATAGCCTCGTGTAGAACATTATCATAGGCGCCTTTCACATCCAAAAACAACGCTGCAGATAGTCGCTTACGTGATCTCTGCTGTTGAACGTACGTAACGAGATCAAGAAAGTGGAAAGGGGAAATATAGGAAGGGACGTGTAGGCAGAATCCTATTCGTGGAATATGCAGTGTGGCGCAAATATTAAAGTGAAAGCGTTATATGTTTCATGAGTCACAAAATCTGGCCTCCGGTGGCATTGCCAACACGAATGGCACCACAAATCACGCGACCAAATAGTGACGTCGTAATAACGTACCGTCATATTAAGACGTCATCAGCGGGCATGGTCTCTTGGTCAAAGGTGGGCAGATGCCAGAGGTAGTGCAACACCGGGTGCGGTGCAGAAGGCTTCAAAGGTTTTCAGAGGGTGAGGGGGGGAGGTCAATGCAGTCAATGCAGTCAAACTCAAAGTATTTTAATTAGTGTCTCATTAGAGCGTATGCTTTTGCCTGCGACTGCCCCTTCAAAGCTAAAGGGATGCTCTCAGTTAGTAGCCATATTGGCTTGCCAATTGATTGAGGAGACATGAGGCGAGTATGTTGCCGGTACAAAGCATTTGTTAATGTCATCTTGACGTTGCATGACGCTCCTTCTTGCCGCCATGTGCACCTACATAAAGCAATGAGTGGGCAGGGATTCGAGGAGCTCGATTTTTATTTTGGCACAATGGACAGACAACGAAACCAGGGGAAGCATTGAGCGTTTTATGGCTTTCTATTCTTAATTGTTTCCTACGTTTCTAATGCATTTTATCGGTAAGATTGTTACCTCCCACTTTCTCTTTGCCGGTTTATTTATACGTGTAAATTAAACGTGCTTAATAAGGCTCTTCTATGTTTTCTCTTGGTTCGCTGTCTGTAACTTCCCATGATTAGCGGACGAAATTGTATTTTACGTCCTAAATTTATTTCCGTATTATATGAGAGCGTCATATGTTGAGAGCAACCGCTACAAGGGGTCACAACAGACAACCTTAGCTCAGAAGCGGTGAAAAAGGCCTTCTCTCATATCCGCGTGCATTTCAACCTCCACAAGGTATGCATGAGCTTGTATGACACCTTAATCTTGAAATAAATACTTGAACTCTGTAACAGTGTCTGATTCATTTTTAGAACTGGTCTCCACCGCTGACTATATCGACTCCATCATATCTCAAGCACCCCGAAATGAAGGACGCTTGTATAAATACACACTAGCTTTCGGTCTGCGGTCGCGGTAACTACGTTACTATTATAGGTGCTTTCTGATGCTGCGATGAAGGCGTAAGTCTTGCGAATCCGCGTTTGTATAACGTAAACGTGACATTTATGTCACGTTTGTTTGTGCAACTTATGGTGGTCGTTGTGGGCGAACGTCTAAATATGCAGAGTAACAATTCATTCCACGAAAAGGTTAAACTTTTTGAGGCGTATCTCACCCCCAAATAAAGATCGTCATCCGCCTTGTTTAAACGTATATCCTTTCCTGAAAACTCTGCGCTCACTCTATACTGTCGTGTCAATAATTCTCGGTCGCACCGATAATACATGTGTCGTCAGTGAACTGGAAGTACCCGCGCGCGGAGCGTTAGCGAGAGGAAAGGCATGCTCGAGGATTATTTTTTTTATAACAAGCCCCGAAAGGAGTACATTTTTAATAGTGTCGTTAAGAACTTGAGAAAAATCACACTTCGCGTAGTTAGGCGTCAATGATGGCGCAACAGAAAACCATGTAAGTATAAGGCTTGTACAGAAGAAGCCTTGAGATAATCGACGCGGGTTCGTGGCAAAGTTGCGCAAGCGCCAGAGTTAAACATAAGCCCGTACAGAAGCGGGATAAATGAAGCGAGCGAGAACAAATTATTGAAAGGCTTATCGTCAGTACAACACTCTCTCTTGGCTACACCGAGTCTGAGTCTGCCATTTGCTTTCTTCTTTATCGAAATTGAAAGCGAAACAAGCCCAACAGGAAGCGCTCGAAGGCTATAGCCTCAGCATCAATACTTATTTCGCGCACTTGTTCTACTCACGAGGTTCATACGCTTGCTCAAGAGCGCGCGAAAGGCGTTTGGGTGAAGTTGTACTCTCGAGCGCCTCTGGTTTCACGGCCAGTTTTCCCAAGAAACTCAATGCCTGCGCCGTCGCGCTGTCTAGACATCACGAGACCCAGAAAGAAAAGGACGCAGTCAGGTGACGACAGCGAAGGACGACAGACGCATGCGCGACTCGGGAGACGGCCATCGCTCTCGTGGTAAGGCGCTCTGAAGACAGTCGGCAATTTTGGACGGTGGAGCAAGTAACACAGCAAACCTTCCGCAGTGGAATGGGGTAGTTCGTGTTCTGTATTACGCGTTCACTCGGCAATTATTAGACTAAAAATAACTTGCTCTACCCCTATGCTACATGGGATATCCCGTAATTTAGACGAAGCAATCCAAAGAGTGTTGGCCCGAAGCCTTCGTATATATGTTAGTGGGTCCCTTCAACCAACTTTACACGCCCTAAGATTCACAGAAACTTGTAGATATTTTCGTTTCACAACACAAAAAAAAGAGAGAGAGAATTAATTTTTTTGAAAGGAAGAGAATTTAGCCATCGTATACGAATCGCTGAATTCCTACTCTGCGTAGGGAAGGGAATTGGGGTTGGAAAGACAGGAAGAGGCGCAAAAAGAAAGTAACAAAAAACTCTTGAAATAGGATAAAGAAATAAATAAAAAGAGACTATGTTTTCTGGCTCTTGGGAGGGGACGTGTGCTGATAGAGTCTTAGATTGTATGCATTCAAGGTGCAACTAAAGTTTGTCGAGCTGACCAATACTATCAAAATA
This sequence comes from Rhipicephalus sanguineus, assembly GCF_013339695.2. NCBI lineage: Eukaryota > Metazoa > Arthropoda > Arachnida > Ixodida > Ixodidae > Rhipicephalus > Rhipicephalus sanguineus. The sequence continues at coordinate 174,439,361 of NC_051176.1, forward strand.
CGTAAATAGAAATTTCATCACGCGCCTCGGTTGCGTGAGGCGCAACAGAGGCGTGCTACGAAATGTGAGTATCGAGCGCATGTCGATGAGCATGCGCTCTATGAACGTCGCATATGCTTTCGATCACACAGAGAACTTTATCATTTGACCGTGTCTTAGGCCCTTTAGCTTACCTCACAACGCAGCACACTAACCATCCTCTATGCCGAGCTATTGAGGGCAGAATTGCCGCACGGATACATGAAGATATACTGCGATGCAAACACTGCACGAGTACTGGCTCCTAAGCGCATCTCATCCCGCATGAATTCCACAAACTGTAACTTCAATTCCGGGATTGGCTCGTAGGTTGCCTTGCACTATAGCATATCGCGTGATCTCTTCTAGCGCTGGCTAATCACTATAACAAAGCCGTGGTCTGTGTCCCGTTTTCGTCCTTTCGTTCAGCGGCGTTTCGTAATCGTGAACCAAGCAGCCGAAATGCGCACCCTGCATGCTCACATTAACAGTAATACTGGTTGGTGTAATACACGAAAAATAAAAGTGAATCCTAAGAAGTGTACACTAAAGAGAATATTTCGTAAACTTCGTAGCAGTGCTCGCAAATATAGCACTAATGATTCCTTTCTCGAGGAATTGACTACTTACAATTACGAATCTGCATCAACGTTAACATTTCTTGGTAACAACGCTTTAATGACCTTCTAAACAACGCTAACCGCATACGTGACTACCTAAGTCATTACTTTTCAGCTGCCACTTCTCTTAAACTATACTCATAGACTGTTGGGCGAGTTGGTCGTTCATGATGAATGAAAATAGCGCGAAAAAGCGTATAGGACGAGACGAAGAAGGCTACAGCACTGTGCTGTAGCACAGCAGCACTGTGCTACAAGCTGTGCTGTAGCCTTCTTCGTCTCGTCCTGCGTTTTTTCGAGCTATTTTCATTCATCAAACTGTACTCCTTTACAAAAAGTTTGTTTCAAAACGGAATATGCATTCTCTGTGTGAGATCCATTCATTCAGAGATGATTGAAGCCGTATGAACCATAGCGCACGTCTTATTCTATACCTCAAGTCTTTATAGAGGTCATAAATGAACTCGCAGTTATGCCTCCCATCAAATTACTGGGGTAGAAAGAAGAAAGTTTCGACTTTTCCCTAAGACTTATTATCCAATGCGTATCTTAAGGAAGGGCTTATTCCACAGCCTTCATTTATCCCATCTCGTACCGCCCCTCGCTGTCGTTCTAACTAGCACTTTTATTATTTCATTCTGCAAACATGTATTGACTGGCATTACCTCCGTTCTTTTTATTCCAGATAAGACTGGCTTTTAAAATTCGCTTGGAAAAAACCCTGTGACGTAATAATTTTGTTTCTGGTATTTGATGCCCATGTCGCTTCTGTAATGCCCACGAACTGTCAATGTATTTAAATAAATAAATAAATAAATAAATAAATAAATAAATAAATAAATAAATACGAGGAGAAAGGAAGGACACCGCGGGGAAAATTTTGCGTTATTCACAAAATATGATTCCAGGGAAAGTTCAGCGAAAATTATTTATCGTTTCAATTGAAGTGTGGAAATGATAAGGTAAAGGCGAAGGGGAAATGGGCGACAAAAGAAAAAAGAAAGCACTTTCCGCTTGTAAAAAAAAACAAAAACCGCAAGGTCCGCATTGCTGGTGCGATGATCATAACATTGTCCTGGCATACAAAACCAATGTAACGCGAAGGTGCGCAAATACTTTCAAATCGTTTGCCGGACAAGCTAGCGCACGTATAGGCTGCGATGCGCCCGTGTTTACAACGGCGTCTCACGAAAGGGGGTTGGCTGAGCTTACGGAGGGATACGCCGGATTTTTCCAGGCTTTCTCTCGCTCGGCTGAGCGAATCCCGACCTCGTTGTCAACGAAGAAAAAAAAAAGAAAATAAAGAGATAATGCGAGGAGAGAAGTGACACCGTTAAATAACGGTGGCTAAGAATATTGGGGCAGTCGCGATGTAAACCGGTTTCCTTGGGTCGCGGTAAGACCAACCATGTTGCGTCGCCCGATCAAAACAACGTAACATTTACGGCTATGTGACCGAGGGGGTGCGTTCGTATATAGGGAAAGCGCGCACGCATGTTTTGAGCTTGCAGTGAAATCTGCGCCACCTGCACGTGCGTATACACACATTCAAGGCCGAAGGCAATGACCTTAGAGTCTAAATCGGTTCTGCCTCGAACAAATGCAGCATTCAGCTGCGACCAGTTTTGTTTTCGTTCTTAACTTCCTGTATTAATTTGATTTCTCTTTTTGTTCTTGCTCGCTCATTTTCTCTGTTTCGCTACTGAGCTTCGTTTACCAGCCGGCAGGACGTCCGCCATGAAGGTTTTTTGTTATGTCTACATTTCTATTTTGTTTTAACAACGAACAATTCGAACGTTATCTGACATTCACATCGCAACTGGGAACCCGCAAGGTGAAAGTGGAGCTACGCAAAGTTGTTTTGCGTTTTGCGATCCTCGCATTTTCGTGAACAAAAAACGCCGACGTGCTGGTGGACTGCAAGAGGCAGAGTGGATGCGATCAGTGCGTGTCACTGTTGGCGGCGGAACGTACAAGGTGGCGATTTTAGACGAAATTAGGTCGACTTGAGGTGCGCTGTTTGTCGCTGCAGCAAAACAGACACATTAGGCGTTGTTCAAAGCGCAATGCTTCAGGTTCGCCAGCATGCGCGTACACTTGGCACCCTCACGTGTTCCGCTTGTCGTAACACAATGGTGTACTAGAATGGGGCAGTGTGTCGTATGCGCTATAAGAAAATGGAGCAAACGTGGTCACTCTTGCGATGACGCCACCAGAAGGACGCTGCAATCGACCGGTGTGCCTAGCGCGCAAAATTTAAACGTGCAGAGCGAAACTTAATGCATTCTCGGAATGACATGGTCACATAACTGAACTGAAACAATCAATATGCAAAAAAATAAACGCCAAGAACCATTCGAATGCAGCACTGCAATAAACAAATTCGTCGCCTCAGCTTGCACATTTCCTATCGCAGATCAGTGTCTCGGATCGCCTGCATACGTACTGTTTTGACTGCAGAACGAAAAAGAAAAGAAAGGCTCGGTCGTTCATTCGATGCTTATGAATGTCTGTTTGGTCATCACACGATTTTGAAGCTATGCGACGAAACACACGAGGAGGTACGTAAGCATCACCTTCACTGCTTCAATAGGGTTGCGAAATGCAAGAACATTCCGTGTACTCAGATTTAGGAGCACGTTAAAGAACCCCAGGTGGTCGAAATTTCCGGAGCCTTCCAGTACAGCATGCCTCATAGTCATATCGTGGTTTTGGCGAGTAAAACCCCATAAATTAGCAATAATTTTTGGGGGGGTTGCACCAGCATCCCTTCACCTGCATCAGTCGGAAGACCGGTCCCCAAGTTTTGCTAAAAGATAACGCTCAATGACGAATGTTTCCACATTTCTTGGGACATTTCGCTACCCAAAGCGGTGCCAAAGCGCAGAAGAGCTGATAATAGAGAGAGAGAAGAAATAGTAGAGAAGGAAAGGCAGGGAGGTTAACCAGTATAGGACAACCGGTTTGCTACCCTACACATGGGGACAGGGTGGGGGAGATTTAAAGATGGAGAGGAAAGAGAGAGAGAGAGAGAAAGATAGAAAGATAGCACATGACACAGCACACATAGAATCAGTCGGTCACTCTTGCGTGGTAGCATAGCACACATAGAAACAGTCGGTCACTCTTGCGTGGTAGTTGGTCACTTCTGCGTGGTACGCGACATTTCTGTCACAAACGCTTGGCCAAGTTCGTCGCTCTCAAAAACCTCAGCAGTGCCTTCGTCGCCTTCAGTTGTGATGTCTTCTGTTGACAACATGCAAGTATTGTTTGAACAGACATTGGTCTACTATCAAGGCGCGCTAGAACGGACGCCAATGACTGTCTCTGAGCATTATATACCGGACAGTCGCACAGGACGTGGTGTAGCGTCTCCTCGCAACGACAGGCATCGCAGAGAGCGTTGTCGGCCATTCCAATTCGAAAGGAATAGGATTTCGTAAATGCCACCCCTAGCCACAAGCGATAAAGCAGTGTGTCCTCTCTTCGGCGGAGTCCAGTTGGCATACAGATATGCATCAAAGAGGACAGGTGGCGTTGACGATTAGTCCGGTTGGTTTGGCTGCTTGGTGGGCACCATAGAGCGAGCGTGATCTCCTGTGCAAGGCCTCGAAGACTGCTGGAGCTGATAATGGTTCCCGCAAAGTGTCCGATCTGATCCCGGCCACGGCGGTCGCATTTCGATTGAGTGCTAGAGGCCCGTGTACTGTACGATGTCAGTGCACGTTAAAGAACACCGGATGGTCTAAATTTCCGAAGCCCTCTAGTAAGGCGTCACTCATAATCATATCGTGGTTTTGGGACGTAAAAGCCCATATATTATTATTATGTCTGATCTGAAGAAGTCCGCGCAGCTTTAATCGTACTGCAACAAGCACAATGAATAATAATAATAATAAAAGCAGGCTTTCGAAAACTCTGCATGTGCCATGCACACACAAAAATTCGCGAACACGGTATAAAAATAGCAGGGAACAACATGTGAGTTCTGCACGAACATACGCGACTAACGCAGAAACTGCAGCCATTATTCCCTGTATCTCCGATCGCCAAAAATGACTTGAGGCTGCAGCAACAGACGGCGCTGCAGTAGACCGGTGGGCTCTAGCACCGACGGCCATCGTCTACGTTTACGACTTGAGACGACACACTACCCTATTCCAGTACACCGTACAGCGAATCTTTTCCACCTTGTGTCCACCGGATATTTCACCATAACTCAAGCAAGGGCGCCTCCATTTGCGCATACGTTCGACGCATACATAATGGCGGAAGTGCCGCGAGTATGAAAAAAATAAATAAAATAGAAATCAATAGCTGAATCGCACATTTTAGTGCTGATATCCTCCTTAGAACCTTTTCAACGGTACCTTCGCTGTACATACATAAATCCGGGGTCACTGTATCCGAAGAAAATGTAACGTAAATACGTGTACATGGTACGTACAAGGATGTTTTGCTAGCCCTTCGATCTATACTAAACGTGGCTCTCTGGCGCAGACTGAGCCCCGGTGTAAACGTTAGAAATAAAACTTTGTGACGGCACACACGATCGCATGTGGATGGTCTAATGGATAGTCAGAAAACAGATGTAAAAAGGTCTGTTGCAAAACCGAAGTTGCGAAAAAAAAAAACGAATAACTTGTTCGGTGACGCAGTAAATGTAGTCCGCACTAAATAAAGTGACTGCGTAGTTGATGAAAAAGGATGCTGAACGGTTTAGGCGCTCACGCAAGCTCGCGACGGCTTCATTTCTATGAGCGTGGGATGAGGCAGCGCTAAATGTCCGGCACCTGTATGCGCGACTGTACGCAATCGCGCTCGTAAAGATGGCTATGGAAACCCTGGCATAACGTAGCTTCTTTAGCACATAAATCTCGTGCCAGCCCTCTCCCACGCTCGCATGAGTAATCGCTACCAGCTGCAGAATCAGGGGAGAAGTTTATGCCGTTTTCGGTCTGACTATCAGCGGCTGATCCAACCCTTCCTGTCTACACAGTCCCGACTATGCGCACGTACTTGCGGCGGTCCCTGTACGTAGACGCCACGGCTTTGGAATTTTCTTTATCCCAGCGGAGCCCTGTAATCACTTTAAAAATATTATGTGTGGCAACAGGGTGGTAAATTTTGAACAAAGCAGTAAGCGGGGCGGGACATTTAACGGCCGGCCCCGCTTCATACCTATACAAATGTTTACAAAACTTGTTTACCTCATCGTTTCGGCAAATTTAGAACCTAAGTTATAGCCTTCGTCGGTTTTAAGAAATGAGCAGGCGGTGCAATTCTTTAGAAGACGAAAAAAATTGCTATACATAGTGACGTTCGAATATCAATCATGGTACAGGCTGAGCGTTCTGTGCTGCGATTTACTTATACCTGGTAATTACTCAATGATGAGTACTTAGCCAAAAACCAGCTTAAAAAAAAGCGTTACTGGGAGACTGGGAAATAGCGCCGCTGAGTTATAAAATTAGGAATAGGAGCAGTAAGATAAACATATGGAGCGAAGCCTTGGAACTTGGTAATGGGTTGTGCTTCTAGTGATTCCAGCGCCTTCTAGTGGGATCGTCCTCTTTGACTTCTCCTGAAAGGACGCAGCACGCGCTGAGAGTCAGTGTTTGGCCGTGACGGTCGCCATTACGTATTGTCGCTGAGTGCTTGCAAATGAACACCTTAACAAATTGGTGGAGGTGCTGACGCTTCATACGAAACTTTGACACTATCATATCGCCGCTGACGAAGCTCCTTGGAAGTAACGGGCCCCTAAATTCGTGGTCGTCCGAGTGCGACGACGCGTTCGCAAAGCTCCTTCCTTTGTTGACGTCTCCTCCCATACTACGCCACTACGACCCTACAGCTCCAACGGAGGTACACAGACGCCAGCGGTGTAGGCCTCGGCACTGTCCTTGCGCAGCGCAAACCAGCTTTCCCCGAATAGAGAGTTTTAGCAAGTTACGGAAATACGGTACGCTAATACGGCAAGGCAGCATGGTAGCTTTCCTCCTTTCCCGCTGGTTGGGCTTTTGCCGCTCCCCGTTCCAGTGACAATGCGTACCCCAAACAACAGGTGTCTCGTTAACAATGCGTAGGCTGACGGGCAACAATGAGGCGTGACAACCCCACAGTAATTTATGAAAAAAGCTTTTGTGGTGTTGGGGTGCCTTCACCGGCAAAAGGTCGACGACCTGGAAAGGAGGAGTGGTACCATCATACGGTAGCGTATTTGCGTACCGTACGTATTTCCGTAGAAAGGCCGAACCATATAGAGCGTTTTTGCCGGCGTTTTCCCAGCGTTTCGTACGCTGGCGTCCCTCGACGTCGACGCTACCGGTGACGGTGGCCGAAACGTCCACCTCTGGACGGTCCAGACATCACGGGCGGCAGCGTCGACGCCGGAAGCAGTTCGATGGACGCAGAACCAATCAGCGTGCGGCTGGCAGCGACTTCCGCTACGTAACGGCGTCGTCGCTGCTGCCAAAATGGCTGCCGCCCGCCTCGGATCTAATAAGTCGTCGCCGTGCACTGTGTGGCCCTTAAGTTCTCAACTGATGCTTGTATTTGACTTAGCTTGTTCCCTAGAAGCTTCGACAGCAAAGTGCTCATGATATCTTTGAACTCTTTCCGAGAGCCGTACTCAAGTTCATCGGTAGGCTTAGCAGGAATGAGTGTATTGGCCGAATACGTGGCCTCAAAGATGTACAGCAGCTTCAAGCTCAGAGGCCATATATTACAAGTTCGTGGTTCTTCTTAATGCCAATAGCTGGCGCTACAAGTCAAATAAAAAAAAAGACTTTTAGGTGGCATTGTGACTCGTTTTTTTGCACCACAGAGCTGCAAATGAGACATAAAAGCTATAATCAGGAGTATATCTTGTTGGTCCATTGACGGAAACTGTACACTGCTTTACGAGGTGTCAGGTTCATTCCCTCTGGTCACACTGTGCGACGCTGAGTTAACGCTCTTCATATGGTTTGCCGCCCTCTCTGACGGCGTTGATGTGACGACGCCGAGGGACGCAACGTCAGAAAACGCCGGCAAAAACGCTGTATATGGTTCGGCCTTGCATACGCAAGCCGTACGCTTACTAGAGCCGAGACCAATTTTACCGTCACCGAAAGAGGGTGCCTGGCGATCATATGGGCCCTTACAAAGTTCCAACTTTATTTGTGTGGTCGCCCATTTGATGTCGTCACCGACCATCATGCACTATGCTGGCTGTCGTCATTGAAGGATCCCTCAGGCCGTCTCGCCCGCTGGGCACTTCGCCTGCAAGACTACGACATCTGAGTGCTGTACCGTAACGGACGCCAGCATGCTGGCGACGACGCCCTCTCGCGCTCCCCCTCGCCTGACGACAATGCCCCCTGCTCAGTATCTTACATTGCTGTTTCTTCCATTGACGTTCACACCATCGCTACCGAACAGCGCAGGATAAATGGAACGCCTCGCTGATCGACTTGCTCACTGATCCGTCGGCAACAACATCCACTCGCGCGTTGCGTCGTCAAGCCCACCATCTCGCCATTCGCGACGACCTACTGCACCGACGCAATTACAACGCCGACGGCCGCCAGTGGCTACTAGTGATACCCCGCAGTGTACGTTCTGAAATATGCGAGTCCTGCCACTCTGATCCGCAATGCACGTACTCTGGGGTATCCAAAACTTACCACCGCCTTCGACAACGATACTTCTGGCGAGGGATGTACCACTACGTGCAGAAGTTCGTTCGCTCCTGCCTCGGTCGCCAACGCCGAACACCTTCAACGCAGCTTCTGCGAGCAAACTTAGACACCGAATAGCCCTGCTGGCAGAAAAGGCTATAGCACATATGCGAAAGAGCTAAATAACCACAACTGGCGCAGTTTCTGCGATTCCCTCAGAGGAAACCTAAGTACAAAGAAAACTTGGGCCATTCTTCGCTGCATGTTAGATCCAACTAGCACACGCACCGAGACAGCAGATGTCATGCGACGAATAATCGGGGAATACCAAGGCTCGGAGGAGGAACTCATCGAACACATCAAAAACATGTACACCGGGGAGGAACAGGCAACCCCACCCGTTGCGAGAGAATATCAAGGAGAGGAGAACTCGCGCTTGGATGCCCCGATCACATTCTCCGAGCTCTACGCAGCAGCCCAGACTTTCAAGAGAAACACGGCACCCGGACCGGACCAAGTCACGAACGCTATGCTACGCAACCTCAGTGACGCAGCCCTGAAACAGTTAGTCGACTTTTTCAATGATACGGTATGGAAATCTGGTGGGAAACTACCATCTGAATGGAAGGCGGCGAATATTGTGCTCATACCAAAACCAGGAAAGACGCGTGAGCTCAATCATCTGAGACCCATATCTCTCACGTCGTGCATGGGCAAGCTATTCGAGCGCGTTATTCTAACCCGTCTTGAAGCTTACTTAGAAGAAAACAACCGCCTTCCTGACTCTATGTTCGGCTTCCGCAGGGGAATCTCTGCACAGGACGTATTCCTTCTGCTGAGAGACGAGGTTCTCGACCCTCCACCGGGCACTTTGGATAGAATCGTACTTGCACTCGACGTCCAAAAGGCCTTTGATAACATCTCCCACACCACAATACTAGAGGGATTACGCGACGTTGGTTGTGAGGAGAGGGTCTTTCACTATGTTCAAGATTTCCTGACCAACCGCACGGCACAAATAGGACTCGGCTCAGCACGCTCTGCACCGTATCGCTTACCGGATAAAGGCACACCTCAAGGATCCATATTGTCACCAATGCTCTTCAATATCGGACTACGCAAAATGGCCCTAGACTTGCAGAAAGACCAAGACCTTGGCTGCGCCATCTATGCGGATGATATTACGCTCTGGGCATCCAAAGGCTCATACGGCAACCGAGAAGATACACTTCAACGGGCCATCAACACCATTGAAACTTACATGAGCCGTGCTGGCATGAAGTGCGCTCCAGCCAAATCGGCGTACATCTACATAAGACCAAGGCATACTCGCGCAACCAGGGCTCCTGAGCTGCAGCTCACCTTGGAGGGAGAGCCGATCAAGCGGGTATCCCACCTGCGCGTACTTGGAATGCGCATACAACAAACAGGCAGCGTAAGCATAGCGCTCTCTAATCTCAGACATACGGTCCGGAGCGTAACGGGACTTATTCGCAGAGTTGCCCGTAGCCGAGAGGGTATGACTGAAGCAGACACTATGCAATTAGTACACGCATTTGTTATTAGTCGCATTACATATGCCCTGCCTTTCCAAACTACGCGGCGTCACGAAATCGAACAAGTAGACAAACCAATCAGGATCGCCTGTAAAGTGGCACTCGACCTGCCTGAGAACACAAGCACGGCCCGACTGCATGAATTGGGCATGGCAAATACGTACGAGGAATACGCAGCGGCCACGCTAATGGCTCAGCGTGAACGACTTAACAGGACTCCTCAGGGCCGTTCGGTCTTACATAAATTACACTACCCACTCTCGCCACAGTTCTGCGGTGATGAAACCACGCTACTGCCATCTGAACTCCGAGAGAGGATCCACGTGGCCCCGATCCCCCGTCACATGCACCCAATCCATCACGCTACAAGGAGACGCGCCCGGGCGGTCACCTTACAAAAGCGGCGGGACGATCCTAATACGTACTTTACAGACGCGAGTCCTTACCATCGAAGCGCAAATATGGTCCCTGCTTTCGCTGCAGTTGTGGCTAACCAAGGGCGAACAACCACTGCAGTGTCCATTCGCACGAGATCAATTGCAACGGCCGAAGCCGCGGCCATAGCTTTGGCCATACGCCCAGCGGAGGCCAGGGGCGAATCGGCATTTGTTCTGACGGACTCACAGGACGCCTGCCGTCTTTTCCTTGGCGGGGTCTTACCGGACTGCGTATTACGCATACTGGGGACGGCTCTCACAATGGATCATGGTGTGACTTGGTGCCCGGCGCACTCAGGAGTTGAGGGGAATGAACGGGCGGACCGTTTGGCTCGAGGCATGACAGGCCGAGCCGCGGACCACATCACCCGGGTGGACACTTCGACACCTGGCGCGCCAAGAGAAATCCTCGAATTTCAAAGACTAGGTAGGCGAACTAAAGCTCCACCTCATCCTAACCTAAACAGGAGACAAGCACGGGACTGGCGTCGCCTCCAAACAAACACGTACCCACATTTACACAGGTTACACAGAATGTACCCTCACAGATACAGCAACAAATGCCCGTGGTGCGATGCAACACCGACATTGGAACATATCAGTGTACACAACGTCCGGAGGCTGCCATCTAGCCTCTGTGTAACAACGATTCCCTGAATTGGTCGTGGGAGGCGCGGCTCGCGGAACTGGAAATGGGAAGCCAACTGGCGACCCTTGACCAGGCCCGGCGAGCCGCTGTAGCCAGCGGGGCCCTGGAAGAGGGGCACCACCCACACTAACCACTCCAAGGCATGACATAAATAAATGTTTCTTCTTCTTCTTCCTTCAACGCACGTGTCGCCAGCCGGTCTACAACCATTACCTTGCCCTAACCGTCCGTTTGGGCGCGTGGGCATCGATTTATATGGACCACTTCCTCTGACGTTGGTTGGTAACCGCTGGGCCATCGTCGCTGTTGACCATTTGACGCGATACGCCGAAACCGCCGCCCTCCCAGCGGCTGCAGCGCGCGATGTTGCCTCCTTTCTGCTACACCGATTCATACTGCGTCACGGTCCACCCAAGGAGCTTCTCAGCGATCGAGGCCTTGTCTTCTTGTCGGAAGTCGTCGAAGCCATTCTCAAAGAGTGCCATGCTGTTCACCGCAAAACTACTGCTTACCACCCGCAGACGAATGGCCTAACCGAACGCTTCTTTGGCTTCTCCTGAAAGGACGCAGCACGCGCTGAGAGTCCGTGTTTGGCCGTGACTGTCGCTATCCATGGCGTAGCCAGGGGGGGGGGGGCACACCGGGCCCGTGCCCCGCCGAATTTTTTTTTTTTTGCCATGGCATACAGAGCTCAAAATGACACTCGATTACATCTGCCTGCCCAACCCCCACTTCAGATCAAAGAGGTGCCTCCCCCACCCCCGAAAAAAATTTCTGGCTACGCCCCTGGTCGCTATTACGTATTGTCGCTGAGTACCTGCAAATAAACACCTTAACACATAAAAGAGTTGTACAAGATATCACATTGTGGTTGAACTCCAACTGCCAAATTTCAACGTTGACCTGTAATTTTATATGCAGAATGTTGAGGGACATTTTATGCTTAGTGAATTGTGCATTGTCACTGTTGGAAAGCGATACCTACGTTAAGTACTTGCGAACTTGCACAGCCCTCGTTGCTTAAAAACTATACTTCACACCCGAAGTGGGAGCTGTTACACTCACACTCAGACTCACACTCACACTGGGAGCTGTTAAACGGCGCGCATAGTTAATGTAGGTTCGCTGCCGATATACGTGGCACATCTAAACTGTGCTAGTCTGTCCCAGCGGCAATTTCCTTGTTTCCGGGGCAGACCACGCTGGACAGTAGCGCATACCTTTGGATTGAATGTGCTCTAAGGAAAGAGCGAGATAGATAGATAGATAGATAGATAGATAGATAGATAGATAGATAGATAGATAGATAGATAGATAGATAGATAGATAGATAGATAGATAGATAGATAGATAGATAGATAGATAGATAGATAGCAACGACTACTTCTAACACTTTTATTTTTCTATCATGAGAGGACGCGCACAATCGCGCGCGTTGCGCGAATGGCATCCGCTCGTCGCTCCCGTATCGTACTTCGCCTCACTGCAGTTTCATAGTCTCCTGTTCTCTTCCCATACCTTTGGGCACGCTATTGTTTTGCCTGGGGCATATATGACACCAGCATATATGATGCCGCGGGGTCCAAATGCATCGGGCTATATTATAGCGTTGGAGGGCTGCGGGTACCTCTTGTCGCGCCACTGCCTTTTCTGCACGTACGCAGCGCGTATCTATAGTGTCCCAGCTTGCACAAGCCAAGGTGTCGGTAGTTTATTTGTTTATTTAATATTATTCTTTTTTGTTTACGATGCACAAACACAGCGCTGTTCTCGAAAGTGGACAGATGACCTAACGTCATGTCTGTCTTATAAGCGTACATTGTACGACGTTTTGCTTAGTCTTTTCTTTAAACTTGGCTAAACTGGGACACGCCCTGACGGATACTGAGGGCAAAATCAGCGCATTCGGGAATCGGATCTGTCGCAATTTCGTGCCTATACTCAATCCGAGTAAATGAGAAAGAGTAACTTAGCTTCGCTGTAATACACCATTCCTGCTTGGAGCCAGGGCAAAGCCATCAAGAGATGCGGGCAAGCAAGAAAGACGCGCACAATGTGTTGCACTATGTTGTTGCACTATGTGCCGGAGCGCGAGAAGAAGAAGAGACCAAGTCCGACTGGTCTCCGGTCGTGTAGTCTGGAGCTCTTTCGCGTTTCCTAATACGCCTGCGTAGCACTTCTACACCGCGTCAATATATAATGACCTGTCCGATAACATACACGCATACGCAACTTTCGCTGACGGTTTTAGTATACATGGCCCAGTCGACAGTTTTAATTTGGCCACCACATAATTCCACAAAATGATCTTAATTAAGTGTTAGCAACAACGTCTCGCCCACAGACCTATAATACTGTCACCGTTGTTATTTCCCTGTTCGGAGACCTGCTGCTGGGGACATTGTACAGAGAGCAGTGCTTACTTGGCGAAACTTGGCGTGAGGTTGCGACGGTGAAGCGGTTATATCAATACCATTGTACGAATTATCTACCAGAAAAGGGCATGCAACGGTAACCGCCGTAAATACACGCCGGCGTAAGTAAATCCCAAATGGCAGTAACAAATCCCAAACTCAAGGTTTTGATACTTCTCAGATAATTAAGATTCTTTATTTCTGCCTTGCGAAGTTACAGACAGTGGAGGCTCGGAAAAAGCTGTCGATACAGCCTGACACAGCTTGGTGCCCCACATCATCGTACACATCCTTTTTATTCTTTCAGGGAACACGTATAGTACGGCCATATGTGCGACGAAAGCCACTCAGTCTTCAGGAGACCTATACACCGTATTCTACAGGAGTGCGGATTTTTTAGCAAATTCGTTTGAAGCAATTATTGGGACCATGGCGCTGAAGTTATTATTGAGACTACAACGCCCATCCTTGTCGGCTTTCCTGTTCACATCGTTTCAGCGCTGTGGTACGAACAGAGGTTTCAGCAGTATACCGTTAATGATGTCACATTTAGCGTTTTGAGTCGCAATCAGACGTGACTATAGTGAACTAGAACAAGTATATTCTAGTTCACCATAGACGTGACTCAAAACGTGAGATTTTCTCTAAACCAGCCTTCTTTGTGTTTTTCATAAGCACGTCTACTCGGCTCAAAGAAAGATAACAAAGTTAACGTGGAAGATAACTTTGAGGCCGCGCCATCGATAATCATTTGCATTTGAAAGCGCGATCGATTTATTTGCAACACGCAAGATATTAGCGCCATCTGTTGCTGCTATTGCGACTCTCACTCCCAGCTTCGAACTTGCGCGGTTAAAATTTAAAACACAGAGGCGACGTTACAGTTGCTTCAGCGGTTATATGTGTCCTTTGTGAAGTGTGGAACATGGACATGGCCTCGTTCAGTATGCATTCATACTCGGGATTCGTTGGGATTTCATAAAATTATGAATGCGGATTGCTCGGTGTCTCATTCGCCTATGCGAAAGGGTGTCTCTGTGTCAGACAAGTACAAAACGACACGCAGCCTAAAACATAGGCCCCCATGGTCAAGTTAAAACGCATATAGACCTGATTTTTAAATGCATAAAAATAATATGTGTTGGGCCGCGCGGTCGTCAATAACCTTTTATCATAAATCGAATACAATCTATATGAATCTATTACGGATAAAAGGCGTACCTGTCACTAAATAATCAAAGGTACAGTACATGCATTCGTTTTTGACGTTATTGTTTTTGCTACACATAGAGATGGGAGAATTAATGCGGCAATGAAAACAGTCAAAACATCACAGTATGAATGTATGACCGTCGTGAGATCTTGAAATAACGTAACTCTACGTGGTCATCAAAGAAACCAGCGCACAATCATGACGTAGAAAAGGAAAGACAACGCGACAGCGCTAAAATTACGACTTTGCTGTCAAGAACCACATCATAATGATGTGCTTCTGAACATCTGCACGGTATACCAAGGAACGCGCCCGGCCCAATATTGACAAGTCTAATGTGATGAGGGTGTCCCTTGTGGGCATAGGCGTGCGCAAGGTTCCCCATTAGGGGAGGGGGGGGGGAGTGTCACCGCAGCCCCCCCCCCTCCCTCCGTTGTTACAGCACAAAAGAAAAGAAGCTTCGCAGCGGATGCAAAAATGAAAATTATGCTATGACGTGCTTGCCACAACGGCCTGCCTTTAGTCTCCGCCTTTCGGGGCTAAGAATGGGAAGAGAACAGCTCTTGGAATGCAGCGTCAGTGGTACTCGGCCGCCATTATCGTAAAAAAAACTTCACGGCCGTAACCCTGTACTTTAAACAACGACAGGATTGGTCCGACTGAGTAAAGGTATGGCGCCCCCCCTCATATGATTAGAGGGCGGGGGGGGGGGGGCAGCTGCTCCTCCCTGCCCCCCTTGTGCGCACGCCGCTTGTGGGCACAGTGTCCCCTATTGTATTAAGAAAGCCGTGGAGCGTGCGGTTGTTCGTGCTGTGTTTTCGGTTCCCGACAAATTAAACTACCCGTATAAGAAAGCGACTGTCCCGAATACCATTCGTATGGTGCTGTGTCCAAAAGCACGCCGCCAACTATATATATACGTTACGCGCTAATGCAAAGTCGTGTACAAGATCCCGGCCTCGGGCGGCAGATATCACATCTGACAAACGGGCCGTTGCCTCAACGACAATCAATACGAACACACAGACAGCTTGAAAGCAAAAGCGGGAGAAATCTGGCCGTACACTGCGCAAAGTGTGGCTGCCTTCCGGTTTTTAACGATCAGACACGGGTTTTGAGCCGGTAGAGAGACCAAACAGTAGGCGAGGTTTTCGAATCTTTTCCCTGTGATCTGTAAATGTGCCACACGTGTAAGCGCTCCTCAAATGGCCTTTACTGAGTTTAGTTATCTCCGTCACTAACCTATCGGAGATTTTGGTTTCGACATTACCAGCCTTTTTATTTTTATTATTTCTTTCAGGCACTTGACGCATGAACGGCTAGTAGTTCTTTACATTTCCCCCCTCTCCATCGTACCCAGTTTCAAAGGTATATATGTGTATGGGCACATCAAACCAAGTAGTCGGCCGTCAGCGCATGTCCTGTGTCCTTGTCTGTGTTTACTTCGCGCTGTTCTTCACTGACGGATTATTGCCAGCTAGCTCGCATTCAGGCCTTATTAAATTTCTCTCGAGAGAGCCGTTCTAATATTAGGCCTGTCGAGTGAATCGCAGATAGGTTCGCCAAACGAGTGAGAAATCATGAGCAATAGCGGACTCTGGAAGATGGACGGGCATATAGAGTGTTCAAATGAGCGAACCGTGCTTGCTCGGTGGAGGTGGTGGGGGACGAGTAAGGAAAAATTGGGAGGTGTGTCA